>NC_051156.1:43509620-44142120 GCF_013339745.2 Dermacentor silvarum
CGGTGGGTTCGAGGTAGGGGCGGGCGTTCGTTTCTTGCGAAGTGACCCGCCTATTACCGCAAAGCGGGCCTGAAGGTGTGTTTCGACATCCGCGAGACGTGTGCCCAGTTGGGAGAGTTGGCCAGAGAAGCTATGGGTAGTTGGTGGTGTTGGTTCTGTTGTTGTTGCGTAAGTTGTTTCGCGAGATTTTGCAACATTTCGTGTAGTACGGAATATGTAATGGGGGTTTCCTGGGGGAATGCAGGAGAATCCCCGCAGGGAGGGGACTCGTGTGTGCAGTGGAGGGGGGGTTGGCGGCTTGGGTGATAAGGACGCGTAGCTCAGCCATTTCAGGGGCGTGTTCGGTTTTAAGTTGTGCGAGTTCCTTCTTAAGCTGTTGGTTCTCGTGGGCCAGTGCTTCGTATGAGGTGTGGGGTTTGAGCGTGGGGTGAGGGGAGTCTCTGCTACAGTTGGCCAGCTTACCTTGGCGGCCCTGCCGGGCGGCGGGCGGCAGGGTGGCCTGCGGCTCCAGCGGAGCCCCTTCCGTTGCAAGCCGGTGCGTCGGTCCCTGGGTGGCCTTGCGTTCCGGCCTTTGCAAGGGAGCCGAGTTGTTCTGGCTGGGCGGATTGAAGCTGGTCCAGGCTGGTGGGAGCGGCGGAAAGGGACTATGATCGGGAGCGGGACCGGGAAACGGTCTCCGAGGGGTCGTCATCGTTGCTGAACCACCATCGACACGTGCTTGGCGGCTGGCGTTCAGGGTTTCTGCTGCAGCGAAGAGTTTTGAGACGTTGAGGGCACTCCTTGGCCCCTGAGAGGTGTCCTTTCCCACAGAACTTGAACTGAGGAGTGTAGGGGTGGTTCTCAGTGGGGTTCAAAACGCCACACTGGCGGCACAAGGCAGCGTCCGGGGTGGGGCAAACGTCCGAGTGATGACCAGGCTGGTAGCACAACTGGAACACCTGTGGGGTTGGACGGTACGGGTGGCACGCTACCTCCCCTCCATAGTAGAGAACGTAGCGGGGAACAAGGGGGCCTTTGAAAGTTCTAACGGCCGTCTTCGATGTCCCAAGCATGCGGGCGCTAAGGATAGTAACGCCCTGCGTCCGTGCTCGCAGGTGAGCTTTCAGTTGATCTGGAGAATTTCCAGGGTCCAGACCATGTATAACACCTCGTATATTATTCTCAGGGGCCGCCACATAGGTGTTGAAGTGATGATTGGTCCCGCCGAGGGCGAGCGTGGACACCCGACAAAGGAGCTCAGCTGTTTCGATGTGCGGAGTGCTTGCGATAATAAGATTCGACCCTGTATGGATCCATACAATAAAGTCGTTGCCGTTGCACTTGCGAGGGTAGTTGCAGGCTGCCACGACAGTCCGGGACACCTGGTGAGTTGTGAGTGTCTTGATGGTTAGGTCCTTTTTGGGGCGCAGAATGATCTTGAAGTCGTTCCGAGGTAGTGGCAGAAGCCGGCGACGCGGCCGGCGCGTCTCTTCGGTCGAGCTCTTGGCGTTCGCTGCGGACGCGTCGCGCGTCGCTGCCGTTTGCGCGGTAGGAGACGAGTTGTTTACCTGCGGGAGGACGCTTGCGGCGTCGACGAGTACTGTCGTGTCCACATGTGCTCCGCGAATTTCCTGCTTTTTGGTGGAAAATTGTGTGTGCGACTGGTTTCCACGATCATCACGGATCTGTGAAGTGGTCCCGCATCGACTGAAACTACCCACAGGGGCGAGTAACCGGAACTCATTGTTTTACAAGCTTAAACGTGCCTTCGTTTCGTGCGAGCTCACTAAGACCAATGCCCACACGTAGGCGGCCGCAGGAACGCCAGAGCGTGCGGCGAACGCGCGCTCGATGGCTCTTGCAAATCAAGCCCCCCCGACGTAACCGCGCGTCCCGGACCCTCGCGGATGATGGACACGCGACGCCAAGACGCGTGTCCATAAGATGGATTTTCAAGACTCCGCTGCTCACAATCTCCCGACACCAAGAGGACCCAGCGAACAGAACGCCGGTACAGGGAGCCAAAGTCAAACGGATGGGGGCTGGCAGATGGTCCTCACGCTTCGGCAGAAAAAAGCCATTGCGAAACAGAAGAATTTCAAACCACCGGAATATTCGGGGACTTTCAAGCACCAAGAAGCTAACACTGGTCAAGCAACCGGAAAATCTAAATGCAAACAAGCCTACAGGTGGTCACCCCCCCCCCCTCCCGAAAGACGACTTCAAGACAGTGGTGCGACCGCATCAGGGGCTACCGGTCATGAACCTGACTAGTCCACTACTGGCGGGTGCCCTGATCGCTGTATGTAGCGAGCAAATACCAGGTGAGCATTTTTTGCTCAGAATCAAGCCAGGCTCCAACATCTTTATCGTGTCCACGCCGCATCAGACAGTGCCGGACTACGTTAGACGTATTACAACGCTAAGCATCAACGGCTGCCCTCACTCGGTCAACGCCTATGTAGCGACAAGTGACGGGAGAACCAAGGATGTCATTCATGGCTTGGACCCGCACACGACGCCTGCATCACTAAAAACGAATCTGCGCATTCGCACGCAAGGGGTCGAAATTCTCCAAGCACGCATGTTCCGTAACACTAAAACGGCCGTTATCACCTTTTTTGGCCGGATAACGCCGCGGTACGTTTACTACAACAGTGGAGAACTTGCTGGCTACCCTTACAAAGTCATCGCTCAGGCGTGTAAAGTGTGCCACCAAATGGGTCACCCATCGGACGTCGATGTACGTGACGGCTAGATATGGTAGGCCAATGTAATCGACTGAACACAGCCGAGTCGGCGCAAGGTCAGAAGGTTCAACGGTATGGGGTAAGGCAAGCTGAAGAACACCTGCAGAGCAGTCAATAAGAGCCGAATGTGCCGAGAGAAAATCAAGCCCTATGATGATTGCATGTGGGCACTGATTCAAGAAGTAAAACAAAACTGAAGTGTGGCGTCCGGAAACAGTAACACTGGCGGTACACAACCCAGAAACTGCCACGTCGCACCATCGGCTACGCGGGCAACAGCGATTGGAGCAGGGGTAAGAACTTTCTTCAGACGAGTACGGAGGTTTGAGTTAATGACCGATATGTGGGCGCCTGTGTCAATGAGTGCGATGACAGGTGTACCATCTACGTCTACGTTGATGCGGTTGTGATGTCCAGGTAGTGTCGGCACAGGAATTTCCGGTCGGATCGTCGTGGCAGGCTAACCTCTCGGAGCTGCACCCGTCAGTTTTCCGATGAGCCGCGGGAGTATGAGGGAGAACGAGAGCGACGACGGAGTGGTGAGCCGGGAAAGTGTCGGGATGGCGAAGGGGAGCGGTTGGATTGTACTGGCTGTTATATAAGGCATCGATGCCTACTGCAGCGCCGTTAGAAGGCGCGTGCTTGGAGCCACCTGAGAAAATAGGATGAAGATGAGATAAACGGTCAGGGAGTAAGTAATGTCTCCATTGCGTATTATGCACGATACAACATATTTGGCGACGATGATTTAACAGCCCATGTGCTACCGGCTTGCCCTTCATCTGTACCTTCGATTTCTGCGTATCATCCTTTACGATGAGTATTTCGCGGCTACAACCACCAACCCCTTCCTTGTCTTCACTTGGACACCCGGTCATCCAATAGGATTAAAGCGTTCAAGAACTACATGGTGGCGTCAGGCGCCTCCGACCTATCTGCCTTGCATCGGTAGGCGATTCTGCTCAACTGATTGGGCTTGGACGAACATCGTATCTTCCAGACTTTGACATCGGAGAACGACCCGCACCTTTTGGCTTCGAGCGCCGCTGGAGGGACATTGACGTCTCCTGGCCCAGATGAGTTTGACTGCGCGATTGCGATGCTTGAAGACCACTACAAGAGATCTGTCAACGTCACTGCAGCGCGTCACCATTACCGACGACGTGCACAAGCCCAAGGTGATACTGCATTCGATTACGTCACACATGTTACGAGGTCTCGTAGGAGCATGCAATTTCGGTGACTTGGCGGATGACATGATACGCGACCAGCTCATAGAAAAAACTACTAGCGATTATTTGCGCGAACGTCTTCTACTGGAAGAGTCTCTTACGCTTTCTCGGGCCCTTACCATTGCAAGACAGCAAGATCAAGCGACAAGAGAAGAGAGATATTGCACGAGAGGAAGCACAAGTGTATCATGTTAAAGACACAAGCGCTTCAATTGGAGAGAAAAGCACTGTGGCACGTGTACATGTTATAAGACGCAAATTGAAAGTCATTGAGCTTTGCAAGAGCAAGAATGCTATCGTTGTGGTTCTTTCGACCACTTTGCAAATAGCCCTCTCAGCGAAGCTAAGACACATAAGTGTCGTAAATGTGAAAAGATTGGCCATTTCGAAAAGCTCTGCAAGTCTCCGAAAGTCTAAGAAAAAACTTCAGCATGTCGCGGAACACGACAAAGATACTGCTGACCTGGACGATCACATAGTGTTTGTCGCATCTGGAGCCGTAAGAAGGGAATTTATGCAGTGTTGGAAATTGAAGGAATTTCCGCGTCGTTCCAGATTGACACTGGAACATCGGCTTAAATTCTCGCCAATGAACTTTACCAACGTCATTTTTCTACTGCATTTCCTCTGACATCAACATCCGTGCAGCTTCTCGATTATTCTAAGTCAGCAATTCCTATAAAAGGATGTTTCATTGCTCCAGCTACATTTCACGGCTGATGCACTTCTGTCCTGTACGTTGTGCTTGGTGGAACAACCATTATTGGTTTAGATGGTATCGTGGCTCTGAATATGAAGATACAAGGGTCGCCATTCAGGTGTCTGCTAATCACACACGAAACTCCTGTGCTACCTCCTGAATTACGTTCTGAGTTCGAGGACTTGTTCAAAAAACAGCTAGGAACTTTAAAATGTTTCACCACAAGGTCAGAGTTCGCGCGTCTGTTCAATCATAGGTCAGCAAGCTGAGACGACTACCACTCGTCATTCGTGAGGAAGTCTCGGCACAAGTACAAAAATTAGAAGCTCAGGACATCATTGAGCGCGTCGACTCTTCAGAGTAGGTTTCACCAATTGTCATAACCAGAAAAAAGGATGGCTCGATTCACATGTGCGTAGACCTACGAGAGCCAAACAAAGCTATAGTGGTGGACAGTTTTCCCCTGCCACAAACTGAGGAACTTTTGAACAGCTTGGCTGGTGCACAGCGATTCTCGGAGCTCGATTTAGCTTCTGCATATCATCAGTCACCACTAAGATCAGAAAGTCGTGATCTTACGACGTTTATAACGAATGACGGACTATTCCGCTTCAAGAGGGTTTGCTTTGGACTGGCATCGGCACCGTCAGCGTTTCTGAAGATGATGCATATGATCATCAAAGGATGCAAATGCGTCTTATTTTACATTGACGACATAATCGTGTATGGACGCTTCCGAGAGCATCACTTGGTCAATTGGCGCACTGTTTTGAAATGGATCTCTGATGCTGGTGGCCTCAGGTTCAATCATTATTGTGTTTTTGACGTCGCAGAGATGACTTTTCTAGGCCATGTTGCCAGCGTCAAAGGATTATTTCCACTGTCCTCGATGGAGGCGATCACCAAGGCACCATCACCTACAAATATCGATGAACTTCGCTCGTTGCTGGGACTTGCAGGCTTCTACTCCAAGTTCATCCCGCATTGGTCTGATGTTGTGGAGCCCATGCGTGCTTTGCTTCGAGGAAATGCGTCTTTTGCTTGGACTGCGGCAGCACAAAGCGGCTTGGAGCAGCTGAAAACTCTGATAACATCTTGCGAAGTTCTTCACCTTGTCGAGATAAAGCCGCGTATGACAACATGAGCGCACCCTGCGCGGTACAGTGATTCCGTGCTTCAAGCACAGAAGACTGCGCAGCAAAACGCGCAAGCGCCGCGTATTGTTATCAACGTAATATCGCAATTTACCAATACCGTGACTGTACCGCTGTCTATCTGCACACTTGCCGTGAGATACTTGCCACGCCTTTCTAGGGCGCGTAAAGGGCGTGCCTCCTCTTTCGAGCATTATCTTTCTATCCTCCGTCGAACGCGAACAGGGCACATGCGGTGCATTGTTGCACTTACACTTTCCCTCAATCGAATACTTTAAAATACAAAAAAAATTACGAACATTTTACTTTCTAAAGTATGGGTTTTTCGTTTGGAATGCTATAAATGTTTGATGACAAACAGCGATCGAGCGAATTATTAAATTTTACACTTTTTTGCCGCGAGTGGCGACAGTGAGGCGAAAGCTTACAAGCGGATACATTGTAGAGGGTCGCACGCACGAGGGAGTTCATACGGTAAGCAGTCGCCAGGGGCGCTGCAGTGATATCCTTGATAGATTGCCTTGATGCCCGCGCGCATCGAGGCACTCTAATCCTTGGTAAAGTCAGTCATGACAATGATCATTCTATTCCCTGTCTATTAGGGGAATGGCAACGCAGCGCTGTGGCATGGTTGTTCACCGCAGGTGCTTCACTGAGGCGGCTATTAAGGCCGCCGCTTTACCAACTGAAACGACGGGAGCTACGGCTGTCACTGCAAATGGCTGTGCGGTATTCTAGGGTGCGTAGTGATGCAGCACAGTGAAAATGCGCCCCTTTATCTGCGTGCGCGAAGCCTCCGTGATGCATTGCAAAGAAGAGCGCGCTGCCCAGCGACACAATTCATTGCTTGTCGTCGCTTGCCCAGTGAAGGTGCCTCCGTGCGCATATACGCAAAATTTGAGTGTGTTGTTCTCTCCAATGTGCTTGCCGATTGCCTCTGCTGCTGAGCTAAGAGCGATCGCAGATGAATATAGTAACGACAGCGCAGCAATCGCATTTTGGCGGGTGATGGCTCCTGTGCGCTGTTAGTAAATTAATCTTCGAACGCAGGAAGGGGTTGCAACTGTTTAGTGTGCCGTGCTTGTGATGAAGAAATGCCATCGCATTGGGTTTAAAAAAGTGAGCGTTTCTTGACGATGACCGTGTTTGCAACACTGCGGGTCCGATACATCACCGATGACAGAGCAGCCATCTCAAACAGCAGCTGCGACACCTTGACGTTGGGAAACAGTACGCACTGCTCAGCATCGTCTTCCACAACGGCGCATCGACGCCTTGCAAGCAGCTAAAGTGTCGTGCCGATAATTATTTGCTGTGCGCTACGTCGCTACAATGCAGACAATGAACTATGTTGTGGGGCCATCACAACCTAAGACAGATACATAAGCCAGCGAAAGCCGCCGCTATGTTTTTGATAGTGGTTCTCAGTACATCACCGATGACAGTGTGCTGTGCGTATTTTCTGTCGGCGGTCAAAATTGTTAATGCCTCTCACTTCCGCACCACGTCGCTGTTGCCGGAAAATAAGTTGTGCGTGGCCCAACCCTGGTGGGCGCGCGCACAAGAGTTACATGCCTCGCGCGGGGCGTGGCGTATGATTTTGATTGACACACGAACTCGTGCCAAACTCGTACATCGCGAAACCCCCCTGGAGTTGAACTCGGGAACATGGTGGCGGCAGCAGCAGCCTGTGTCATTGCATCCAGCGGCAGCAAGCGTCTATATGACCGTCTGAACCCGTTCACCTACATGTCCGACGTAGAGTCTCAGCGTCATTTTTGCCTTTCCAAACCATCAGTGCACTGGCCGTGTCACAAGTTAGGCGAAGGCCCCGGTCTGCGTAGATAGCGTGGCGGGCAAATTATGCTTTCCCAGCACAGACTGGTGTAACTAGGCTGCGGAGGAATAGTTCGTGCGATCGCTTCGGCTCGCTCCGGCTTCAAGCGCTGTTCTTCCACCGCGCCCCAACCCCAGGCCAGTTCCGGTGTCGTGATTGGGGTACTGGGGCACCTGCGAGCACCTGGGGTTCAACCCGGACTAACCAACTTGTGAAGGAGAAGTGCTCACATTTTATAGGAAGACTCAGGATGGACGCCAGGCTGCCTTCCGGTGCAACAGGTGCCGAAAGCAGTTTTTGCATTTACACGGTACCGCTGCACTGCAGGGGCAGAGAGGCGAAGGCAGTTACTTCGCCAACACGAACCGCCTCGGCTGTCCGAACGTGCACCTTTTTAGGCGGCAAGTGATTTGGCTCACGTACTGCGCGAGCAAAAGCGTGGACATATGGCTGCTGAAGGAGATGACCGGCGACTTATTTCCTCTATCGGAGCAAGCTATCGGCGACTGGAGGAACTACCCCATGAGGCCGCGAGGGACGACCTACTGGCGCGACCTCCACTCGGTGGCCCCGGGAAGATAGCGCAAATTTACGAGTGCCTTCTTCGCGCTGAGCAAAGGTACAGTCGAGGCCGCCTAATGACGGGCGACAACGTTTCACTGAGCCGCTGAGACTTTTCAAAGTCGACACGAAAGGCGGCGACGCTAGGCGCCATTATTGCAGCCAGTGTTAAACCGGGGACCATTATTCATAGTACCAAATTGTCCGCATACAACTGTATCCGAAATTTAGTAGATGCTAACGGGGCTGTGCCTCAATGTGCATTGGGAGGCAGTAAACCACAGCATGAACTTTGTGGACCTCATCACGGGCGTTCACACGCAAAAAAATAGAAGGTATTGTAAAAAAGTGAAGCGCCACCTCGTCAGCGGTGGGTACAGGGTAAATGCACCGATGCTGGAGTCCCACCTGGGATGGATGTGATGGCAGTCAACGGCCACGTGCGCAGCAAAGACTTTATTGCGTTTGTTAGAAGCCACGGATCGCTCGGGCTACTCACTGTGAAGACTCCTTCTTGCGGTTGTTAGAAGCCACGGATCGCTCGGGCTACTCACTGTGAAGACTCCTTCTTGCGGTTGTTAGAAGCCACGGATCGCTCGGGCTACTCACTGTGAAGACTCCTTCTTGCGGTTGTTAGAAGCCACGGATCGCTCGGGCTACTCACTGTGAAGACTCCTTCTTGCGGTTGTTAGAAGCCATCGCACGGCGCTAGCCAGTATGAAGGTGCATCACAAAATAAAAGAAAATAAAGCGTAGTTTTCTGACCCTATTCAAACCACTTCTGTGTTAGCCGACGCTCACTTCGTCTCGCAGCCTTACTTTAGCGCGAGCAACGAGTGATCTGTTCATCAAACACCAGTGCGAAAACCAAGCGCACACCAATCTGTGCTCAATAATGCTAGCGCAAGCACGTATTGAGCCGCGCCAATCCAGTCAAGAAGAAAAAAAGGGAAGGGCGAGCGTCCCCTCGTGGTATAACGCGAAACGTATTAAACTACAAATTAGTCTAATACACATTCAGTCGACATCTTGTACACGTTAAAATGATTATAACCCACGTCAATGTGACTAATAATATTGTAATAAATGTGTTTATTTTATAACTTGCTTGTGCGTGTAATGCACTCGGTGGAACGACAAACAAGTGAAAGAAGTCACGACCATGCACCGACCGTATGATCACGTGGGCCCCAGTTTGTCGACCGCCCATATGGCAACGACCAAGAGATGATAGCCACCCACAGTGAACCTAGATAAACCAATAAAACGGGAGGCGTGCCGACTGACAAACTTTGTCTTGTTACCATTAGTTCTTTCAACTTGGGGCGTCGCCAGAGCTCGTGAAGATACCGAGTTTCGCCAAACTCGGCACATCCTGCATAGCACCCCAGTACTCGTGTTTTTACGTCACGGCACAACGTTTTTCACCCCATGTAATATTTATTTCCTTTTACCAAACCGCAATTTACGCTAAACTGCTTCTGGATCATGTTGTGAAGCCTAAACGCCAAATGGAAGTGCCGTTTTCTTCACTCGTGGTGTTGTCAGCACTTGCAGCGAATACGTCACGCTTCCGCTTGCTTCCGTTACCAGCACTCGGCGCATTGACCATTTGGGATGCACGTTCCATTATGGCAGGAACCCAAACTGCAGTTGTAGATTTTGATTCCTCCATTAAATCTATCTGGCCCAGTGTAACCGTACTGAAAGAGAAATAGAACTGTTAAATTCTAGAAACTGACCTATTAACACTACACTTTTAAGTAATTTTCACAGGTCCTGGCATGCAGTCGCTCATGTGTGCACTCGGATTTGCGCCGCCACTGCTCACCTGATAAGAATTACCCAAAACGTAATGCTTATGTTTGTCATAATTAGCTTTTCGCTGTTGAAAATGACTTTACTGCTCTTGAAGCGACGCTAAGTTTCCCTCTCTTCCTTCCGCTTTACAGGTGGTGGCTACTGTCGAAGGATGAGGCCTCGAACTATTCTCATCAGTCATGTGGTACTTCAAGTTGACCGATGGATTTGTTTCAACACAGTACTTAAAGGGGCCCTGAAACACTCTTTATCGAAGTGGAGACAGGCATTTGAAGTGAAAATAGGCTATTTCAGAAATATTTGTCGCAAAAGTACTTCAATGCGTTCTGCAGAAGCGGAGCTATTGGCAATCAAACACGGCATTCACTGTGCTCCCGTTCCTTCTTCAATGCCTTGCACTGCGAAGGCTACGGCGGAGTGGGGTATCGCCGCAACGCTCCGCCTTCTAAATGTCACCTCGGCGCGCCGTTCACATTTTATTTTGGATGTTAACGTAGACACCTTGACTTCTGATTTTGGTTCCTACGACTCACTAAACCTAAGGCAAACGCGGTTGTCCTCAACGAGCCGCATGCCCGCTTATCCAGTGGACTCGTGGCGGCACCCCTCGGCGGCCGCGGTATTACGCCACGTAGACGACCGCAGCTAACAATAGCAGCCGCGTATGGGAATCCGCTTTATTACGAAATAAAGCGTCGAGAAATCAATGGGGAACATGGCTTCTGTTGAAAACAGAGCGTTTGAGAAAAACTTTTTGAGCAAACTTTTCTTTGCCTGCAGAGCCACGGGTTCGCAACCTGGTTCCAGCTTTCATCCCTTTACTATCCCTTAGGTGCCCTGGAGATACTGCGCTCCCCGCCCCTCAATATAACAAGCACGCTCTTCAGGTCTCCGTATGCCGTATTATTTTTATTTTCGCATGCTAAATGATCCCCGAGGACAAGCATATGCATGATACCGATGGAGCACATAATTTTACATCATGGCTAACCTACGCAAGCTGCTGTACCAGAGCTGTAGAAGAGTCGGGCTGCCATCGAAGCATTGAATCATTCATTGTGAGCACTGCCACTGATTTACATGAGCGGTCTACGCAAGTTCGTCTCGGGACCACAAAAAAAAACAAAGCTCGGATTGTATGCGCGATGCATAAAAAGCTGTAACGGTTTAACCGTACCTTACTGCTACAAGTTAGCCCTAACGAACTAATCGGAAGAACTCCGAAATTTTTGGTTGTATTCAATAAACTTGGTTCGATTTTGTGTAATTACTCCATTTTAAGTTGTCCCCCAACCAGATAGAATGAAGTCGGTTCTTTTTCTTCGAAAATACTCAGTCGCGAAAAAAAATAAACACCAATGTTCGCTAATTGGCAGAGGGAGGCTTACTCTATTATGTTAATGCTTGGCGCATTATGCCTTCAGGCTACTGCCCGTTCTTCGAAAATGACACGCTTTCCCTCTGCACCCCTCTCAACCAGCAAGACAGAAGACCTTGCTCGTTAAACAAGAAAATGAGAACATGGCCTAGCATATCGCATCTCCAGAAAGTCACAAACGCAGTGCTGCGATTCCTGAATGGAACCAGACTAAGGGACCGACTGTGATACAAAAGGTATTGAGAATTTTCAATGCATCCACTACATCAACATTGGACTCTCTCCCATTCTCTTAACCATCTTCTCCCATTTCCTCTTCACCCAGTGCAGGGTAGCGAAGCGGGCTCAGACCAGAGTCCAATCAGTGAACTCTGGTCAAACCAGAGTCCAATCAGTGGACTGTCCATTTCGGCTATCGCTGATTGGCTGCTGCTTCACGTGCAGGAAGGATACTGGCTGGCACCTTCCTGCACGTGAAGCAGCCGCCAATCAGCGACAGCCGGAAATGGACAGTCCACTAATTGGACTCTTACAGAATACCGCCCCTGGTTAACCTCCTGTCTCTCAATTTACCTTCTTTTTCTCTCAAACATGAAGGCAGAACTGCGGGCAGTGTTCGACACGTATAAACAGTTGCTTTCTGCCGTTTTACCGCTGGGACTTGAAATCAGTTAGCTAGCAAGGAAGTTAGAATATCAGGCGCGTGCTGTTGAAAAAAATTGCTGAGTCCGTAGTTTTATGTAGGTAGCAGGCTGCGGCTAACCCTTGCTTTCACGTAATGCGCTGGATGTCTTGTCTCATCTTGTATCCATTGCGAAAGTGGAAAGTGCGTCCACGATGTTTTGTTCCGTTAACATGAAGGCGTGTCGTAATGACCGATTCTGAGATTGGTAAATATTGTCACGACATAGTAGGAGACAAGAAAGCCGGCGTACATTACGGATATGTCGTTGACTTGAGTGGTTGTGGCGCATACCCACAGTGGGGGTGAGCCGTCAATCGGGTGGTTAAATTGGGTGTATAAGAACAGGGTAATTACCGATTTGAACACTGGAGCTTCGAAAGTAAGATTTTGTGAAATATAAGAACAGCCAACGCAACGTCGTTGTCTCTGTTTCCCTACCGGCGCTTCTTTAGCGTCATTTTCATGGCCTGGCACATACACGCGGCGACGATATAGGATGTGGCATTTGCGCTTTGTATGCAAAAAAAAAGGTTATTGCCCCGATGCAACAAGTTGTGTAGAGAAAGAGCAGTGTAGAGAAGGTGCAAAGTTGATGTCAGTGGGAAAAGTGTGGCTTCGTATGATGCACGTGCACAATCTCGGACAGATGCGACCGCCGTTTGGAGCAGTAAGGACAGTCGCGAGAGTCGTTTTCATGGCTTGTCCTATACACGCTGCGACAATAAAGGATGTGCCATTATGTATGTAAATATTACACGAAATTGCAACGATGATAAGCTTTTCTACTATTGCGAATGGTACCTAAATAAAAACGTTCTTGCAGTTATACCTTTATCATTTTTAATGACAGTCTAGGCTATTTTTGAGAAATGAGAAGGAAGTAAAAGGCCAATATGTTTTAAAAAAAAGCCGACAACATCGTTATTTTATTGCACAGAAAAAGAAAGCTCCAATAGGCTTCGTTTTCTGTAGAAAAAAGAGAACATTCGAAGAACACCTTGCGATTTACCCCTGAAAGAAACTCAGAAAACTTGCATTTCGTGTCCTTTTCTATAAAAAGAACATAACACGTTAGTCGAGGCAGTGCGGCCGATGTGGTAGCGCAGCAGATTAAGTGACCAGTAGCGCTTCAGACTTTGCCCTGAAATGCAACGTCATGGCACTCTCGGAGTTCTGAGAATATGCATAAACTGGAAAGGATTACAATGAGGTGCCTCTTGACTAAACCGTTTGTATTTATCGATAACTACTTCTATCCTGCGCTCCCACGGGAACCGGGGAGAGGACACCATTTTCTACAGCCATTCCAATTCCAATTCATTCCAAATGGATACGTCTGACAAGCGCACCGGCAGCAATTCGTAAATTGCAATGTGTCGTAAAGTAATTACTATGAAGTAAATTAGTGATTTTTTTAATTAGTTGAGAATATGTTTCGATCTGTCGTGCTACTAATGTCGCCTCAGCGAATAACCCAGCTCAGCGATAAAAATTATGCTACCTGCCACAGGCGATTTTTAAAAATTCCATCAAGCTTAATTTTGAACACACGGTATACTAAAGAAATGAAGTGTTGCCGAAGCTCTGCCAAAACGGGCTTCCAATAATTGTTGTCCAGTGTGGCATCGCGCATTGACAATGCGTCAGTGGTAAACTGCGGATGTCAGCTATGTGCCTATTTTTGCTTATAGCCAAAAGTGACTCCTCAGCCCCAACAGCTACGGAGCAATTTCTTCTACATTTGTCCATTTATGGGAAGTGAAATGTGTGGCCGACATTCGCTTCTCTTTAACTCAGAACTGGTATGCGAATTCGCGCATTTCAGCAGTTGTTCTTAGGTTCGCTCTCGATCGCCAGGAATGAAGGCTCATCCGAGGCGGAGTCTTCGCATGCTAGCGCACATGGATGTCTCTAGTACGGAGTGCTTTCTCTCACTGATAAATTATGATACATCAATGTTGCTTCGCACTTAAGGCTCAAGACCCAGTCAATCTCACTAAAGCTTTCTTTTGATTGCCACCTAACACTACTAGGCAGAATTATACATTCCAAGAACTGAAGAACCGAACCCTAATATCCTGAGAAAAAAGTAAGTTTTAAACGTGTTTAAAGATGTTGCTAAAGGTACTCACGTAACATGTTTCATTGTCAGAATCAGTTTGATTCCACGACGATGTGGTATTGTAACAAGACACGGTACAGTTCCTTGAAATCTAAAGGAATAAAAATGGAAACGCGGCAGGTTATTGCGCAGTAGTCTTTGTAGTAGGTTATTGGTGAGGTTATTGCGCAGAAGTTTTTCGGCTTTGTGAATATTATAGTCTTCTTGTGCTTCTTAATAACAGCAAACTAGCTTTTCCCACTTCTATAGACGCTCTTTGTAAAAAAAACGATTTGTAATTATTTTTTGTCTTATGTAAAAAATCCCCACACAAAAGCAGGCTAAAAAGTGCGCTCAATGTCTTCATGCTCAACTGTGCACTGCATGATTAGAAACTGTGAAAAAAAAATAACTAGATGCTGTCAACACGCTCTATTCAACTCGCCTCTGCTGAAAGCCCTGTCCTTCCGGCTGGCTCATTTTCCACAAAGTAGAGTACCGTAATATGACGATGTCAAAACCAAGAGCACGTAGCTGAACCACAAGAACCTTTACGGCGCGTTTTGGAACGTTCAGCGAAGCCGTCATGGCTTGTTACATATTTACGAAGAAGTTTTACAGAGAAGGCCACTTCTCACCTACTGTAAAAAAATTCTTGCATGATTTCATTGGCTCGTACAGTAGATAAACAGTTCTTGTTAACCACAGGTAGACGCCTAAATGTTGCACCGAGAACAGCATGTCGCACCGTGTTCACATTTCGTAGAAATGGAGGTGGTGTTAGGGGTGATGTGCAGCCAAAGCTAGAAATGCGGTTTCATTACGTCAGACAGTAACTTATTTGAGCACTGGAAAGCATTACAACCCAGGTATTACCGGGGTCCTGGCAGAACCAAATCTGACAGCCAGTGAGAACTTGTGTGTCAAAATTTGCAGGGAACGAGGGTCATGTTATCATATAACATGACCCTCGTCAAATAATTTCTATTAACGACTAGTTCAAGATAGCATTGTAAATATTCATAATTTGACTTTATATCTGGGCGTTTATGTTCTAGAGCTGCAGAAGAGTATCCCGACCCGGTGTTCTACGTCGCCTGGAAACTCGTATACTCCGTTTCATATTTAGCGTGCACCGCCGTGAAATTTACGCAAGGAGTTCGGTAATCAGAATGTATATCCCCGCGCATTTCGTCCTCAAGTGTCGTGGCCACCATGTTGGGCCTAGCCAAGCGCGGGCTTGCACACGGTGCGTCGCGCCGGGCTGCAAGTGAAAACACCGTGCGGAAAGACAACGAAATGTTAATAACCTAAAATAACTTTTAAATATGACTATATTAGAAATCGCTTGATTCGAAGATTAAACAAATTCATCCATTACTGAGACCATATAAAAGAACAATGTAACGCAATTTCGAGTAAAAAAAAATCACCAACCCTTTCCCTGTAGAGAAAATGGAGGTAAGCGAAGCTTGTTGTCGGTGTATCTGACCTTCGTCAGGGTAACGTTCAGAAGCCGTCGCCTCGTGATTCTATGATCGTCGCTGACGGCGGGCCTCGGCTTCGGAAGCCCTCACCTCGGGATCGTCGGCTCTTCGCTGTCGGCGAGCCTCGGCTAGGGAAGCCCTTACGCTAGAATCGGCACGTCGACTACGAGCCCTTTCCCGAGCAAGTTCACGCGGGCTATAATCAAACGCAACTTGCTCATTTGCAGAACGCACCACGCGTGTCCTTCCCATCTGTTCGCCGAACTGATCTGAGGCGAGGGAAGCCCGGAGGAGCGCGTGCGAACCCGCTTCCTTCCATGTCTCTCCTCGCGACACACCAAACGAACCTGATCGGTCGCGCGCGTGTCACGTGATCCGCGTGTCACGTGATCCGTGATCAAGCGTGTAGCATATCCAATGCGGGTGTGCGCCGCACGTGATTTCTTTCTTTTTTCTCTATTTCTTTCGGTCTTCCTTCCTTCCTTTATTTCTTTCTGCCTTTCGTTCTTGTCCCTGGTATGTCCCATTGAGCTTGGAACCTTTCTGTACTATCATCAGGATCGGCCCACCCGACAGGGGTTTGTGCTATCGAGCTTGGAACCTATCTGCACTATCGCCAGGATAGGCCCACCGTTCAGAGTGACACCACCACCACAACCGCGGACACTTGTGAGCCTATAAAGCTTCGCTTAAAAAAAAAAAAGCTTTCGTGGTGCGAACGCAGCTACAAGAAAAACTCTTGCTCGTCTCCACAACAGTGCACGCCATGTATGGTAACGGACTTGGATGGTCTTTCGTGGCATTGGTCGTACACAGCTACATGCGCGGAAGTTTAGCGGCGTTATAACAGCGTGTAGTATGAAGGTTCGCCGAATAGTGGCGTTCGTTTTTTTTTTTTACTCCCACAGCAGCGATGGCCCATATGACGAAAATGAACACTCAATAACAGTGCGCCAGCCAACGTACCAATTTCCGTGGCCGCTGGCGTGGTACCTTGTCGAGAAATGCCGCGAAAACTGTAAACTCCGCCGCCGCACTCTCACCCATTGAGGGCACCGTAGCTCGGCAGGCCTCGCTTTCTGTGTTTTCATGAGCGGTCCTGGTACAACCTTTGCAAATAAATCGTCCCAATTCTGAGATATTCATTGTTATTTTGAGTTGTAGGAACATAATACGCACGTCCAAAGCCCGAGGCATACAAGTTCGGATCCTGTGAAGTCCGTATGGTATGAGAGATTGCTGCCGTGATTTACCTTAAGAGAACCGACAAAAGGGATCTCATGGGCTCGCAAAGTTTACTCGGGAGGCCTTGGCCGCAGTTCATTAGGCGCTAATTTCTTCCAGTTTTTTATTGTTGCCTGACCTTGCTATGCATGTTATTATGCATTCCTGCATTTAATGACCTTTAAGAAAGGGTTAAGAGTATTTCTAAATAAAAGAAATTCACACCGCATTATTTGTATGAGTATCCATACTCAACAAGTACTGATGTTTGTGTGAATTGCGAAGGAAGACGTTTTCACTTCACAAATATTCTCAGAGGGATGGCGCCCCTGCATATACCTCAAGCCCCCTGCACGCAATGCTGCAGCCGATGCGGACGAGGTTGTTTCCGTCGCAAAGACGTTCCAGAGAAGATAGCCATGGCCGCTGTCAGAGGCTTTTGTTCGGAGTGGAGCTGTAGAAGTGGCTCAAGTCCGTTATTTTCTTTGTCGTTCTGCTTAAGGCTGTACAGATTTCGCGCGCCATTTATGGACGTCACGTTCTGAGATTCGTAGCTACAGCCTATGTATGCTCTATAGAATACTGGTAGTGATGCAATAGATGCTGCGCGATTGAGCCGTCATTCATACGCTGCTTTGAGCGGAGCGGCCATTCTTATAATTCATTTCGCAGTTACGAATATTCGCTATCTTGGATTTACGTGAAGCGGAGTGTCTTCTTCGCCCCGGCGTTATTGCTTGCGGTGCGGTAGTCACTCTCGTCTTTGAAATTAATCGGGTGGCATTGCATAAGCTTTACAAAAAGTTGGAGTGCAGGATGTGTATCTGCTATCGCAGTAAACGAGCTCCGAACTGAAGGAATCACTGAAGCCGACCGATTTTTGTTTTCTTTCCATGCGAATAATTACGAAATCAGTGAAACGTTTGCATGTATTCTCATGATATAGGTATGCTGTCACGCTTGTCAACAGACGAAGAAATATATTAATGTACTGGGCACGCACCTGACCAGCCGTGGAATTTATGTAATGGCATGTCACTGGTTCAGCTGGAATAAATACACAACGGGAGAGTTAGCGTAGTCATGCCAAGACATAATTTTTATACGAAAAGAACAATATTTAGTCTGTATATCGGTCTCTATCAATTTAAGACACAGGAAAAAAGAAATAAATTAACGCAGCAGCATTTGACAACAATACATACGCCGTGCCTCAGTCCTTCACGGTTATGCAGTCGTTATCTTCACGAAAATGTGTTATAAGTAGTCGTGCGTCAGCGTCAGCCATCAACTCCTCCGTAACAATCACAACGACACAGAATTACACTACTCATAAAAGAAAGCCATCACGTAAGTGTCACATAAATTATCGTGCATAGTTTGATTCTTCAACGACGAATTGAAAACCAAATTGGAAGATATTTCACAGGTTAGAATGGTTAAATTACGTATTCAGGTGTTTTAAAAAGCCGCGTTACACTGGTTCGTTCATAAATCGAATAACAGAAATTGGGCAGTAGTACTGCCCAATTCCAGTAGTACTCCCAATTCCTGTAATTCGATTTATGTTGTCCATGTTATTTCGGTTATTCGAAAAAAAAAAAGCTCTTGGGATAGTTTTTCGAAACAGTGGACTCTCGTGAAATGGGACCTCACGGCACCAAGAAATTACGTTTTGATTATTAGGAGTTCCATTTACCGACAGGTGGAACTGGGGGACATGTAAACTGCTCTTTGAAACGGGCAGATACTTTATAGAAAATATCAGGCGCAGCAGATATGAATAAGAAGATTCTTACAGAGTTTATACTTGCACACAGTCGTTGACAAAAGCTGGCAGCGTAAAAAAAAATTTTAATTGGCCCGGCATCCTCGTCGTCTACTACTATGGTGAACGGAACTGGTGGCAAACTGCCACGCACACGGAGCCAAAGAGACAGTTCTACTCAAGGTGAAAGCTGGGGAAATGCGGAGCAGCCGGCCGTGTTAGAAGCGATTTTCACAAATTTATGTTAATTAATACGATTACTTCATGAGTATTTCTGTATTTGCTATTATTATGAATCTAGTTTAATTTTACCCGGTTTTAGGCTGCTACCGGCATGTTTTGGCCCTGTTTTGCGCTTGTGTTTTCTGAGCGTGACGACATGAAACATTAGCCGCCGACAGCCCGGGCCAATAAAGTGCTCCGCTCTTAAAGGTAAATATTGGTAGTTGTGGTCTTTGTCTGGCGGTGCTCCACCGGGAGTCACTTAGACCACTGCGCGGGTCCGAGGATGCGAGCCCCGCATGGCGACGATCAGCTTAGCCGCGTGTGCAGCGTGTGCCTGAAGCGGACGCTCGTTCGGTCTCCACTAGGAGAGAGACAGCACCGCAAGAAAAAGGCCCAGGGTACAAGAAAGGCGTTCATTAGACGACTGCCTCGGCGCTGACTATCTGTTACACCCTGTCGGCGCGGTACTAATGAGCCGAAGCTCCCGCAAATCAAAGGCTGTACAATAAAATCTGAGAACGCTGTAACAAGCTGCTATACGGGGGGATGACTTCCAACAGCTCGGTATAGCCTCGAGGGCGATAAAATAAACTGCAAAATTTTCTAATGAACCGAATGCGCTCACATTTCGTGAGCTTGCTGCGGTACGCGTGTGGTATAACGTAGAATTCACTATTAAAGCTCAACCTTCAACGTATCGTCTAATAACATGAATAAAATAAGCCAGAATGAATATGCTGCCTTCTGGAGACTAGCAAATGAACTATTAAGGCAGTCTAGCGATACGGTAAATATATTTACGTGAATGACACGTGCATGCAACATAGATGAAGCATCGAAACTACGTGCGGATCCATGTTTCGCACTGGCAAATATTGTGTTACTAATTACTAAAATTCGCGAATATTACAATAGTTCTTCTGTGTAGTCATGTTACGCATGCTTGTCACTGTGACTCTCAGGTCAGATAAAGCTGCATGGAAATACTCAAATTTTGCATGGCTTTTAAGAGAACAAATAAGTTGTGAGGCTTTCACAAAAAATGTTCTTACTTCCATCTTCGTAATATTCAGATGAATTCCATGATCCATTTGAATCTGTAAATAACGTTGAAATAGTGACATTTTATCAACTATGTTGTCAATACTGCTGACACTTGAACTATACTGTGCAGAAATAGATGGACGCCCTACGTTCTCCGAAACGTGAGTGCTCGCTAAAAAACCTCGTGGTTGGCGTGGCCATAGGATATGGCCCTCAACAGTCACGCGCAGTCGGATGCAGGAATGGAAGCATACTTCAAATCAGTGCGGAAACTTACTTTAACACGACAACAAGGACACAGGACGAGCGCTTCTGTACGGGCACAAAACCCTTCTTTTGTCCTTCTGTTAATGTGGCCGTTGCTTTCCACGCAGACTTCGCGGGGTGCGCGACTCTGACGCTTCCCCTGACGTTGTTTTCCCCGAATGGTTCCTATCTCCTGTAATCCGGCTTGGCCGCGTGTCTTTACGGCGGCGGCGGTCGGTGTGGTTGCAACGTATTGCGAGAGATGGTGCGGGTGTTGCGTCGCTAACGCCACCTGACGGCGGGGTTACTTGGATGTAAAAGGGAGAAAGCAGCAGCTGTTGGCCGTGGGGGCGGCAAGCAGCGCAGACGTTTCGCGCGTGCGCCGACCCGCTTGGCGGGACCGTCCCGAGAAGGCTTAGGAGCATGCCACCGGAATGGAAGAACACGTATCTTTGGAACGCGCCACCGTTCGCATTACGGTACACGTGAACGATTAGGCGTTGGCGCCCACCATGCGGGCGAACATATTCGCTTGCTTTCCGGTAGCGGTGAGTCGGACCTCCTCAATTTGTCGCGCGCCTATCGGCGTAGTAATTCGGCTAGCATGCATTAGCGTATGAAATGTGCAATAAGCGCCAGTTTGATTGTTTGCCCTTCTGTGTTCTCGTTCCTCTGTGCCAAGAGCACGTGTGAGACGCCACAACTTCAAGTACGAATTGATTGCATCTAGCCTAGCTTTATACCCCACGGGAAATACTCGCGCCACTCTCATGTGCGTGAGTCAACCATGAGATTTATAGCCTACGAGTAGTTACGGAAACGGCACCAAAGCTACTGTGCTGCTTTAACCTGCACGGCTAGTCGGAAATAAATGAACAAACAATCCTACACACTAATCGTAACAGCAAAAGCTAGCTGTTGCATACGCGTTAATTATGAGGCTGCGAACGGTGCTGCGTACGTAAATGATAAGAATAATAATAATGCATTATTCAACTCATGAGGGCTGCAACACACCGAATAACCAATACCAAGTGGCCTGTAATGCCGCTCGGTAGGAGAAAAAGGCAGCGGTAGGCGCGAAATAAACGCAAGGTCACAGGTGGACTCTTGTGTTATGCGTTTTTGCCTGTAGGTTTATCCACAATTCACCAATTCAATTTTTTTTAATTACTGCACAGCGCATATTGCAATTTGCGAATTGTAACTGGTGAGTTTTGTGCTTTGATGCATAAACGAGGATATTGTTTCTTTCTTTAATGAATGGTACAGCACTGCAAATCGAATAACACAGTTCGCTCATCTCCAACGCAGTAGTATATACGTGAAGCAAAATAAAAATGAACTGACTGTACTGCTGTCAAGGTAACGTGGCGTGGAACCTACTTCAGCCCAAGCAGACCAATTATCTCCCCCGTTATTGCATCTATGAAAATTTCCCTCGCATCTGCCTAATCTATTCGGTCAGACTATCACGAAAATCGTTATCTATGCTGCATAGTCAAGTACACTGTAACGGATAAAGTGGGCTGCGTTTAACTAATTCATATTACGAACATGTTTTGAAAACTTTATAATTTTGTTATTTCTGAAAAGTGGAACAATATCGGTACACGTTTATCCCTAAGCTGAAGGGTACTTTTTTTTCGTTTTGACACCATGATTCTGACTTGATTTAAAATAATGTGCTCGAGGAATCTCGTCGCTGGAACACACAAGCCGTAAGCAGTCGCGTTGGTGTACGAAAACCCAGCTAGGTCTCTGCGTGTAAGTTTCAAGCCTCGCTTTCGTCCAGCAGAAGACACAGGGCACACCTGAAGCTCATAAAAGTAGCGGCAACGGGCATTATGACTGTGAGAATTGAGCTTATGGCCCATTATTCATCGCGCCATGCCTCCCTGCTTTGCGATTTCGCAACTACTGAGTCATGTTCGATGTTCACTGATTTGAGTGTGGGTGCTCCAACGGACACCTATAGAGGAAACCTAAATCCCACAGTAATAACAAAGTCTCTTGCGTTTTGGATTGCGCAGGTCACAGCGTAGGGCGTTCCGTGCCACATTCGAACCGGACGTATCAGGCATCCCTTGGCTGACGTGAGAACCGTCTTCAGCATACCGAGCTTGTTAACCAATCCACGGCACAAGCCACAGTAGCTGCTGCTAGTTTTTGGTAATTTAATGTGACTTGCAGCGATTTTAAGCCTAGTAAACACCTATTTTTGTACTCAGTGGTGAAGAACTGTGCCTTGCCTAAACCCCCCCCGTTTTTGTTTTTTTAGTGATTCACGTTTCTTTCAAGAGGATCGTTAACCGTTAAGAAATATTCAGGTTTTTGTGACTTCAGAACTTTATACAATAAACGTGCATGTAATTTATTTCAGTTTCAATGATAACACAGAGTCTCTAATTCAGCAGGTTGTTTGTAACTGATGTATACAGGTGATAAAGCTGGAGTATTAAATCTGTAGTGGCCCTTGCGGATCAGAACATTTAGGTTTATATTTTTACGGGGAGAAAATATCTGTATCTAGAATATGTACAGTTAAAGGGTTGTAGCTCAGTGGCCAGGGTAACACAATCTACCAAAGGTATGGTATGGTATGTCTTATCTGATGGCGCATACCATGTACCAATCTCCGAGAGACTTCAATCTCCTCTTCCCCTCCCAACGTTACTTTGTCCACAGCGGCAAAAACTCGTACGTGACAATATTGCTAGTATATAGAAGCACAGTGTTATGAGTGTGTGGGTTTACTTACAATACACTGGACGAAAATACGCGCAAGTAGCAGGGCCAGGCCAGTCCGGAGCAGGAAACGACCGCGTCCACGCATCTCAATTTTTTTTGCACTCAACTTCCCTCGTCTTATGCTGGAACATTTTCCAAACGAGCTCGCGAAGCCCGCCGAGCGGGCTAGAGGGGCTTATGATGGTATGGCTTGAGTCAGGCTACGCGAAGAACTTGTGTGGCGCTCTAACGCCAACTGGTTGACTCCACTTTGGCGATCACGCATCCCTCGATCGAGTGAGTATTAGTAATGATACAGAGTAAGTCGCAAGAATTATGTGTTGTCCACCCCCCTACGCAGGCCTACATAGCCTAATATTATCATTGAGAGAAATGGTGATGGGGATATGCCACACATTAGAGCGAGCCTTGCTTTTCGCCTCTGAGCGCAGCGCTCTAAGACAAGCCAGACCACGTGCTTTTTGGGCACGACGCACAATCTGAATGATCAAAAAGCCTCCTTCACAAAAGAAAGGCCATAATGGGGTCATGAAAACACTCAGGAATAACATAGATGCTATCTTTAGTGAAAGCGAGAGTTGTCTGCAAGGCTGACGGCCCTGCCATGCCTGCAGCAAAAACGCGTATACCGATCAAGATTATGCTCGGTGTTCTTGTACGCGTATAAACGTGAGGAAACATAAAACGGCAAATAGTACTAAAAAACTCGGAAAAAGCACGTTGGTCATGCAGTGTTTATTGGGCTTTACAGTGTCAGGAAATCATGTAAACCTGTTTTGCAATGTAGTTTCGGAAGCAATTTTATTTGCAACAAAGTTAAAGAAGCCATGACAACCTGACCCAGCTCTTGCCGTTTATCGTTATAAGTGAAAGTACAGGCCCAATACGCTGCTTCTAAGTTCTTCCCACGAACAGCGACTGCAATTTTGGCATGGACTGTGTGACGTCAGGAAATGTAGTGCCACAACTGTTTTGTCTGCCCCGGAACAGTTGCCAAACTACATCGGACACAAAGGCGCAGTAAGGCCATAGCCATTGAGTTGTACCTGCTATTTCTTTACTGGCGCGATAAAAAGGAACAGCAGACCGGCGACATAGCAGATACGCATTTGCAAAAACAAAACAATCGACGCCATGGCGCCGTTACAAATTTTCACCTCCGGCAATTGCTTCCGGTTCTTGCATCACACAAAATCGTCACGTTCGAGATCGGCTTGCGTTATTTCGAGGGAGCCGTCCCTGGGTGTGCAATTCCGCTGATTAATTACTCAGTGTTGCCAGACGGGCAACAGCGTTAAAAAATAAGGTACAAATTTTCTGATCAACCGAATGGGCTCACATTTAGTTAGCTTGCTGTCGTACGCGTGCGGTTCAACGTATAATTCTTAATTGAAACTCAAACCTTGAACGTATAGTCTATTAACAAGATTAAAATAAGCCAGAAAGAATATGCTGCCTTCTGGAGACTAGCAAATGAACTATCAAGGCACTCTTGCGATACGGTAAATATATTTTCGTGAATGACACGTGCATGTAACATAGATGAAGCCTCGAAACTACGTGCGGATCCATGTTTCGCACTGACAAATATTTGCGTTACTGATTACTAAAATTCACGAATTATTTCAATAGTTCTTCTGTGTAGACATGTTAATCATGCTTGTCACTGTGCCTCTGATGTCAGATAAAGCTGCATGGAAATACTCTAATTTTGCAGGGCTTTTCAGAGAACAAAATACGTTTTGAGGCTTTCAGAAAGAATGTTCTTACGTCCATTTTCGTATTCTTCATATGAATTCAATGATCCTTCTGAATCTGTAAATAAAGTTGAAAGAGTGACATTTTATCAACTATGTTGCGCATACTGTTTACACTTGAACCATACTGTGCAGAAATAAACGGCGCCCTACGTACTTTCTCCGAAACGTGAGTGCTCGCTAAAAAACCTGGTGGTTGGCATAGCAATCAGATTTGGCCCTCAACAGTCACGCGCAGTCGGATGCAGGAATGAACGCATACTTCAAATCAGTGCGGAAACTTACTTCAGCATGAAAAGAAGGACACAGGGCGAGCGCTTTAGTACGAGCACAAAACTCTTCTTTTGTTCATGTGGCCGTTGCCTTCCACGCGGACTTCGTGGGGATGCGCGACTCTGACGCGTCCCCTGATGCTGTTTTCCTCGCATGGTTCCCGTCTCTTGTAAACCGGGTTCACCGTGTGGCTTTACGGCGGCGGCGGTCGGTGTTGCTGCGCCGAATTGGGAGAGATGGTGCGGGTGTTGCTTTGCTGACGCCACCTGACGGCGGGGTAACTTGGGTGTAAAAGGGAGAAGGCTACAGCTCCTGGGCGTGGGGTCGGCAAGCAGAGCAGGCGCTTTGTGCGTGCGCCGACACGCTTGGCGGGACCGTCCCGAGCACGCTTAGAAGCATGCCACCGGACTGGAATAACAGGTATCAATGGAACGCGCCACCGTTCGCGTTACGGTACACGTGAACGATTAGGCGTTGGCGTCTAGCATGAGGGCGAACATATTCGCTTGCTATCCGGTAGCGGTGAGTCGGACCTCCACGATTTGTCGCGCGCCTATCGGCGTAGTAATTCGGCTGGCGTGCATTAGCGTGTGAAAGGTGCAATAAGCGCCAGTTTGATTGTTTGCACTTCTGTGTTGTCGTTCCTTTGTGCCAAAAGCACGCGTGAGACGCCACAACTTCAAGCATGAATTGATTGCATCTAGCCTAGCTTTCTACCCTACGAGAAAGACTGTCGCCACTCTCATGTGCGTGAGTCAACCATGGGATTTATAGCCTACGAGTAGTTACGGAAACGGCACCAAAGCTACTGTGCTGCTTTAACCTGCACGGGTAGTCGGAAATAAATGATCAAAGTCATTCCATTATGCATATTCATTCTTACCGCGCACAATAACTGAGTGGAACGCCTTACCATCAGACATTGCCACGGAACCTGACTTGACTAAGTTTCAAGATTTAATTCGCTCACGACTTGTCAACTAATCTTATTATTATTATCTTGGGACTTTTACAGTGTTTTCGATGTTTGTTGCTGTTTTGCGTTTCATTGCAGCCACCTTATGTTCTCCTAATATGTACTAATGTTTTCTCTAAATAATTGTGACTTATTGTGTATATTACCTAAGTATCACTCTATTATTATTATTTTTTATTGTCTTGTTCTTAAATATGATGTATAAGCTATGACCAGTGCCTGTGCACCTGTGAGCCCCCCCCCCCCCACCCCCCATGTAATACCCTCATAATGAGGGCCTTTGGGGGTATTTTGAATAAATAAATAAATTAATTAATAAATAAACAATCGTACACACTAATCGTAACAGCAAAAGCTAGCTGTTGCATACGCGTTAATTATGAGGCTGCGAACGGTGCTGCGTACGTAAATGATAAGAATAATAATAATGCATTATTCAACTCATGAGGGCTGCAACACACCGAATAACCAATACCAAGTGGCCTGTAATGCCGCTTGGTAGGAGAATAAGGCAGCGGTAGGCGCGAAATAAACTCAAGAAGGTCACAGGGGGGCTCTTGTGTTATGAGTTTTTGCCTGTAGGTTTAATAAAAATTCACCAATTCAATTCTTTTTGAATTACTGCACAGCGCATACTGCAATTTGCGTATTGTAACCGGTGAGTTTTGTGCTGGGATGCATAAAGAAGCATTTTGTTTCTTTTTTTTAATGAATGGTGCAACTGTATATTTAAAGCATGTTTGATGGAGCAGATCTCCAAACAAGTGTCATTCTAGAACTTCACTGCAAGTGAATACACTTTCCTAAAACTACAATTAATTGATTGCAATTTTTGTCGTAAAGTGATTATTTAAGAAGTTAATTAGTGGACTTTTTTTAATTAGTTCAGTATGTGGTTCGATTTGTCGTGCAAGTAATGTCCGCCTCTCTAAATAATCCAGCTAAAGGACTAGAATTATGTTATCTGGCACAGATGATCTTTAATAATTCCGAAAAACCTAAAAATGATCTCCCCGTATAATAGTGCCATCATCATAGGTATTTCAGCCCCTCGTCCTTTGCGCTTGGTCGGACGTATCTCCTTTACGGCTATTTATGTCGAGAATCACGACACAATTATAAATAATTTTAGCTACAAGTGCGTGCTCGTCTGTTACAGAACTGTTGCAAAAGTTTCGACGGCGACATTGCACGTTAGCCTCGGATAGGCTGCGGTACCATTTCGGAACGGAAAATAAAATCTGCTACAAGTAGAATATGTAAGGAGTGCCTAGCGGACATCCGTACTATATAACCATTCAGAACACGAGCGCCCACAGGCACTCAAAACTTTTTGCTGTTAGTGTATGTGCCCTAGTAGCAAAACAAAGAAAGCAGCTAAACGTTATCTCAAACCTAATCGCAGGCTGTGTTCGACCCTCTTTATGGCAGCAAGTTATTTTACTCGGGGTGATAGTACACTGCACAGGTGAGGAATTCGCACATGAACAGTTGTGCTGTGCAAGGAAAGGGCAATGTTAACTTGTCGACTACACATGTGAATAGCAAGAGGAATAGACCTCCGTATGTAAAACGTGACATGTATAAAAACCGAAGGAAACTTTATACAGCATTTTTCATTTCTTTCCCTCTTCTGAAACTGACCGTCGATGTGAAGTCTTCAGTTTTTTAAGTGCAAACGACGCGCCAACCAAACAACTGTTGTCCGTATAAAAAAAATATAGTGGCAACACACAGATATTCAAGTAAGAAAAACATTCCCAAGGTCTATTATGTATTTCCTAAGACGACCTAAGATATATTAGGATAAAAATATTCGTAAGGTGAAAGCCGAAGTGCCGATGCATTAGATTGACCCCCTAAATTCGCTTAGTCGAATCCGTTTAGTCATCCCCCTTACTCATACTCTTAATTCGCTTACTCATCCCTGCCTTCAGTGACCCGCACACCATCAAAACTGTTGCGTGAGCGTTTACATATAGATAGGACACGATGCCGGATTGGTGTAGCAAGTCACTACACCAACCCAATATCGTGTCCTTACTGTTTGGGCCGTCGGCCATTTTATACATTTCGTGTAGTCGCCGCGTTTTCGCTCAAGGACTTTGAAGGTCGACTGAACGATGAGGCATTTAAGGCTTTCGCCTTAATAATATTTTTAGGTGGGGCCACTTGTGTTGTTCATGCCCAATTTTCGGCATGCAGCACTGAACCAAGCTATCGGCTCCAGAAACGTGTTGTTGGTAAAAAAAAAAAGTTGCAGTTTCGCCCGAAAGGCAAAGCATTGATTGCGATCATCATGCAGCATCGATGAAGCATTGACTTTTGTAACGTTTGTTTGTAAACGTTCGCTTGCTAACTAAATTAACAAGCGTAGTGTCAGCTCACTCAGCAAACATTAACACATCACACTCGCTGACCGCGGAGACTAGACAGTTTTAGTGTTGCAGAAATGGCACCACGCTAAACGCAAAAAAAAAAAAAAAAATAGCGGGGTCGGACTGTGCATGCTCAGAACGCTATTTCAGGTTTGCGCGTAGCGTGCGTCCGCTATTTTTCGAATATAGCAGAGATGCTAAACGCTCGCTAAGTTTTTAGCGTTGCAAACATGGCGGCACCCTCGGCCCGAGCGCTTGACTGCAGGCTCGTTTCAAGGCTTGGCGTGGATCCACGTGGCTAGTTTGGTTGTCGAGCTGCTCACTTTGCTGCATGGAGGAAGGAAACCCAGGAGAGGCCCCGGCCAGCACAGACGTATTGGAGAAGGTGTGGAGGAAGTCACGTGCTGTTTTTCGCAAAGGAGCACTGGGACGGGTACCCCAAATGTCACCTTTGCCATAGAAACCGCGCTCCTGAAGCTTTCGCTGCTGCTCTCGGTCTCTGAAAAGTGAGATAAGATTTTTCCACCGGTGTCTATCTCGCAGCATGTTTTGTTCGCGAGAAACGCTGACTTTGGAGCGTGGTGTGTAAGGTTGAATGTTGTGTTTTGGGTCTGTGAGTGTGAGTGTCGGCCAGCGACAGATACACTCAAGCAATCACGGCGCGGGTCTTCGTTGTCGTCTTCAACGTGCCACGGAAAAACATAGGAGCGCGTCTGCTTCACTAAAGCTGCTACAGAAGTTTCGTAGGCTTTGTTTTGACGCTCGTCGGAAGCAGACACTTCCGGCGGCTCGTAACAATGCAAGTTCAAAGTTCGCGCCCATCTGCTCCGGCGAGCTGCAGAACCCCTGATTGGAGGCGCAAAGGGAGTTGACACACCAACAAGGCGGCACTTCCGGCTTCAAAAACGTGACGTCAGGGCTTCTCCTGTTTTTTTCTTTCCTCCATGGTTTGCTGCTTTGACTACTCGCAGCTAGATGGCGCGGCGAAGTTTTGCGCTCAGCGGCGCATCGTTGTCTTACGCTATTCTAAATCTCTATCGAACAGCGTTCCGCAAAGATTTAGCCTGCGTAACGCGCTAACACTAACACAAACATTTTCCGCAATACTAAACTCTCTACTCGCAGTGAAAATGCTGGCGTGAGCGAGCGAAGTGACCTTCGTGCTGTTGTGTATCGCTTCAACGCAAACTGAGCGCCGAGAACAGACAAAACACACAAAGCTACGAGCCGCCGACGTAACTAGTACCCCCAACGCGGATACCTCTGAAGACACGGCCGCGTGACTGCGCGCAGCCGCCGTACACGTAGGTTGCAGCCGCAGTAGCATTCCGACCCCCTCCCCCCCTTTCCCCGATGCCTCGCAACGTTGGGTGCCTCGCGCGCGGGGAAGACGGCGCATTTCCTGCCCTCCACTTTCTTCCCTTTCGCGCGGGCCACACTCAGCCGCGCTCGTCGGCTCCCCTCGCACGCTTTCACTAGAGTGTATACTATACTCGCGGACAACTTTCTGTGGCAATGAAGGGAGAGCTACATAGGCAAAGCGCGCACAAGCCATAGCGCTTTTTAAAAGATTCCCGCATTTCAATCCACGTTGGTTTAGTTTAGGCTAGAGAAAACATAAACAGCTTATTAGGAACAGTTGAATATGGCCGAACACACCATTAAGTGTAAAAGTTTACTTATTTTGCAGCTTTTCCTTTCCGCGTCTGGGCAAACGCGAAACAGTCGCACGTGAAAGCTGCGTCGATTCAGCGTCCGTTCCGAGCAACCAAAAGCACTGTCAAACGCTGGCGGACTACTCGGCGCGGTAACACATGTGCAGCATCCACGCGCCCGTAGCTTTCCCTTCATTGCCACAGAAAGTTGTCCGCGAGCTTTTTTTATAGAATACGGTCTACTTTCACTCGCACATGCAGCGTACGGCGCGCGGCGACGGTGTTATCGCCCTTGGACTTTACACACAACCTCCCGGTGACGGCATAAATTCGACTAGAATGTCCAATAAATTGCTATCACAATAAAATTATGTGCGGCCATTACATGTGACTTTGTGCGCTTCCTTTGTCGGATCTCACTCGCACATGCAGAATACGGCGCGTGGCGACGATTTTATCGCCATTGGACTTCATGCGCAACCTCACGGTAACGGCGACGGCGGAAGAGTGCGTGGAGTGTCCGTATAATTTTCTGTCGCAATAAAATTATAGTGTCTATAGCACACAGATATTGAGGCAAGAAATGATATTTTTTAGATGGGGTCATTGCGTTGTTTTTGTCCAATTTCTATATGCAGCAATGAACCAAGCCATCGGTTATAGAAACGCTTTGTTTGTAAAATATTATGTGCGCCCATTAAATGTGACTCCGTGCTGCCTGGAGTCCGTAAACAGATGTTCTCACATATCTCCTCCGTCATAATCAGGCCGCCGGTGTCTGGTATCCAACTCACGGCTTTTGGATAAGCAGCGCAAATATCTGTTATTTTAGTACAGTCACCTATTTTTCATATTTTAATGGTGAAACCTGAGAAAAAATGATAAAGATTAAATTATCGAAAGCTATTTCAGTAAAGAAATCCTATGGGACTCATGTGCACAATTTGAGCACCTAAAGTGACATGCCTGCTGCGTCCGCTCCGTATTTGAGTATGCTGAAATTATGGGGTTTTACGTGCCAAAACCAGTTCTGATTATGAGGCACGCCGTAGTGGGGGACTCCGGAAATTTTGACCACCTGGGGTGTTTTCGCATTTCGCCCCCATCGAAATGCGGCCGCCGTGGCCGGGATTCGATCCCGCGACCTCGTGCTCAGCAGCCCAACACCATAGCCACTGAGCAACCACGGCGGGTGAGAGTATGCTGTTAGAAGGCAATTACCCTTCTATGTTTTTTTAGTTCTGTGCACCGAGCCCCAGAGAGAGAGAGAGAGATAAGAGAAAAGCCCCCGCGGATTGCTGCTGCGGGCGCGACAGCAAGACGACGCAAGAAGACGTGACGAAGGGAAGACGCAGCATTGAGACAAACACATCGCCCTGCTCAGTGCAAGCCTGTTTGACTTTCCGGGTGGCCCACAGTGTTTCTACAGCGCTACTTGGCCTAAGATAACACTACATCTCACGAACTCGTGTCGGCCAACCGGAAAAAAATCACCGCATATCCACGACGTGAATGATGATGACTGGGCAAAGCACCGGGGGATCATTCGGGTAAACCAGAGCTACTGACGAGAGAGAGAAAGATAGCGCGCATCGGGAACGACCGCTCTTGTGCACCGCAGCGGCCCTAGCTACGGACGAGAGAGAGAGCGCGCGTCGGGAACGAACGCCCTTGTGCACCGCAGCGCCCCTAGCTACGGACGAGAGAGAGAGAGAAAGAGCGTCGGAAACGAGCGAGAAAGAGCGCGCGCGTCCGGAACGAACGCCCTTGTGCAGCGCAGCGCCCCTAGCTACGGACGAGAGAGAGAGAGCGCACGTCGGGAACGAGAGAGAAAGAGAGCACAGCTGCGCCTCTAGCGGGAGCGGCGAGTACTAGCGTGGCTACAACGGGGCGACGGTGGACAAGGCTCGACCCTAAGAAGCTTCGCCCCTAAAAGAACCGAAAGGAGGGTTCTTCCAATGGGACTCTCTAATCGCCGTGACCCTGGAGCCGAAGGAACGGACGCTTCGGCCGAGAAATATTAGCTCAAAGTGGACGAGCCCTCTTCCCTTCCTCGAGCACAAACTGGCTCTCATCATTGCTTCACTGCCACGTGTCTTAGCGTACCCTGCACTGCACGGACTAGAGTAGTAACATGTAGGCACAGTAGCATGCCTATCCAGTGCAAATGGAACTTGGTATAGGGTAGCCCAGATACTTCTCGTCGAAATGTCTAAAACGTTCGCCAATCAGGATGCATGTTTGCTCGTGCCACATTCGGACATACAGTTAACGTTTTGTGATTCAGCGCTTTTGTTGCATCCCTGCTGGTGGCGATAGGTAAAAAGTGTCTCCTTAATGATGAAAATATAAAGTTCTTTGTTTTTCTACAATTTCCTACTGGGACGCATAGGTATAAAGATAATGGGCAGAACTATGCGAGCTCAGATGTTACCCGATTTTGAAGATTAGTGATTACTGATTTCCAACATTACTGATTACCAACCATACTGATTTTCACGATATAAAATGTGATAAATGTTATGCCTTAGGTGCGATATGTCCGCTTGTTTGAGTAAAAATGTTTACGCTCTCATTTTAAATTGAGGCTTGTTTGCAATCTGGAACTATGACAGGGCCCTGGAGCACTTCTTGAACAAAGTAAGAAAACCTTGCCGATCTTGGAAACACGTCGGCCAAATATTACTGCACAGCATGCAGCAGGGAACTAATAATCTCGTGTCAAACGCAGTGAAGAATCCCTTGCTCCCTCCACAATGTCACCATGCAGCGTCATCGCTAGCAGCGCAGCCTCAACAGCGATTTGCTGATTTCGTGATGGCGTGAACATCCTTTGGATTACAATTGCTGCTCATTTGAGCAAAATAAATAATATATATATATATATATATATATATATGTTTGTGATCTTAAAGAAGACAAGATAATCATCTTTGCGCTGCAGCTCTTCGTACTTGTCACGGAGCGGCATATTTTCGAGAGTTCTAGTGGTTTTTGACGCCAATTACCGGCCGCCAAAAACGTGGTGTCCTCACTATACGGCGTATAATTTCGATTAGCGACTGTCACGGAGCGGCGTATTTTCGAGAGTTTTCGAGTTTTTATTACGCGTATTAGCGACACGCCGGATTACGGCCGTGAAAAAAACGTCGTAGCCTCACGGGGTGGCATCTCGATTCGAGACGCGACACGCCGATTACGGACCCAGAAGTGTGCGTGCACGTCGCGTGGTAGTGCCGGACTGTAACTTGGCACTTGACCTTGGGAGAGAGGAGAATCTACCGTTCTTCGTCCATGGTGAAAGGGGCGCGGCCAAGAGTTTTGGGAGGAGCCATGAATTAATTAGGTGAACTCTGCATACCGGCAGTTCCCCTACATAGGGAACTAGGGAAAGGAGAGGCTATTTAAGCGCAGGTTTTGGGCCCTGCTATTTAGTCTAGAAGCTGAGCCTGTAATCTGCGGAGAAGAAGCCAAGGAGCTAGCGCCGTGCAGTATCGCCTGGGCCGCCAAGCTGCGTCGGAACTACAAGTAACTTGTTGACGTACGAGACGTCAAACCAGCGTCTGCAACGAAGTTCTCGGTAGTTTGCCTCAAGTTAGCTCAACCTGCTTGAGGGTAGTCGTCGGATTTAGACTCCCGGGAAACCCAGCCCAGCAATCGTATCCACCTCGACAAGATCGGCCCTCCAGCATTCTTCGGGAACGCTCTGGGCGCCGACTTCACGGTTTATGGACTTGCTGCTGCTGCCCGGCCTTGCGGATGACACCATTTGTGTTCTTTTGAACTTTGCTTTAGTGAAATACTGTTTATTGTATTCTTGTGTATTTCATCCTCGCACTGTTTCCTTTTTATATCTACTGTTAATTGTTCCTTTTATTTGTCTTCATCATTATGTTATATTGAGTTCAGGTGTGTTAGTTTGTCTAGTGTATTTTTTTATTTGCGTATATTTATCAGCCGATAAATATCTTGTTTTTTTTGTTTACTCTCGACTCTGACTCTCTCACTGTGTGCGCTCTTGTACGCAACGACCAACCGGCTTGTCTACCCCCTCCATCGACTTCGCGCCGTCGACGAATCGGGGACAGCTGTGACAGTACTGTAACTGCGCGTTGCTGCGTCTGCTGGGCGCGGGCTCCGCGATGCAAGGCGCAGCATAGATACAGCGATTGCCACGTAGTGCCGCCACGAGCCATCTCGCTGCCGCGACGTTCAACCTATGGGCGGGGCCGGTGGGGCATGGCTCTCTTATCGCCCCTTGCGGCCCCTTGCCGTCTCCCCTGTCTATAGCTTCCGCGTGCGAGTGGAAATGCAAGGATATCGAAAGCGGCTCATCGGTCCGGTAACTCCGCCTAACTTCACTTGTGCCAGTAAGATACGAAAAAATCACCTCATGTCACCCTACGGGCAACCATGGTAGGATGCGAAAGCATCGCGGGGGGTGCGCATCGAGTTTCCGTTTCGTTTCACGTTTCAACACAACCCAATGAAAGTTACAGTGAGAGAATGTATTGAGAAGAGAGGAGACGTTTGTACGGGTGACGTCCTGCGCTTGAACCGCGCGTCAGCACCGTCGAAACCCGGGCGTTGTAATGGCCTCGAACGTGTTGTTGCTCTAGCCGCAGACTCGCGTTGCCTCGTCGCTTCGGGATCGGGAGCTGCCGCTCGACGCTGCCGTTGCGCTTCGACTTTCCGAGCCCGGAGTTCGGGGTCGGCTTGATAACGCTGACGTTCCACTTCGGCGTGCCTAGCCCGTGTTGCTTACGTAGAAGTTTCCTGCCGACGTTGACGTTCGGCTTCCCTGTCCCGAAGTTCGGGGTCCACTTGCCGACGCTGACGTTTACGTTGGGCTTCCCGAGCCTTCCTCTGCTCCGCAGTGGTGGCGCTGCCGCTGCAACTAGCACTGACGTTCACGTTGTTCAGGGCGTTTCGCACATCGTTGCACAGAGAGAGAATGACGGAAGCACAGCGAACGCGTGCTTTATACTGCGCCTAGGGAGCCTACATGCAACGCCGTTTTAGGGTGGTGACAGCCTTTGTAAGGGCACTTGCCGCCGCCAGTTAAATTGGCGGGTGAAATCTGGGGCACAAAATGACGAAAGACCAGCCGACGACCACATTCCCTGCAACCCTTGGTGACGTGAAATAATTAACTTCTTTTAATAAACTTTGGCCTCAGCAGCCAGAGGCAAATGGCGCGTCTGCGCGCCGTACACGGCAAGTCTACCTTTTAGTTAAACAGACTAGTACGGACAATCTTTATTACAGCACACTTCGAAAAGCACCCTTTATATATTATGTACAACTGGAAGGCAACGACAATGCTTAATGCAGTTCACATTCTTGGCGTGAGAAAATCCTACCACGAGCATACCATCGTGCCTTATAACTTGTTGCTTTACATGTGTCGCACGACATGCAATAGAAGAGTAAGTTTGATACGTTAAAATAAAAGGAAAATGCAAATAGTATAATAAAGATGTATGCAGGTTTCTTGAGCACATTGGCGCGAATCTAAATTAAAGAAATTTAATAGATCGCGTGCCAACATGAGTACATCAGAGCGTGACAAAAAAGCCAGAAAGACTGGGGACCAAAATGGCTACACGCCAAATGTGGCGTCAAATAGCGGACAAAATCTTGGTGTTGTCACCACCCTAAAACGGCGTTGCATGTAGGCTCCCTAACTGCGCCTAAAACCCCTCAATAAAAAAAAAGTAGCGACATCTGTTGAAGATTGCCGCTTTCCTCCTCTCCTGCCCGTTCTCTCGGCGCTCGGCCCTCCGATTGGCCGAATGCTGTCACGTGCTCTCTCGCGTTTTTTTTCTTGCTTGTTTTTTGTTCCCGCCACCATCGCCGTGCCAGACCATTGCGAGCCGTGTATGGAGGCACCACGCATCGCGTCTCCTTTGCGCTTTTAAGGCGTAGTGTTCGCGATTCCGTCTTGCTCGGCATTCGGGTGCAGAACACGCGAAACAGACGGCAAGCGACTCTTCCGGATTCCATCAGCGAAGCGAGACGCGGCGCAGAGGAAGGTCTGGCTTCAAAGAATCAGCCGCGCTGATTTCAACCCAACACAATGGTCCCGGCTGTGTGAGGTAAGCGAGCGATTCTTCAATGATCCCTAATCTCACATGCTGCCACTTGCTGTGTGAGGCTTCGTTAGTTTTTCTCCCTCCTAAGTGCCGCACTGTTCACGCTGCATGTTCGCGCTGCATTTGCAACTTTCGTGGCCGGATTTCATCTTGTCCTCAAACGCACGTGGTTTTTGTTGACTCGGTTATACCATCCATGGCGTTGTGTTTGTGTGGCCTGAATGTATGCGAACGTCACGTTTTGAGTGTATCGCAGTATGTTACGAAGCGGTGACGGTACGTAGGGAAAAATGGGCGCTTACCTGCGGAAAGACGATTAGGGCTATTTAGCTAGGGCGACTTTGCGCCTTGAGCAAAAACTCGGTGGTCGGCGAAGAGCAATGTTCTTGTCGCTAAAACTTGTCGCTATCGTCCTAGATCTCGAGGACCGATAACTATCTCGAAAATGGTAGAAAGTGCTGCGCGTGAAAAGTGTGCTCAGTATTCTAGTCGTGTATCGCGTCGCAGAACAAGAGATAATGACCTGTGCTGGTGCCGAGCTGAAAAAGGAAAACGGTATACAAGACTTCCCGGCGATATGTAGCAGAACAAGAGATAAGTACCTGTGCTGGCGGCGAGCTAAAAAAGGAACACCGTATACAAGACTTCCCGGCGATAATAACTTTTGCCGGGAATGTTGTGTTACGCCTTATACTTGAAGGAGCGAGGTTTTACGGTGACCTTGTTTTCTGATTTAACGTTTGCGCAGGATCACTTCACGGATGATCAATTTGAGCCGGTGATTCTGCAGAGCTGTGGCACAAAAAAATTGAAGCGTCAAGCCATTCCATCGCTCTTCGTTCATCGGAAGCAGCTGAAGCAGAGGAAGCCGCCTGCCAAACGTAAGAATACACCGTGCACTTCAAAGACATTACCGTGTCGGAATGCCGACATCCTCAAAAACGAAGAGGTTTGAGGTTGTAGCATTCTTTGGGGCGGATTATGGTAATTTCGAATAAACAACAGTACATCCTCTCACCAGTTTTATGGATTTTAATTTCCAGCATAAAATACGTACAATGTGTGAGTTGGGTATATATGAAGCTGTGGGTGTATCAAATTAAATATAGATTTAATCTCCCCCATCATGCAGGTTCTGGTGTGACATCTTGCAGCACACATTTTTCACCATCACAAGAGAGAAATGGTGTTGTTGGTGAGTCAGTAATTACTGTGTGATGCCAATCACCATGTTGCACTTGGTACGATGCAAAGCCCATTGATGGTGAATGTTCTTTTTTTTCATGAACTCTTTGGAAGCTGGCTCTGCTGACAGCTTGCCACCGCGCTCAGAGTAAGGTGATTTTCATCCATAAAGCAAACACATAGGGGCTTTTCGTCCTTGCCTTTTTTTTTCTTCTCGTGCTTTCGTGTCTAACAGTAATGTTATGCGCAGGCACAGAGGCATCTTTGGCACCGAGTGGCCTTGAGCTCCTGCTCGCAGCTGTGGACTGCATTGATGGTGAGGATCTCTGGTAACTTCAGAAGAGAGAAGGCAGGAATATGAGATTCTTGACAACACGAAAGAAAATGAATAACAATCGATCGGGGCCTCATTTCATTTCGACAAGAATACTTGTCTTCGTCCGGCCCAGAGAAATACAGTCTGCTTAACATAACAGTTGGTGATGCATTATTCTTTCTTAATACGGTTATTCAGCACTATTTTTTATGGCGAAGATATAATGTGTCCTCGTCATAGAAAGTAGCGCTGAATTTAAAAAAAAAAAAACACGACCCGTTGTCGAAACCTTGGCTAGTAAACTGAGGCTATTCATCAATCCTTGTTCATTATGTTTTGTGTTCTCCCTGGTGACTTACATTTTTATTTCCTCGCATGACTGTTTCTCTGTCATGATGCAGGCACTGTGCCCTCTTGCGCAACAAAGTCTCCATTCCAGGAAGACACACATAATGTTACCTGTGAGTGTTTGCCGGGTGCCATTCATTTATGCGTCGCATTGCTACACTACACAGCAATTCTATGGTATGGTGTGTTTTCTGTCTGTAGGCTGCTCGGATGTAGACTCTACTAGCCCTATGCTACAGAGATCACAGCAGGGTAAGGACTTTGTGCTACAAAATGCTTTCTTCGGGGGGTTTATAGCTTTGGTATTTCCTCTGCCTCTTCTCATTATCAACATTTACATTATGCCCAGATATACCACCTCCTTTTACATCTGCTACCCACGAGCTCCTTCCTGAATCTACAGCTCAAGTTGACGGTGAGGATTTCTTTCTGTTAATTCTCATTACACTTGCCTATGGCATGCATTTGCATGTTATTCAATTACGCCATCAAACTGCACTGCAAATTTATCTCGCGCCTCTAATGTAAGAGGTATTGGGAATAGTAAATCTCTGCTATTATGATGTACAAGTAGCTTTTAGCTAGCACAAGCCACATCAGTCAGATTTCACTTGATATACCTGCCTGCGTAAGTCGCTTTCACTCTCATTAAATCCACACGTGTCAAGGCTCAACGGATGTGTCGGTAGTGCGTTACATTGTTCACCTTAGGCTGACTCGCGTTTGAAACAGCAGCTGAGTACGAGCCAATTTCATATATGCACAAGTGCAGCTATTAAGAGAGAGAGAGAGGAACGTGGTGGGAAAGGCCGGGAGGTTAACCGGAAAAGATTCTGGTTTGCTACCCTGCACGGGGGGAAGGGGAAATGAAAGGTGGAAAGAATAGGGAAGAGAAAAAGCAGTCACGAAAAAAAAATCAAGGAATTAAAAAAAAGAAAAGGAGGAGGTTGGAAACGTCTGTGAGAACTATAGTCTGTCAGATAGTCCACTCGATCGCAAAAACTTCAAGAGTGCCTTGACTGACTTATTGTGTGACGACTGTATAGGCCGGCGTTCCAGGACTGTCTGCTCCGAAAGCGGCCGGTCGTCAAGACGTGCCAGCGCGGTCGCGAATGACTGCCTATGTGCGCTGTATTGGGGACAGTGACAAAGTACGTGCTGGATTGTTTCCTCGTCGCCGCAGTGGTCACACGCAGCGCTATCCTCCCATCCAATGCGGTAAGCAAACGACTTTGTAAATGCGACACCAAGCCACAATCGGCAAAGTACTGTTGTTTCGGGTCGGGGTAGTCCAGGTGGAGGTCGAAGTCGAAGACAGGGGTCCAGTCGATGCAGACGTGTGTGTTGCAAACTAGGTGTGTTCCACAACGATTGTGTGGCATCGTTTGCAAGCACTCGAAGTTTCGCTGCTGCATCTGTTCGTGACAGCGGGATTGGTTCCTGTGCGCCGTCTTCATGAGCAGATCGAGCAGCTTCATCAGCATATTCGTTGCCCATTACGCCACAGTGGCTAGGGAGCCACTGAAAGGTGACGTCGTGTCCTTGCTCGACGAGGCAATGAAGGAGCTCTCGGATTTCGAGGACTAGTTGTTCGTAGGGTCCACGGTGTAAGGCGGAAAGCAAGCAATGTAGCGCTGCCTTGGAGTCACTGAAAACACTCCATTTGTTAGGTGGTTCCTCACGAATTATGCGAAGTGCGCTACGAAGAGCAGCAAGTTCCGCGGCTGTCGATGTCGTCTGGTGTGATGTCTTGAGTTTCATGGTGGAGACTTTCGCAGGAAAAAACACTGATCCTGCAGAACCGTCCATGGTTGTTGAACCATCAGTGTATAGATGGGTATGATCACTGTATTTTTCGTAGAGCATGATCAGCGAAAGTTGCTTGAGAGCTGGTGATGAGAGTTCGGCTTTCGTTCGAATTCCAGGCACTGTCAGTCGAACTTGTGCCTGAGCCAAGCACCAAGGAGGAAACAAAACTCTCCTTGCAGCTGTGTAACCTGATGGAAGGTATTAAAGCCGTTGTGGTGACTGTGGCATTGTGCTACTAAGCCAAAGAACGTGGGATCGAATTCTGGCCGCAGCAGCCGCATTTTGAGGGGGTCAACTGCAAAAACACATGGGCTACCATGCATTGGGTGCACATTAAAGAACCGCAGGTGGTGAAAATTAATCCGGAGTCCCTCACTACGATGTGCCTCGTAATCAAGTTGTGGTTTTGCACGTAAAACCCCAGAATGTCATTTTTGAATTAAGCCTCAAGGTTAACTGCGAAGAAGCTTTCAGTTTGTGTCAAAGATTTGCGAGTCCATAAAGCAAAAGGTCAGTGGGGGATAGTATACTTCAGGCAACTGAAAATGGTTATTGCACAGATCATCTGTCATGCCACCTTCTACAGCGTGTTTTCTTGCTGCATTTTTCACTCAGAATGCTCAGCAGCCTCCTTGCCCAGCCATACATCTACAGTATGCCCAGCCTTACAACTTCCGCATACATCTTCTAGTCCCAAGCTGTTTCCTGGATTCGCATCCCAATTTGACGGTGAGGATTTCTTGCGGTTAATTCTCATTACACTTGCATATGGCATGCATTTTCATGTTATTCAATTCAGTCCGCACAGCAAATTTTACTTGTGCCTCTAATGCAAGAGGTATTGTCAATAGTAAATTTCGGGTATTATAGCTTACAACTGGCTTGTAGCTAGCACAAGCTACATCAGTCATTTCTCACATGATATGCCTGCTTACGTAAATGGCTTTCGCTCTTCACAATCCTCGCCTGTCAATGTGTCAGGGCAGGCGCGTAGCCAGGATTTTTTTTCGGGGGGGGGGGGATGCCTAATTGATCGAAAGAAACTCTTTCCGCGGCAAAAAAAGGAAAAAAGTTACGCGGAAATATAGAAGGTGCTGAATTATTAGAAAAGAACGCGAATAAAGTGGAATGCAGCACAAGAAGCGAGTTAATCCGAGATGGAAAGCAAGTTTTTGACACTGGAATAAAGCTAGTGCGTGTGCACCAGGAATAATACTTTCCAACCAAATAATCTCCACCTAGAAGTGCCATACAGAGTCAATAACGAAAAGAGTAGTGACAAAAAAAAGAATGGAAAGGAATCCAGGCGCCCACTTAGATGTGCGGCAAATAAAAAAAAATTGTCGGACGCTTTCTCTACCCAAGTTCTCACTCTCTGTCTCAACAACAGGCCTGCGAGAAAAACGTGAGCCATTTTATGACAGCAATTCTTAACCAAAAAACACATATTTGGGACAACAAAGAACCAAAACACGCATATGCTTTCATGACACAAAAGATGCAGAACGCAAACATGCGTTGTGCTGTGCTTTTGGAATTAAAGTGCTTTCCGAATAAAGGTTCTTGAGTAGCTGTTCTTGGCGAGTTCCTTGACTATCGTTTGTTTTTTATTGTTTAAATCCACCCGCCGCTACTTGTACTTGGGCCTCCATTCTCTTGCGTTAATGGCCGACTGGACGAATTTCGGGGGTGGAGGGGGGCGGGCTGAGCCCTCCCCTGCCTATGTGCCTGCGTAAGGGGTTGGGTCAGAGGAGCGTTACACACACTGGTTGCCTTAGGCTGACCTAGGTTTGAGTCAGCAGCTGAGTATCAGCCAATGTCATATGTGCACAAGTACAGCTAATAAAGCCTCAAAGTTAACTGCAGAGCAACTTTCAGTTGGTCTCAACGATTGAGGTCCTTATAATGGAAAAGGTCAGCGAAGAATACATTTCTTCTGGCAACTGCAGATGTTTATTACACTTGTTTATTCTCGCACAGCCTTCTATACCTTATTTTCTTGGTGTGTTTCTCACTCAGAATACTCAGCTGCCTCATTACCCAGCCACACATGTGCAATATGTCCAGGCCTCCAAACTCCTCCTATATCTGCTAGCCACAAGCTTCTGCCTGGATCTGTAGTCCAAGTTGATGGTGAGGTTTTCTTTTGAATTCAAAGCAGATTTTCAAAGTTGAATATGAACACTTTCTATTGCTTAACAAATAAGACATGATGTGACTGCTCTTGCCTTATGATTGAATTTTTGACTTTGTTTCAACTAGGGAGCTCATCAGCCGAGGTTCTTTCGACAACAAACGTGGCTGCTCTGCACAAGAGAATTGCAGAACTGGAGGATAAGCTGCAAAGCCACAAACGAAGACTGTCTGTTTGTCAGCGGTAGAAAAATGCTGCAGTACAAAAGAAGAACCTCCTCAAGAGACGGGTTGATCAGTTTTTAGGAACTGACCAGCTGCAATGCATGGAGAGGCCTACGATGCGTGGCATGCCATGGTCAACGCCTACTATAGAGAAGGGGCTGAAGATCAGGCTCACATGCGGACGTAGGGGTTACAACATCGTTCAAGAGATTGGGACGCCACTGCCATCGGAACGAACGCTTCAGAGGCACCTAGAAAACTTCGAGTTTTCACCTGGCATACTTCATGAAATCCTACCGTCTCTTTCCATCAAAGTGAGTATGCTTAGCATAGCAGGTGTTTTTTTCCCTTGCTGACCTTACCTACTTCAGCAATAAGGCTCTGAGGTGGTATGAAAACTAACTACAAGCACTGTTAAGTCTTTCGGGGAAACAGGGAATACATTCAGTGGCTGCTGTTTCCTCTGGCTACTGCGTTCAGTTACTGAGTTTTTTTACGTTTATTTTTTTAATGCTGGTATAGCATTCATTATCATGTGACATACCAAGTTTACATGCTATCTTCTATTTATCAGGTGAACCTCATGGAGGACTACGAGCGGCACGCCGTCCTGTTATTGGATGAAATGCAACTTGCATCGAGGCTCGCCTATGACCAAGGAACTGGAGGAGTGATTGGGAAACCAACCATTCCCTTATCAGATGGGACCCTCCCAGAGGATGCAATGGCTACACATGGTCTGGTTTTTATGCTCGCTGGAGTGACCACCCGCTGGAAACAAACGGTGGCATACCATTTTACATCAAATTCCTTTTGCAGTGCTACCGTGAAAGCTGTAGTTATTGACATTATAAAAAAATGTGAGGACATTGGAATAAAAATAGATGCAGTAGTCTGCGACATGAGTGGTGGCAATCAAGCACTTTGGAAAGAATTTGGGATTGTTGTTGGAAGATACTGCCACAACAAAGTGTCTTGTTGCCATCCATGCGATAACAGTCGGCAGCTTTACTTTATGGCAGACGTGGCCCATTTGCTCAAGAATCTTCGTAATCACCTTACCCGAGGACAGTCAATATTTTTGCCTGAAGATCTAGTCGGGAAACTTGGCTTATCATCTAATGAAGTAAGCCTTGTCCATGTGAAAAAGCTTCTCGAACTCGACTCTAAACTTGAGCTCAACAATGCGCCTCACCTTAAACCTTCTTGCCTTGACCCCGGTCATTATGAAAAAATGAAAGTTGGACTGGCATTCTTGCTGTTTAATCATGACACAGCAGCTGCATTACGCCTTCTAGTTCAAAAAGAGGCCCTGTCAGAAGATGCCTTGACTACAGCTTGGTTTTGCAAAACCGTTTTTAAATGGTTTAAGATAATGACATCAAGAACAACCAAGCTGGCTATCAGCAAATTTGATGACGCAAAGTATGTTGAGACGATTTCTTTCATGAAGGATGTCATGAGCTCGTTCTCAAAAATTAAGATAGGTGTCGGAAAACAGTTCTGGAAGCCCGTCCAAACTGGCGTTATTTTAGTAACTACACTTGCCCTTGAGCTCCAGGATTATTATCTTAATAAGAAAGGTTATGTTTGCGTTTTGCTAAGTCGGTTTGGGCAAGATGCGCTAGAAAACCTGTTTTCAACCCTCCGGTCTAAAAATCCAGTCGCCAGGCCACTCGAGTTTTCGCTGTGCGATTCGTGCAGCAACAATGGCGCAGTTCTTCAGGCCAAGCAAATCTGGTAGCTATGACCATGACACTGGGTACTCGCTAATAGGTCTGAGCAGCCTGCCAGCAAGACAAAAGCAGAATGTCGACCCTACGAACATTGCTTTTCCTGATGACGTTCTTGCATTAGGTTCTCTTGAGCAAGAGTCTTTTGAGTACCTTGCTGGTTATGCTGTAAATAATGTCCAGAAACATATGTCTACTTGTTCTGAATGTCGCAAAGCTGTAACATGCAAAGATGCCAACACACTTACTCAGCTTAAATCTTATACAGAGAAGATACGGCTTGCTTTGCCTTCACCAGCTGTTGTTCAGTTTTTGGAAAGTGCTGAAAATCTTTTCCGCGTGAACAGTGCACAACTTGTGCAGAATGAGCTAACACTTTCCCAGCTTGAGGAATGTGTGCTGCAAAGTGTTACACATGTGAATTGTTTTCCAGATTGTCACAACATTGCGAACAAACTGCTCAAAGTGTACTTGAAAACGAGGCTTCAAATATATTTGCGCAAGGAGAACCAGCGCTTGGCGGAGATCAAGTCCACTGTGAAATGTGGCAGTAGGAGTATTGGTAAACAGGTAGCAACCAGTAATGTAAAATAACGTCAAGCTGGAAGCTTAAAGCGATATGTAGAGAAAATTAATTTCTCCTTTATTGGAAAACTGCCCTTCTATTATACAAAAAACACAACTCCTACCACCAGGAGACGCTTGATAAACCAGAAAAGAAAAGACTGGTTGCAACGCTGCCTTGAAGTTCCTGCTCCAGCTCGCCATGACGTGGATTTTTAAGGCACCTGTTAGTTCTTTATCGGCTTAGTTCTTTATTGGTTTCAATGAACTACATTGTGTTCTAAAGCAGCCATGCACTGAGAGTTCCGGGGACATTTACTGAGTTGGTGTCGCCCGAATCCAAAAATATACTTTGAAATGCATTGTCACACTGATGTAACAGGTCAAAACTTCAGATGTTGTACTTTGACCTTCATTTTCACTCCTAATAATCAACCTATTATCATAAAATGAATGGCTGCAAAGTTGTGAAATAATATAATATACTCTAAAGTTGTGAAATAATATATAGTCTAAAGTGGTTTAGTTTTTAAATCTTTAGTGTTCCTTTAACACAACCAGAAAATATTTTCACGCCTTTTGTAATTTCTATACTAGCATTGCTCGACCCCAAGAGCAATGACCTTGATGGCCCAAGTAAATGTTTTCTCTCCCTCTTTCTTTCTTTTTGTGTCTGTTGCAGAGTAGAGTGCACCAGCTCAGGTCAAACTCTGTGCCTTTCGTGTAAATATATTCTCAATCTGTCTTTGCATCATTTTATGTTTGAGGATGTTTTGGTAATGATATTGACGACATGTTTGTTTTGAAAGCAAGCATACCCTAGTAAACTCTTTTAAACCTTCTTTATTCTTGTCATAATTCCTTTCACTCTCCATCTGTTTCAGAGTTATGAGTATGTGCGCCTGCCATTTGAGTACCTAAGTCACAAATCATTTATTACTAGTCATTGTTGTTTTCTGGAGTGTTGAAAATTCCATGTGTGTTATATTAGTTATATTGTGCATGTTGGCAATATTTCAGAAAATGTTTTTAGCAGGCACTATTTTCGCATGCCTGTTCGGTATTTTATTTTTCTCTGTTCTTGTTTTCACGACTTTCACTAGCATGTTGAATGCAATATCTGGTCATTCTGTGTATCATAGTGTCATACTGTGTTGAACACTTGTGATTGTCACATGTTTCTTCAAATAGCCAGAGGCAAGTACCAAGTCTGACCTGTGGGATGAATGTCTGCAGCTTCGGCCTGTTACTTCCTGTGAACTGTGCTGCATGCTTGCATTTGGGGCTGTTTAATGTACCACAGGTGAATGAGCTGACCCTACATTGCTTTTCAGAAATATGGAAACAAAATGTAAAGGCCCGCACTATCCTGAATACAACACAACTGTTCCGCTGTGATATAAAGAATAGTTGCAAAGTCAATAGAGCTTGTGGACGCGAGATCGCGGGCAACATAGCACATGTTCCATATGCCATCAATGCAAAGTGACAAAGCAACCAAGTCAACTGTGATGTTCTGTTTAGTACCAGACGTTTCTGGCATTCTTGTGGTTTCTTTGGTTATCTTGTTCACCTAGTCTGCCAAAGTCATGTGTATGTAAGTTTACTAATTAAGTTTTTATTAACGTCTCGCATTTTTGTTGTGCCATATACGCAAAATAAAAATATTAACAATGTGGCTTGTTGTGTACTTGCTCTTCCGTGTCCCTTCTCTGAGGAGAAACGACACAGTTAACTTTCATTGCTCTATTCTTAACCACTGCATCACCAAAAACCTTCTTGAAAAATTATTGCGGCAGGAGGAGGACGGGTGCAATAGCCATTGTAAACGACTAGTGCACCCATGTTGGCCCCTAGTACGTATCAACACTTGACATAGCTTAGGTGCACAAGGTATGTGCTCCTTGCAAAAGCTCATGCAACGTTTGCTGTTTCTACCTGTTGCTCTGATTTTTTAATTACTGAAATATTTCCTCCCCTAATTGCTTCATTCTAAACTTGGTCCTTGAACAAATAAACGTTGTGCGAGAACGTGAGTAACGGGCTTTTCGAACAAAATGCGCAAGCGTACAGCATTGCTTGTATGTTATTTTTTTATCATCTTGGGCGCTAGCAGTCGAGCAGAACTAAACAGAGGAGTGGCAAATGCACCTAGGAGGTAAACTGGGAGGAAGCCCTTCGACCAACTGTCATGCATTCGCGGGGAATGCAGTTAATTTGTGGTTAAACCCCTTGCCGCTATCAGCTCTCTGCGATGTCGCATTAGCAGGTGCGAGGAGATTAAACGCGACGTCATGACATGTCAACAAAGGAAACCATTGGCCTCCTTTGAGGGGCATTGCTGCGTTTTTTAGTTGTATGCGACTGCAAATGTGGAAACAGCGTAAAGTGTGCATGACGCAAGGGCACCTGAATGCTGTCATGTCCTCTACCAAACGCTCATACGCATGAATAAAAAAAATATTCTCTCCACATTTGATATAACCGGGGATCATTATTGTGACAGCTTGCTCCTTCGCTTTATATGACAGATTCCGTGTTGCGGGTGCATTCATTCAGTTATTCAATATTTGAAAACGAACAATCCCCCGGAAGAACTGCTAGCAATGCTATCCCCATTGCAACGCCCTTGATTATAGAGCTAACTCTTTCCTGCGTGGCTTTGTCAGTGGCCAGGACAAACCTGGATGTTAACTCATAGTTTCTGCTCTGCATTTGATAAGATAGTAGATACAATACGCAGGGTAGAATTTCTCGGACCCGCGCGCAGCACATGCAAGCGGCAATATCATCCGCAAAAGCAGCCTCGCATACACCTGTAAGATGACCACTGCCGCGCTACTCAAGTCCGCAAAAAAAAGAAAAAATGTGTGGAGTAGTGTAAGGCTTCCTGCAAGCGAGCGAAGCCACTAGCCTCATTATCGACGGACCGCTTCCGCCGAATGATCGGTAGCTCACTAGTCAGTGAAACCTGTAAGACAACTGCATATATAGAGCTGGTGGATCATTCACTCCCGAAGCGTAGTCATTAGCGGCGTTTACATGAATACGAAAGAAGCGTATCGTATCAGCTTTCAAGCGTATCGTATCTCATGTAAACGAGGTAATTCGCTAGGAAGGCGTATCGCATCCAATGCGCCAAACAAGGGTAGTTGAAATGAAGAATGCGCATTTCAGCGGCGCATGTAAACAGAAGCGTATCGCATCAGGAATTATGGGAAAGCATTCGCTGCGGGATTACAACCGGTCAACCAACCAGCGGCGCGGCCGCTGCCGCACTGCGAGACATCAAAACAAACATGGCGGCTGAAAAAGCAGGTGCGTCGCACGGTCCTGTTGCTCGCGAGTGTTGTGTCTGGCGGTCCTTCGGGACAAAGGAGGCCTCATCGACAGACGTGAACATGTCAAGTGCTCTTCACGTTTGTCGCGGCCGGGAAGTGTCACCGTCAGTCACCTGGGACTGATGGATGTGCAATTAGTCCCCAGACTGCAATGGGTCATCGGCCTCGTGCGTAGCTAAAACGACAACGTCGCTCTTGGTGTGTTTCGTGAAGCACCAGCGCCCGCCCGAGCTACGACGAGGCCCGGCGCTGACTGCGACGCGCCAACCTGGAGCCCATTCTAAGACAACAGCCACCGCTCTCCCTGGAAATGGTGGCTTCCGCGAACTGACCGCCACGGAGAGGCGACTAATTCTTGCAATGGGCCAGCGTCAAGCATTCCCCGTGGGAACGACATCAACGTTTGGTTCCCAAGGTGTCAACCGTTGCCTGTGTGCGGGGGGATCAGGAAAGATTGCAGGCGGAGCCCGGCAGGAAACGATGGCACATCATAGCGAGATATGACGAACTAGTCGAAGATGGTCTTTGGCTAAGAAGAACCAAAGTGCATTCCCTCGTCGAGTGAAAGTGGGAAACGAAAGGGATAAAAAGCGCGACTTGAGTGTTTTGAGACGCTCGGAGATGTAAACGCTAGAACTTGCAAAGATGTTAGCATGTAGACGGCTCCAATATCATGGAGCCTTACTTGTGAAATATGTACGTTTGTATATAAAACCGTTTTTCTGATCTCTCTGGATATCTCCTCCTCTCGAAACTTGGCGTGGCACCGTCCATGGAACCTTCGCGACCGCTCGGACTTCTCAACACGAGTAAATAGAGGCCCGCTGTGCACGCTAGCCGCTGGCCAACGAGGGACTGGAGCTACTGAAACGCGGAGATGACGGCGCCAGGTCAACCAACGCCGAAGTCGCGCGTGGCATGGCTCAGTTAAAGCCCGACTCAGAGGCTTTAGGCTCACTGTATCACCGCTAATATAGTACAGCCATCTAAGCGCAACGGCATTTATGCGTCCTCTCGTTGTTTCGGCAGCCAGTCATAACATAACGCGAAAAATTCCGATCAAAATACGAGTTCAAGAGCGCGAGCGACACGTAGCCACAGCGCTTCACACGTAGGCACCGCGTAGGGGGAGCCACGGTCGACAGAAGAGAGAGTGAACGCCGGCGCAGGAGGAGGAGAGAGGAGATGGCGCTACTTTTCTTCATTGAGGGGCTTTAACTGCGCCGGGACACTTGCGCCGCCTACCGGCGTACCCTTAGAGAGAGAGGGAGAGAGTGAGAGAGTTATATGCAATGATTTGCTGTGCCGCACCTGTGGCGGAGAGGGGAGAAGGAGAGCGCACACCTGCGTAGGAGAGGAGAATGAGGGAGAGTTGCGCATGCGCAGTATGGTTGCGGACGCCGCAGAACGGACACTGCCCCGAGCATAAGATGTTCTCGCATCTACAAAATTTGTCGCAGTTTTACCCGAAAGGCGAAGCACCAATTGCGATAGCAAATTAGTAGAGAGCTATACGGAGCAAGGATAGTAGTTTCATCAGCTGTATAAACCTGGACATGCAGCAGCACCAGCAACGCGCAGAACTGTTGTCGACGCCGTCGGAATTTTGCCCGCGTTTGCACCGAACGCGCGCCGCGTTATTATATAAATACGTATTTGGTGCCGCAGCTAAACGTCGCCTCCCCTACCTCCCTCCCGTCCTCCCACCGCCTTTCGCGCGACGGAAAAAGTTGCGTTTGCTCTCTATATATGGAAAGCAGGAAAGAGACGCTTAATTCTGCAGCCCTTCAGGGAGCACGGCGCAGAACGCGCGTTTGCGCTCCGACGTGCGTTCGCTCCCCCTGAAAGCGGGCGTCTCTCACGCCCTTTCACTCGCACATACAGCGTCCGGAGCGCAGCGACGATTTCATCGCCGTTGACGCCATACGGAACCTCACGGCGACGGCGACGCCGACGGCAGAAATCTGCTTTGGAGTGTCCATATAATTGCTATCGCAATGAAATGTTACGGCAGGAGCTTTGAATTGGGATAGTTGGTGTGCATTCATTTTACAGCGAAGCTGGTAAGGGCTCACCTTTCGATCGTCGCGTCCGGCAATAGAAAAACTATCATTGGCCGTATGCTGGTGCGAGTGAAAGCGCGCGAGGATGAAAGACGCGCACTTTCCCGGGGGGTGAACGCACAACGGTGAGCAAACGCGACTTCTCAGTGGAAAAGGAGTGGTGTGCGAGGAGGGCATCGAGGCACTCTAAACTTTACGTGTGCGTGCCCGCTCTCCCACTGCGGCGCTTGCGCGCAACCCTGCAGGCCTGTGCCGCTGACTCTCTCTGGGCAGGAAGATTAATTAGGAGTAGAAATTCCCGTCAGCGCGGGCGCGGGCGGGCGACCAGTGGCGGTCGTCAAATTAATATGCGCGCGCATGTAGTGGAGGCGCCTTGCGGCGCCTCATGCAACCAGCAGCGAAAAAAAAAAGCAGAAGCCCGGGCGGGCTCCACGGGCGCGTTCTCTTCGGCGGCGCCCGTGTCTTCCGCTCAAAGCAGATGACAAGCAGAAGACACGGGCGCCGCCGAAGAGAACGCGCCCGTGCAGCCCGCCCGGGCTTCTGCTTTTTTTCCCCGCTGCTGGTTGCATGAGGCGCCGCAAGGCGTCGCCACTACATGCTCGCGCATACTAATGTGACGACCGACCCTGGTCGCCCACGCTGACGGGTGCTCCCTTCAGCGGGCACGCCGTAAATTGAGTGTACCGTAACGTTGTATTTCTGGGCCTGCAACCGTTCATGTCGGTGTCTTTTCCAGAGCCGTAATACTAACAGCGCAGCTGCGTGCAGTGTGCCCTTCTTCGGAATTTTCTAGCCTTAGATGGGACGCAGGTGGGACGCGTGAGTGTCCTCAGAAGAACTTGTCAGGCGCGCGGCTGAAGGTGAGTAACGCGCGCGACCGGTTGCCTTGGCAACCAAAACGGAGATAATTTCTTTCTCAGCCATCAGGTGCCGCCAGCAAGATAGTGGCTCCGCGGGCTTGTGACATTTTCTGGTCGCCGCAACTGGCGGAGTTTCCGCTCCTAAAGGCTCTCGCCCGCCTCTCCCCTAACAGTGCCGACAACGGCGCTTTGCCGTTCGTCACCTAGCCAGCGTTTTGACAGCGGTTGTGTGCGGTCACACAAACAACGCGCACAACTCTTGTCGACGGCGGCGGCGTTCGCACCGAACGCGCGCGGCGTTGGGGACATGTTTATGAAGAACGTGCCAACCTTTGCCGTACACCCTATGGCGTTGTACCGTAGCGACCATAAGGGATTGGTTCCTGTGGTCACTAAATGAATGAAAATCACCGGATCATATATATATATATATATTTCTCATTCTTTAATAGTTCAAATAACCAATTACACAATCACATCTTAATAGTCATAATTGGAAATACATGAATGAACTTTTATTTCCCTTTTTAAGAAAGGGGAGGGGCCGGGGGGGAGAGAGGGAGGCCTGTGCACTCCAGTCTTAGCACCTTGTGCTGCCAGACGTCCGCCTACCAGTCGTGGTAGGCCTCCGCTACCTCCTCAGCCCACCTCAGGACTCGGTCCTGCAGGGTGGGATCGGAGCTGCGCAGGGCAGTCTCCCACAGCTCCTCGCTACTAATTAATGGTTTGAGGTTGCGGGGGGATATTTGATGGGGCATTTCCACATTATATGGGAGAGATCTGCTGTTTGGACAGGGCAGAAGCGACACTTGGGTGTCGGGTATGTGTCGGGAAAGAATAAGTTCAAAGTGCGTGGGGTAAGAAAAGTGCGAGTTTGTAGTTGGCGCCACAATATTTCTCTCTGGCGCGTGCTCGACACAGAGAGAGGTGGATACGTTAGGCGTTGGTGTTTGTAATGTGTGGAAATTTCATGGAATGTGATGAGTGCGTCTTTATTGGTCTGTTGTTGGGAGTCATTGGCTTCTGGGGTAAGGCCCACATTTCCGTCCACTCGGTCCGTGAATCCTCGAGCAGCGGCATGAGCCATTTCGTTGCCTGGTAGTCCTTGATGTGCTGGAGTCCAGATGAGAGCGATGTAGTTTTTTGGCGGGTGAGCGACTAGTAGAGAGTGCGCGAGGTTTGTAATGTAGCCGCTACTGAAGTTCCGGATAGCAGTCTTCGAGTCACTGATGATGACATCGCAATCAGGTAGCCCCGATGCGAGTGCAATGGCGGCCTCTTCTGCGTCGCCCGCTGAGGTGGTCCTGACTGATGCTGAACGAACAGTGTTGCCCTGCTTGTCTACGACCGCTAAAGCATAACGATGTTTAGTTTTATAGGCTGCGGCGTCCACGTAGTAAACTCCTTCTGCCTGTCCATAGCTGCGTTGTAGCGCCTTGGCTCGAAGTTTCCGGCGTTCGACGTGAAATTCGGGATGCATGTTTCTGGGTAGAGGTTGGATGTGGTATTGGCCGTGTATGTTCGGAGGAAGTTGATGTCGCTTGTTCTCGTTGAGTGGTGGGGCGTAGTGAAGTTGTCTCAGGATCTCACGCCCAGCTGCAGTGGTGGAGAGTCTGTGATATTGCGATGATAGATGTGCTTCGGTTAATTCTTCAAAGGTATTGATTGTGGCTGTGGCCATCACCCTCTGTGTGGATGCTCTAATCGGAACACCAAGAGCGACTTTGTGTATCTTGCGGATCAAGCAGTTTACAGTGTCCGCTTCCTTCCTAGAGAGTGAGAGATATGGTAGTGCGAAGGTGATTTTGCTTAGGACAAAAGCTTGGATGAGCTGAATCAGTTCCTTCTCTCGAAGCCCTCCGTGTTTATTGGAGATCCTTCCTATGAGGCGTAGCGTGTTATCTACTGTTGTTTGTAGTGCTTGCAAGGTACGCTGATTTGCTCGGTTGCTTTGAAGGTGAAGACCTAGCACCCTTATCCTGTCTACCTGGGGTATGGAGTGCCCTTCAACTGTGAGGTCGATATTCGGGGGCGATGTCCTGAAGCGTCTCGTGGGGGGCAGAAGGAGAAGCTCTGATTTGGTGGGGGAGCACCTAAGGTTCAAGTCGTGACCTACTTGTTCGATCTGGTCAATGGCTGCTTGGAGGGTGTCTTGGATGTGCCCGTCCGAACCTCCGGTCATCCACAGCGTAATATCGTCCGCGTACAGTGAGAATCTGAGGTCGGGAATCTTCTTTAGAGCGAAAGCTAAAGGTCGCATAGCCAAATTGAAGAGGAGGGGGGAGAGTACTGCCCCTTGGGGCGTACCAGTGCTTCCTAAACGTATCTGACCTGATTGTTCGCTGCCTAATTGGAGCGTTGCAGTGCGCTTCGTCAGGAAGCTGCATATATAACGGTAGATTCGCTCTCCACAGTTTATACTGTTAAGTTCGCGTAGAATGGCCAAGTGGGACACATTATTGAAGGCTCCCTTGAGGTCGAGGCCCAGCAACGCTTTTGTGTCGCGTGCGTCGCTCGGTTCAATGATATCTTGTTTGAGCCTTAGCATGACATCCTGGCAAGAAAGAGACTTGCGAAATCCAGTCATTTCCGAGGGGAAAAAGCGATGATCTTCGATGTATTTGGAAAGGCGTAGGTGGATTACGTGCTCCAAGATCTTCCCTATGCATGAGGTGAGAGAGATGGGACGGAAGTTATCAATGTGAATTGGCTTATTCGGCTTGGGAATGAAGATCACCTTGGCTGCTTTCCATTGTTGGGGTATCTCGCCCTCTTCGAGACAGTGGTTGTAATACTCGGTGAGTTTGCGTATGGATTGCTCATCGAGGTTGCGAAGCGTCTTATTTGTCACAGAGTCTGGACCTGGTGCCGTGGTAGTTCGCACTTGGTTGAGGGCATGTCGAACCTCCGCTTCTGTGATGGCGCTGCAAAGTTCCTCATTGGGTTCACCAGTATAGTCGGGCATGGGGATTTGCGTAGGAGGGGGCATATGTTTGGAAGCCAAGTTACTGAACATTGTCGGCAGGTCCGCTGCATGTTCATGTAGCAGTTTATTGATCTGGTGGTTATTATGCGTCCTAGATGTGGTGGGGTCGAGCAGGTGCCGGAGCAATTGCCAGGTCTTTTTAGTGCTAAGATGACCATGCGCTCCTTCGCAAACCTGAGTCCATTGCTGTGCCCTCAATTTGATAGCGTATTTTTCAATCTGAGAGTCCAATTTGGCGATTCTGATTCGGAGTTTGTGATTGTAACGGGCTGTTAGCCATTTCCTGAGTAAGGCTTGCTTCGCTTCCCACATGTGTAGGAGCTTCGAATCAATTGTTGCCAAGGGTGTATCTGACGGGAGAGTGGTGGTATGGGCCTCTACATCTGCTTGTAAAGCGTTCGCCCATTGCTCTATGTCGGTAATGTCTTCTTCGTTGGTGTTGGAGCGAGATTTTCTGAATTCCGTCCAATTGGTAAGCCTTAGTGGTTTCATGGCCAGTGGTCTGTGCTTGAAATTTACGCGGAGTTCGAGGATGTAATGGTCGCTGCCTAAGTTGTTTTGGAGGTTTTGCCACGTCGCCTGAGTGATGCGGTGAGTTAGGGTGAGGTCGGGGGATGTATCCCTACTGACGCTATTTCCTAGCCGGGTAGGAAGAGTAAAGTCATTGTGGATGGTGAAACCTTGATTCTGTATGTGCTGCCACAGAGCTCTTCCCTTAGGGGCAGATGCAGAGTGGCCCCACATTTGGAGGGGGGCATTGAAGTCGCCCATTACAACTAGCGGCTGTTTATTGGCGTTAGCTTTGGCTTGAGCAAGCATGTGCTCAAAGCGGTGTTGTCGAGCATTGGGAGGGCTGTAAACATTCAACACGTATAGGGTGGGTTGTTTGAGGCTTTTAGGTAGAATTTCGATGAAATCGTGGGGGATGTCAGTACCGCTGAATGTCTCCCATTTAACAGAAAGGTGCTGTCTTACAAGTACGGCAGTGTTGGGCTTGACTATGTGAGGGTCTTGAAACGTGTTGTATCCCGGTAGAGTTACTTTCCCGTGTGTTTCCTGCAAAGCTATAATATCAGGGAGCTCGTTAAGATTCTGCAGAAATAGTGTAAGATTTGCGCGCTTGTTGCGGAACCCCCTGCAGTTCCACTGCCAGATCACCAGACTACGTGCTGGCTTCATTATTATTGTCGCTGTGGTGAAGGATGGGAGTTTGTGACGTCGTGGAGGGTCTTCCCCAGGTTTCGATTAGCTCTTGGAATCTGCAGAACTGCGCAGATGCCTCACAAATAAAGGAATCAAGCTTGCTTTGTAGCCGATTTTCAAGGGCAACAACCTTGTTTTCCAGGGTCGTCATGCGCTCACCAAGGACAAATATGGCGTTTTCAACGGTGTGGTCGGTGTCTGTTATATCGGCATTCTTCCTTTTTGCCGGTGGGGGCTGCACGTGGGGTGAAGGTGGCCTTGGAGTTGCTGCTTCAGTAGTAGCAGTGGGTGCAACAGTGTCCATTTGTTCTGTCGGAGGGCTTATGGGTGTGGGTGCAACTGTATCCATGCGTTCTCTCGGAGGGCGTGTGGGTGTGGGCGCAAGCTTTTGTGGCAGTGGGTTGGAAGTAGCGGCAGGACTTTCATTGATTTCGATGGGGGGCTGGAGCATTGCCTTGAGCTGTTTGATTTCGGCCTTGAGAATTTCGTTCTGATTAAGCAAGTATTTGATGAGAGAGCTATCAGCATCTAGTGAGGAGCTGCTATTGTGGGAGACTACCCCTGCCCAGCTCACCTTTGTATGGTTGATGGGCGGTCTCTCCTCGTTGCGTGGAGTCAGCGGAGGCCAAGCTTGCTTCGATGCTAGAACCTGGGCCGCTGTTGCAGAGTTCTTGCGGCCAGAGTTGCTCTGCGGCTTCTCTTGTCCTGGGTGTTGGTTGGAGGCCTGGATATTGTTCCTGGCCAGAAGTGTCAGTTTAGTTTCTGGTGGTGCGGGGGGCGGCGTCCGTGGTTTGTAACGAAGTCTGCACTCTGATGAGCCAGTCTCATGTGTTCCGTTGCAGATGATGCAAGTAGGGGTGCAGCTGTGGTCTTCAGGAGGATCTGGCGTGCCGCATTTTGGACAGAGACATATTGTCACATTAGGGCAGACATCTTGACGATGGCCAAGCTGCCGACACCTCGCACACGCCTCCACGTTTTGCCGATATGGTCGGCAGCGGAGGTCTGTGCGGAGGTAATCAATATAGAAGGGGACCTTTGAGCCTTCGAAAGTGACCAGGATGGAGTCCGTGGAGCCCATTCTTCGAGCAGCTAGTATCTTGATTGTTGGATTAGAGTCTCGATGTTTAACCAACACGTTCCCCTCCACCAGGGAGGCCGGCAGCTTGATGATGCCCCTACACGAATTTTTGGGGTCTGCCACGTGCGTGGAGACCTCGTAGCTCTTGTCCATGATGGTGAGGGTGGCAATCTTCAAGTAGCGATCAGCTCTGTCCATGCAGGGGGTGCTTATGATGATTGTGTTGTTAATCTCGTTGGCCCGGAGTCGATCTAGCGATGTTGCAGCCGCGGAGAGGCCTGTGGACTTGATGACGATGTCACGGAGAGAGACTGGGTGTATGTTAGCGCAGTTGACACCACCATGCACACGAAGAATGATTTTGTATTCAGCGGCAGGGAGTGGAGGAGGACGAGGCAGATTGTGGCTTACTTGCGGCCGAGTTTTGAGGGTGCTTGGCGAAGTGGGCGAAGGCCTCTTGGTGTCAGAGTAAACAAATTTCTCACGCCAATCGATGATCTCTTCTGGAGTCATGTCGACAGCATCGACGACGTCGTCTTGGCTCATGCCTGCTGCAGCTGCTACCGCCGACGCACACTGCCGGCTCTGCACGGCAGGGGCGCGGGGGTGCGGATGTTGCGAAGAATCGGCGATGAATTTAAGATGGCAGGTCCGATTTCCGCTGAAGAGGTGTCGTTCGACAGCGGAAGACTTACAGCACCAGTGGTCCAAAAATCACAAAAGTCGAGGCAATAATTTGGACACAACACAAGAAAAAAGACGGAGCCGATGCATCACCAGGAGCGAAAGGTAGCTTCGTCGTCGTCGTCTGCTGATTTGAAGTGATTTCGTGGAAATACATAATTCACATTACAGGACAGCTTTGCTGGTCTTCCATCTCCACCCCAGTGGAAGGGCTGACAGTTTTTTTGCTTGCGCTAAGTACTGTAGGACGCAACAGGGACGAAACGGACATTGGATATGAAGCGGACACGAGGGTTGCGCTCCCTTGTGTTACTTCGTGTCCGCTTCATATGCAGTGTCCGTTTCATCCCTATTGTGTCCTACAGTACTTAGCGCAAGAGAAAAATGAATGGTTACTGCAGGAGATCCACCAGGCGACCTAATTAATAGGGATGCCATTCTCTGATTAGCTAGAAAACTTTTCCCAGGCCCCTTTAACCTCTTAGCTTTAGTCCATCCCAGGGAAAATGAGCACAGTTAAAACCCAATATTTTAAATAGTGCGTCATTTCCGTTGCATTAAAAAGCCAGGTACTATATGCACACAAATGAACGTTTGTGCTGTAATTGAAAATACTTGGAGCAATTTTTTCTTCAAAACACAGCTGCCTCTAGCATATCGGTGCCGGGCTATTTACAATGTTTGACTACTTTAATATAAATTCCCATAAAACTGAAAGTCCGGCATTCTTGAAGTCTGCCTAGGGAATAGATAAATATGTCCGAAAGTTACAGTGCAAGCCAGAATACTTTAAATGCGGAAGATTTTTTTTTTGTACATGTAGTCACAAATTAGGCTTTTAGCAGGCACCGTGTATCTCATGCCTCTTCTTAAGTATTTATTTGTAGAACTTACCGATTCAGTACCGATCCAGTCGCTTATATTATATATTCCCAGAATTTGCAAACATTAGGCCTCTCATTGTTGTATGTGACAGCTTTAAACGAGAAGCAGGAGAGTCGCCACGGCTGCGATAACTGCCACAAAAATGGATTGTTCGTGCAGTCATGGTGGGCTCGATGCCTTACCTTTTACCTGTAACTCCATTAGTTCGAAAAAAAAATGGGAAATCTGCCTCCATTCCGTCCTGTGAAATTGGATGTACATCGAAGCTGCTGCCGACGTTAGAGAAGCACAAGCGACGTTAGACTACCTTCAACAAGCACCACCACCACAAGCGACGAGTTTCACGCGCGCACGTACGTGTGAAGAAGTACAGCCTGTCTACTAGTAGGACTTACGCACTAGTACAGTACGACTACTGGTACAGTACGACTTACGCACAAGCTGCAGACGTGATAGCTTCGGAGTGTAATTCGAATGTACGAGAAAACGTATTTCTGTTACGCGGAAACTTAAAGACAAAGCCCTTTTCCAGCTGACCTTTGAGGTCTGCCTGAGCGGCCGCGGTTGCCAGGTGCGTAACATTCAGGACGGCAGGTAAAAAACTTAGGGCTGTTATAATTTGCACAGCAGAGTTCATTTTGCACCAAATACAATGACCTATCAAAACAGGTGCCTGTCGCAGGATCGACTGCATAGCCCAGGAGCTTCGACATGAGCTCTTTAGTAATACAGAATATAGGTTTCCGAGGGTCCCAAAACAACTTTTTCCCTTTCAGTACGATAACTTCAGTGATTGCCGACGGCAAGGCATCGTGGACATAAATACAAAAGAATGCCGCCTAAACTACGCGAGAAGGCGGCTCACTGCGGTTTGCAAAGCGCTTCTAGAAGGAGCAGTGTCACGAGATCCTAATTACGGCGCCACAAGGACAGACCTCCTTGAGTAATAAAGCTCAAGGGGCAGTTTTCTCCTATCTGCCGCGGGTGATCTTAAAAATTATGTTTGCGCTGAAATATAGCACTCGGTATGCTGTACGGAATTCGCACAGTTATGTGAAATAAGGACGCCAAAGAAAGTTAGAATCTCACCTTCGCATATGCCAGATATTATATGCATAGCTAGAAAAGAGAGAGAGAAAAAAAAAGCGTATCAGGCAGAGAGTTTGCGAAATGAAAAAAAAAAAATCGAATGCGGAATATTGTACCTAGTAGATTAGCATAAACAATGGAGCAGGGAATTGTCTGGCTTATAATTTTATTAACTTGAAAGAGCGCCATTATATTTAAGCATAAATTTCATTTTACACGCAGAATGGAATCGGTATCTACTCAGCACCATTTCCCAACTTGCATGCAAGCACTGTGTGTTGTTATTTTAGTCTGCTCTCTCTCTCTCCCTCTGTGTGTGTGTGTCTATATATATATTGCGCCACTTACTTTAGTTGCGGAGCGGCATGAGCATTGCGCGCCTAAGCTTTAACGTAACTGCAGTACACTTGTGTGCCTACCACACAGTGGTGCACACAGTGGTGTCAGCGAAAGCGACCGTAGGCGTATGAAGTTACAAACGCTGACGCGTTTCCTACGGTCTCACTATAGACGGTTTCATGCTCGCGATAACAGCAGCGAGCGTGCCGCCCCCAAGAAACTTCCGGTCACGTGCCTTGATGGTTTATGCTTTAAAACGCATGGTTGCTTCTTTGCCAGTTACAATCAGCAGCTACGTCAGTGGGCAAAACCGGAAGCTGTGCAGGGCCTATGTTTGTAATCAGTGAAACGGTGTATAAGTGCACCGTTGAGATACGACGCTTGCAACGCCAAGAGTTGTGAGACGCTTTATAGCTGTACGTGCTCTTTCGCAGCTGCACGTGAAGAGAAGCTTTGCCGCGCCAACGTATCGCCCCCGCGTACTTATAGACCGCCGTTTGAGGAGCTTCAGAGCAACGCAACGCAAAGGCCTTGCTACGTACCGCTTTAAATGCTACGCCCTACGTAAAAACAGCGCAATCCGTTCGGTAATGCTCGGATCTGTCACTTGATGCTAATGTGACATTGCTATATATATATATATATATATATATATATCCACGTAGTAGGGGCGGTGAATAACACCGTAACCACATTATGAATAAGGAAACGGAGTTTTTGATTCGGCGAACTTGAGCCGACAAAAACAGGCTCCCCTCAAAACGCAACTATTAGTACGAACACAGCAAACATGAACTGCGGGTCAAGCGCCTCGGCTTTTATACATCACTTGTCGAAGACTCAAGCATCCACTGTTATTGCTGGTGCTCGCGTGGTTTCCAGAAACTACTACACAATTTGCGTCGCGCATGCAATCTTATTATACAAGGTGTCTAACTTAACTTTGGCCTAACTTTCAAAATATGCACATGTTACGTACCCGGACAGAAATAAGGTAATCCTGTTTCGTCGCTTGGAGATACTCAGATTATTTTTTGCATTCCGCCTGATTACATAGTTTTGTCTTAATGATACATTCACCTTCTAAATTTGGATAATTATACGAAAGGTGTCAATGAGAAAATTCTAGAGCAACATGAAAAACTCCCGATACACCTTTCTGTTGCCCTATGCGAGCTACAAAAAAAATTGCTTTTCCGTGCGCGAGAGAAGCCCGCGAATACACGCAAGATTGCCGCATGACTGGCTGCTCGAGGCATTTTTCATGTATTTGCGGGCATCTTTCACGCCAGGAAAAACACTTTTATGTATCACGTATTCAGCAACATACAACTGTATCGGGAGTTTCTCATGTTGGTCTACAATTTGTCCGGGTCACCATTAAATGTGGAACCACCAACTGGGGCTATATTTGTAGGTCCCCTCACTTTACCTATTCCATCGTTTCACCTCCCCCACCGTCCCCCCCACTTCTCGCTCATGTCTAAACCGGCGACGCGGTAGAAAAAGAAAAGTTTGCCACAACACTTTTCATCTAATTGTAGTAATTGAGAAGTGTATTAAGTGATTCAGACTAATTGTTTAATTAGGCGGAAACTATGGCGAACCTTGGTTCGGTTCATCTAGGTAACATGTGCATATTTTTTTTAATTTGGCCCAGATAAGTGAAACACCCTGTACAAGGTTCGGCGAGAAGATGCACAAGAGTTAGTGATAGAATCAACGATAAGATAAGCGTAAGGTCTAAATCATGCGGGCGTGTGTTATGCTAAGCAACAACATATTGAACCGCATTAAAATAGCTTACCGTATAGAGCAGCTACCAGCGCAATGGATTTCTTGTGGGCCATTTGGTGCGTGCGCTTCGTTGCCTCCTGAGAAGACAGACACGTTTGATCAAGGAAAGGGGTCTCTATATAAGCCATGGCAGAGACGAGAAAGAATGCAGCCCGTCAAAGGAGGACGCATGACGTGATTCCGTGCGTCAGCAAGCATTATACTATCAAGTGTGGTTTTCTTTGTGTTTTTAATGCATATTCGTTGTCTACAAAGTTCATAGACTCATATTGATCGCAGCGCCATGATGTCTTAGAATTCATTTTATACCGCTCTTCAAGATCCCGTTGTCTACAATACATTTGAAATTGTCCTCTAATTTCTCGCAATTTTTTGGTTTGTTTGCTGTCTCGGGAGTATAAAAACACTACAGTACAAGGAGTGCTTCTCTGATTAATCTATCAAAATGTTGATAAACGCGTCAATGAAGTTCCATAAATTCTAAAAGCAATCTTGTCTCTCGCTTGGTTGTGATGTATATATCTTGGAATAGCGAATGCAGTACCATTATAACTTCATTTTTAAACAAAAGGAAATAAAGCAGTTTGCGTGGTGTCTATTTAGCAAAATAATCGTTTTCTAACCTTATTTGATACGTGTAATACCGCTATCAAATGGCTGACAGGCTTACTGAAAAGCTCGCAAATAAGAAACGACTAATAGCTGACCGTATATGGTTTCAACGACAATGATAGTATTGACACAAAATAAGTTCGTGTCATCCAATGCACATTTTGTGTTCATTGAAGGAGCTACATCGCTACAGTTTTTTTTTAATCTAAGCTTGGAGTGATTGGCTGTACAAATACTTGGTTTGCGTACACCAAACAGTATATTTCTAGGCGTCCTAAGGAAATGTTTAATTTTGAGGCTGTAAACGGCAAACGCTTGTTGTTATCAAATATAGCATGGTGGTATTGTATAGACTGTTTTCAGAGTCGCTGCATGAACTCTGCCAACATTTACTACGGGACCGCGTCGCCATCGAGCACTTTCTGAAGCGGATGACGTGAGGAGTTAAAGACAGAAAGGCGCTATGTTCGCTTTCTGGGGAATAAGTTATGCTGAAGGAATCCAACGCTTCCAGCCGAAACCGCACACGGAATAATAGTTCTGGTGGTGATTGACCCACGACATTATATTTAGCCTGGTGGCGGTGAGCGAGTACCCGTTTCCGCGATTCCCATTTGCGCGTACTTCCTTTTCTGGTGTTTTCTTCTTTCTTACAGCAGATACTTCTTACCCTATCAGTACTCCAACGCGTTCTGATTATGCTTGCATGTGAGCAGTCCGTAGACTGCGGGTAGTACAGCTTTCAACGGCACAGAAAATGGTTTTTCGTTGTTTTCACTGCCTTTCGGTACCGTCGTTCTTTTTTTTAACATGCACATGCCTGACATTTTTCCGACATGCATAATTGGCGAGTACAGTTTGTGCTGTACATACGTACACGTCTGCCCAATTAACTACCATGTATATTGTATTACCTTATCGGTCAGGGAAAAAACAGGGTAATTCAATATTTGCACCCAACGCGCCTTACTGTTTTGTCCTTCTGAAACACTGAAGTCGGTCAAGGATAGTTTTTTTACAATGTACGTCTTCAGAACAAACATTTCAGTGACGCAACACACTTTTATTTATATAAGAAGTAAATTGGAGCGTTAAATGTGCTAAAGCCGATGTTTGATTATGAGGCACGATCTACTTGGCGATTTCCAAGTAAATTGGACTTAATGAGGCTTTTTATCGGGCACCTAAATCTAGGCAAACGAGCACTTTTGCATATCTCTTTTAATTACTGCAGCTACAACGAAGTAACGAAATAATTGCAGACCAGATATATGTTCTTGGTTAATTATTAGGGCGGCATCCACTGTGATTACGCGTACATACAAAGCCCGACTAGTTATCTCCTCTTGTTTATAAAATTCGCATTACCATATTCGCATGCGAACAAATATTGAACTAGCGTTCACTTAGTACATGCTCCCGTTGCTGTGATTCAGACATTGGGCTGCACTCAGAAGACGTGGTATCATGTCGTGTCATGTCGGGTCAATCGCACATTTTACTTTTGCCGTGGAACCTGTCCGCTGTAGTCTCTAGCGTACCTGTAGTATGCTTCTACTATACTTACAGTATGCTCGATTATTGGAACAGAAATAAGGATACAACCGCTTCAAATAGCGAATTATGGTGTCGGATGCTAGTCGAATAGTAAAGTCTTTGAGATTTGTATTCGATATGTGCATCAGTGGACCGCGGAGTTCCTCAAGGCAAATAATCGTGTGATGGCATAACGAAACGTAGAATGAACCTTCGCCCTATAGATTATTTGGCAAACTGGTGCAACACAATGACAGGCCACAGTTCCAAGATTGGAGCACACACCTCATTATCAGTGATGCATCGCTGTAACAACCCGTGAATAACGGGCATGGCGGTGCAGCATCTAGAAATTCACAGAACGATGAACAGCTAGGCTTAAAGATTGCGTCCGAATGACACAAAACTTGCGTGGTTATCGTAACAGCTAAATAAAGTACAACTGCGGCTGGCATGGAGGTACACAGCCAGAAAAGGCAGCACAGTAATTTATTTAGAAAATTACAAAATATATATATCCGCTGCTGTTGCTTAGTAGCTTTGTCGTTGCTCTGCTAAGCACGATGTCGTGGGATGAAATCCCGGCCGCGGCGGCCGCATCTCGATGGAGGCGCAATGCAACGCCCGTACATTGGGTGCACATTAAAGAACCCCGGGTGGTGAACATTATTCCGGGGACCCCCACTACGGAGTGCCTCATAATCTGATCGTGGTTTTGGCACGTACAGCCCCATGATCTCATTTTTATTTTAGAATTTTTATAAAAAAGGTTATGAACGTAACCAACGTGGCGTTATTCGTTAATTTATAAACTTCGATTATTAACCGCTCTCTTCCCTGGCTCTTACCTCCAGCTGTTCGATTTTCGGTGGTTTCATGAATGTGTCTGGGCGCAAGATATTTGGACTGAGTACCACAAATCCTGTGTAAGTTCCCCGCAATAGAGCGCAAAAGGCATCGCTGCTGGCTGAGCTTATCAGATAATTTGATTTCAGGAAAAGTGGCGCCCCATGCAAATCATGTTTTCCGCACCGCAGAGCATCTTAAAGCAAGGCGTAGAGAGCGGCACGCTTCGAGCCCTGTCAGTAGAAATGAAGTAGTTTTGCCATGATATCATCGCTCGGGCGTCTTCACGGCGACTGCAGATGTGGCACCTTGCGCTGTCTCAAGTGTTCCGGTGCACGCGCGGTTGAAGCGAGCGGACGAGCAGGCTGGTAGAAAAAAAAAAAAAGGACGCGCGTGCGCAGTACGCTCTCTCGAACTTAGGCGCGGAGCCGTCAGAAGGCGCAGCGATGCAGTTTTCTCTAAACTCACTGAAACCTGGAAAGTACCGCATCCCTTTTCTCTTCGCCACCGCGCCGCCGATTGGTCAGTTGCCGTCAGGTGATCACTTTCCTCCATAGATGGTCCACGCCGCGCCGGACTGGACAAGCGGACAAAGGCACCACTCCCTCACGCCGCGCGTGTGAACCATCGATGAGGTCGGCGTTTTCGTTTTGTGTAATTTAGGGCATATGTAGTTTTCGTCGACTTAAGATAACACGACAGGAATTGACCAGGTACATAAACCACCGGGAGTCCAGGAAAGCGCTTTTCGCGACACCAATTAAGCGGCAAGAGCGACAGCAAGCGCCGTGATATCTTGTTGCACCAAATAAAGCGCGACGATTCCACTCCCACTAGATGAACTTGCTGATATCCCAAAGCTGAGAAGCTTTCCGGTATCGTCGAACTGCGTCTATGCCATAATGTGATCGAGATGCTTCTTCACGTGTTTGCTTTGTAGACTGCGGTTTTGCTTGCGCAAACAAGGCGAGGAGATACTCAGAAATTTGCAGAATTGAGCAAAATGTTACTGAAGAGCGTCGGAATGCAGGCGGCTATGCAAACAATAACCTAATGTAGTGAAAAAACCGCTGCAATAAAGATGTGTCACCTGTAAATAAATATTGAAATAATAAAATATATTTTTCGTGTGTTGTTATTACTGCTTAAAACTGCGGGAGCGTGATCTGCACTGAATAACTCTGTTTTAGCGTCCCGTTCCTTGTACTCCAGTCATCGACATTTCATTTTCTTCGAAGTCGGTCTATATCAATCGTTTCGAGCGTCGGTAAATCAGTAGCGACGTTGGAAAGCTTTTACATTCATGCTTAGAAACGATGCGTGACAACGCTTGATACCTTGTTAGCCTAAAAATTGTGTGTGACACACGAGTATCGCGGTCGTTTTGCATTTAGAACGACGGGCGCGCAGTTGAATGCTTCACTTTCCGAGTACATGTAATGTATATCTTATCTAGCTAAGCGAAACACGGTTTTGCTTGTGGATTTCACAGGGCCCACTGCGACAACCATCGTGTCGGTCTTCACCGTAACAAGCCTATAGAAAATCTGCTCGCGTTTTACAGCGTAAGTTGTTATGCGCTCATTCCAATAGCCGTTTTGGTTCGCGATGGTGTCCACCGCCGCCGCCACCGTTGGGGACCCTAACCGCTATCGCCGGAAATGCGAAAAAAGTACCCGGTTCCCGCCGGGATCAAACTCGCGCCCGCTGTGTAGGAGCCAGATACTCTACCACTGAGCCACGCAAGTTTTTTTTTTTTTCGTTATTAAGTGAGCAACGCAAGCGCTTGCTATCGGGCAGCAGGAAAATGCCCTATAAACGCTCCCTAGGCACGCGCACAGGCGTAGACGACCCGAGCATCCGCCAGTATGGTGGCGCCATCTAGGTAAGGTACCTGCAAACGCAGCGTGCGCAGGCGCAGACGACGAGATGCGATTCAGAAGAGGCGCGCAATCAACGCGATTCCGATGTGAGATGTGCACCAAGTATTCTGGATACCTCTTCGGTACACGTTATGGCGTCTCCTCGCAAGGCACGAAACGCTGCAGAGGAAGCAAATCGTAGAGCAACGTGAGCGGCTACAACCAGGCATCATCGGGCTCAGCAGACAGCTGTGCAGAGAGCATTACAAGCCGCAGCTCGCCGTCTACGCCTTGCGGACAGTCGAGATCGTTCTCGTCAAAACCAGGCGAAGAGACTTTGCCGCGAAGACCCTGTTGTGCGTGGTGCCGAAATTGGAGCTACTTTTGAGCCGCTCCACCAGCTTACGCTGTGACTGTGCTGCATGTGCCGCACAGGTCTGTGAGTTTTTTGCAGCGCATCGAATAGCTACGAGTTAGCTACAAGGGTAAAACAGTCAATGTAAACAAACCCGAGATTCACGTAGGCCTGCGACTTATAAAATGTTTAAAACGCGAGTAATGTTGCTTAATTATGCAATTAAGCAATTTAGTATATTCCTTGGATAGCTTCCCAACGAGCAAAAAACTTCTCGGGAAAGAGAACAAACGAAAGGAGCGACCGTCGTATCGCTGGTCTCGCTGCATGCATTTTGGCGCCTGAAATTCTTCCGATCCTACTTATATGTACTGCTTCGCACGGATAGAAGATGCACCATCTCATCTTTTATGTTAAGGATGATGACATCTGTAAAATTTCGATAATATAAACCGCTGAAAGTGAAGCTACATTGCTGAGCAGCTGCCGCCTGAGACACGCGTTGGAACAAATATGGCAACAACAGCGCAGTGTTGCCTGCGCGCGCTCCGGTGGTTGCGGTACTTTCCAGGTTCCAGTGACTTTAGTTTGGTCGCTGCTCCCGTGGTTTCTATACTTTTGCAGTCGACTGCATTTCTCTTGTATTCTTGAGAGTGTACGGGAAAACGCGAGATAGCCGGGCGGCTGTCTCATCGTCGTGCATGGCGCGCAGGACTTCTGGCCAAAGCGCTGCGGGCACAATGAAAAAGTAGTTTACGCTGGTTGGAGAAAGGTCTGCATCAGGACGGCGTTTTGAAAGTAAAACAACGCCAATCCACGCCTCAATGCCCTCAGGAAAAAGTCAGCCTTGCCTTCCAAGGAATCAGCAAGGCTTCTAAGCTCCGGGTCCGCTCGCTGCTGCTCGCCAACGCCGTATACGCTTATAGTTCCTAGGAAGGCGCCGTCATCCAATTCGCCTTGCGGTGGCGGGTCAGTTGGGGTGCGCGACAGGCAGTCGGCATGAGAATGCTTCCGTCTGGTCCTATTGACTACGGTGATGTTGGAGTCTCCATCGTGCTAGACGACCGTAAGGATGCTTTATGTTTGCCGGCCAACAGAAACTTACGACATTGAAGTGCCTGCCATGTGTGTGAGAACGAAATTTTGATGTAGCCCACATGAACGCAAGGTACTCTATCTCCATCGTAGAATAATTCACTTCCCCCGTACTCTATCTCCGTCGTTCCTTTTAACAGCACGGCACCAAGGCCCACTCGACTTGCGTCGGTATGGATTTCCATCTCGGTGTTTTCGTTCAAGTATGAAAGCTCTACCGGTTACTGCACCGTGGTTTCAGCTCCTCAAATGCTTCATCTTGCCGTGCTTCCCACTTAAAGTCGATGTCAGCTTTCGTGAGATGACTTACTGCTTCCGCAATGCTTGAAAAGTCTCTTACAAGACGCCTGTAATGTGTACACAAGCGAAGAAATCCGCGCGCTGCCAAACACATGAGGAATGTGCCACTATTGCTCCTATTAGCTTAGCTCCATGGAATATCGCAAGAGAATCTAAGAAGGTGTCTTTGAAAATTACGAAAAGATATATATTCATATACTATAAAACCAATCGGATATGGTCATATTGGGGAAGCGTATTGCACTATTTGTTGTTACAACACCGGTGTTTTGTTATTGTAATAAATATGAATATGCTTTATTGCAGTATACATTATAATATAGTAGGACCACATGTCACGACAACTCGAACTGGACAAAAAGCGCCTTTTTTAGTGGGGTGGGGGCCACTGCCATCGTTGCTGACGTCACGTATTTCTGATTTGGTGGTGAATGTATGCAGAGATAAATATTTGCAACAAGGATTGGTTTCTGAAGTTTATATGATAACTAAGGTTTTCGGATAAATCCGAAAAAAATCTGATAAACACTCGCCGGCAAAATTTTTGACAATTCGGATTTATCTGATAAACTCCGATTTTAAAGGCCAATATGACCCTGTTCCGTTCTGTCAAAAGCGCATGTTCTAAGCAGTCATTGATACATCTGCCGGTTTGGCCGATATAGACTTTACCTCACATCAACAGAATCTCGTGCACCACACTCATCGCACATTTAACAAAGGGCTTGTCGCGCACTGAGCGAGAGCCCTATGACCGCTCAACGACTGTCGCAGACCTTCATGGACTCTACGCTGCTGTGGCTGAAAAGTGGAGACAGACAGTTGAGAAGAATCTTTTCGATGCACTCCAGTACACCAGGGAACCGTTTTGGTATAGTGTGGATATTGTGAATCTAAATGTGAAGAGTGAGATACCCCGCGCGTTCGAAACCTATGCGACAATTTTTAAGTTAGTGTTTCTTTAAACTGACGACATGAGCCAACTCACGAGTTAATTTGCGAACTTTCAGAGCTAATTATTCAGTAACATTGTCGCACCTCTATCGCTGTGGAGACTTTATTTACACTGTCCAGTGGCCAGTGCTTTCTCCCTGCGCGCTTAGTCTCTATAGCGCGAACGTTGAAAGGGCATTTTCAGAGCTGAGAATCATCAATCGAAAGGAGCGTGCTTCCATCAGTAATAGCAACCTCGTTAAGTATGATTGCGCCTATTACAACAAGCTTTAAGGCTGTAATACGCACAAAATTCGGTGTTTTGAATTTAATTATTTGTGCTTGTGTGTATATGTGTCTGTGCGTTCAAACCTTCCAGACAACAAAAATACGCTTCGTGTATTATGATGTTCTCGCATTCAGATATGATTTCATCAAAAATTTCGGAGTATTGAGACTAATGCAAAATTTAACTCCGAATTTCGGAGAATTCAGGATTTACGAGAAATAAACTCCGAAAAACACCCTCCGAAATTCAAGAAAAATGAACTTCGAAAACACGGAGCCCTAATGATAACGTATGACTGCATCTGCTCCGAAGAGCACTGAGGGTGCAAACAAGCTCCCAAATTATTCTTCCTTAAGCTACCCCTGTGAGTTTATTAAATGATTCGGTAAAGGATCTTTTATGGATCCGTTAAAGATATTCCCATGCCCACGTTCTGGGCAATGGGAATGGCAAATATTTTTTTTTCAGCTACCTATAATAGCTTCTGCATTATCGCTTGCTCCATACAGGGGAAATGAACTCGCATTTAATCACTACTTTTCACTCAAAAGGCTTCTATTCAAAAAAAATTCATTGGTATCCCTTTAAAGATTATCTGCATATATCGTAAGGTACATGCTTCGTTCCCGCTTAAAGCACCTAGGCATTCTCAAAGCTAAGTACCTGATACGCAATAAAAATACTCTGGTGAATACTACGTTTTCAAGTACCCAAGGTTTCCATTTGGTGATATCAACGGCCCGAACAGAAAGTGAATGGCAGTGTGCTACAAATAGTATTTTATCGGGCGTCACTAGAATGGCAAAAATTCAAATGATTTTGAAGGTCGTTAAACTATACCATTGACGTCGCGCGAGACATTAAGACATTGACATCATGGAGATTTTTTTACTGGCGAGCACGCGCTAACCATATTTACAACATGCGTCATATAAAGCCCGAGGCTTTTGCGAGAAGACATGGGGGGAGGAATGTGCCATTATGGCGGGAATTAGCCTAGCTCCTGGAAGATCGCAAGAGCATCTGCGAAGGCGTCTTTGAAAATTACACAAATATATAAATTCATATAATATAAAAACCAATCGAATATTGTCCTATTGAGGGAAGTATATTGCACTATTCGTTGTTGCAACACCGGTGTTTCCTGATTGTATTAAATTTGAATGCGCTTTATTGGTGCATGCATTACATTAAAGTGCGACCATCTGCAGCGACAATTTGAACTGCACAAAAAGCGTCTTTTTTAGGGGTATGGGGGGCACTGCCATCAGTGCTGACGTCACGCATTTCTGATTTGGTCGTGAAGGTATGCAAATATAAATATGTGCCAACGAGGCTGGGTTTATGAAGCTTATGTGATACCGTATGACCGCATTTGCTCCGAAGAGCCCCGAGGGTGCAAACAAGCTCCCAAATTATCGTTCCTTATGATACCCTTGTGCGTTTAATAAAGGATTCGGTGCAGCGCAAGCTTATTCTGTGTAATTAGAGGAACAATGTAATCTTCTGAACATCAGTATGCAAAACTTATTTGATAATTCATTTTATCTTGCTCTAAGTACAGTAGGACGCCACAGGGATGAAATCGACACTGGATATGAAGCGGACACGAAGTGACACACGGGAGCGCAAACTACCAACTGGTTTATTGTGAGATCATTATACAGCAGTTAAAGCAAACAGCGCCGTTTTGCCACTGCGTGAACTATGATTAGAGCAGAAACACTCAGATCACGTACTCACATTTCTGGTTGTTATGATTCTATCGGTGCATTCCGTGTGTGTATGCATTCTTTGCGTCGGTACTTCGGCTTTTGTTAGCATGATTGAAGGCGTGCTCACGCAGTTGTCTTCGTTCTTCTATACCTAAAGAATTTCTGAGCTAACGGGCCCTCGCTGACTATCTTAAACCTGTCTCATTGCACTACCGGTCGACGACCCGTTAAAAATAAATAACTCGCTTGAAGTACTTGATTTCCTGGAGGAGTCCAACCCCCCCAATACAGTGTTTTTAAATCGATGTCACAGAACTGTACTACAACACACCGAAGGATAATTCCGTGAAGACAGTCGAAGATTGCTTCGACTTATATGGTTGGGCAAAATTTCAAGACGTTTGCAAATGGTCTTTGGACAATTTTTTTATACCTCCTGAGAACGTACCTAAATTCTGCGTTTATCAAATATGAAGGAGAAATTTTAGCCCAAAAAGAAGGAATCGCCATAGGGACGTGCTTAGCCCCTGCGTTGTCAGATTTTATCTTGCGGCTGGTAACAGAAGACAGACAGAAACGCTCAAGGACACTATAGTGTAATACGTTTTTTCAGATATGTAGATGATTATCTTGTATGCACCGAATACAGCAGAGTTTGGGCTACGACTGTCAAGAGTGTGTTAAACATGTTCCATGAGGCACACAGCGGCATCTCTTTCACTCACGAACTACCAGAAGACTCGAGAATACAGTATCTGAACCTTAAAATAAGCTAACACATGGTCGCATATGTTGGTCATATAAAACGAAAGGGGAATAACAAATCTCGCGCTACGACTCGAGCCGTTGAAAGGTTATAAAATAGGAATAGCTAAATCAGCTATCGAACAGGCAGTTAAGAAGTCCTGCATTCACGCAGTTGCAGATAGCGTCAGCACACAGACTAACAGACTAAAGAAAGCTGGATACCCCGCCAACATGGTAGTGCAAATTGGGGAGGAAATGATTAAGCAAATCACCAGGCCGAAAATTCGAGACAAAAATAAGAAGGACAAACATAAGCGAGCTGTTATTGTCCCTTACGTTCACAACCTCTCACACCGCCTAATAAAGGTGGCAGAAAGGCAAGACGTAAAAGTGCTGTTTTCAGCACCGATCAAGCTAAGAGGGCTTTGCAAGAAAGTGAATTCAGAGAAGAAAAAAGCGCAAAGGCCATATAACGTAACACACGCACAAAAATACGTAACCTGTGAAAATAACGTCATGTACAAGATTCCGCTAAAATGCGGTAAGGTATACGCGGGCCAGGCGGGACGCGGTCTGAACGACAGGCTCAGAGAACATCGATACGCATTAGAACAAGTAGCCGCATCCAGCAATACCGCCATGCATCGTAGAACGTGAAAATGCACAGCTTACTTTGACAAGACGACAGTCGTCGCTAAAGAAACAGACAAAATAACTAGGTAAATACGAAAGGCATTAGAAATAGAAGAAGAAAAAGACAACTGCCTGAGCACGTCTTCAATCATGGTAACAAAAGCCGAAATCACCTACGCGAAGAATGCATAAACACACAGAATGCACCGATAGAATCATAACAACCAGAAACGTGAGTACACCATGAACTAATAAACGATGGACTAGTCACACGTCCTTGTCTGTGTAAACGTTCGTGCACATTAACACAGCCAACGCTTAGCTTTAGTAGTTGCGCTCTAGCGCGACGAGGCAAGCCTCGACCGCGAACACGCGGCGGGAACTCGTGAGTACCTGATCTCGGTGTTTCTGCTGTAATCATAGTTCACGCAATCGCAATACGGCACTGTGTGCTTTAAATACTGTATAATGATCTGACAATATACCAGTTGGTAGTTTACGGTCCCTGGTGTCACTTCGTGTCCGCTTCATATCCAGTGTCCGTTTCATCCCTGTGGCGTCCTACTGTACTTAGCGCAAGAAAAAATATGAATGCATACCAACTAGCCGAATTCGTAGCTCTTCTAAATTTTATTTGATAATAATCCTGAGACGACTGTTCATCATTCACAAACTACTGGAAAAACATTCGAGTCAAGTCTGGTACTATAAAAACTCTATTTGGCTAGATTCGCTCCTGGCAATATTCTTTTTTCCCTTTCGCATTCTTAGGGCACCTCACACACTTTTCGGAGTCTCTCTTTGAAAATACCGATTCCAAATATTTCTTGTTGTTTTCTCAATCTAATGCCAAAAATCTTAACTGAGTTGTTTTCAAGACAAATTTATAACCCAACTTTTATGCCCTTGTGCGCCGCGCATTCGCAGAAAGAGAGAGCCTTTTTCAATTTGAGGATGTGGCGTACTGCAGTGATATTTCAATGCCTCTATAAAACCTGCTTACGTTGTGGGCAATGGGAATAGCAATATTTATCTTTTTTCAGCTACCTGAAATAGTTTCTGCATTATCGCTGGTTCCGTACAGTGGAAATGAACTCGCATTTATTCCCTACTTTTCACTCAAAAGGCTTCCATTAAAAAAAAAGTTAATTGGTGTCACTTTTAAGAGTATCTGCATATATCGTATGGTACATGCTTCGTTCCCGCTTAAAGCACCTATGCATTCTCAAAGCTAAGTACTTGGTACGCAATAAAAATAATCCGGTGAATATTAGGTTTTCAAGTAGCCAAAGTGTCCATTTGCCGATGTCACAGGCCCGAACATAAATTGAAAGGCAGTGTGCTACAAATAGTATTTTACCGCGCGCCACTGGAATGGCAAAAATGCAAATGATTTTAAAGGTCGTTAAACTATACCATTGACGTCGCGCGAGACATTAAGACATTGACATCATGGAGATTTTTCTACTGGCGAGCACGCGCTAACCATATTTACAACATGCGTCATATAAAGCCCGAGGCTTTTGCGAAAAGACATGAGGTGAGGAATGTGCCATTATGGCGGGAATTAGCCTAGCTCCAGGAAGATCGCAAGAGCATCTGCGAAGGCGTTTTTGAAAATTACACAAATATATAAATTCATATCATATGAAAACCAATCGAATATTGTCCAATTCAGGGAAGTATATTGTGCTATTCGTTGTTGCAACACCGTTGTTTTCTGATTGTATTAAATATGAATGCGCTTTATTGGTGCATGCATTACATTATAGTAGGACCATCTGCCTCGCCAATTGGAACGGGACAAAAAGCGCCCTCTTTAGGTGGGTGGGGGCACTGCCATCGGTGCTGACGTCACGCATTTCCGATTTGGTCGTGAAGGTATGCAAATATAAATATGTGCCAACGAGGCTGGGTTTATGAAGCTTATGTGATACCGTATGACCGCATTTGCTCCGAAGAGCCCCGAGGGTGCAAACAAGCTCCCATATTATCGTTCCTTATGATACCCTTGTGCGTTTAATAAAGGATTCGGTGCAGCGCAAGCTTATTCTGTGTAATTAGAGGAACAATGTAATGTTCTGAACATCAGTATGCAAAACTTATTTGATAATTCATTTTTTCTTGCTCTAAGTACAGTAGGACGCCACAGGGATGAAATAGACACTGGATATGAAGCGGACACGAAGTGACACACGGGAGCACAAACTACCAACTGGTTTATTGTCAGATCCTTATACAGCAGTTAAAGCACACAGTGCCGTTTTGCGACTGCGTGGACTATGATTAGAGCAGAAACACTCAGATCACGTACTCACATTTCTGGTTGTTATGATTCTATCAGTGCATTCCGTGTGTGTATGCATTCTTTGCGTCGGTACTTCGGCTTTTGTTAGCATGATTGAAGGCGTGCTCACGCAGTTGTCTTCGTTCTTCTATACCTAAAGAATATTTGAGCTAACGGGCCCTCGCTGACTATCTTAAACCTGTCTCATTGCACTACCGGTCGACGACCCGTTAAAAATAAATAACTCGCATCAAGTACTTGATTTCCTGGAGGAGTCCCCCCCCCCCCCCAATACAGTGTTTTTAAATCGATGTCCCGGAACTGTACTACAACACACCGAAGGATAATTCCGTGAAGACCGTCGAAGATTGCGTCGACTTATGTGGTTGGGCAAAATTTCGAGACGTTTGCAAATGGTCTTTGGACAATTTTTTTATACCTCCTGAGAACGTACCTAAATTCTGCGTTTATCAAATATGAAGGGGAAATTTTAGCCCAAAAAGAAGGAATCGCCATAGGGACGTGCTTAGCCCCTGCGTTGTCAGATTTTATCTTGCGGCTGGTAACAGACGACTGACATAAAGGCTCAAGGACACTATAGTGTAATACGTTGTTTCAGATATGTAGATGATTACCGTGTATGCACCGAATACAGCAGACTTTGGGCTACGACTGTTAAGAGTGTGTTAAACAAGTTCCAAGAGGCACACAGCGGCCTGTCTTTCACTCACGAACTACCAGAAGACTCGAGAATACAGTATCTGAACCTTAAAATAAGCTAACACATGGTCGCATATGTTGGTAATATAAAACGAAAGGGGAATAACAAATCTCGCGCTACGACTCGAGCCGTTGAAAGGTTATAAAAAAATGTGGTTGATCCCTCTTATATAGGAATCGGTATAGAACACGAAAGTGAAACGTGTCTTCACAGAAGTAGTGTAATGTTTATTGCACATTGATATATAATGTCTATTGGTGTTTTGTGGCTAAAGCGCCCTTAGGCGTTGATGCACCCACGCTGACGCCTGGTGGCACGTCTCCTCCATCACGAGTACCAACGTCGATGACCATGAGCAACCGTCGTGCATATGGAAGCTGCACTACGCTGCACACGCTAGCACAACGCGAAAGACGAAGCACGTAACTGACACATTAATACAACGCGCAAGACAAAGCACGTAACTGAATCGTCACCGAGTCAAATCAGCGCGTACAGCGCGTCGTAATTGCAGCCTCCGCGATCAACTTCAGAAACATTTTCAGAGCTAATTGCGGAGGCCACGCTCCGCGGTGCTGAGTACGGTGAACGCCACCTAGGTGGCGTTGGTAGTGCTTCTTGATGCCAGTGTCCCTTCGAATGCTGGCATCGAGGCGTCGTAGTGCTGAGACCACCGAAGCGTTCACTGTCGGTGCGCGTTAGTGTCATAATGCAGTACTTCTCTTTTCTGCTCGTAGGCGGCGGCACCGCCCCGAGCAAGAGCGCGGGTACACGGAGGAGTGTTAGATATATAAGGCGCGTCTGTGTAGCTCTCTGCAAATGCGTTTGTGGCGCAATGGGTTAAACGCTCGGCGATCTATCGTCGCGGACCGAGAGGTCGTGGGTTCGCTTTCCAAATTTTGCATGTTTGTGGAACTTTTTCTTCTGGTTTCTTTCTTTGTATTATGTTCTATGACGTATTTCCGTGACGGAAATACGTCAGTGAAGTCTTGGTGGACCCCGGCATAAAACACTTTCGTGTTAAAATAGGAATAGCTATATCAGCTATCGAACAGGCAGTTAAGAAGTATTGCATTCACGCAGTTGCAGATAGCGTCAGCACACAGACTAACAGACTAAAGAAAGGTGGATACCTCGCCAACATGGTAGTGCAAATTGGGGAGGAAATGATTAAGCAAATCACCAGGCCGAAAATGCGAGACAAAAATAACAAGGACAAACATAAGCGAGCTGTTATTGTCCCTTACGTTCACAACCTCTCACACCGCCTAAAGAAGGTGGCAGAAAGGCAAGACGTAAAAGTGCTGTTTTCAGCACCGATCAAGCTAAGAGGGCTTTGCAAGAAAGTGAATTCAGAGACCAAAAAGCGCAAAGGCCATATAACGTAACACACGCACAAAAATACGTAACCTGTGAAAATAACCTCATGTACAAGATTCCGCTAAAATGCGGTAAGGTATACGCGGGCCAGACGGGACGCGGTCTGAACGACAGGCTCAGAGAACATCGATACGCATTAGAACAAGTAGCCGCATCCTGCAAATCGCCATGCATCGTAGAACGTGAAAATGCACAGCTTACTTTGACAAGACGACAGTCGTCGCTAAAGAAAAAGACAAAATAACTAGCGAAATACGAGAGGCATTAGAAATAGAAGAAGAAAAAGACAACTGCGCGAGCACGTCTTCAATCATGGTAACAAAAGCCGAAATCACCTACGCGAAGAATGCATACACACACAGAATGCACCGATAGAATCATAACAACCAGAAACGTGAGTACACCATGAACTAATAAACGATGGACTAGTCACACGTCCTTGTCTGTGTAAACGTTCGTGCACATTAACACAGCCAACGCTTAGCTTTAGTAGTTGCGCTCTAGCGCGACGAGGCAAGCCTCGACCGCGAACACGCGGCGGGAACTCGTGAGTACCTGATCTCGGTGTTTCTGCTGTAATCATAGTTCACGCAGTCGCAATACGGCGCTGTGTGCTTTAAATACTGTATAATTATCTGACAATATACCAGTTGGTAGTTTACGGTCCCTGGTGTCACTTCGTGTCCGCTTCATATCCAGTGTCCGTTTCATCCCTGTGGCGTCCTACTGTACTTAGCGCAAGAAAAAAATGAATGCATACCAACTAGCCGAATTCGTAGCTCTTCTAAATTTTATTTGATAATAATCCTGAGACGGCTGTCTCAGGATTAAGCATACAGTCAAACAGTCATACAGTTAAGCATACAGGAAAAAAGCATACAGTCAGCTACAGAGACGAGGCTTGATATAAATCTGCCAGTCAACATGCCTAATCAATATTTCCATGACCGTTGAGGCAAAAAGAATCGCTGACAAATTGCCGACACACTATACATGTTTTGGAGAAGACTGTGCTTTTCTACTGAAATCGTTTAACGGAGCTCCAGTGAATACAGTATGATATAACTTATTGCAGGACGTTTCAAGCAGATCCTCTTTATGGTTTCTTAGGGACTTGGGAAATGAGGAGTAAGTGCAGTGACATCTCTGAGCACCTGAAAGACAATACTGGTGATTACATGGCAACACAGACTGCTGACACGCAAGATAACTTTCGGGCAGTGTTGTCTCTTGCCACATCATTCAGACAAAACTTTAAGGGGACACTTAAGAGAAAAATAATTATTTGAACTGCATTATTGAATTACGCTTCCGCAGCACCAGAAAAAACTGCAATTACCAAAAGAAGAGGCTTGATAAGCTACAAAGTACCCCAGAACGAAATACAGGTGGTGAAACCACAATATAGTTCCCACACCTGCTGGCTGTCTGCTAAGGCCTAGTTAATTTGTTTTTAGCAAAAATTGACTATATTGCATTCCAAATGAGTCCAAGAACTGAACTTAGCAATTTTTGAGCAAGTGTACTGAATCGCAACAGCCAAAATATATGAAAATACTCTGGAATGCATCATGTCCCCCAATGTACCAGCGGTGATGTTTCGCCGCAAAATTTGGTAGGAAATGCAACTTTGACCTTCATTTTCTATTCCAATAAATAACTTCTCATCACAAAACTAACACAAAAAGAAAGAATACTTGATGCGTCTAAACTGACTCAGTGTCTCCATTTAGTTTTCTTTAATTGCCAAATCCGTAAGTTTATTTGGTGAGACTTGTGTTCGGAGTCATTTTGTGCACATTCAAACCATTATTTTTGGCATTGCTGGAAGTGCCTTTGTATGCCATGCAAAAGGAAACTGAATAACAGGATTCACTGTAAAGGGAGAAGTGAATGGGATTCGACTTGCGTGACGTATCTGCACAGGCTTAAGAGAAAACTTGCTTAATGGCCTAAACGAAAAAATTAAAACGAAATCACACATTGGGCGAGTCTCACGTTGCGGTACTACCTCAAAATCTTGGCAAGTGCTTATTCAGTCTGTACTTATCCCAAAATCTTGCTAATAACATACGCCCATTTTGCACTAATGGTGTCTGCGCCAAAGGGGCTAAGGCTAAATGTTAGGTAGCCACACACATTTTAACAGTCAAATTCAAGTGAATTATGACTTTTGTCTGCTACTTTTAATAACGTCTAGCGGTCGATATAGCACATTATGATCTCATTATTGTAGGACAGCATGGCCTGAGCACGGCGTGCCTAAAAACTTTTGTTAGGTGAGAAAGAATTGTTTCTGGTACTCTTTCGGGGAGATGCCTTTGCCTTATTCACAACAAAAACATTGTTTTCCCTGATAATGTCAGACAATTGCATATTTAAAATTGACCATTTGAAAAGCACGCAAAGTACAGCATGGTTTCGAGAGTGCCACTAACTGTTGAAACGCACATCATCCAAGTTCAGCAGTCAATATCATAACTATGCTTGTAGAAGTTGTGCATATTAGCAAGTTCACACAATAATAAGGAGAAGTTGAAAGAGACAGTCCCCACTATAAGAGAAGCACTAGGAGAGTTCAAGCCCTCTCCCATATCATATGCGGAAGGGCAAAGCATACCCAGCTTTCGGTTACACTCTCACCTGCGACCGCTGCACTAGGCTGACTGACATGCGCAACCATCAGTTTGTGAAACCACATTATCAAACCTGCAATTTATGTGACATCAGAGATCAGCTTCAAGCTTGATGCTATGCTGCTCTAGGGATGTATTTTGAACTGACTACACTTAAATATTATGCTTCATGGTTTGTTGCAAGCTTCAGCAATTTACTTATTCATTTATAAACATACATCATAGGCTCCAGCTGGAGTATTGCGTGAGGTGGCAGGAAGATTATTCTGAACCAAAAAAGAAAATACAATAAAACAAGTAAAAAAATAAATACTCTTTCACACTACGAGTACTTATTTGGCAGCTAGCTTATCAAAAGTGAGTAGAAACGATTCCATGCTGATAGTGCTTTAGAAGATTAAATGTTGACTTGAAACTTCAAACTCTTTTGAGCCACCTTTCGTGGTTTTTCTTTTGACGTCTCTTTAGAAATGGGAATCAATGAACAGCCCTCCCCCTAAAAAAGAGAGAAAAAAGTGTAATTCATGATTTTTGACTACTTAGAGAAATAAAACTAGGAACACAGAATCTGTGCAGGCACGTATGTTAAGAATTAAGTGCTTTAATACTTGCGATAACTTGCGATGCCCTTCTGCTTTCGTCGGGCCACTAATAACTAGACATAAAAGGATATGTGTGCCTCAAAACACAGTTCTTAAAAAATGTCGCTATACCGTCAGTGAGAAGCATATGTATTTATCTACTCAAGTTCCGAATTATATTTAACTCAGAGGAGGCTACTTCGGTATAATGATTAAACTGAAATAGGCCATATTTTCAAACATACCGTTCAAGTAGTACTTGAATCGTATATTGTAAGTGGAAGTTATGAATATGGCATCTAAAGCAAAAGTGTTGGACATTATGCCTAACCTGCCAGCCTGTGAACATTATATATTGAAAAACTCCTAGACACAACCCTGTGTTGGAAAGTCAGCATATATTTTCCTAAAGCTTTCTCTCAGCGCCTACATTGTTCAATGCACACATTATTAACCATTAACTTGGAACATCAGCAACTGACATCCTCTTTAGACCAGTGTGCTTTTTTCAGTGCTTTTGCTGTTGGCGATTTATCCGGCTTCGGGAACTTATCTCAATAAACTCGTCTAATACGGGTGTCACACAGGGCACCTTTCATCGCGATCAAGCCAGATCCGGATCAAGTTTCTCGCTTGTGATTGACTCCTTTGCGCAAGCTGCGCGAGGAAGCCAATTGTAGTCGCGAATTTCGATCTGGATCAGGCTTGATCGCAATCAGAAGTGTACGTGTGAAACCGGTATTAAGGAAGTGCCCCTCTGGTATACTCAACAGAACTTAGAACTAATAAGTGGCAGTGACCGTTGTGTACACACCCTGTCAAAGCAAGCAGATCAGATTCCTTGTCTGGCTGCCTAGGCTGCATTTTTCCACAGGGTCCTATGTGGTGTAGAGGTGCCTCCGTCTCACAAAATCGTGACATCCCTAAACAATAAGAAATGCTCAGTTTGCAATCACTGCTGAAACTGCAAACTTGTAATTTAACAACACCGCGTTAAATTGTGAAAAAGGCCTCATACAGCCAGCTACATGGTTGTGCAAATATCTCATTCTTACATAACGGGCAGGTATTTAACTTGTCAAATGCACGAAAACATACAGAACACTCAACACAAGAAACACAGGTTGTCTTGACAATCTATAAGCAGAAAGATTTGCATACAAGCTAAAATGTGCTCATGAGTCAGACAGAGCAATGCGCTGCCGTCTCGCGCAGATTTTTGCTGTGAAGACAACACTTCAACGTACTTCTATAAATGTATGTACGATTTCTTGATGAGAAATTACGTACAGAAGCAGTAACATTCGCAGCGTCAATTTTTGTGCCCGTTCAGACTAAACGATCTCGGCGCTAGTATACTTCATAACAGAAAGCAAAGAAACAATAGATGAAGCTCGTGTTTGAGGGGAACTTTCATGAAACGTTTTGCTAAATGTGTACTACGGCATTAACAACGAACATTAAAAAACCCTTTTATAATTTTTGTCGCTGTATAAATCATCTTGTGCTCTGCATAACAAGGCACACTACAGGAACCATAAAAATGCTCCAAGCGCCGGACTTACCTTTTGAGGCATACTGGGCAAACGCTCCTTCGTGTCAGGTCCGGACGGTCCTTCTGGCATAAACACTGTTGAATTGCAGATGGACTACAGCACGTGATAGCACAACTTCCAACACATTCTTCCGTGCAATGTGAACCGCTGCGAGATCGGCGAGAGCACCAGAGGCTGCTAATGAGCCGGGAACCAAGAAAGCGCGAATGGACAGAACTACGATGACCAACAACGCCGCACCGCACGAAAGATACAGCTAGCCAGCAGCGTTGCACAGGCCCAGGGGCTTAGCGAATGCTGATGCGCACAAAAAAGAGCACATTTTCTCTCGGCAAAGCGTAAATACGATTAAACTACCACATCGACAGTCCGCAATTCAGCCCATACAGCGCTCACATACTGACAGCCCAACGTTCCTAGACTAGTACATTTTGACAGCCGAACACGGGAAATTGACGTCATTTCGTCATGATAGAGGCACCGGAAGCTTTGCAAGAGCCGGATATACGTCATGGTGGCCATGCTGTTAACATCGCCGTCTAACTTGTCGTCGTCTCTGGCAACGTTGATCTCTGGCTTCCCGGCACGTGCTCCACGGTAATCGTGATCGCATGGATAGTGGCGGCTGGTATTGACAGGTTATGTGAGTGATGCGGCGTGTTTCAACATTTCTTTCAACATCTGGGACAGCAACCTGCGGAGCAGCCGTATAAACCGGTCAGGGCTGTTAAATCGCAGCATATCGTAGTTTGTTTTGTGAATGTTTGTGAATCCAACAAGGTGTTCATGTTAATGCGGCGTTACCGACGATGCATTTGGAGTCGAGTGGCATCATCGACAAACATTCTTCTGGCTTGTGTGCCGTTCTGCGGATGTGTATAGTTCATGAAGAATGCCGTCTCTGCATCGGAAGCTGCTGTCACGCCGGCTCGATTTGCGATCTAGCTAACGCGCGAGAACGTCCGCACTATCTGTTGCGAGTGCTTTCGGACACTGCTTGTGCTCTCTCTCTCTCTGCACTGTGCGTGAGCGTGTGCGCGTGCGTGTGTGTGTGCGCGCGCATCTGATATGCGTCGTTATTGTTTCAACAATTTGTTCACGGCGTGCGCGAACGCGCACGCGTCAAGAAATGGCAGAACACTTTATTTGCACTCTGTTTGTGGTTCTTCTTATTTCTTACATGTGGGCATGCATGGCCAGTTCATGCCTGCCTGCTGTAGTTTAGCATAAACATGCTCTAACATCCTCTTAAAATATGAGCAATAAAAAGTGACTAGCAGATTTGATAGTCTTGTGGGGGCTGTGACATAATTACTAACGCGAACAAGACTAACGGACACAAGGTGGGATAGGACAGAGTGCTCTGTCCTGTCGCACCTTTTTTTCCGTTGTTCACGCTAGTACCTATGTCACAGCAACTGCATCAACACCAACTAACCCAACTTTCTTCATTAAATACTCGTCTTATGGGGGGCACACTTAGCTGTTTGGAAAATGTGCAGCTTGAAATTTGTGCATTACTACCTCTGACTGACATCTCTGACACAAGCAATGACGTGACAAAGTGCAAGCACCTTCTGTTACTGATAAAACTGCATGAAATAAAATCATTTGCCAACTCGTCCTTGTTGGATGGGTTTTCAATGAGCTATAATCACGTTGCCAGCTTCTTTTATTGTGCATAAAAGCAAAAGTATAGCATTTTCTTCTGAAACTGTGAAGGTACCCTACCCTATATTGTATTAAAATCTTCGGGGCATCTACTCTGAACGAGGGACATACTCTCAGAAAACAGCTTTCGGCAATATCACTGTCAGTGCGCGCTTATTGGCTGGTTGAGCAATGCGTCACACGAAGGTAATAGAATTGCCATAAGTGATCATCCGAGAATACGTCCCGAAGTGAAAATCATTGCATCATTAGGACTGACATGAGCTTTGATGGGGATGTTTATTTATTTATTTATTCAATACTGCAGGCCCAAATGGGGGCCGAAGCAGGAGGGGCAGAATACATAAATATTTAGATATACACGTATGTATACACATACACACATGAAAAAGAAATACAAAAGCAATGCAACAATAGCAATGATCAGAAAAATAAATGACAGCGACGACCAAATAAGAATAATAGAAGGTACACTGAAGGAATACAACTTAACAAACATTACATCAGTATCACACGGAGTTTAAGGCATCAGGAACAAATGTAATACGCATATATGAGCACTTGCAACCATTCTCGCGAGAGGGGAAAAAAACAAAATCGACAAATACCAGAAGTTGATTAATGAGCAACCATTGCAAAATGAGGAAAATAATAGAATACTGAAGATGTGGAATATATCAAACAAAATTCACGTGTAAAAGAAAAAGAAAACCGTAACAAGGCTTGCAACATAGCAATACTGTTAACATTAAAGACACATGCGTTCAATAGAATCGGTGCTTATCAATTGTGATAATGGTAGGCTGTTCCAATCTGTTACAGTGCACGGGAAGAAGGAAAACTTAAAGAGGTTAGTTCGGGTGTTATAAGGTGTTAAAGAATCAGCGTGACGATGCCGTGTTCGACGCGCTGTAAGTGGTTGAACATAAGCCTGTGGGTGGATGGACAAACAGTTGTATTTAAGCAAAAAAAGAAATTTAAGTCTTTGTATTTTCCTACCTAACTGTAGCGCTTGGATATTATGTTGATTCATTAGGCTAGTAGGAGAGTCACTTGGTCTATATTTAGAGAAAATAAACCTGACAGCTTTACGTTGGATCATCTCTAAAGCGTTTATGTTAATATTGTTATAGGGATCCCACACAATGCATGCATATTCAAGTTTTGGTCGGATGAGTGAAGTGTAAGCCAGTAATCTAGTACCAGAGGGAGCGTGCTTTAGTTTGTGCCTGAGGAGACACAGTTTTCGGAAAGCGGAGTTACATACGTTATAAATGCGGCTATTCCAGCTGAGGTCACTGGTTATTGTTATTCCAAGATACTTATATTGGCTGACTTTGGTCAGCGGTTCAGAGCGGAGGTTATAGACAACGCAACATTTTATTTATTTTTTTTGTTATGGACATGGAAACAGATTTTTCTCTGTTCAATTCCATGCCCCAACGACTGCACCAGGAAAGAAGGTTTGGAAGGTCAGAGTTAAGCATTAATTGATCTTCGTGGCAAGTAACCTCGTTAAACAACACACAATCGTCAGCGAATAGTCTAACTCGAACAGGATGAGAAATTTCGTTAGTGATGTCGTTTATGTATATTAGAAATAGTAAAGGTCCTAGCACACTACCTTGAGGTACTCCAGAGGTTACTGAAAGTTCGTTGTAAGATTAGTTATCAATTGAAACGAACTGCTTGCGATTAGACAGATAAGCCGCCACCCAGTTAATAATATAGGCTGGAAGCTCTATCGACTGTAGTTTTTCTAAAAGTGTAATGTGAGGAACAAGGTCAAACGCTTTCTTAAAGTCTAAAAATATTACGTCAATTTGGCTTTGTAGTGAAGAAGAACAGGGAGCAAGCAGTAGTGGGTAACGCCGGCTTCGGAGTTCCAGGTTTGAAGAGGGTACCCAGCGCCTCCACCACTTTGATAAGGAGATTTACTGACGGCAAGCGGCAGGCGAAAAACCGGTACAGTCGCAAGAGAGCAACGTTCTCGGCGCCAAGAGCTCGTGATCTGCGCTCACGCCCTACATCTATGAGAGCGCCGCACTAATGCTTGCTCCCTGTTCTTCTTCTTCACTACAGCTTGACTTGTCAAGAGCACCTGAAAAGTAGTGAATAATTATGGTAATTGTGTCACAGTAGAGAAACCATTCCGGAAACCATGCTGATGAGGAGACAGTACGTTGTTTTCGCTTAGGAATTCGGTTATTTCATTAGCTATAATATGTTAGATTAACTTGCAACATGATGAAGTTAATGATATCGGACGATAACTGGTTACTAGGGCTTTGTCGCCTTTTTTGGTATAGGAACGACACGTGCAGTTAGCCAGTCTGTAGGAAGATTAGCCGAAGATGACGAGGAACGAAAGATAACAAGAAAAGGGGCTAACGCTTCAGCATACCTGCGCAGAAAAGCGTTCGGTATGCTGTCTGGTCCTGGAGATGATTTAGCTTTGAGGTTCAGCAGCATCGACACTACATCCGGGTGCGAAACAATATCAGAGGTCGAGTTACATTGCATGCTGTTAAGGTTTATATCACCATCGAAATTGAAAAAAAAAACACTGAAAATAATTGTTGAAGTGCTCCGCAATACGCTGTTTTTCGACAGCGACATGGCCCTCGTGAACAATTTGGTCAATTGACTTGGTTTTTGAGCTTAGAAAAGCCCAAAATTTATGGGGTGCCGTTCGAATAAAATTTGGCAATGTATGGTGAAAACACCAGCTCTTAGCTTGCCGTATTTCTTGGTTTAGTTTATTTTGAATTTTCTGAATTCAAGCACGTGAGGCGCACCGTCGTCTTAAGCACTTTTCTTTTAAGGTGCAAGATCTCTCTCGTTATCCAGGGAGTAGTCTTGGAAGTTTTTTTTGGTTTTATTGGGAATAAAGTTGCCAAGGCAGTGAGTGATTATTTCTTTAAATTTATCCCAAAGCACAGTAGCATTGCTACCGTGAGAGTTATCAAGGCATTGCTCAAGTTAATCCAAGACACTTTCGTCTTTGGCACGAGAAAAATGTTTAACGGTGGTTGTTTTACATTTTGTGGTATTAATCACTTCCAAAGAACAAGAAAAATACACCAGACTATGATCAGAAATTCCAGGTTCAACTGAAACAAAAAAGTTTTCTAATGAAGGACTTACCAAAATGAGGTCAAGTATTGTTGCTGATGTACCATAGGTACGCGTTGGCTGTTTTACAATCTGTTGTAGTTGTGAGACCGAATGATATCATGCAAGTAACCTAAGTGCGAATTATTCCAGATGCAGAAAAACCCGTTCTCCCAATCAATATCTGGTAGGATAAAGTCGCCTACAAGTAGTACTTTATCGCTTGTGAATGAAACCATGTGTTCAAAAAGATCACAAAAGAATTCTGGGGGCGAGTCAGGTGCTCGATAAACTGCAAATAGCAAAAATGATTTATCCCAGCAAGTAAGGTTTATTGTAACAGATTCCAAGTTATCGGCCAGACATAACAGAGTAGCGGATATAGTTTCTGTTACCAAAACTGCCACCCCGCCCCCTCTAGTACGCCTGTCACGGCGATACGCTCGATAAGATGGGGTAAACACAACAGCATCTTCAATATTTTCATGCAACCATGTTTCTGTTATCACAACTACATGGGGATTGTAACCCATGAGAGTTGCCTCAAGGCTTTCCGATTTATTAACGACACTGCGGGCATTGATGGTTAAAATTCGAAGTTCTTTAGCACCAGGGGAAGTGTCAGCGGAAGCATGTCAAGCATTTTTCGAAGTACTTTCATGGACGTCAATTTTTATCCTCGAGTTCTCACTGTCATCCCATGTAAATAGGTCATTGTTAACACTCATCATTAATTAAGCGAACTTTCTTGCCTTGTTCCCTTTCACTTTTAGCACTATCCCACAAGAGTTTTCGTTTCATTAGTGTGTTACACGAGTAATCGTTTTGAATCGATATTCGACTACCCTTTAATTTGTACGCACTTTTTAAGACAAGCTGTTTTTCGGTAAAATCCTGAAAGTAAATGATGACTGGTCTCTCGTTACCTTTATTACCAAGACGATGAATTCTGCCGGCAGATCTGCAAGGAACAGGAAGCTTTGCAGAAAACACCTCGTCGAGAACTTTATTTTTAAAATAGGTTAAGATTCGCCGACATCCTCCGGAATGCCAAAGACTACTAGATTGGATCGCCTGCTCCTATTCTCCAGATCAGTCAACTTCGCCTCCAGTGATCTTACTGTACGCTCAAGGTCATCTACACGCAAGGCTCGTTTTTCTAATTCAATGAATCTGGCTCCAGAATCAGCTATTCTGATGCTGCCGGAGCGCAGTCGTGTCCGCTGCCAGCTTATTGTGACCAGACAGCAACTCTTTCAGCATGGATTCGATAGAGGCCTCGCTGCCGTCAGTGGGGCCTCTATCTTTTTGCCGCACATCAGCAGCAAGCATAGGCTGTACACATCATGGACAAAGAAGCACACCGCAGGGGGCACGGCAAGACCAAAAGACCGCGGCAATCACTTCTAATCGTGCTATAGTAGTTACTGTGTGTCCATTGTATGAAATTGCAGAAATTAAACACTGGAACTCTTATTTGCTTTGCAATTTATGCTGGTATATGTGTCACAATGGTTCGACGTCGTCATACAGCACACTGATTATGTCCTTGCATGTGCTACGAACGACTCATCATAAAAATCTCGCTGTCATTCACGAGCTTTTGTAAGCACTACGACTTAGGTGCATGCACATTGTATTCAGTTCGTAGTCATCGTCAAAGACCTCGTTGCGCGTATGACTTCAGTGCGTACACATCACACGCTATCTGGCACACCTGGTACATAATCTCGTTAGGTTGGCGCAGCGCATAACACACATCTCGCACATGCGTACATCTCGCACATGCATTCGCATAGCACCGCGCATGGTTCTCGTACACTTCGTGAAGTCTGCGTAGCTCACGCGTACAGATCTCGCACATTTTCTACGATATCTCGTTGAATATGCGTAGCACATCGCTCACTTCTCGTCAAATCTGTGCGTTATGCATATATCTCGCACATTTCTCGGACAATTCCCATATAAATTTTTCAATAGGGTATGCAGTGTAATTACAGGAACAATGTAATCTTGTGAACATCAGTATGCAAAACGTATTTGATAATACTAGTGAGAAGGCTGTTCATCATTCACAAACTATTGGAAAAACATTCGATTCATTTCTGGTACTATTAAAACTCTATTTGGCTAGATTCACTCCTGGCACTATTCTTTGTTTCGGTTCGCATTCTTAGAGCACCTGAGGCATTTTCGGAGTCTCTCTACGAAAATACCGATTCCAAAAATTTCTAGTTTTTTGCACAATCGAGTGTCAAAAAACATAATTGAGTTGCTTTAAAGGCACATTTATAACTCTCCTGTTATGCCATTGTGCACCATGAATGCTCAGAAAGAGAATTCGAGACCTTTCCGGGAACAAGTCAAGTGCGCTTCCATACTTCAATGGAATGCCAGAGGTCTGCAGTCACGGATGTCTGAATTTCGGCACTATGTTTTTGAGAACAAGTTCCCGATTATCATCATTTGTGAACCCCATTTTTCAAGAACAATTCGACTGTCGGGTTACGAGTCATTTGTTTCTTCATCATGTGTTGAACGAAGTCAAGTTGTTGTGTATATTCGCAAGGAGCTCACATATGTTCAACAAGAAGTGCAGCCTCACGACGACAATCATTACGTATGTCTCCATGTCAAAAAGAAGAAGGCTTCCTTCACACTAATAGGCGCCTACCTATCACCATCACGTCGACTTGATCGTCAGAGACTAAACGACATACTCATGAAAACTCCAGGTCCTTGGATAATCATGGGTGACTTTAACGCCCATCATCCACTTTGGGGAAGCTTCAGGACTAATCAACGAGGCACGAGTCTAGTTGATCTCGCTGCCGAGCACGGACTGAGAGTTTTGAACGATGGCAGTCCGACTTATCTCCGAGGGGCGACTTACAGTAGCTGTTTGGACTTGACATTAGTGTCTCATAGTTTACATTCTAAAGTTCAATGGTTCACAGACATTGAAACTCATGGCAGTGACCATATGCCTACCTACATTAATGTCAGAGGCTTTGACAGTTCTAGTTCGCCTATGCTGTCAAGACAGACTGACTGGCAAGCATACCAACTTTCGATCGAGGACAAGTGCAGACAGGAACGTCCCGAGCCCCTTGAAGACATTATCATACAAGCGCTGCAGGCTTCTACGCGGACGTATACACCATCGACAAGACGCACAGATTTCGACAAAGAACTGGAGAGGCTTCGTGCGATACGCCGGCGGGCCCAGAGACGATATAGGCGTACTAAGTCTATTTATGACTTGAGGGAAGCCCGACGCATTCAGAAGAAAATTCAGCGTGAGATGAACAAACTTCAGGACCGACGATGGAAGAGCTTCTGCGATTCCCTGGATCCTCGCAAGCCGTTATCCCCCGTGTGGAGAACTCTTCAGGGTCTTCGATCACTTCCACAACAACGTCGTCCCTTCACAGCACTCGCTCTACATCAAAGCCGACCAGAGCTTGAAGTCGCTGGTGATTTTTGTGCAAAGGTTACTGGTGACACCGTTCCACTGATGGACCTCTCGCTACATGACGTCCCTGTCGCGAGAGATCAAAGTATGGAAGTGCCTTTTACTATGGAAGAAATGCAAGCGGCTTTGGCTATGTGCAGGCGGTCGTCATCACCCGGTCCCGATGGGGTGACCTACGCTGCCTTAAGACACTTGGGTTCAACAGCGCAATGCTGTTTGCTGGATATCTTCAATAAGTCTTGGCATGACGGCATAGTCCTCGATGAGTGGAAGTGCAGCCGATTGGTACCTCTACTGAAGCCTGGAAAGTCTCCGCTGGACCTTACATCGTACCGACCGATTGCACTTGCGAGTTGCATCGGTAAGGTCATGGAGAGGATGTTGCTGACACGTCTGGAGTGGTACCTTGAATACTATAACATCTACCCTGATGCTATGGCTGGTTTTCGACGTGGACGGTCTTCAATAGACAACGTCATTGATCTTGTTACCTCCGTGCAGCAACAAAAAGCTATGAAGCGTCTCTCTGTGGCACTCTTCTTAGACGTAAAAGGTGCCTACGACAACGTAACCCACGAAGTCATTCTCCAAGCTCTTGAGGCTGCAGAACTTGGAGGCCACGTTTTTAGATGGATTAGGAGCTATCTCTCAAGGAGATCAGTGTTTGTTCTTACAGAAGATGGCCCGACAAATAGATATATTTCCAGTCGTGGTGTCCCACAAGGTGGAGTGTTGAGTCCGACTCTTTTCAACCTCGTTCTAGTGGGGCTTACCGAAGCGCTACCACAGACCGCCAATGTCTCGCTCTACGCAGATGATATTTGCATCTGGGCGTCCGGCGTGACACGGCCACAAGTGCGCGCTAGAGTACAGAAAGCAGCAACCCTGACAGTGGCATACCTTCGCCGACAAGGTCTGACAATATCTACGGAAAAATGTGCACTAGTGGCATTTACACGAAAACCGATGTATTTCTACCCAGTGCGCATCGAGGGCCACTCAATTGCATATAAGAAATCTCACAGGTTTTTAGGCGTTATTGTGGATCGAGACCTCACCTGGAGTCCCCATGTCTCCAACATGAAGAAAAAACTCATTTGTATTGAGAATATGTTTAAGTTCATAGCTGGAAAATCGTGGGGACCATCCGTGCGCTCTATGTTACAGCTCTACACGGCACTATTTCTCGGATTTCTTCGCTACAGTCTTCCAGTCTTGTCGAACACATGCAAGACTAATCTCCTTGCACTACAGAGCGTACAAGCCCAAGCACTTCGGACATGTCTTGGCCTCCCGAGATGTTCTTCGACAGCTGCGACGATTGTCATTGCACAGGAGCATCCGATCACCACCCATATCGTCGCAGAGACGCTAAGAGCGCACATTCGACACCTTTCACGACTACCATCCCACCATTTAGCCAGTTTGCCAGCGCGACGACCACAGGCTACATACTGTAGTATTGTGACGAGACAACACGAGTCGATACCTTCTGGCTTCAAGCCTGCAAAACGCCCAACATCGGCATTGTGGTGTCTCCGTCAAATTCGCGTGTGCCTCTCAGTTCCTGGGATTGCTAAGAAATCAGACCTGTCACCCTTAGCCCTGAAGCAGTTGTCCCTGCTTTGCCTTCACGAGTCTTATCTTGACCGAATACATATTTACACGGACGGTTCCACTAATTCCAACAGTTCAACCGGAGCAGTGGTGGTTCCATCGGACGCCGTCTCTTTGCAATTTAAGTACTCTCACAACACCACGTCGACAGCAGCAGAACTTGCGGCTCTTCAAGGTGCAATCCATTACGTGCTCCAGCAACCACCAAATCGCTGGGCCATTTTCTGCGATTCGAAAGCAGCCCTACAAACTCTGCAGTTTGCCCTACGTCACGGGTTACACGAACAGCTAGTGTACGAAATAAGACAAGCTCATCACCATGCGATTGAGAAAGGACATGACATCGTATTTCAGTGGTTGCCGAGCCACTGCGGAATTGTTGGCAACGACAGCGCCGATGAAGCTGCTCGCTCGGCTCATCAAAAACATCAGCGAGTGCCTATACCACTCTCAAGAACGGACGCTGCGCGGCAACTTCAATCACTTGCTCGCCACATCACACTTCAAAGATGGAATTTACCAGGTTTCAGCAACTCACGCTTGCATTCTCTCGACCCTAAATTGCGACTTCGCCTGCCACCTGGACTCTCCCGTGGTGAAGCAACTTTACTGTGTCGCGTGTGGTTGGGCGTCGCATTTACAAATTCCTATTCATTCCTAATAGGAATGGCTAACAGTGCAGCATGCAATTTGTGCGGCTGCGATGAGACTCTAGAGCACCTTCTGTGTCATTGCCCAGCTTTTGACGCTCAACGACGGATTCTTCAAACTCAACTCAGCATGTTAGATAGCAGAGTGCTGTCAGAGGAAAAGATTCTAGGACCATGGCCTACGCATTCCTGCATGCGAAAGGCCACAAAAGCTCTTCTTCAGTTCTTGAAGGAGACTGGACTATATGAGCGCTTGTGACAGTGGACCTTCCTCTGCGACTGACTGTGTTAATAACTGACTCCTTATGTGTTTTTTTTTCGTATTCTCGCTCCTTATCTATTCTTCCCCTTTCCCTCTCCCCAAGCGTAGGGTAGCCAACCGGGCACGTCCTTGGTTAACCTCCCTACATTTCCCTTCTCGTTTCTCTCTCTCTCTCTCTCAGAAAGAGAGCGCCTCTTTTTTTTTGACGATGTGGCGTTCTCGAGGGATATTTCCATGCCTCTATGAAACCTGGCTTACGTTGTGGCCAATGCGAATGGCAAAATTTTATCTTTTTTTCAGATACGTGAAACAGTCTCTGTATTATCACATGCTGCGTACAGTTCAAATGGACTCGCATTTGATGCCTACTTTTCACTCAAAAAGCTTTGATTTAAAGAAAAATTTGCGTCGGCATCGCTTTTAAGATTATCTACATATATCGTAAGGTACATGTTTCGTTTCCGCTTAAAGCACCTATGCATTCTCAAAGCTAAGTACCTGATACGCAATAAAAATACTGCAGTGAATAATACTTTTTCAAGTACCCAAAGCTTCCATTTGTCGCTGTCACAGGCCCGAACAGAAAATGAACGGCAGTGTGCTACAAATAGTATTTTACCGTGCGTCACTAGAATGGCAAAAATGCAAATTATTTTGAAGGTCTTTGAACTATACCATTAACGTCACGCGAGACATTAAGACATTGACATCATGGCGATTTCTTTACTGGCGTGCACGCGCTAAACATATTTACAACACGAGCCATAGAAAGCCCGAGGCTTTTGGGAAAAGACATGGGTGATGAGTGGGCCATTTTTGCGCCAATTCGCTTAGCTGCTGGAAGATCGCAAGAGCAGCGACGGAGGTGTCTTTGAAAATTACGCAAATATATATATTCATTTAATACAAAATCAATCCAATATTATGCTATTGAGGGAAGTGTATTGTACTATTTGTTGTTTCAACACCGGTGTTTTCTTATTGTAATTGTAGAGAGGCAATCAGCCCGATCCTCCCCAGGCATGGCAGAAACGGGAGGGAGCGTCCGGCTGCGGAGTTCCAGGTCGGTAAAGGGCCCAGCACGTCCACGAAATGTAGAGAGGGACTCTAGTTTAATTAATTAGAGCGTGGGCTGTACAATTCCCTTGAGATACACAGCACCTTTTATTTTGCTCCATCATCAACACAGTGATGCAGTGGAATATTAGGGGAGTAATCCGCTACCTATACTACATCCATTAGCTTCTCAATTAATTTATACCAAAGGTGCTGTGAGTCCAAGAAACACGCCTAAACTCTAGATACACCAACTTCCTACGTCAGAATATTCTTTTGCGAAAAGATTGCGAGGATTCTGCCGCATCATCTGGTGGTGTGGCAATGACAGTCGACAAAGTGTAGCCTGTCAGCACCTTCCACTCAATATGGCACTTGAGGCAGTAGCCGTTCGTGCAGTACTTCTCGGTAAACACATAACCATTTGCTCGCTCTACATACCCCCACATATCCTTTACACAAGCATGAACTACAGTCATTTATAGATGAATTACCAGATCCTTACCTCGTTCTTGGCCATTTCAATGCACACAGCAGCTTGTGGGGCGACACGCGTATTGATGCGCAAGGACGCGTAATCGAACAATTTCTTTTCTCCTCTGGTGCGTGTCTCCTGAATAAGAAGGAACCCACCTACTACAATCTCGCAAACAAAACATTTTCTTCCATTGAGCTCAGTGTAGCTTCTCCGTCTGTATATCCAGAACTTAAATAGGAAGTTATAAAAAATCATTACAGGGGTGACCACTTCCGTACACTGCTGAGATCACCACTGAAGTGAACCACTACCACAGGCTTCCCGGTCGAAGTTCGATACGGCAGATTGGGAGAAATTCCAAAGTCTTACAAGTAGTATCTCATGGTTGGACATATCTTCGCTGGGAATTGATGCTGCTGTCCAATATCTTACATCTTTCATAATAGATGCCGCTTCTCAATGTATACCTGAAATAAGTGGCGCAACCTGCAAACGCCGTGTCCCATGGTGGAACGACGAAAGTCGGAACGCTCGTAGGAAGCAGAACAAAGCGTGGGGGTTGCTACGCGACTCCCCAACTTTGGAGAATCATGTCACTTTTACGAAGATAAAATCGCAGGACAGAAGAACGCGCCAACAGGCCAGAAGAGAGAGTTGGGAAAAGTTTTTATCAGGCATCAACTCGTATACAGACGAGGGCCGAGTCTGGAAGAAAGTTAATAAGATAAAAGGGCTACAAACTTATTCCGTCTCGTCGGTAAACACACAAGGCGACAGACTGGAAGACCAAGCTGACTGCCTGGGAGCACATTTTGAACATGTGGCCAGCTCATCCCATTATTCCCAAACATTTAAAAGACGCAAGGCTACAATAGAAAAACAGAAACTAGAAAGAAAATGTACCCGAGACGAGGCATACAACCAGCCATTCTTCATTGCCGAGCTGTATGCATCGCTTAGTTGTTGCAACAAGTCTGCCCAGGCTCGGACCGCATATTTTATCAAATGCTGAAACACCTTCCACATGAAAGAAAGAAAACCAACCTCTCCCTATACAATGTTATATGGTCCTCCGGTGAGGTCCCCTCTGCCTGGAAAGAGGCCATTGTCCTTCCTATACTGAAGTAGGGAAGGACCCATCGTCTACTTCGAGTTACTAGCCTATAGGACTAACAAGCTGCCTCTGCAAACTGTTCGAAAGAAATGATAAATAGCCGACTAATACATTTCCTCAAATCAAACAAACGCTTGACCCGTACGAATGCGGGTTTCGAAAGGGCCGATCCACCGCCGACCATTTTATACGTATTGCGACGCAAATTCGCGAAGCTTTTGTCCATAAACAGTTCTTTGTCTTTATTCCCTGATATGGAAAAAGCCTACGATACCACATCGCGGTTTGGAATACTTAGACACCTCTGACACGTTGGTATACGTGGTAACATGTTAAATGTCATAGAAAGATATTTATCTAATCGCACATTCCGTGTTCGTGTGGGAAATGCTGTATCAAGACCATTTGTGCTGGAAACTGGAATGCCACAGGGCGGGGTGCTCAGTTGCGCTCTCTTTATTGTAAAAATGAGTTCATCATCATCATCAGCCTGTATTTTATGTCCACTGCAGGACGAATGTCTCTCCCTGCGATTTCCAATTACCCCTGTCTTGCGCTAGCGTATTCCAATTTGCGCCTGCAAATTTCCTAACTTCATCATGCCATCTGGTTTTCTGCCGACCTCGACTGCGCTTCCCTTCCCTTGGTATTCATTCTGTAGCCCTAATTGTCCACCGGTTATCCATCCTACGCATTACATGGCCTGCCCAGCTCCATTTCTTCCGCATAATGTCAACTTGAATATCGGCTATCCCCGTTTGTTCTCTGATCCACACCGCTCTCTTCCTGTCTTTTTACGTTAGTTCTAAGATTTATCGTTCCATCGCTCTTTGTGCGGTCCTTAACCCTTTCTCGAGCTTCTTTGTTAACCTCCAAGTTTCTGCCCCATATGTTAGCATCGGTAGAACGCAATGATTATACACTTGAAAAATGAGTTATTTGCGCTTATATATCCGAAGAAACATGTTTTATTCTACATACGTCGATGATGTACAGTTAGGTTTCACCTCGTGCAATCTTGCAGTCTATGAGCGGCAGATTCAGCTTGGTCTGAACAAGGTGTCTAAGCGGGCAGACGGGAATGGGTTTAGCGTTAATCCACAAAAGTCCACCTGCGTCCTGTTCTCCAGAAAAAGGGGTCTGCACCCCGATCCTGACAATGAGTTGCAAGGACAACGTGTGGCCATAAAAACAGAACATAAAATTTTAGGTGTGATTCTAGATACGAAGCTTACATTTGTGGCACGCATACGGTAAGAAACAAGCGTATGAAAACAATGAATATTCTAATTGTGTTGTCACGCACCACTTGGGGTAGTGACACATAGTGTCTTTTGAATTTGTATAAGAGCCTCATACTCACAAGATATTAGATTACGGCGACATAGTGTACCATTACGCTATGCCAAGTGCTATAAGGATGCGGGATCCTGTACACCATCTAGGCATCCGCCTAGCCACTGGCGCCTTCAAGACAAGTCCTGGGCAAGCCTGTATGTAGAGGCGGACGTGTGTTCGCTTGACATGCAACGTTCATCTTTAAGCCTCATCTATTTCCTGAAACTTAATGCGAACTCGGAAAATCCGTCCTTCTCAACCGTAAATGAAATAACCAGTGCCCCACTCTTTAATAACCAGCCGACAGCAAGAGAACCCTTCTCACTACGTGTAAGGAAAATTAGTGAAGAAATGGATATCCCACTACTTGAAAATACTTTGATGGCCCCAGCAAAGCCAGTGCCACCGTGGTAGTGGCAACTCACAGAATGTGATACTTCGTTTGTAGAGGTCACAAAAGACGCTCCAGAGGCACATGTCTGGATGCATTTTCAAGAAATTCAGTTCAAGTACTCGTCCTGCACTCAGTTTTACACTGACGCTTCCTAGTCACATGCAGGGGTATCTTACGCGGTAGTCGGACCGTCGTTCTCAGAGTCCGATGTACTGCACCCGGAAACAAGCATTTTTACGGCTGAGGCCTATGCATTTTTATCGGCTGTGAAGAGTATAGGCAAATCAAAACTCAAAAGACCAATAATATTTACACATTCCCTAAGCGTCTTAAGGCGGCGGTCCCACTCCGGCGGCACGAGCACCCCGTTTTCAGTACTTTTGGAGCAACCGTGGCGGCTCTTCTACTTAAGATATGAAGTTGTCGTATAAATCATAAAAAGCTTAATTCATGTAGATTCCAACTATATATAATATAAAGAAATTGATTGGTGTGATTTAGAAATAAATGTTCAAGAACAAGCATGTGATACATGGTTTTTGCGAACTGTGTCTCAGTTGTGACCATATTTAGAAGAAACTACCGCACTTACTGCATTGCGGCTTGCTCTGTACCTTTAGGACATATTTATCTAGTTCCTAGACGTAGCAAATTAATTATTAATTTTTACTTTTTGGATAATTTGCTTGTGAAAATGGCCAAATATTGCAATCTTCTGTTGTAAACAGCCCGGCAACTACATGCTCAAGGTAGCTAAATTTTGGATAAAGTAGAGTTCAAGGAATTTCCATTTAGGACACAAAATTTCATTCATGTAACTTTATTAGTTTTAAAGCACAGCTTCGCAGCTTTATTACCTTTCCGCAAAACTGAGCAAAAATAAAACCAGAATTTTAAATATTGCTTATTTTCGGCCGCATTATTAGGAAAACTAATAAAGTTATACGAATGAAATTTTGTGTCCTGAATGGAAATTCCTTGAGCTCTACTTTATCCAAAATTTAGCTTCCTTGAGCATGTAGTTGCCGGGCTGTTTACAACAGAAGATTGCAATATTTGGCAATTTTCAAAAGCAAATTATCCAAAAAGTAAAAATTAATAATTAATTTGCTACGTCTAGGAACTAGATAAATATGTCCTAAAGCTACAGAGCAAGCCGCAATGCAGTAAGTGCGGTAGTTTCTTCTAAATATGGTCACAACTGAGACACAGTTCGCAAAAACCATGCATCTCATGCTTGTTCTTGAGCATTTATTTCTAAATCACATTAATCAATTTCCTTATATTATATATAGTTGGAATCTACAAGAATTAAGGTTTTATGGTATATACCACACCTTTATATCCTAAGTAAAAGAGCCGCCACGGTTACTCCAAAAGTACTGAAAACGGGGGGCTCGTGCCGCCGGAGTGGGACCGCCGCCTTAAAAGCCGTCATGACTCTACATAGACACAAAAACCCTCTGCTTATTGAACTGTATTCTGCTCTGTGAAAAGCGTACATGTCTAACCAGCATAAATATTATATGCTGGGTGCCTGGCCATAGAGGTATCGAGGGCAATGTTCTGGCTGATCAAATGGTCACATCAAATGGCCACATCAACTACATCGCGAGCCCCTAACTCTACCGCTTTTATCCCTGGCAGAGATCTCAAGCCCTACTTGAAAAAGAAACTTCGAGAGAGAGCAAGCGAGAGAGGTAAGGCTGGGAGGTTAACCAGGAGTTTCAGGTTTGCTATCCTACACTGGGGTGGACGATAAAGGGGTTGGAGAGAGTGCAAAGAGAGAGAGAGAGAGCGAAAAACCACAAAAAAGACACAGGCATAGGTAACAGAAGAGGCGTTCCGATCACAGACGTTCACACAGGCCACTGGACTTCAGGAAGCGCAGGAGCGCTTGCACGGCCTTCTGAGGCGATGTTGAGTTGTGCCGATGTTGCAGAATTATTTCTTCCGTTAAAGGCTGGTCATCCAACTGGTTCAGCACGACGGGGAGCGATTGTCTCTGCACACTGTATTGTGGGCACTGAGAAAGAACATGACGAATCGTTTCCGCGTCCCCAAATTGCCGCATGCTGCACTGTCGACCATGCCTATTCGGAACGCCTAGGCATTGGTGAACGCGACGCCCAACCATAGCCTACACAGAAGGGTCGCATCTCTTCGGAGAAGTCATGGGGGAAGTCGGAGGCTTAAGGTTGGATCCAAGGTGTATAATCGGGCGTGCATAAAATGTGGTTTATTCCAGTCTGATGAAGTGCATTGGCGTGCAAGTAGGCGGATGATCCTTGCAGCATCTGAGCTGAACGAGCAGCTTGATCGGCAAGTTCATTGCCAATAATTGCGACAGTGACTTAGTAGCCACTGAAAGATTATTTCGTGTCCTTTCTCAGTCAAGCGGTGTATGACCTCTGTGAATTCGAAAACCAGTTGTTCCTGTGGACCGCGCCGTAAGGCTGACAGTAAACTCTGCAGTGCCGTCTCCGAGTCGCAGAAAATGAACCATTTGTGTGTTGGTTCGTCATTAATAAAATGTAGTGCGACTCGAAGCGCTGCAAGTTTTGCTGCCATCGACGTTGTCAAGTGAGATGTTTTCATCTTGATAGTGGTGGCTTTTTCTGGAATAACGACAGTGGCGGTAGAGCTGTTCGGCAAGATGGAGCCGTCGGTGTATCATCATCAGCCTATATTTATGTCCACTGCAAGACGAAGGCCTCTCCCTGCGATCTCCAATTACCCCTGTCTTGCGCTAGCGTATTCCAACTTGCGCCTGCGAATTTCCTAACCTCATCATCCCACCTGACTTTCTGCCGTCAGCGACTGCGCTTCCCTTCTCTTGGTATCCATTCTGTAACCCTAATAGTCCACCGGTTATCCATCCTACGCATTACATGGCCTGCCCAGCTCCATTTCTTCGTCGGTGTATATGTGGGTGTAATTCCCACTGACAGCGCTTGTGGGATGCCGAAACGAACAATAAGCTCCAATTAGTTAAGCCACAGATACGTCCCTGGCGTCCCGTTACGAAAATACCAAGAACTAATGTGCTATTCTCTCGTCTGAGAATGGGACATATGGCACCCACAATTTTCTCTTATCTGGAAATGACCCGCCAACCTGTGGTAGATGTGGAGAGAGGCTTACCGTGCTCCACGTCCTCGTGGAGTGCAGGGAAGCCGAAAGAGAGAGAAAAAGGCACTTTCCGCCAGGCGGTACCGGTACGGTACCGCCTTCCTCTCCATCCCGCTATGTTTCTTGGCGACGAACCTGCCTTTAACACCAAAGCTGTCCCGGATTTTCTGAGCGATGTTGTATTGCATGTTATTTGCCCGATAGTTTCGTAGCGCATCCTCTCTCCAGACGATGTCGCCGCGATAGTAGTTTTGCATACCACGCGCCTTCAGGCACTTGCGCTTCAAAGGGGCTGTCAAGGCAGTAGTGCGTTTTGAAAAAAATTATCTGTGATATATTTTGTTTTTAGTGCACCTCATTAGCCATTGTCTAATTTTATTAGATATATATTTTTCGCATTTTACAGCGATTGTTTTTAGGCCCTTTTACAGCCACGACACATGTACCTTTCGCAATTCATTGCTACATTGTCAACTCATGAACACTGGCCCTGGCGCTTTTTGGCCATACCTCGCCCTTGCGCCATTAAACACCTTACATCATCATCACAATCATTCGTTGTAATGTAGCGAGAGCATTGCATAACCCGAATGGCATCACCTTAAACTGACAGAGCCCATCGGAAGTAATAAATGCGGTCTTTTCACGATCCATGTCATCAACTGCAATCTTCCAATACCCGGAACGAAGGTCTATCGAAGAAAAATGCTGGGAACCACTGAGACAGGGATGGGCGTCATCTATCCGAGATAAGGGGTGCACGTCCTTTTTTGTTATTTGGTTAGGATTCCGGTAGTCGATACAGAAGCGCCAGCTGTTGTTCTTCTTTCTAACGAGCACGACAGGAGATGCTCATGGACTCAAAGAAGGTTCGACGATATCAAGGGCAAGCATTTTGTCAACTTCTATTTGTATAACTTGGCGCTCAGCGGAGGAGACACGATAGGGACGTCAGTGTCTTGGCATCGCCGGTGTTAATCCCATGCTTGGAAACTGTTTGGACCAGTGGACGGTCATTCAGTTAAAAAAATGTCCTGGTACCACATGAGCAGGCAACGAAGCGCGTCCACGTGCACAGACCTTCCAGCTCGTAATTTCCTGTTCGTGATTCAGAAACCAAACTTTTGTCGTGCCCTTCAGGTAAAATACGATGTTCGCTAGCATCAGTGTCGGGTCGTAGTTGTTGCTTGTGCTCACAAGTTCGTACAGGTGAAGCCAATCTTCGACGTCGGTGTAGTCAAAGCCGCAAAAGGTACTTGGGTACGGCAAACTCGATCCTTCCACTCCAGGAAAGTCAGTGAATACTTGGCCAAAATGAATGCTTTTAAAAACTCGTTCTTCCCGCATACAATACGTAACTGGAACGACCTACCCGCTTAGGCGGTCGAAAGCCCCACTAATTCGTCTTTCATGTGCGCGCTTGAACGTTTGCGATAAGTACTTGCCTTCTGTTTATCATGCGTAATTGTCATGCGTTTTCGTGCATGTGCGTTCGTTCCTTTTTTTGTAGAGCTGTGATATCGAATACGACTTTGTTATGCGCAGTGCCGAGTGCTGTCACACGTCACGCGCAACGTTAGAATGCTGTTGGTACGGAAATTTTTTATCCTTGTATTTCACTTATTCTTGTATTGTTTCTTGTTTTACATAAATGAGCTGCGACTTCGTATGCTCACTTTGTTATGCGCAGTGCCGAGTGCTGTTACGCGCAACGTTAGCATGCTGTTGATACGGAATTGCTGTATCCTTGTATTGTTTCACCTATGCTTTTGATATTTCATACCCACTCCTGCCCAAGGCCTGACACTCAGGTCGGCAGTATGTACAAAAAAAATTGTGTGAAGACGACAGGGCGGTTGGCAGCGGTTGGTTGGGGCACGGTTGGCGACCTGCCCGAAGCATTCTCGTCCCCGCCTTCAGCTGGCATTGTAGATGCAGACAAGGAGCATCCGCTGTGTAAATTCGTCTTGATACTTGGACGATGCAAATGGTCGCGAAGCTTCGGGCGAAAAGCGGTTCAGAACGAATTCTCACCGACATCAGCAAGGGTGGTTATGGGAGTAGCGATTGAAGTGCGACTTTGTTTGGAGGGAACAAACATTGCGAAAGAAAAAAGCGTTTTTTTAATTAAAAACGATACACAGATTCATTCAACGAAAATAAAATTCCAAATCAATTTTATATACGCAGGGCGTATATGAACAACTCTATTTTACTTTATCATTATAAAAAAATACCTTTTTTCCGCGCTCACCGTAAGAGCACCCACCGATAGCGGCGGGTGTTGGCGCCGCTATCAGTTGCAATGCAATGCAGCTCTTGAAGTGGGCAGAAAGGCGCGCTCGTAAAGTTCACCTGTTACAATACGCCCCCTTCACACGTTGTGTTGCTTCGCTTGTCGACGTTTGTCTGAATTTGGTGACGCGTGTAGTTCCATTGTTTCTTAACCTGTTCAGTCAAAAGTAGTGAGTTGCGACCGCCAGATAATTGTTCACTTTAGTTGTTTTCGTGGGTCAGCGCTGGCCGACGGGCTTGGCGTCCGACGAAAGGACGAGCACTCTAAGCCCAAAGCGTTCGTCGGCCTCCAAAGTATGTTCTGCGCAAGGGTGCGGTTTGGACACCCGTATGGCTGAACTTTTCTTGCATCGGTTTGCGCGCTGAAAGCTCGAAACGCCCATCACGTCGAATGGTGGGGCATTTGAATATGCAGCTCTAATGGCAGGCCCCCGAAAACAAATTTCGCGCCTTTGAGAGCAAAATTACGTCACTTCTGTTTATTAGCGGATAAGGCGTCACATTATTTTTTCTTCCGCCAAAAGTTTTCCGCCAGAAAGAAAGGGCGGCGGGCGTACTAAGGGCGATACCGACGCGATTTAAATGCAGATTTTCTGCTTTACCACCTGATAAACAGTTTGCTTGCATAGCGTGCTCGTTTCAGAAGAGGTTGTGCGACACTTTTAGCGTGTATCGCCACCTGTTAGGTAGCATGATTTGTTTGCGAGGTTACCCCATTTTTTATTTACTCATTTCGCTGGTAAACGACCAACAAATATTACTGGAATTGTAGACTTGATGAAATGTTAACTTTGAACCTCTTTTAATCGTTATCGTGCTTCTTAGGGTTTTCCCGTCATATTTATGAAACTGGGAGAAAAAATAGGAGGCGTCACCTGAGTAGGCATGCAGCAGTTCAGATGCCTGCTGAAGAAGAAAAATGCATTGAGAACAGTTTTCAACACTCAAACACACTTCATTTACAAAAGTAAGCACTAATTCACTTTATCAGCTCTCAGCGAGGTTATCTGGTTAAAATGTAGTTGCCCTACTGCAGGCTCGTACCGGCTACAGTCTTGCTAGCATAACACTGAGTTGCCTTTTCAGGAGTGTTAATCCATCGCAGATAGATGCGGAGATGTGTGGACACAAATCACTCAAGAAGTTTTCCAATCACATCTTTGTGCTGATAACATGGGTTTTTTGGCAAAGTTACATTCCTTCCAACAATTTTCTTCAGTGCTTTCAATGGTGTTTCTCAGACAGCTCAGATCTTGAGCTTCAGTAAAAGACTTGAGAACACCACCAAACACAAAAACAAAGTCCAGAATTTGTCTGCTTGCATAAATTAAAAATTACCGCCTTGGACATATTCATTTAGTTGATCAAGGGGGTGTTCCTGTCCAGGTTGTTCAGCCGCTAGCATGCACACAGAGCAGTGTTCCACAGTGCGGATAATTGGCTTCAACAAAAAGCCTACCAAGTGGGCGAGCATCACTTCCCCAAAGAGAAGAAACTTCCTCTAAGTCGAGAATAAAGTCGCTTCTCTCATCACTCTGTTGCGACTGAGTGATGCTTTGTGCTTGTTTAATTTTTGCTGAAAAAAAATCGACCAGGTAGGCACTGTCATCGATCGCGTATCTAGGGGTGCTATGCAGGATGCGCCGAGTTTGGCGAAACTCGGGATCTTCACGAGCTCTGGCGACGCCCCAAGACGAAAGAACTAATGGTAACAAGACAAAGTTTGTCCGTCGGCACGCCTCCAGTTTCATTGGTTTATCTAGATTCACTCTGGATGGCTATCACCCCTTCGGCGTTGCCATATGGGCGGTCGACAAACTGGGGCTCACGTGATCATACCGTCGGTGCATGATCGTGGCTTCTTTCATTTGCTTTTCGTTCCACCGAGTGCATTGCAGGCACAAGCAAGTTATAAAGTAAATGCATTTAGTACTATAATATTAGTCACATTAATGTGGGTTATAAGCATTTTAAAGTTTACAAAATCTACACTGAATGTGTATTAGACTAATTTGCAGTATAATACGTTTCGCGTTATACCACGAGAGGACGCTCATCCTGCTCTTTTTTTCTCTGCCTTGGATTGGCGCGGCTCGCTACGTACTTGCGCTAGCATTGCCGAGCACCGATTGGTGTGCGCTTCCTTTTCTCACTGGGGTTTCAACAGATCGCTCGTTGCTCTTCTCTTTCCTCTGGATTGGATTCTTGCGGCTCGCTACGTACTTGCGCTCCCATTTCCGAGCACAAATTTGTGTGTGCCTGGTTTTCACACTCGGCTTTTAACAGATGGCTCGATGCTCGCGCTAAAGTAAGGCTGCGAGACGAAGTGAGCGTCGGCTAGCGCAGAAGTGGTTTGCCGCGCGCTTACCGTGTAAGCACTCAGGTATGCCGGAAAGCACTCATACAAGGGTCAGAAAACTACGCTTTATTTTTTATTTTACTTTGCGATGCACCTTCATACTGCAAAGCGTTCAGCGATGGCTCCTAACAGCCGCAGGAAAGAGTCTTTATACTCGGCAGCCCGAGCGATTCATGATTTCTAGCAAACGCAAGAGAGGGTCTTTACAGCGCACGTGGAAGTTGAGTGCCACCACACCCATCTCAAGTGGGACTCCAGCATCGGTGCAGTTACCCTGTACCCATCGCTGACGAGGTGGCGCTTCATTTTTTGACAATAACTTTCTATATTTTTTGCGTGTGAACGCCCGTGATGGGGACAGCAAAGTCCACGCTATGGTTGACTATCTCCCAATGCAGATTGAGGCATAGCCCCGTTAGCATCCTATAAATTAGTGATATATTTGTATGCTGCCAATTCGTCACTATGAATAATGGTCCCCGGTTGAACATTGGCTGCAATAATGGCGCCTAGAATCGCCGCCTTTCGTCGGTCGACCTTCAAAGTCGCAGCACCCCTCTGGTCGCACAGAACATGCCGAAGACCCATGGGCCACCATCTTTAACACTGCCGGAATTTTGGCGGCCCAGCGGAAAGTTGTTGCCCGACATTAGGCGGCCTCGATTGTACTTTTTCTCGCCGCGAAGAAAGCACTCGGCACTCGACAGCGAGTAGAGGTTGCGCCAGCAGCTCGTTTCTCGCGAACTTACGGGGGTAGTTCCTCTAGTCGCCGATGGCGTGCTCCGATAGAGGAAACAAGCCTCCGGTCATCTCATTCAACAGCCATATGTCTACGCTTTCGCTCAGGCAGTACGTGAGCCAAATCATTTGCCGCCTGGAGAGGTGGTCGTTCGGACGGCCGAGGCGGTCCGTGTTGGAGAAGTAACTTCCTTCGCCTCTCTGTTCGTGCCGTGCAGCGGTACCGTGTAACTGCGAAAACTGATTTCCGCAGCTGCTGGCACCGGAAGGCAGCCCTGCGTCGATTTTGAGCCTTCCAATATAATGTGACCACTTCACCTGCGCAGGTTGGTTGGTCAGGGTTGAACCCCAGGTGCTCGCAGGTGCCCCAGTACTCCGATGTCGACGCCGGACTTGGCCTGGGGCTTGGGCGAGGTGGACGAGCAGTGCTTGAAACAGGAGGGAGCTGAAGCGATCGCACGAACTTTTCCTCCGCAGCATAGTCCCGCCACTCTGCGCTAGGAAAGCATAATTTGCCCGCAACGCTGTCTCCGCAGACGACGGCCTTCGCCGAACTCGTCACACAGCCAGCGCACTGACGTTTTGGAAAGGAAAAAATGACGCGAAACTCTACGTCGGTCATGTAGGTGAACGGGTCCAGAATGTCATATTGACGCTTACTGCCGCTGGGTGCGATGACACAGGCTACTGCTGCCGCCGCCATGTTCACGAGTTCAACTCGCGGGGGGTTTCGCGATGTACGAGTTTGGCACATGTTCGCCGCTCAATCAAAACCATAGGTCACGCCCCGCGCGAGGCATGTAACTCTTGTGCGCGCCCACCACGGTTGGGCCAGGCCCAACTTATTTTTCGGCAACAGCGACGTGGTGCGGAACTGAGAGGCATTAACAATCCTGACCGGCGAAATAAAACACGCACAATGCACTGTCATTGGTGATCTACTGAGCACCACTATAAAAAAAGCGTCGACTTTCTTGGGCTTACGCATATATCTTCTTGGGCGGTGATGGCCCCACAGAACGGTTCATTGCCTGCATTGTGGCGATGCAGCATACAGCAAATAATTATTGGCAGGTCACTGTAGGTGCTTGCAAGGCGTCGATGCGCCGCGGTGGACGATGATCCTGAGCAGTGTGTAGTGTTTTCCAACGACAACGTATCGCAGCTGTCATTTGAGATGGCTGCTCTGTCATCAGTGATGTATGGGACCCGCAGTGTCGCAAACACGGTCAGCGGTCAGCGCAAACGCACCCAGTGCGATGGCATTTATTCATTACAAGCACGGCACACTAAATCATTGCAACACCTTCCTGAGTTCGAAGTCTAATTTCCTAACTGCATACAAGATCCCTCACCCGCCAAAATCCGGTAACTGCGCTGTCGTTACGATATCCATCTGCGATCGCTGTTAGCTCAGCAGCAGAGGCAATCGGCAAGCATATTAGAGTGAACAACACACTCAAATTCTGCGTACATGCGGACGGAGGCACCTTCACTGGGAAAGCGGTGACAAGCGACGAATTGTGTCGCTGGTCAGCACGCTCTTCTTCGCAGTGCATCGCGGAGACTTCGCGCACGCAGATAAACTGGTGCATTTTCACTGTGCTGCGTCACTACGGACCCTACAATGCCGCACAGCAATTTTGCAGCGACAGCCGTTGCCCCCGTCTCCATAACTAGGGTGTCGTTTCAGTTAAAGTCCCTGTATAAGAAAAGTACCACCATCCTTTGATAAACGCCGCTTCTCTCTCTCCTGTATCTCCGATTGGACGATGATAGCGCGCGCTTTTCACTTCTTTATATTTTCTTTTTTTCCGCCTCAGAGTCATGTTGAAAATCCTCTGCGGAGCCGCAGTCGCCGGCGGCGGCGGCGGCGGCGCGCGCCCGGCCTGAAAGCTCCAACGTGGATTTTATAGGTGCGCCACCTTCGACTTGGCTTTCGCAAGCAAAAAGTAAAGAAAAAAGCAAGCGCTTTAGGAGAGGAGGCGGCGGAGGAAAGAGTAGATGGCGGTACTTTTCCTATATAGGGACTTTAGTTTTAGTTGGTAAAGCGGCGGCCTTACTAGCCGCCTCAGTGAAGCACCTGCGGTGAACAGCCATGCCGCAATGCTGCATTGCCATTCTCCTAATAGACGGGGAATGGACAGATCATTCTCATGACTGATTTTATCGAGACTAGCACTGCAGCGCTCCTGGCGACTGCTCACCGTATGAACTCCCTCGTGCGTGCGACCCTCTAGAATGTATCCGCTTGTAAGCTTTCGCCTCACTGTCGCAACTCGCGGCAAAAAAAGTGCAAAATTTAATACTTCACTCGATGTCCGGTTGTCATCACAAATTTATACCATTCAAAACGAAAAACTGATACTTTAAGAAATAAATGTTTGTTATTTTATTTGGTGTATTTCAATGTATTCGACTGAGGGAAAGTGTAGGTGCAAGAATGCACCGCATGTGCCCTGTTCACATTCGACGGAGGATAGAAATATAATGCCCGAAAGAGGAGGCACGCCCTTGACGCGCCCGAGAAAGGCGCGGCAAGCGGCTCACGGCAAGTGTGCAGATAGACAGCGTCACAGCGACGGTATTGCTAAATTGTGATAATACGTTGATAACAATACGCGGCGCTGGCGCGTTTTGTTGCGCAGTCCTGTGTGCTTGAAGCACGGAAGCACTGTGCAGCGCAGGGTGCGCTCATGTTGTCATACGCGGCTTTATCTCGACATTTCTTTTTGCCCGCTGTTATTGCACGTTCCTTGCTATCTCCGTTGACTGACTGCCATCGAGCAAACTCGGGAAAACTCGTGCGAACGAGAAACTCGGCGCATCCTGCATGGCACCTCTGGAAACGAGTTTACAAGTGCCCCAATACTTATAACTACAAAAAAGGTCAATTCACAAATGTCTAGAATAAACCTACGCTGGTGCAACAAGTCAAACACGGCGATCACACCATACTGCAGACTTATAATCACTAGAAAAGGCACGCCAACATATACAAGCAATTTCTCTGTGAAAATGAAAAGGATTACAAAGGGACATTATCCTTTACAAAATCATGATCCTCACTCGCATATCTTCGTTGTGTCCGTCGCTACCCAGCTGTCACGATTTACTTGCGCTGCCCTTTTCTTCCTTCGTTGAACGTCTCGCGGGTAACAAAATACCCGCGGCTCTGTCGCGGTCGATCCAGTGCACAGAGCGACAAAGCAGCCCTTCATGTTTCGTTAACAAGGACGAACATCCCAAGAGACTACACAAAACACGAGCTCTGGCACCACAACGCCACCAAGAAAGCAAATGGAGCGCGCGTCCGTTCAGCTCGACAGCCGGCGCGAGAGAACCAACATGTCGCCGAAAAGCCAGAGCGGCGGCGTGGGCGGTTCAAAGGTTGTCCCCACCCTGTAAGCGGCGCTGGCATCGAGGCGCCCTATGAACCGCCGATATGAACCGCCATGTTTTTAACGTATGGGCTTCTACGGAAGCTTCACTACCAGGTGTATTTACCTTTTTTGAAACCCCGCACTTTCCACCTAAAATGTTACGAGAAGAAAAGACGCTTGACCATATATTTACACGATATATGAAACGGGCGGAAGACAGGCATACAACATACAACTTATACACAACAAATGCCACGTACCTGGACAGAACCAAAGTACTATTGTTGCCGTCGCTTGGAGATACTCATGTTATTTTCTTGCATTCCGCCTAATTACGGAATAGGTCCTCATTAATTAATGAACTTTTCAAATATTGTAATTAGATGAATAGCTTCAATGACAAAATTTTAGTGACATGAAAAACTTCCGATACAGCCGCTGTTGCTCAATGCTGGCTACATAAATGCCTTTTTCCGAGGGTGAAAGACGTCCGCGAATTACACGAAGAATTGCCGCGCGACTGGCCGCTCGAGGCACTTTGTGTGTATTTGCTGCTTCTTTCACGCTCGGAAAAACACACTTATAAGGCTCTAAAAGTTTAGATAAATATTGTTCTTGGGCTGTTGCGAAGTTAATATTTGTGGAATTGCGAACGTTAATTGCAAGTGGACACGGCATTCACAGCCACCGAGCTGCCGCTCGCGCGGTTAGGGGCATGAGTGCCGCATCATACTAACAAATTCTGCGAGAGTGGATGGCAAGGGGTGGAGGGCGCTATCATGGAGTTTCAAACTGGAGTTGTAACTCTGCAGTGTAGTAAAAGTACGCAATAAATTTTTTCGGTAGATTTGCCAACTCCTCACACAAATTCTTCACTGCTCCCGTGCGTGATGCAAAATATGTCTCCGAGATGAACAGCCTATTCGGCCTAACTGCTTACGGATGAACTTACATCACTGTAATCAGGCAAAAGATTGCATCGAACACGTTAAAAGACACACTAGAACCTACGATACTACACGAAGCAGTACTCGTGTTTTTACGTCACGGCACAACGTTTTTCACCCCATGTAATATTTATTTCCTTTTACCGAACCACAATTTATGCTAAACTGCTTCTAGATCATCTTGTGAAGCCTAAACGGCAAATGGAAGCGCCGTTTTTCTTCACTCGTGGTGTTGTCAGCACGTGCAGCGAACACGTCACGCTTCCGCTTGCTTCCGTTACCAGCACTCAGCGCATTGACCATTTGGGATGCACGTTCCATTATTGCAGGAACCCAAACTGCAGTTGTAGGTTTTGATTCCTCCATTAAATGTTTGTAGCTCAGTGTAACCATACTGAAAGAGAAATAGAACTGTTAAATTCTAGAAACTGACTTATTAACACTACATTTTTAAGTAATTTTCACAGGTCCTGGCAGGCACACGCTCATTTGCGCGCTCGGATTTGCGCCGCCACTGCTCACCTGATAAGAATTACCCAAAACGTAATGCTTATTTCTGTCATAATTTGCTTTTCGCAGCAGAAAATGACTTTCCTGCTCTTGAAGCGACGCTAAGTTTTCCTTGTCTTCCTTCCGCTTTACAGGTGGTGGGTACTGTCGAAGGATGAGGCGTCGAACTATTCTCATCAGCCATGTTGTACTTAAAGTTGGCCGATGGATTTGGTTCAACACAATACTTAAAGGGGCCCCGAAACACTTTTTATCGAAGTGGAGAAAGGCATTTGAAGTGAAATAGGCTATTTCAGAAATATTTGTCGCAAAACGTACTTCAATGCGTTCTGCTGAAGCGGAGTTATTGGCAATCAAACTCGGCTTCCACTGTGCTCCCGTTCCTTCTTCAATGCCTTGCACTGCGAAGGCTACGGCGGAGAGGAGCGTGGCCACAACGCTCCGCCTTCTGAATGTCAGCTTGGCGCGCAGTTCAAATTTTATTTTGGATGTTAACGTAGACACCTTGACTTCTGATTTTGGTGCCTACGACACACTAAACCTAAGGCAAACGCGGTTGTCCTCAGCGAGCCGCAGTGCGCTTATCCAGTGGACTCGTGGCGGCACCCCGCGGCGGACCGCGGTATTACGCCACGTAGACGACCGCAGCTAACAATAGCAGCCGCGTATGGGAATCCGCTTTCTTACGAAATAAAGCGTCCAGAAAGGAATGGGGAACATGGCTTCTGTTGAAAAGAGAGCGTTTGAGAAAAAGGTGACTTCGCTCTCCGCTCGCGCTCCACGCACCGCGTACGACGGCACAACTTGGCTGAGACGTTCACTGCAGCGTATGCTACCCGCGGACTATGTTACTTCGCAAAGACCAAGGGGTGGTTGAGGGCCCTTTATTTCAACGCGAACTTTTCTTTGCCTGCAGAGCCACGGGTTCTCACCCTGGTTCCAGCTTTCATCCTTCCACTATCCCTTGGGTGCCCTGGAGATAGCCCCCCCCCCCCCCCTCAATATAACAAGTGCGCTCTTCAGGTCTCCGTATGCTAGTATTATTTCTATTTTCGCATGCTAAATGATCTCCGAGGACAAGCATATGCATGATACCGATGGAGCACATAATTTTACATCATGGCTAACCTGCGCAAGCTGCTGTACCAAAGCTGTAGAACAGTCGGGCTGCCATCAAAGCTTTGAATCAGTAATTGTGAGCGTTGCCACTGATTTACATGAGCGGTCTACGCAAGTTCGTCTCGGGACCACAAAAAAAAAAAAGGTGGGATTGTATGCGCGATACATAAAAAGCTGTAACGGTTTAACCGTAGCTCACTGCTATAAGTTACCCCTAACGAAGTAATCGGAAGAACTCCGAAATGTTCGGTAGTATTCAATAAACTTGGTTCGATTTTGTGTAATTGCTCCATTTTAAGTTGTTCCCCAACCAGGCAGAATTAAGTCGGTTCTTTATCTTCGAAAATACTCAGTAGCGAAAAAAAAAGAAACACCAATGTTCGCTAATTGGCAGAGGGAGGCTTACTATATTATGTTAATGCTTGGCGCATTATGCCTTCAGGCTACTGCCCGTTCTTCGAAAATGACACGCTTTCCCTCTGCACCCCTCTCAACCAGCAAGACAGAAGACCTTGCTCGTTAAACAAGAAAATGAGAACATGTCCTAGCATATCGCATCTCCAGAAAGTGACAAATGCAGTGCTGCGATTCCTGAATGGAACCAGACTAACGGACCGACTGCGATACAACAGGTATTGAGACTTTTCAATGCATGCACTACATCAACATTGGACTCTCTCCCATTCTCTTAACCATCTTCTCCCATTTCCTCTTCACCATGTGCAGGGTAGCGAAGCGGGCTCAGACCAGAGTCCAATCAGTGGACAGTCCATTTCGGCTATCGCTGATTGGCTGCTGCTTCACGTGCAGGAAGGATACTGGCTGGCACCTTCCTGCACGTGAAGCAGCCGCCAATCAGCGACAGCCGAAATGGACAGTCCACTAATTGGACTCTTACAGAATACCGCCCCTGGTTAACCTCCTGTCTCTCAATTTACCTTCTTTTTCTCTCAAACATGAAGGCAGAACTGTGGGCAGTGTTCGACACGTATAAACAGTTGCTTTCTTCCGTTTTACCGCTGGGACTTGAAATCAGTTAGCTAGCAAGGAAGTTAGAATATCAGGCTCATGTTGTTGAAAAAAAAAACTGCTGAGTCCATAGTTTTATGTAGGTAGCAGGCTGCGGCTAACCCGTCTTTTCACGTAATGCGCTGGATGTCTTGCCTCATCTTGTATCCATTGTGAACGTAGAAAGTGCGTCCACGATGTTTCGTTCCGTTAACAGGAAAGCGTGTCGTAATGACCAATTCTGAGATTGGTAAATATTGTCACGACGCAGTAAGAGACGAGAAAGCCGGTGTACATTACGGGTATGTTGTGGCCTGAGTGGTTGTGGCGCATACCCACAGTGGGGGATGTACTGTCAATCGGGTGGTTAAATTCGGTGTATAAGAATTGGGGAATTAACAATTTGAACGCTGGAGCGTAGACAGTAAGATCTTGTGAGATATAAGAACAGTGAACGCGACGTCGTTGTGTCTGTTTTCCTACCCACACACTACTTCAGCGTCACTTTCATGGCCTGGCACATACACGCGGCGACGATATAGGATGTGCATTTGCGCCTTGTATACAAAAAAATGGTTATTGCCCCGATGCAACAAGTTGTGTAGAGAAAGAGCACTGTAGAGAAGGTGCAAAGTTGATGTCAGTGGGAAAAGTGTGGCTTTATATGATGCACGTGCACAATCTCGTACAGATGCGACCACCGTTTGGAGCAGTAAGGACAGTCGCGAGAGTCGTTTTCATGGCTTGTCATATACACGCTGCGACAATAAAGGATGTGCCATTATGTATGTAAATATTACACGAAATTGCAACGATGATTAGCTTTTCTACTATTGCGAATGGTACCTAAATAAAAACGTTCTTGCAGTTATACCTTTATCAATTTTTAATGACAGTCTAGGCTATTTTTGAGAAATGAGAAGGAAGTAAAAGGCCAATATGTTTTAAAAAAAGCCGACAACATCGTTATTTTATTGCACAGAAAAAGAAAGCTCCAAAAGGCTTCGTTTTCTGTAGAAAAAAGAGAAGATTCGAAGAACACCTTGCGATTTACCCCTGAAAGAAACTCAGAAAACGATAAATCCTGCATATATTAAAGAACACACCTGCTCTTTTGCATTTCGTGTCCTTTTCTATAAAAAGAACATAACACGTTAGTCGAGGCAGTGCGGCCGATGTGGTAGCGCAGCAGATTAAGTGACCAGTAGCGCTTCAGACTTTCCCCTGAAATGCAACGTCATGGCACTCTCGGAGTTCTGAGAATATGCATAAACTGGGAAGGATTACAATGAGGTGCCTCTTGACTAAACCTTTTGAATTTATCGATAACTACTTCTATCCTGCGCTCCCACGGGAATCGGAGAGAGGACACCATTTTCTACAGCCATTCCAATTCCAATTCATTCCAAATGAATACGTCTGACAAGCGCACCGGCTGCAATTCGTAAATTGCAATGTGTCGTAAAGTAATTACTATGAAGTAAATTAGGGAATTTTTTAATTAGTTGAGAATATGTTTCGATCTGTCGTGCTACTAATGTCGCCTCAGCGAATAACCCAGCTCAACGATAAAAATTATGCTACCTGCCACAGGCGATTTTTAAAAATTCCATCAAGCTTAATTTTGAACACACGGTATACTAAAGAAATGAATTGTTGCCGAAGCTCTGACAAAATGGGCTTCCAATAATTGTTGTCCATTGTGGCATCGCCCATTGACAATAGCGTAGGTGGTAAACTGCCCTTGTCAGCTATGTGCCTCTTTTTGCTTATAGCCAAAAGTGACTCTTCAGCCCCAACAGCTAGACAGCAATTTCTGCTACCTTGGTCCCTTTATGGGAAGTGAAATGTGTCGCCGACATTCGCTTCTCTTTAACTCCTAACTGATGTGCGAATTCACACATTATTTCAACACTTGTTTTTAAGTTCGCGCTTGATCGCCAGGAATTAATGCCCATTCGACAAGGCGGAATTTTCGCATGCGAGCGCACAGGGATGTCTGTAGTACGGAGTGCTTTCTCTCACTGATAAATTATGAGACATCAATGTTACTTCGCAATTTAGGCTCAAGACCCAGTCAGTCTCAGTAAAGCTTGGTTTTGATTGTCACCTGACACTACTAGGCGGAATTAGACGGTCCAAGAACTCAAGAACCGAACCCCCATATCCCGAGAAAAAAGTAAGTTTTAAACGTGTTTAAAGATGTTGCTAAAGGTACTCACGTAACATGTTTCATTGTCACGATCGGTTTGATTCCAGGACGATGTCTCATTGTAACAAGACACGGTACAGTTGCTTGAAATCTAAAGGAATAAAAATTGAAATGCGGCAGGTTATTGCACAGTAGTCTTTTGTAGTAGGTTATTGGTGAGGTTATTACGCAGAAGTTTTTCGGCTTTGTGTAATATTATAGTCTTCTTGTGCTTCTTAATAACACCACAGTAGCCGGTTCCCACTTCTATAGACGCTCTTTGTGGCAAAAACGATTCGTATTATTTTTTGTCTTATGTAAAAAAAAACCCCACACAAAAGCAGGCTGAAAAGTGCGCTCAATGTCTTCATGCTCAACTGTGCACTGCATGCTTAGGAACTGTGAAAAAAAAATAACTAGACGCTGTCAACATTCTCTATTCAACTCGCTTCTCCTGAAAGCCCTGTCCTTCCGGCTGGCTCATTTTCCACAAAGTAGAGTACCGTAATATGACGATGTCAAAACCAAGAGCAGGTAGCTGAACCACAAGAACCTTCACGGCGCGTTTTGGAACCTTCAGCGAAGCTGTCATGCCTTGTTTTATATTTACGATGAAGTTTTATAGAGAAGGCCACTTCTCACCTACTGTTAAAAAATTCTTGCGTGATTTCATTGGCTCGTACAGTAGTGAAACCCTTATTGTTAACCACAGGTAGACGCCTGAATGTTGCACCCAGAACAGAATCTCGTACCGAGTTCACATTTCGTAGAAATGGAGGTCGTGTTAGCGGTGATGTCCAGCCAAAGGTAAAAATGCGGTTTAGTTACGTCAGACAGTAACTTATTTGAGCACTGGAAAGCATTACAACTCAGATATTACCGGGGTCCTGGCAGAACGGAACCTGACAGCCAGTAAAAACTTGTTTGTCAAAATTTGCAGGGAACGAGGGTCATGTTATTCAATTGCGGGTCAAATAATTTCTATTATGGACTAGTTCAAGATAGCATTGTAACTATTCAAATTTGGACTTTATATCCGGGCGTTTATTTTCTAGAGCTGCAGCAGAGTATCCCAACCCGGTGTTCTACGTCGCCTGGAAACTCGTATACTCCGTTTCATATTTAGCGTCCACCGCCGTGAACTTTACGCAAGGAGTTCGGTACTCAGAATGTATACCCCCGCGCACTTCGTCCTCAAGTGTCGTGGCCACCATGTTGGGCCTAGCCAAGCGCGGGATTGCACACGGTGCGTCGCGCCGGGCTGAAAGTGAAAACTCCGTGCGGAAAGACAACGAAATGCTAAATAACCTAAAATAACTTTTAAATATGGGTATATTAGAATTCGCTTGACTCGAAGATTAAACAAAATTCATTCATTACTGAGCCCATATAAAAGAAGAATGTAACGTAATTTCGGGTAAAAAAATCCCCAGCCTTTTCCCTGTCGAGAAAATGGGGGTAAGCGAAGCTGGTTGTCGGTGTATCTGACCTTCGTCAGGGTAACATTTGGAAGCCCTCGCATACGGATTCTCTGCTGGTCGCTGACGGCGGGCCTCGGCTTCGGAAGCCCTCGCCTCGAAATCGTCGGCTCTTCGCTGACCGCGAGCGTCGGCTAGGCAAGCCCTCACGCTAGAACCGGCACGTCGACGACGAGCCCTTTCCCGAGCGAGTTCACGCCGGCGTTCATCAAACGCAGCTTGCTCCTTTGCAGAACGCACCACGCGTGTCCTTCCCATCTGTTTGCCGAACTGATCTGAGGCGAGGGAAGCCCGGAGAGCGCGTGCGAACCCGCTTTCCTTCCATGTCCCTCCTCGCGACAGACCAAACGAACCTGATTGGTCGCGCACGTGTCACGTGATACCCTTGTCACGTGATCAAGCGTGTAGCATATCCAATGCGGATGTGCGCCGCACGTGATTTCTTTCTTTTTTCTCTATTTCTTTCCGTCTTTCTGTATTTCGTTCTTGTCCCTGGTACGTCCCATTGAGCTTGGAACCTTTCTGCACTATCATCAGGATCGGCCCACACGACAGGGCTATGTGCTATTGAGCGTGGACCCTATCTGCGCTATCGCCAGGATCCGCCCACTCTTCAGCGTGACACCACCACCACAACCGCGGACACTTGTGAGCCTATAAAGCTTCGCTTAAAAAAAAAAAATCTTTCGTGGTGCGAACGCAGCTACAACAAAAACTCTTGCTCGTCTCCACAACAGTGCACGACATGTATGGTAACGGACTTGGATGGTCTTTCGTGGCATTGGTCGGACCCAGCTACATGCGCGGCAGTTTCGCGGCGTTTTAACAGTGTGTAGTATGAAGGTTAGCCGAATAGTGGCGTTCGTTTTTTTTTTTGTTTGTTTGTTTGTTTACTCCCACAGCAGCGATGGCCCTCATGACGAAAATGAACACTCAATACCAGTGTGCCCGCCGACGTAACAATTTCCGTGGCCGCTGGCGTGCCAACCTGTCGCGAAATGCCGCGAAAACTGTAAACTCCGCCGCCGCACTTTCACCCATTGAGGGCGCCGTAGCTCGGCAGGCTTCGCATTCTGTGTTTTCAGGAGCGGTCGTGGTACAACCTTTGCAAATAAATCGTCCCAATTCTGAGATATGCTTTGTTATTTTGAGTTGTAGGAACATAATACGCACGTCCAGAGCCCGAGGCATACAAGTTCGGATCTTGTGAGGTTGCGATGGTATGAGAGATTGCTGCCGTGATTTAGCTTAAAACAATCGACAAAAGTGATCTCATGGGCTCGCAAAGTTTACTCTGGAGGCGTTGGCCGCAGTTCATTAGGCGCTAGTTTCTTACAGTTTTATTCTTGTAGCCTAACGTTGCTACGCATGTTATTATGCATTCCTGCATGTAATAACCATTAAGAAAGGGTTACGATTATTTCTAAATTAAAAGAAATTAACACCGCATTATATGTATGGGCGCGCATTCATACTCAACAAGTACTGATGTTTGTGTGAATTGCGAAGGAAGACGTTCTCACTTTACAAATATTCTCAGAGGGATGGCGTCCCTGCATATACCTCAAGCCCCCACCACGCTATGCTGCAGCCGATGCGGACGAGGTTGTATCCGTCGCAAAGGCGTTCCAGAGAAGATAGCCATGGCCGCTGTCAGAGGCTTTTGTTTGGAGCGGAGCTGAAGGAGTGGCTCAACTCAGTTATTTTGTTTGTCGTTCTGCTTAAGGCTGTGCAGATTTCGCGCGCCATTTGTGGACGTCACGTTCTAAGAGTGGTGGCTACGGCCTATGTATGCCGTAGAAAGCTGGTAGCGATGCAATAGATGCTGCGCGATTGAGCCGTCATTCATAGCGCTGCTTTGAGCGGAGCGGGCATTCTTATAATTCATTTCGCAAGTACGAATATTCGCTATCTTGGATTTACGTGAACCGAGTGTCTTTTTCGCCCTGCGTTATTGCTGCGGTGCGGTAGTTGCTGTCGTCTTTGAAATTAATCGGCCCGGTATTGCATAATCTTTACAAAAAGTTGGAGTGCAGGATGTGTATCTGCTATCGCAGTAAACAAGCTCCGAACAGAAAGAATCACTGAAGCCGACCGATTTTTGTTTTCTTTTCATGCGAATAATTACGGAATCAGTGAAACGTTTGTATGTATTCTCAGGATATAGGTATGCTGTTACGCTTGTCAACAGACGAAGAAATATATGAATGTACTGCGCACGCACCAGACCAACCGCGGAATTTACGTAATGGCATCTCACTGGTTCAGCTGGAATAAATACACAACGGGAGAGTTAGCATAGTCATGTCAATACATACGAAATTTTTAAAACGAAAAGAACAATATTTAGTCTGTACACCGGTCTGTATCAATTCCAGATGCAGGAAAAAAAAAATAAAGTAATGCAGCAGCATTGGACAACAATACATACGCCGTGCCTCAGTCCTTCACGGTTATGCAGTCGTCATCTTCACAAAAATGTGTTATAAGTAATTCGTGCGTCAGCTGTCAGCCATCAACTCCTCAGTAACAGTCGCAGCGACAAAGAATTACACTACTGATAAATGAAAGCAATCACGTAAGTGTCACACAAATTATCGTGCATATTTTGATTCTTCCACGATGAATTTAAAACCAAATTGGCAGGTCTTTCATAGGTTAGAATGGTTAAATTACGTATTCAGGCGTTTAAAAAAGCAGCGTTGCACTGGTTTGTTCATAAATCGAATAACAGAAATTGGGCACTAGTACTTCCCAATTCATGATATTCGATTTATGTTATTCATGTTTTTTCTGTTATTCGAAAAAAAAAACTCCCTTTTGACTGTTTTTTGATACAGTGGACTCTCGGGAAACGGGACCTCGCGGCACCAATAAATTACGCTTCCTTCATTAGGAGTTCCGTATACCAACAGAGGGAGCTGAGAGACATATAAGATGCTCTTTGAAGCAAGCAGATACTTCATAGCAAATATAAGTGCAGCATACATGATTAAGAAGCTTCTTACAGAGTTTATACTTGCACGCAGCCGCTGACAAAATCTAGCAGCGTAAAAAGTTACAAAAAAAATTGGCCCGGCGTCCTCGTCGTCTACTACCATGGCGAACGGATCTGGTTGGAAACCGCCACGCACATGGAGCCAAACCACCACGCACATGGAGCCAAAAAACAGTTCCACTCAACGTGAAAGCTGGGGAAGTGCGGAGCAGCCGGCCGTGTTTGAAGCGGTTTTAACAAATTTCTGTAAATAATTCGATTAATTCATGAGTATTCCTGTATTTGCTATTATTATGAATCTAGCTTAATTTTACCCGGTTTTGCGCTGGTATTGGTATGTTTTGGCACTGTTTTGCCATGTGTCTTCTAAGCGTGACTACAGTGGCTAGAATTCCGGGAAAGTGTGACAAGCGGCACGCAGCGCCTATGGGGCGCATTGAAGCTGCCGGTAGGGAGCCGCGAGGTGGCGCGCGCTGTCGTTGATTATGCGCCCGATGCGAGTCGCGCCGGCTATGCTGCTTCAGTGAGGCTGCCCGCCCTGATCTGTGGGAAGTTACGCTCGTTTCTTTTTGTGCTGCAGCAAGTCTATATGCGTACTCACATCGTACTGCTGCCCAATTTTTGCTCACCATGAACTGCCTTAGTTTCTACGATTTGGTCAAAGCTCCCAGCAGTGACAACTGTGAAGGGGGCGATCTGACACTTCTCAGCAGTCAGGATGTAAACCATGAACTGGACGCACTGCTGGACAGTGGGAAGGTTGTAGAAGCTTCTCACATGATAAAGAAGGCCTACAATGCTTTATTTACACAGTAGCGCAGAAGCACACGGACGGTGAAACAAACAGACGGAACAGAGAACAAACTAATAATCAGTGTTTATTGCACGAGAGCAGATATATACATATATCATCCCACAAAAGGAAGGGAGAATGAAAACACACAAACAAATCAACCCAGCAAGTTTAACTGACACAGCCACCTTAAGCGACAAACACTCAGTTGTTAGCGCTGTTCCCCGTCTGTTTCTTTCGCCGTCCGTGTGCTTCTGCGCTACTGTGTAAATAATGTCATTCCAACTACCCCACCAGTCTGTCCTTTGGAATCCGCAATGCTCCCCGACCATGATTGCCCTTAAAGGATGAGCGACTCGCGGCTAGTCTTCTGTGTGACAAGGTATGTTGCACGCAAAACAATCCTGCAGTCTGTGTGCAAGGAATGCTTTGACGAGCCAACGAAGTGGTGGCGATGTTCACCAAGTTCTGCGTCAATGGGGACCTCAATTACCCTTCGGAGAAGCTATTCTCATTTGTATAGACGGCCTTGAGACCACTTTTTTTGATGTGGGTCAGTTAAAACGAGCTGCACAGTTACAGCTCGGAAGAGCTTGTCTCCTGCCTGCACAATAACGATGTCATAATGGGCTGTGCACCGCATGGCCCCAGCCTTACCTACCAGGTTACAAAATGCTTTTTAGGGGCGAAGCTCCTTAGGGTGTGGGTCTGTCCCTCCTCTGTAGTATGTAGTAGTAGTAGGTAGCCACGTCTACTTTTATGAAAAGAAAACACCGCATATCCACGGGGTGAATGATGATGAGTGGGCGAAGCTCCGGAGGGAATCATCGGTAAACCGTGAATCTTCCGTGTAATTCGCCCAGTCTCGCCGCACTAAATCGAACGATTGACTTCCACCAATGACACGCGTCATATGTGACGTCATTCCTATTTTATAACAGCGCCCTTCATTATAATTGCACCATCTCCCGCTTAAGGGGACGCTAGCACAAACGCGTTAGAAACGTGCAGTACTCTCTAGTAAGGGGGAGAGGCCACAGCGTCTTACGCAGCCGTTTACACATGCCGGAACGTGCACCGCGTTTGCCGACGCCATCACATGACTGCTGAGAGAGTATAACCACCGTATTCATAAACGCTCCTCGACTTGAACTTGACTTGCCACCGCCTTCAACGCGTTTCGAACGCGCTGCCCAAGGCGGTGGCAAGTCAAGTTCAAGTCGAGGAGCGTTTATGAATACGGGGGTAAGGCGGAGAGGCCACAGCGTCTTACACCAGCTTCTTACACGGGCCGCAACGCGCTAGCACAAACACGTTAGAAACGCACACTCTTTCGTTAATGTTCGGTACTTATTGTCATCGTGGTGCGTGTCTCCATGTGAGCTTCGTGGCGTAGTGTACCCAACTTTCTATGACTATGCACAATTAGTGAATGTTTTATTGGATGACATGTTAATGTATTAAATACCATGAAAGAAAAAAAAAAGCTTCGTGGCGTAGTGGTTAGCGCCGCGCGTTCGGAAGCGAGGGATCCCTGGTTCGATTCCGCGCTACGGACACAACTTTCGAATTTTTTTTAAGTAGCCGTGGCTACCTACTACTACTACGACGACTACTACATACTACAGAGGAGGGACAGAGCCACACCCTAAGGAGCTTCGCCCCTAAAAAAAGTTGCAGTGGCTTAGCTCGGCTATGCCAGGATATACGTAGCGTTAGCAAAGGTTCAGCTGATTATTCTTAGCTTTCCTGGTTGCCTAGATTGTCAAGGATTAGCTTGATTGTCATGCTTACTGCTGCTCCAATGACACACACGCGGTATACGTATTATGTGGCACATGTATTCATTCCTCCTAAGCTCAACCGCTAATTACCAGGCAACGACTTCGGGATCCGATGATTCAAGCATTCTCCGCTCTTCTGCGCTGTTGAGCAGCATTTGCGCTCTCCTTCTCCATGGCTATACCACACTGGCAAACGCCAGTCAGAAGCGCAGCGGCTCCAGCGCAGTGTCAGACGGCGACTGCACAGCGAGCGAACGCGCGCCGGCGCCAGTGCGTCTACCACGGCTACGACGTCACTCCTCTGGAATGCGCAGACCGGCGACGGTGAGTCGCGCGCGGCGGCGGCGGAGAGGTGCCGGCTCCGGTGGCGCCGGTGATGCGCAAGCCGTGTGACATCACTGATCCTTGCGCATGCGCAGCACGGCTCTTGATGTGCCACGCGAAACGGGCTTGGCTAGGCCAGTGTAGCTAACGCTACAAAATTCCGAAAGTTGCGTCCGTAGCGCGGAATCGAACCAGGGACCCCTCGCTTCCGAACGCGCGGCGCTAACCACTACGCCACGAAGCGCACATGGACACACGCACCACGATGACAATAAATACCAAACATTAACGAAAGACTGCGCATTTCTAACGTGTTTGTGCTAGCGCGTTACGGCCCGTGTAAGAAGCTGGTGTAAGACGCTGTCGCCTCTCCGCCTTACCCCCGTATTCATAAACGCTCCTCGACTTGAACTTGACTTGCCACCGCCTTGGGCAGCGCGTTCGAAACGCGTTGAAGGCGGTGGCAAGTCAAGTTCAAGTCGAGGAGCGTTTATGAATACGGGGGTTATACTCTCTCAGCAGTCATGTGATGGCGTCGGCAAACGCGGTGCACGTTCCGGCATGTGTAAACGGCTGCGTAAGACGCTGTGGCTTCTCCCCCTTACTAGAGAGTACTGCACGTTTCTAACGCGTTTGTGCTAGCGTCCCCTTAAGCGGGAGATGGTGCAATTATAATGAAGGGTGCTGTTATAAAATAGGAATGACGTCACATATGGCGCGTGTCATTGGTGGAAGTCAATCGTTCGATTTAGTGCGGTGAGACTGGGCGAATTACACGGAAGATTCAGGGTTTACCGATGATTCCCTCCGGAGCTTCGCCCACTCATCATCATTCACCCTGTGGTTATGCGGTGTTTTTTTTTTTTTTGGTCAAGCGTTTGCACTGCTACACGAAGGCACTCAACAATGAGAGAGCGTCTTCCCGTGAAAGGAAGAAGCACCTGAAGCTCAGGCGCGTCACTAAGCAGAGAATAACCCAAGTCTGATAACTTTCTCTTTGAATTGTTTGTGAACAATTTAAACATTTTTTTTTCTGGTGAGAAAAAAGCACCAGCTCAAGTGCGTCGCGTAGGAAAACGTCATCGATGACTGAGAATGTTTTTTTTTTAACGCATTGTGAGCCACTCTTCAAAAATGAGGTGTTTGTGTAAAGAGTGTGTCAAAAATGAAATGTTTGCTTCCGAGTTACCACTGGGAATTTTATTGCTTTGCGTTCAATAAGGTGTCAGCGGCAGTAAATCGGTTAAAGCAAGCTACATTCAACCATCGACGCGCGCTCAATCGTATTGTTACCTTGGCGTTTTTCAATTACGAAAGGGCTAGCATAACTACACTATCGCCATTTACCGCCATGCACGAACGAGTATATTACGAAGCATTCTTTTTTTTTGTTATTGCATATTAAGCTGCGCGCGCGGATCATCGCATTCCACGCAGCGCTCTTGCACTGCGGCGGCTAGCCGCAGTCGCGGCCGACGTGTAAGTAGGGAGCCTACATGCAAGCGCTTGCATGTAGGCTCCCTAAACGTGTAAGCGTGTGTCAGCGCCACCAGGCGGTTTCCTCCCAAAGAGCCACGCGCGAGCCGGCGCGTTCAACACTCTTCCCCATTCTAGCCACTGTGGCTGGCGTGACGGCGTGACACATGACACATTAGACGTCGACAGCCGGGGCCCCTAAAGTGGTGCTCCGCACTTAAAAATTAAACATTAGTAGTGTGGTCTCTGTCTCGCGGTTCTCCACCGGGAGTCACCTAGACCACTGCGCGGATCCGAAGATCCGAGCTCCGCAGGGCGACGATCAGCTTAGCCGCGTGTGCAGCGTGTGCCTGAAGCGGACGCTCGTTCGGTCTCCACAAGGAGAGAGACAGAGCGCCGCAAGAAAAAGGTCAGGGTACAAGGCAGGCGTTCATTAGAGGACCGCCTTGGCGCTGACTAGCTGTTACACCCTGTCGGCGCGGTGCTAATCAGCCGAAGCTCCCGCAAATCAAAGGTGGCACAATAAAATCAGAGAACGCTGTAACAAGCTGCTATGCGGGGGGATGGCTTCCAACGACCGTGCTACCAGGGCAACGTTCCTACAGCTCGGTGTATGCCCCGAGGGCGATAAAATAAAATAAAAAAAATGCAAATCAACCGAATGCGCTCACATTCGTGAGCTTGCTGCGGTACGCGTGTCGTTTAACATAAAATTCATATTTGAAGCTCAACCTTCAACGTATCGTCTAATAACAAGAATAAATGAGGCCAGAAAGAATATGCTGCCTTCTGGAGACTATCAAATGAACTATGAAGGCAGTCTTGCGATATGGTAAATATATTTACGTAAATGACACGTACGTGCAACATATATGAAGCATCGAAACTACGTGCGGATTCATGTTTCGCGCTGGCAAATATTTGCATTACTAATTACTAAAATTCACGAACTATTTCAATAGTTCTTCTGTGTAGTCATGTTAATCATGCTTGTCACTCTGCCTCTGATGTCAGATAAAGCTGCATGGAAAGTAATCTAATTTTGCAAGGCTTTTGAGAGAAGAAAATAAGTCTTGAGACTTTCACAAAGAATGTTCTTACTTCCATCTTCGTATTCTTCATATGAATTCAATGATCCTTCTGAATCTGTAAATAAAGTTGAAAGAGTGACATTTTATCAACTATGTTGTCCATACTTTTTACACTTGAACGATACTGTGCAGAAATAAATGGACGCCCTACGTACGTTCTCCGAAACGTGAGTGCTCGCTAAAAAACCTGGTCGTTGGCATAGCCATGGGATTTGGCCCTCAACAGTCACGCGCAGTCGGATGCAGGAATGAACGCATACTTCAAATCAGTGCAGAAACTTACTTCAACATGAAAAGAAGGACATAGGGCGGGCGCTTTAGTACGAGCACAAAACTCTTCTTTTGTCCTTCTGTTCATGTGGCCGTTACCTTCCAGGCAGACTTCGTGGGGTTGCGCAACTCTGACGCGTCCCCTGATGCTGTTTTCCTCACATGGTTCCCGTTTCCTGTTATCCGTCTTCGCCGTGTGGCTTTACAGCGGCGGCGGTCGGTGTTGCTGCGGCGAATTGGGAGAGATGGTGCGGGTGTTGCTTTGCTGACGCCACCTGACGGCAGGGTTACTTGGATGTAATACGGAGAAGGCTGCAGCTCCTGGGCGTGGGGTCGGCAAGCGGATCAGGCGCTTCGTGCGTGCGCCGACCCGCTTGGCGGGACCGTCCAGAGAACGCTTAGAAGCATGCCACCGGAATGGAATAACAGGTATCAATGTAACGCGCCACCGTTCGCGTTGCGGTACACGTGAACGATTAGGCGTTGGCGTCTTGCATGAGGGCGAACATATTCGCTTGCTATCCGGTAGCAATGAGTCGGACCTCCACGATTTGTCGCGCGCCTATCGGCGTAGTAATTCGGCTGGCGTGCATTAGCGTGTGAAAGGTGCAATAAGCGCCAGTTTGATTGTTTGCACTTCTGTGTTGTCGTTCCTTTGTGCCAAAAGCATGTGTCAGACTCCACAACTTCAAGTAGGAATTCATTGCATCTAGCCTAGCTTTCTACCCTACGAGAAAGACTCGCGCCACTCTCATGTGCGTGAGTCAACCATGGGATTTGTAGCCTACGAGTAGTTACGGAAACGGTTCCAGAGCCACTGTGCTGCTTTAACCTGCACGGGTAGTCGGAAATAAATGAACAAAGTCATTCCATTATGCATATTCATTCTTACCGCGCACAATAACTGAGTGGAATGCCTTACCATCAGACATTGCCACGGAACCTGACTTGACTAAGTTTCAAGATTTAATTCGCTCACGACTTGTCAACTAATCTTATTATTATTATCTTGGGACTTTTACAGAGTTTTCGATGTTTGTTGCTGTTTTGCTTTTCATTGCAGCCACCTTATGTTCTCCTAATATGTACTAATGTTTTCTCTGAAATAAATGTGACTTATTGTGTATATTACCTAAGTATCACTCTATTATTATTATTCTTTATTGTCTTGTTCTTAAATATGATGTATAAGCTATGACCAGTGCCTGTGCGCCTGTGACCCCCCCCCCCCCATGTAATACCCTTATAATGAGGGCCATTGGGGGTATTTTGAATAAATAAATAAATAAATAAATAATTTAATAAATAAACAATCGTACACACTAATCGTAACCGCAAAAGCTAGCTGCTGCATACGCGTGAATTATTAGGCTGCGAAGGGTGCTGCTTACGTAAATGATAGGAATACTAATAACGCATTATTCAACTCATGAGGGCTGCAACACACCGAATAACCAATACCAAGTGGCCTGTAATGCCGCTTGGTAGCAGAATAAGGCAGTGGTAAGCGCAAATTAAACTCAAGAAGGTCACAGGGGGGCTCTTGTGTTATGAGTTTTCGCCTGTAGGTTTAATAAAAATTCACCAATTCAATTCTTTTTGAATTACTGCACAGCGCATACTGCAATTTGCGTATTGTAACCGGTGAGTTTTGTGCTGGAATGCATAAACAAGCATTTTGTTTCTTCTTTTTAATGAATGGTATAAGTGTATATTTAAAGCATGTTTGATGGAGAATATCTCCAATCAAGTGTCATTCTAGAAATTCACTGCAAGTGAATACACTTTCCTAAAACTACAATTAATCGATTGCAATTTTTGTCGTAAAGTGATTATTTAGGAAGTTAATTAGTGGACTTTTTTTAAATTAGTTCAGTATGTGGTTCGATTTGTCGTGCAAGTAATGTCCGCCTCTCTAAATAATCAAGCTAAAGGACTATAATTATGTTATCTCGCACAGATGATCTTTGATAATTCCGAAAAACCTAAAAATGATCTCCCCGTATAAGAGTGCCATCATCATAGGTATTTCAGCCCCTCGTCCTTTGCGCTTCGTCGGACGTATCCTCTTTACGGCTATTTATGTCGAGAATCACGACACAATTATGAATAATTTTAGCTACAAGTTCGTGCTCGTCTGTTACAGAACTGTTGTAAAAGTTTCGACAGCGACATTGCACGTTAGCCTCGGATAGGCTGCGTTACCATTTTGGAACGGAAAATAAAATCTGCTACAAGTAGAATATGTAAGGAGTGCCTAGGGGACATCCGTACTATATAACCATTCAGAACACGTGCGCCCACAGGCAACAATATGTGAAGGGCGCTCAAAACTTTTCGCTGTTAGTGTATGCGCCCTCGTAGCAAAACAAAGAAAGCAGCTCAACGTTATCTCAAATCTAATCGAAGGCTGTGTACGACCCTCTTTATGGCAGCAAGTTATTTTACTCGAGCTGATAGTAGACTGCACAGGTGAGGAATTGGCACATAAACAATTGTGCTGTGCAAGGAAAGGGCAATGCTAACTTGTCGATTACACATGTGAATAGTAAGAGGAATAGACCTCCGTATGTAAAACGGGACATGTATAAAAACCGAAGGAAACTTTAGGCAGCATTTTTCATTTCTTTCCCTCTGCCGTCTATGTGAAGTCTTCAGTTTTTAAGTGTAAACGACGGGCCAACCAAACAACTATTGTACGTATAAAAAAATATCGTGGCAACACACAGATATTGAAGTAAGAAAAACATTCCCAAGGTCTCTTATGGAATTCGTAAGTCGGCTTAAGATATATTGAGATAAAAATATTAGTAAGGCGAAAGCCGAAGTGCCGATGCCCCCCCTTCGGGGCATCGCACTTCGGCGATGCCCCGAAGGTTGACCCCCCAAATTCGCTAAGTCGAATCCGCTTAGTCATCCCCCGTATTCACTCTTAATTCGCTTACTCGTAGAAGACAGTGACCCGCACACCATCAAACTGTTGCGTGAGCGTTTACATATAGATAGGACACGATGCCAAATTGGTGTAGTAAGTCACTACACCAACCCAATATCGTGTCCTTACTCTTTGGGCAGTCGGGCATTTTTGTACATTTCATGTAGTCGCCGCGTTTTCGCTCAAGGACTTTGAAGGTTGACTGAACGATGAGGCATTTAAGGCTTTCGCCATAATAATATTTTTTAGGTGGGACCACTTGTGTTGTTCATGCCCAATTTTCGGCATGCCGCACTGAACCAAGCTATCGGCTCCAGAAACGCGTTGTTGCTAAAAACAAAGTAGCAGTTTCGCGCGAAAGGCGAAGCATTGATTGCGATCATCATGCAGCATCGATGAACCATCGACTTTTGTAACGTTCGTTTGTAAACGTTCGCTTGCTAACTAAATTAACAAACATAGTGTCAGCGTCCACAGCAAACATGAACACATCACACTTGATGACCGAGGACGCTCGCACTCAAAACGCTGGCGTGAGCTAGCGAAGTGACCTTCGTGCTGTTGTCTATCGCTTCAACGCAAACTGGGCGCCGAGAACACATAGAACGCACAAAGCTACGAGCCGCCGATGCACCTAGTCCCCCCAACGCATATCCCTCTGAAAACACAGCCGCGTGTCTGCGCGCAGCCGCCGTATACGTAGTTACAGCCGCAGTAACATGCCGACCCCCCCTCCCCGATGCCTCGTAACGTTGGGTGCTTCGCGTGCGGCGAAAGAGGGTGCATTTACTGCCCTCCGCTTTCTTCCCTTTCGCGCGGGCGAGATTCAGCCGCGCTCGTCGGCTCCCCTCGCACGCTTTCACTCGCAAATACAGCGTAGGGCGCGCGGCGACGGTGTTGTCGCCATTGGACTTTACACAGAACCTCCCGGTGACGGCATAAATTCGGCTAGAATATCCATAGACTGGTTCTGCCAACTACACCGCGACATACAACTGGCACGCACACAGAGGTGGACGCAAGCACAACAGTATCTACAGATACACAAAGTTCACCTTGACTGCAAGTCTCCTCTAAGAGAGCCCGGACGAAACATGGCCATCGACGAAAACTTCCTCCGTGCGACAATCGATGGTCGCACCACATTGTCGCAAAACGTTGATGTCCAAAATCACTTCGTGATTCTCATACCAGGCGAGCGCTGTGTCGGTAAGAGAAAACACAACATTGGACAACTGTGCGGTCGAGTTCCAACCATTAGTCCGGCTCACCCTTCGGTAGTTCGTGAGCCACTCGTGGACATCTTCTCCGGCTTTTTGTCCGAAATTTAGTGGCACCCGGTAGTATTGGCACGGAACACCAGGCGCTGGCCTTGAAGCCGCGTTAGAGCAGTCGGGAATCTGGCAGGCGTATTCAGGCATGTCAGGTGAGGGTGGCGGAAATCCGGCAAGTCGACGGCTTCGGCGAAGTTGTAGCAGCGTAGGCTCCGTGGTTACGAGGTGTACCCCGCACCGTCCACCAATTTGTTACAAGCACGGGGAAAAGGGGTTTATTTAGGCGTCCGAGAGCAGGAACAGAAGGCTACGAACAGCAGGAATGGCCACTGCACAGTCGTAGTTTTTCTCTTCCTTCCTCTTGATCCGTACGTCCCTTTTACGCGCTTGGACGCAACAATATATTATATAAAGAGACTAGCTTTCACTCGGATGAGGCACTTGGCAACACATGTAGAAAAAATAAACGAGCTAAATATAGTGCAGCCTGCGAGCAGATTCATAAAAGTTAACGAAAGGCTGCTGATATTCATGTAGTGTAACAGTACTTAAGCCTGATAATTGTTCCACGCCATATTTTTTATAGTTTATCCAAACTTTGTAAAAACCTTGAAACCTTGTAAAAACTGGATATTCTGTTACGTTTTGACTCGTATGTCAGCTCTCAGCTGCTAAATAAAGTTATACACAGTAAACATAAAACTTTGTCCATAAATGGACAGTCAAACCACAAAAACTTTCACTTCTATTGGGCAGGCTGCAGCATGCAACACATCCGCAAAATACAAAATATTAGCCAAGCAGCGTGCTACGAAAAGTTAAACACTGGCTGCCAGTGTTCATGTGCCCTATAAGTGAATACGAACTTTACAGTTGTACCATGCATTACTTTTAAGCTGCGACATTGTTCCGTGGCTCCTGGCTGGCAAATAAGTTTCATAAACAAACTATGTTTAGAAAGAACAAGCAAGCTATAATCGTTGTACAAGACTGCTGACAATTGTTCCACACACATTAATGTTAAGGCAGACCTGATAAGAACGAGACGTGTAGTACTCTTCTGATCAGTACATAGCAACATCCAGCACCTTTTTTGATAAATTCGTACAGACTACACTACACGTTTCTTTTTCGCTGACCTACACCTGGCGGTATTACATTGCCTGCCAAGTCATCAAAAAGCGCAGTCTATAGATAATGTGATTGGCACAGAGGCAGCGGAAAAAGTTATTCGATCATGCTATTATGGTGATCAGAAAGAAAATGTCATATTAAAAATTTCACACAACTATTGCTCAAGCTATTGCACAAAATTGGCAGGCTAGCATTGTACATGAACCTCGGCGTCGCATAGCCTGCACAACTCTGTTCACAAACTTCGTAACAATCACTCTTGGCGTTGTTACATTTAAACCAAGAAACAACCGTTCCAGTACTGTATTGGTGTTAAAGAATTGCGGCCTATATACAATGTTCAATACAAAAAATGCACTCATGATTGCGACGACCCCTTCCTCCGCACTTTTTATTATGAACAGCCGCTCCTTGTCGACACAGAGGTGGAGAAACTCTGCCTGTTCCAGGTTCTGGCCAGAGTACATCACACAGGGGTTGAGCGGAACCCTCTCATCCTAGAATGACAATAAAGCAGGCTTACTGATCGTGAAAGTATATTCATACTTTTGTGTAAGCACAATATAAAGGGGTTGCTATGCTTAAGCAAACAAGTATAATGTAGCCATGCAGCCTTAACTGCAAACAATTTAGGCTGTAGAGAAGCTTAACACAACCCAGCATTATTGCAATAATCAAGCAATGTAATCCCAAGCAAGTGTAACCATGCAATAACCATGCAATAACCAAGCAAGTGTAATCCAAGCAAGGTCATTTATACAGCATAGATGCTCCTCACATTGAGTGCAAGAGCAGTGCGTGATTGTTATTTTGTTCATCCATACCTTTCGTATATTGCTTTATGATTTAATTGCTGTTTTTTATTATTTCTGTAAGTATTGTTGTTCTTCCTAATATGTACAGCGTTTATTCATGATTGTAGCATTACAACCCCCCCCCCCCTCCTATGGAATACCCTTAAACGTTTTCTTGTTTATTTTTTATAAATCTACTCTCTTGAAATGAATGTTCCAATTTGCCTTCATGTGGAATGTAGTTTGGTGTTTGTGGGGTTAAGTATTGTAAACCAGATTCTGTGGCACCACAAAGTGCAACTGCAATAAGAATGCCAGTCAGAACCTAGTACACGACAATCAGTTTGTAGTAGTGCCCTACAGGAAGCAATAAAACATTACTTCTAAGGGGCACCAAGACATTGCAAGTAGCAAATAGAAGTGGGAAATCAGCACTCCAACTGGGTTACCCTACAACTCGTCAAGGACATCCTCTGCAGTCTTCAGGTATAGCAACCCAAGTTGAGCTCCTTTGCTTCATTAGAGTCCTGTATTAGCTCAAGCTAAAAATATATAAAGGGCCCAATGAGCTGCCTACCAATTATATAACGTCCACACACTTGATATGAAAAATACTATTATTGGTCTCCGCATTGCAGCATTTTTTGGTGAACTTATGTCGTGCTCGAAGCGTGCGCCCTTCCTCTTGCAACTCTGTTGCATCTGCAATAATCTGGAGCCCTTGATCTTCACATTTGATGTGCTGTTTCTTTGCCAAATTAATAACTACGTCCATTCCAAGTCTAAGCTTTTCTTTAATTTCCACTCCTGTAAGTCTCTTGAAGTTTGCACCAAACTGTGCGAAACGAAAGAAAGGGTAAATGAATATTATCAAGTTGTGGAAGCGCAGAAATTGCCGAGCATGATATTCTGTCAAAAGGAATACAAGTTGAATCATGAAATGCACATGCTTCAGTTACAACACTGTGGCATGTACCCATTTGATTCTCTTCACATTTGAACTTCGTGTACTGTCCTTTTCCTGATTTGTGATAACCGCAGTAACAAAGACGACTGCTAAGCGTTGAAGCACGACACTACAAAACTGGCACTCCACAAAAAAACATGCTGTAGTGCACTTATTGAATCGCTCTCTGTGGTCGCTAAATCTGTACTGCCCATAATCCTAATTCACGAAGCATAGCTAACAGCAGGACGGGACTCTTGCACTCCCTTCTCTCCCCAGCAATAAAAGTCTATGTTGTAGGTGGTACAAACTGTGTATAAAAGTCTTAAGCATTTTTCTATAAAACGATGATGCAAGAGGATGTCTATAACATTACCAATCCCCCCAAAAAAGAAAGAACAGCTTACTCGCTCGAAGTCCAACAGATGTTGGTACTTCTGCTTCACGCGCTGAACACTCATTGCCGCCACATCAGCAAGTCTTGTTTTAGCTGTCACGTTCATTCTTTCTTCAATCACCTTTTCGTCGGAAACTGCCTTGAATGTCTCGGCCACCAGCCATTCCTCATGTGCGGTCAGACTATTATGCTTTTCCCCAGCAAGTGTTGAAATGTTGACATCCTGGAGTAAGCAAGGGAGATGTGTTGCTGTGCGACAAGACAATGAATGTGGTGTGAGATAGGAGAGCATATACAGTTCTGTCTTTCCTGAATGGCGGTTTGTGAGACCACAAAAATATTATGTCGCAAGATGGCAAAGTTAAATGCAAAAGAAAGGCAATCATATCCATAAAACTTGGCCCTTCTCCCTGCTTCTACCCTGCTCTACAAAGCTTATATTTAGACAAATATTATTTAGAAGGGCATAGATAACCCATGGTAAGCTACAATGAATACTCTGTCTTAGTGACATCATGAAGATGAGATGCTAAGTTCTCAAACACTCTCTGATGTAGCCGAATTGCGTATATTTTGCAGCGTGAAGAGGTCACACTTAGTCAAAATACAACAGGCTGTCCGGAACACGAAACTTAAGGCCACCTTTACTGACTATGCTCAAGTGCAAGCCCAGTGAAAGAAAAGTCCTGTGATTTACATGATGATATCGTGATGCAGCTAATGGAGTGCCAGAGCCGTGCCATGGTATTTGTCATAAAAGCAGAAACAGCATAAGGCGACAGACTTTTTTTAAGGAATGTTTGTGCAGTGCCTTGCCTATTTTGTAATTGTTGTGCAGTACAAATTTCACGAGAATTTTCAAAATTTTCGTGAATCCCTAAATATTTCAGTATGACCCCGAATTTTCAAACATAATTATGAAAAACTGGTCGACTTGTGCATGAATGCCAATAGAGATACTACATTCTGTCACATAATAAAAAAGCACGGTTCTCAAGATATGCTGTGCTATAATTTTGCAATAATTTTTTTAGCTGTCCTAGTGATGGAAAGAATAAACAGCACTCTCTGAAAGGAAGGCAAGGGTTGTTCACCTCAGACAGGTGGCCACGTGCATACAAGTCACCTTTCGTTGCAACCGCTCCTTGGCACTACAGGAACTCTCCCAGCAATACCCATATAACTTTTACGATGCTACTGCTTTTGTTCAATGTTTGAGAGCTCCTGATTCATGTCATGCCCGTGGCAGGTGCTTCGACCTCCTTTTCATGTTTCCGTATCATCTTTAAAGGTTTGGAGATTAGGATGATAGCAGTTTTGCACGCATGCTAAATAGGTATAGGCACATTACCAAGTTGAAAATCTGAATGTTGTTTGAGTGGCTGCAGCATTTATAGACAACGGCAAACACTGAACTAATGTCACAGATGAAACGATCTGTTTCGTATCATTTACCATCTTACGCCTTGTGGCGCTTCAGTTCCTCTATGGCAGGGTTGTCATTGGATTTCCGTTCTGCACTAAACTTGCGATTTTCTGCTGACGCGGATATCATTTCAGAGTGCCCGGCTTTAGTTTTTAAATTTGTTCCGGAGTGAGCACCTCTACGAGTCCTGTAAATATAATGTTGTAGTTTGTTCACTGTTCTTCAGAGGTTGATAAACCTATACAGCGTTGACCAAAAATATTTATTACCATGTTGCTTTTTTTTCAAACAGGGGACCCAATAATAGATAAGAATGGGGGTCATTTGTACCTTCTTTTCCCTCGCAATGGCAAAAATATAGGCAGGTGCAAAAAGTCAGCGTTGTTTTAAGAATAGTAGAATATTGTTTTCTACCCAAGTTTCATGTGTTTTAATGCAATTGGCATTTTAAGGTACTTTACGCACTTTCCACTGTGTTTATAACCGTTTTTGCGGGCCAGAATGCTCGTGATGGCACGCATCGGCAGGATGAAGGACGCTCCCAGGCCTAACTGTAATATGATCAGCAACCTGCGCGGTGATCGGCCTGTATGGTATAATATGATCAGCCTGCAGAGCTGGGGCTGTCCGTCCTTGCATAGACAGTTTAGTGTGCTCGCAAGAACGGGGTGGCGTGTTTGCATTCAAATTCGACTTTCATTCCTTGTGATGCAAAAGATTGTAGGAAGTTTAATACGAAGCAAATCACCCCACCAGATGCAAAAGGTATGCACTGCCACTTGTGATGCGCTTACTTCATGCATCACAGTAGTGATGCATAATTATTTATAGTACATTCAATACCATTGGTAGCTTAGTCCCTATCAAATTATTATCGACAGTCATATTGCACAAATGATCGTTAAAAAAATCAATACTATTGATAGTCGATTCCCCAATTGTTTTGCATCACTACTATCTAGACAAGTGCTCACAGCCAGTAACAGCGGACAGCTTGATCACATCTCTGTCTGCAGATTCAGGCGTTTTAGCCAGTAAAGTATGCGTCGTACTTCTCTATCCGTCGACCTCTGCTCGTCGCTATCATCTATAAATGAGAAGACAATGCAGTGGCGTCTACAAATGCTGCCAACCTATACGCATTTCGTCTAAAGAGGAAGATTTAGCTCGGGGACTCCTATATAAACACATAGAAAAAGAGAAACTGATTTTCGGCAACCACCGCACCAAATTTGATGACGTATTTCGCATTTCAGAGGAAATGTCAGTAGCTAATTTTTATTTAGGTCGTAATTTTTGATAAAAATTGTTGAAAATCACAAATCTTAACGGAACCAGACTATCACGTTTACAACTTTAAACAAAGAAAAATTTCGCAGTTGTTTAACTTGCATATAGTAGTAGATCTCAAGTGGACAAAATTGGTATGTTATACAAATTTTATGTACCCAACTAATATGTGAGTGGGACTTCTGCAATACCCTTGTAATCATAGTAACATATTCAACATATACCTTACCTGTTTTGATGCAGACAAATTTGTTAACTTCGAACTTTCATTTTTGAAACTAAATTATTTTAAAACCTTTGTAAAAATGTTGAGGCCTTAAATGAAAATGCTGCATGTAACAGTAGCTAGAATGAGACTCTCTCTCAAATGCAACAAATTTAATTAAAATCAGCCCAAGCGTTATCTTAGCAAAGCATTTCTGCATACCACATGTATTTGAAAAGGCGGCATCAAAAACATACCCGAGCTAAAGCTTCCTCTTAAAATGTATAGACGTACGTAACAATCATATCGTGTATATGTATTGGGTGTGCGAGGTAGTTGAGAACACAATGTTGGCTTCAGGCACAGAAGAATATCTCCAGCAAAAATAGAAATATTTTCACCACACCAAGGGAAATACTTTTCATACAGTTTATTTCCACAATTACTCAATTATTCCGCCACCCCTCAGGGGCGTCTGCGTCAGCAGGCGTTTGGTGTGTTGCGACACCACGGACCCGAGCACATGGGGGTTGGACCCTCCCGCGCCTATCCGTGCGCGGCTTAGCCGTGTCCGGGGAAAAGGGGATCCTGGGGGTTGAGCCAATGCCGGGCGTTTGGACCTTTACGGCCCCTCGGCAGAGGCAACACACCTCTTTGGCCTCTGCTTCACGTAGACGGCACCCCCGGATTGACCCACCCGGGGGAAATCGGCGGTCGCCTTTTCCTGTCCCCCTCTCCAACCTTTTGCTTTCCTATCTCCTTTCTTTTGCTCTCCTATCATCTCTTCTCTTCCGTCACTTCCAAATTTTCACAGGCGGCTTGTGTTAGCCTTGTGTATGTGCCCTCTCTTGGGCATCTTACATTTGGTTATAGCAGCAATGCACGGCTGGCGCCTGCAGCCTTACATGATGATGATGATGATTTATTGGCATCCCCTTTGAAACGGGGCGGCGACAAATAGTCACCTAGCCTGCTTGATTTAATCAGGTATACTATACATGTTCTTTATCTTGCAGTTTTGTATACCTATCATTATTTTTCTTTTTCAAAAATTTACCTTGTACCGCTGCCTATGATTTTAAGAGATGAGGTCGCATCCATCTTTTCCCTACTTTTTTTCCACCAGCACTCTAATCGTCTCTTGCTGATCTCTACGGCTGATCTGATTATGTTTCCTTCCACTTTAAACCCAAGCGCTTCTGGGAGTTGCACGTTACCTACGGTTCTCGCTGGGTGGATCCCGTCGCATTCCATTAGGATGTGCTGAGTGGTCTCTGGATCTTTACTGCAGCATACACATGTCTCATCTAATTCCGAATATTTGTTCCGATATGTTTTCGTCCTTAGGCAACCGGCTCGAGCCTCAAATAGCAAGGCACTGCCCTTTGTGTTATCGTACAGATTTTCCCTTCTAATTTCTTTCTTCTCATTCTTGTAAATCTCCATTGTCCTTTTCGTTTCCATTCTTTGCATCCAATTCACGGTCTCTATTTCTCTTACTTTCTTTCTGATGACCCCTGGTTGTCTATTTACAGTTTCGATTATCCTGTACTTGGTTGCCAACTTCCTTGACCTCTTCCTCCATTCTGTGTCCACGCTTTTCATGTAGAGATACTTGTGCACTTTAGCCGCCCATTTATTTTCATCCATGTTCCTGAGCCTTTCTTCAAAACTAATTTTGCTTTGTGCTTCTCTGACTTCAAAAGAGGCCCAACCCATGTCTCCATGCACTGCCTCATTTGTCGTATTACCGTGTGCTCCCAAAGCCAACCGGCCTACTGATCTTTGGTTAACTTCCAAACCCGCCAATATATCCGATTTTAAGCATATAATGGCATTTGCGAATGTTAGCGCTGGCACCATTACTCCTTTCCAGATTCCACGCACCACCTCATACTTATTGTGGCCCCACAGTGCTCTGTGTTTCATTAATGCTGCATTCCGCTTCCCCTTTATTTTCAGATTATCTTGGTGGTTGCTTGAGTAATTCTTTCCTTCGTTTATGTGTACGCCGAGGTACTTATATTGCTTCACTATGGGTATTACTTGCTGTTGAATTGACACCACGAAGTTACTCGTGTGCTCATTAAAGATCATAATCCCTGATTTCTCTGTGCTAAACTTAAGGCCTAGATTTGTCGCTGCGTTCCCACAGATATTCGCAAGTATCTTTAAATCTTTTTTATTGTCCGCTAGTAGCACAATGTCGTCTGCGTACATCAGTCCAGGGATCTTCTGTTGCACCATTTGTCCATTACGCATGTAGGATAAATCAAAACCTAATTCGCTGTTTTCCAGTCGTCTTTCTATGCCCTTGACGTAAAGCGTGAACAACAATGGTGACAGAGGGCATCCTTGCTTCAATCCTTGGTGAATTCCCACCATTTCATTTCCTTTTCGGCCTTCCCATGCCACTTGTACTTGGTTGTCTCTATATATCTCCCTCAGCAGCTCCACGAAATCGTCATCTATGCCTTCGTATTGAAGAATATCCAACAACAATTCCCTGTCTACGTTGTCATAAGCTCCTTTAATATCTAGAAATGCTATCCATAAAGGTCTTTTCTGAGCTACTGAAATCTCTATGCACTGAGTTAGTACAAACATATTGTCTTCTAAGCGTCTGCCTGGCCTGAACCCATTCTGTAGTTCCCCCAATACACCGTTTTCCTCCACCCACTTCGACAGTTCTAATTTTATGGCTTGCATTGCCATTCTATATATCACCGATGTTACTGTAACTGGCCTGTACGAGCTCGTCTTATCCTTATCTCCTTTGCCTTTGTAGATAAGATTCATCTTGCTTTCACGCCATCCAACGGGAATATTCTTTGTTCTAATCACTTGCTCTATGGCATTAGTCAGCAGTGCCTTGCGTTTTGGACCGAGGTTTTTGATTAGCTGTATTGGGATTTCATCGGGTCCTGCTGCCGTGTTGTTAGGGACATTTTCTGCTGCCTTTTTCCAATAAAAGCTTTCTATGCTGAATTTTGATCTCTCAGGCCTCTCTGTTGTTGCTGGATCTGTTGTCTGAACTACGCTTTTTCTCGTACCGAAGTTATGCCTGACAACGTCTGTGATGTACCGCAGCGCATCATCGCCTTCATAGATGTTACCGTCTTCATCCCTTATAGCCGTTTGCGAGTTTCTAGTTGGAGCTCCGAGTGCTTTTATATGGTTCCAGAATCTTTTTGGGGCGCCTTTGTCTCTTTTGTGAATGTTATGCACCCAACGTTCACTTGCGCATTTAATTTTCTCTTGCACGAGCTCACTCGCAACCCTTTTCTTTTCTCGGTATGTATTCCATCTAAGGAGCACCTCTTCTTCTTGTAATCCCAACTTTTTGGCTTCTCGATGAACCCTAGATGCCTCTTTACGCTCTTCTATAGCTTGTTTAATTTCCTTGTTCCACCACTTACGTGGTTTCCTCTTTCCAATCCAACAATTGTATTGCCGTGTCCGCCTTATTTCATGCTGCATAACCTCCACCAGTTCCTTATATTCCCAGACTGCTGTAGGAAAAGCCTCAATTTTCTTCTCTATGTTGTTTGCGATCTCTGTTATTTGCTCGTCATTCATTTTTAAAAACTCTGAGGCTATTGGTTCATGTTCTGCGCTGGTATCTCTCCCAAACTTTAATGCTAAACGTCTATGATCGCTTCCCAGGCTATTTTTTCCATTTTCGTCTATTATCATTTGGTCCAGTTGTTCGTAGACCATTTCTGAGACTAAGGCGAAGTCGATACATGACTGCCTGTTTCCGCATTGCCACGTTACCTGTCCATGACACTTATTCTCCCTGTTAACTACTATAAGGTTCTGTTCATCACACAAATCCAGCACTAGAGAGCCGTTGTAATCAGTATATCCGTCTAAATCGTCCATGTGCGCGTTCATATCTCCCACTAATATCACCTGGCCCGAGTTACTGAACTCATTAATATCGCTTCTAATGCAATCGACCAATTCCTTATTTTTTTCCCTGCTATCACTACCTGTCCACAGGTAAGCTACTCCCAGCCACGTCTTTTTACCTTGCCATGTACCACTAATCCATAAATGCTCTTTACATGTCTCGTTTACCCTTCGCCACTTCAGACCTCGCCTAATTAGTACGCCTACGCCTCCGCCTTTCCTTGACCCGGTCATTCTGTTGCACCCTTCCCATACAAAGTTGTCAATAACAGGCGGCTGCTCCAAATCTCGTAGATGCGTTTCGGTCAAGGCGTACACACTAATCGCTTCATCATTCAGTTGCGTTTGAATTTCCAGCCATTTTTCCTGCTTACGACCACCCTGCATGTTAATGTAGCAAATTTTACCTTCTCTATTCTTATCCTTTCTGCGTCTTTTCCTGACTCTTGGTCGCCTAATTCTGCCCTTTACTGGTGTTTCGCTATGTTCAATACTTAATCCTGCTTCCTGATTGCCTGGGGCCCGCCTAAAAAAGCTACAGCTCGTGCCGCGAATCGATAAGTCGCCGTTCGACACGTTAAGTGCTGCAGCGCCCCCTAGTTGGGCTCCGTGGTGGGTGGCCGCCATTGCCGCCGAAATATACCAAACAATTATGGGAACACCTGCATTTTCCCGTTTACTTGATCGTCACTCTCACAAGAGGGGATGCACCGATGAACTACTTAACCTCTTCAAACCAAAATAAATCTTCCTCCGATTCCAAGTAGTGCACAGTGAAAAAACTGGAAAGCCAGCTAGAACCGTATCCCCTTTTCTTGTTGCGAAAGGCTTGACTGACTCCCTTGGCACAGGTTATAAAGTCACCAAAATGGCGAGCGGGGACCTTCTGCTTGAGATCCGCAATAAAGAGCAGCACAATAAACTCAACAAGCTTGTGGCATTCGGAGACATTCCTGTCACCGTTTCACCTCATCGTTCTATGAATACAGCACGCGGTGTAGTGTCTGATGCAGATCTCATCGACTTGTCCGAAACCGAACTATTGGAAGGCTGGAAAGAGCAAAACGTGACCAATGTACAGCGTATCACTATCAGACGAGATAATAAAGAAATTCCTACAAAACAGCTTATTCTGACCTTTGCCACTTGCGATCTGCCACAAACCATAGAAACTGGATACACAAAGATAGCTGTCAGGCCATACATACTTATCCCAGAAGATGTTTCCAATGTCAACGATTTGGCCACGGCTCGCAAAGCTGCCGTGGTAAACTCACATGTGCGAAATGTGGAACCCACGGTCTCAGATAACTGTGAAGCGACACCTCACTGTGTAAACTGTGACGGTGAGCATCCAGCTTACTCCCGATCTTGTCCTAACTGGAAAAAAGGAAAGGAAATTATCACTCTAAAAGTGCGTCAGAATACCTCTTTCAAGGAAGCACGTCAAAGGTGCTCACCTTTCCACAGCACAACCTATGCCGAGGCGACGCGTCAGGGGGCAGCGTCGAACCGGCCTCCGCCATCTGCCCGGCTCGCGCATAGCGAGCCGTTGGCTGTGGCGCCCTCCGCCCCTGCGGTGGCTGTAGTCAATTCTGCTCCACCCACCCAGACAGAGAGACCGGCTATCTCAGGGACGTCGGGTCTCAAGACCACGCCCCACCAGGCGAGGTCTGAAATACGAACTAGCAGCCCGCACGTGCGGGCATCCAGTGCCTCCCAGGAGGCAATGGACACAACACCGGCACCATTGGTGCCCAAAAACCGGCGTGGCTCTCTCGAGCGCGCTAAAACCAACAAAAAACCCATAACGGGGCGAAACGACGGTCCTGTTACTTAAGACTCTACACAACTGAACACAGAACACTCTCTTCAACAAGATGGCGGTACAAATTATTCATTGGAATGCCCGTGGCATTATAAACAACTTAGACGACATCAAAGAAATAATACAATAATTTCATCCTAGGCTGTTCTGTGTTCAGGAAACACACTTAAAGACATCTAATACAAATCTCCTAACACACTATACATTATTTCGCAAAGATCGCGATGATGGCCACACCGAGTCTGGCGGCGTGGTCATTATAGCTCGGAGGTCAGTTGCTTGCCAACACCTCCACCTTCAAACAAATCTAGAGGCAGTAGCTGTTAGGGCAATACTGTTTGACAGGCTGGTGACAGTCTGTTCACTGTACGTACCACCCGAACATCGTTTGGCGCTTACGGAACTTCATACGCTTGTCAATCAGCTCCCTGAGCCATTCATAATAACAGGTGACCTGAATGACCATAATATGCATTGGGGCGACTCGCGCTGCGATACAAGAAGGCGTACTGTAGAAGACTTTCTTTTATGTTCTGGTGCAGTTCTGCTGAATAAAAAAGAACCCACCTTCTATAGCGCCACACATAAGTCATACTCATCAATAGACCTAACCATAGCCTCTCCAACTCTGCTGCCATACCTTGACTGGAAGGTCATAAAAAACCCTTATGGAAGTGACCAGTTCCCTATTGTTTTAAATATAACAAAACAAGCTAGCTGCCCTCCACAGGTTCCTCGATGGAAAACCGACTCGTCTAACTGGGAACTGTTTAAAAAGATTACGTACTTGGAGTGGGATGCTTTAGTTTCTTTTAATATAGACGATGCTGTGGCATATTTGACAGGTTTTATAATTGACGCCGCTGAAAAATGCATAAAACAAACTAACGGACTTGCTAATAAGCGTCGTATACCTTGGTGGAACGACGAATGTAGAGAGGCAAGAAAACAACAAAATAAGGCTTGGCGCCTGCTTCGTGACTCTCCAACTATGAAGAATCTCGTTAATTTCAAGCAGGCAAAATCACAGGGCAGGAGAACACGTCGACGTGCTAAGCGAGACAGTTGGGAAAAATACATATGTAGCATCAACTCTTACAAGGATGAGAATAAGGTTTGGAACAGGGTGAACAAATTAAATGGCCGGCAAACACAACCACTTCCCTTAGTAAACACTCAAGGCGACAGCATGAAAGAGCAAGCAGATTTCCTGGGCGAACATTTTCAAAGTATTTCTAGTACATCACACTATGGGCCAGCTTTTCTAAAGTTCAAGGAACGCGCAGAGCGGGAACGCCTCGAACGAAACAGCACAACAGATGAACCTTACAACAGTCCGTTTAGTCTCGCTGAACTCAAGGCCTCTCTCAGTTCTTGCACCAACTCCGCACCAGGTGGTGACCGCATAATATATGAAATGATCAAGAACCTGCACTCAGAAACACTAAACACGGTTCTGTCTCTTTATAATACCATGTGGATATCTGGACATATTCCATCCTCATGGAAAGAAGCCATTATCATCCCAATTTATAAACAAGGCAAGGACCCCGCATTAGCCAGCAGCTATAGGCCAATAGCACTGACAAGCTGTATCTGCAAGTTATATGAAAAAATGGTGAACCGGCGTCTTATATATCATCTTGGTATCCACTTCGCCACCGGTGCCTTCAGGACAAGCCCTATTCAAAGCCTCTATGTAGAATCGAACGAATGGTCCCTTGATCTACAACGATCATATTCTACTTTTAATTACTTTCTGAAAGTACACACGGATAAAGACCATCCTTGTTATAATACCATCAACGATATGACCTCTGCAACACTTTTTCATAACAAGCCTGCAGCAAGAGAGCCATTCTCGCTCCGTGTGAAGAGGATCAGCGAAGATATGGACGTTCCGTTTCTTGAAAATCGCCTAATGGCTCCTGCTAAGCCGTTACCGCCGTGGTTGTGGCACATCATTGACTGCGACACGTCATTTGTGGAAGTAACGAAGCACACTCCAGAGGCCCACATTCGTATGCATTTTCTAGAGTTACAATTTAAGTACTCGTGTCCAGAATATTATACAGATGCGTCTAAATCGCATGCCGGCGTATCTTATGCAGCCGTCGGCTCAACCTATTCGGAGTCCGATGTTCTCCACCCTCACACAAGCATCTTTACAGCAGAGGCGTATGCAGTATGGTCTGCTGCGAAACACATCAAGCAGTTAAAACTACATAGGGCGGTCATATACACAGACTCATTAAGCGTCGTTAAAACATTGTTGTCATGCTGCAAACACAAAAATCCAGTAATTGCAGAACTTTTCTCTCTCCTATGTACTATTTATGCCTCTGGCCAACATGTAACGCTATGCTGGGTGCCCGGACACAGAGGTATTGAAGGTAACGTGCTAGCAGACCGAATGGAAACTTCCTTAGATACAAAATCTTGCAACATGTCCATAGCTGTTCCATTTGTTGACCTAAAGCCAATTTGCGGAAAAAACTGAGAACGTACAGGCAACATCAGTGGGACGCTGAAATTCTTAATAAGTTCCATGTGGTTTGTCTCTACCACATTTATGGTCTCTACCACAAATGTCTCTACCACATTTAGGGTATCGGCCATCACTGACCAACTCAAGACGAAGTGATGTCCTATTCTGTCGTCTCAGAATAGGACACACTTATGGTACACACAGTTTTTTGCTGACTGGCGGTGACCCTCCAATGTGTAGTAGATGTGGGGACACCCTCAGTGTTCAGCATGTCTTCCTGGAATGTCGCGAAGCACAAGCCGAGAGGAAAACAGACTTCCCTTTAGCATATAGGCAGTGTATACCACTTCACCCAGCACTGTTTCTAGGCAGACAACCGCTATTTGACATGAAGTCCGTTTTAGCCTTTTTAAATGACGTTCGTACGCTCAACGTATACTGCCCAAGAAATTCGTAGCACGGCCTCCTGCGAGAGGCCGCTGTTGTGATGTCAATCTGTTTATAGCACATGCCTCGGGCCCCTTGTACTCAAGGTACCTGGTGAGGCTGTTGTGCTACTCGTTGTCAACCATCACTTTTTCATTTTATTGCGATAGCAATTATATGGACACTTCTACCGGATTTCTGCCGTCGCCGTCGTCGTCGCCGTGAGGTTCCCTATAGATAAAATCTTCGCCGCGCGCCGTATGCCCGAGCGGAAGCGTGCGGGGACGCGCGCTATCACGGAGAGCGAACGCACTCAATCACCCACGCGCAAGCAAGGAAGCGGGAAGCCAGCGCCGGAGGGAGCGCGGGGGGGGGGGGCGCACTTCTACGCTGCCAACAACCGCGCTCGTCGCTCGTCCGCACCGTCTCTTATCTCCACACGGCTCTGACCTTTATGCGCCGTGCATTCGCCGCTCAGTTTCCGTTGAAGCGATAGACCGCACGTACCTTCGCCCGCTGCGGCGTATATACGCTCGCTGCCAGCGTTGTGACAGTCGTTGTCTGCAGTCGTTCAGTGTGATCTATTCCAGTTTGTTTGTGCGCGCTCACACCACGCTTCTTCATTCAGTTAGTAATAGTCGGGCCACATTTTCCAACGCACGCTACACATGCAATGCTGCCCGGATCGGCAGTGCAGCACTACAGGTGTGTCCCTTCGCACGCGGTGCCCACGGGAAGCGCTTCTCATCAACACCACGGTTTCACACGCGCCTTCTCGTGGTCATCGAGTCGCTCTCTCTTCATGTCGGTCTACTTACGCTGCAGCACACCTGCTTACTTAATCAGCTCATGTTTACTACAATTCATATTGCTATTAAAGCCGCTCACCTTACTTCGTATGACATTGCTGTGTTGCTATCGCATTCATTGCTTCGCCCTTAGGGCGAAACTGTGACATTTTTAAAGACATGTTAAGTTATCACAACCTTCTTCCACCTTTCAACTCATAGGATACGCCACTTCAGTCACTATCATTATTTTACTACCTATATGTTTTACGCCATTTACAGCGACAGTGTTTAGGCCCCTTTACAGCCATGTCACATCTACCATGAGAAACTCATTGCCCGCGATATAACAGCTCATCAATTACATTACCACTTGTCATGGCGCTCTTTGGCCATATATGGCCCTTGCGCCATAAAACACCACACATCATCATCAATTATTCCGCCATCCGCAGCAAAAACCGATTCAATTCGGCTTCGAAAACGGCTGTAGGCACGGGTCAGGTGGTCCTTAGAGATTTTGCCCACTGAGTCAGCAATGGCGGCCTTTAGCGAGTCTTTTGTATTATGTGGCTGTTTGTTGGCCTCTCTCAACGACGATCCAAACATAGTAGTCGAGCGGAATTAAATCTGGAGAACAAGGAGGCCACAAGTTGGGAGTGACGTGGTCGTAGAAGTTGTCAGCCAGCTCCTGGGTGACGCAGGCGGTGTTGCGCAGGAGCTGAATATTGCTGAAAGTTTCCTGTCAAAAGAGTCTCTATCCAGATATTTAAAACGGTGGAAAGCACCTCCGTGTACGCGGCAGCATTAACGCGGAGTCCTTCTGCAAAGAAGTGTGGCGCATGACGTCACCCTCGTTGCGGACGACGCCTAACACCATCACAGACGACGGAAATTTTTTGTGCATCACTATATAATAGACACTTCATCTGTGCTTGCGCAAAGGCACCTGTCATTACGGCGGTTAACTTCTTTTGGTCGTGGTGAAAGTGCTTTTCATGCAAAAAAAAAAACAACAAAAAAACAGAGCATTCCAGGCGCCTCAGGACTCTTCAGCTTGCTTAGCAATTGCTTGGACTGGAGCAGACAATTCTCTTCAGTTTTATCGGACATGAATTGGCCCCTCCTCATGACATACGAATGGGACTTCAAGTGCTCGTGCACAGCGAGCCTGACAGTCGACTCTGCGACTTGGAGCTTCTTTGCAACGGCCCGCATTGACTGCCCTGGGTCGTCACTCACAATGATTTGCAGCCGCCGGATAAAATCAGCGGTTCTGACGACGTCTGACCGCTGAATGTTTTTTTTTCTTTTCGCTACAGATGCCACGACACCGCCCGAGCACATAAGTTCTGTCCGCACCTTGTAAATGAAAGATTTCGCTACCTTCACAAGGTTGCCATTTCCAAATCGCTGTGGTGTGTGGACAGGGTCACGAGGACTGCATGGCGTTTCGTTTCCTGCATCAACCTGTACGCTTTCATCTTTCAACAAACTACACAGTATGAATGATAAGGGGTCAACCAACAAGAAGCCGCATGACTAGATAGATATGATAAACCTGCTGGTGTCCATGGCGATAAGGAATAGTGTTCCCAAATACCTCGCGCACCGGTATCTATATATATAATCATATCATAACAAGCCAACAAACAATGACAGCAAGGACCACATAGAGGCAATTACTTGCACTTAAAAATTGAATTAAAGAAATGATAAAAAAATGAAAATGAAAATGGATGAAAAAAACTGGCCGCAGGTGGGAAATGAACCCACGACTTCGCGTTACGCGTGCGATGCTCTCACCATTGAGCTACAGCGGCGCCGTTTTCCCATCCACTTTCTGGGGTATTTATGTCTTCAGTCAGCTAAGGTGTTGCGCTGCTGAGCACGAGTTCGCGGGATCGAATCCCGGCCACGGCGGCCGCATTTCGATGGAAGCGAAATGCAAAAACGCCCGTGTGCTTGCGTTGTAGTGCACGTTAAAGAACCCCAGGCGGTCAAAATTAATCCGGAGCCCTCCACTACGGCGTGCCTCATAATCAGAACTGGTTTTGGCACGTAAAACCCCAGAAAGAAGAAGAAGGTATTTATGTCTTACAACAAGAACTAACCCTGGGAGTGTTAGCCAGCGCCACCACTTTTTGTGAGTGGTGGTGCTGGCTAACACTCCCAGGGTTAATTCTAGTTGTAAAGCATAAATACCCTAGAAAATGGATGGGAAAACGCCGCCGCGGTAGCTCAATGGTGAGAGCATCGGACGCGTAAAGTGAACACGTGGGTTCTTTCCCCACCTGCCGCCAGTTTTTTCATCCATTTTCATTAATTTATCATTTCTTTAATTCAACTAGTAAGTACAAGTAAGTTCCCCTCTGTAGTCCTTGGTGTCATTGTTTGTTGGCTTCTTCTGATATGATTAATAAAAATTGGGCCCCTCCTTGCCTTTCTTCCCGTTCATATATATATATATATATATATATATATATATAATGTGGTGTGTACAGTCGGTTTCATACTTAGGGGAAACTAGGAGCACACTGCATCGCGTTGCGGCGAGCGCTGGATTCGGGTGCCGGAAGCAGCTCGCGCAGGCGCAGACGGTCGAGGCGCGTTATCTTGAACCGCGTCGACTGCTACGGCGGCGCGAGCTGGCCGCAACGTCGGGAAGCGTGCTACATGTCAAGGGCAGTTCATCGTTACTGCGGGCACTGAGCCGGTAATGTTAACTAAACGTTGTGCGCACATTTTTGTGCCTCCTTCTTGTCGCTCCGTATTACGGTAGCAAACGCAGTGAAGAAATATGCGTGCACGCACTCAGTACCTCGGCCTTTCGAAAGAACAAAGGAAGCGTGCTGTCAAAAGAAGTGTGTACAACCCCATTTTTGCCAATGAAGGCTCAGAGGTTGGCGTCGCACAACGTTTAGTTAACATTATCGGCTCAGTGCCCGCAGTAACGATGAACTACCCTTGACACTAGCACGCTTCCCGACGATGCGGCCAGCGTGCGCCGCCGTAGCAGTCGACGCGGTTCAAGATAACGCGCCTCGACCGTCTGCGCCTGCGCGAGCTCGCGAGCTGCTTCCGGCAGCCGACTCCAGCGCTCGCCGCATCGCGATGCAATGCGCTCCGAGATTTCGCCTAAGTGTGAAACAGACTGTACATTATTGTACCACAAAAAAAAAAGAAAGCAGGTAGACAAAACAGCTCAAGTGTGTTACTGAAACACATTGCATTCTATCTATTGTCTCGTCAGGTCTTGCATCATGGAAGTCCTCTCGAATATCACTAAATATACCATTCATCGAATGCTAATCACATTACCGACGCAAACCACCTCCAAATGATGGATGCACTGGCAATCTTTTTGGACCCCACATAAACCTCAACAATCCACAGAAAGCATATCACTTCAGTAGGACTCGTGAACCATGGCCATAAATGCAACAAAATTACGCAGCAATCATACGCCTTGACAGAATGGGCATTGTAGTGGCAATTATATACAATGGCAGCAAAAAAAAAAGAACCTTAACACCTTGAAACCAAGTGCTGCATATTAACAAATTACCAGAAAAACAAAACAAGGTTATAGCAATTTGAAAAGGCTTCTGACAGTGTTTAGGACCAAGTGGTCATTCTAAACGTACCATGAAGCTGTGAAGTTCAAACACAGCATTCATACTATTACAAAAGGTGCTATATCCGTGACCAATTTTGTGTTCAGTACGTATTTCTATTGACCAAAGAGAGGCGGTGCTGTAATTTTTATTGCACTTGCACTGATGCATACCTTTAAATATTCCAAGTCAGTTCTGCAGAAAGCCCGTTAGGTGAAGAAAGGATCATCCAAAATTATCGTGCACCTGACTCCACATGAAGCTGGCCTCCTCCACTTTGCACGTTTCTACAGCTAATTCTACAACTGATATTCGGTGTTTTTGTGCTTAATTTTTTACAATTCCAGCGGCACTCTGAAACCAGCTAAATTCCTGGTTAGGCCACATGGTAGAGCGACTGTCTCAAAAAGAAGTTCTTGATTTTGATTCTCAGGCTAGAACAAATTCTTACGGTAAACATTGGTTTCTCACAAACCTGTAGGTGTTTTCTTTGCAGCTTCACAACACCATGAGGCGGTTGAAAAACTTCTTCCGTAAATTGAGAGTCAAAGGGTACTGCAGCACACTAAATTATTTCTGCATAAAGCTGCATTGATAAAAATACATTACTGAAATGCAATGCATTTCCCACGAGGCTGGTCGGTGCCAACTTGGTATATATGTAAAAGACACACACACAGCACCTCTTAAAGGGGCCCTGAAACATTTTTTGAACACAGTAAAAGAAACCTGCCACTCTGTTAATCCGGCTTCCATGAACATGCAAACCCAATATTATTGCACCGAATGCAGCAGAGAGATTACAATGCTGGGTCAAAAGCAGTGAATAGTCGCTTGCTCTCACCTTCCGCAATTTCATTCAAAGCAATTGCCCCACCAAAGCTAATGGCTGATTTGATGACCGGAGGAACATTCTCAACAATACATATTTCCCAATTTTGAGGCAATTAAATAAAAATATGTATGCAATCTCAAAGACAGAAAAATTTCACATTTGCACTGCACGTAGCAGCGTCTACTGAGCCTGCCATCCGAGTTAGTAGCGGCGTACTGCGTAGTGTAGTAAGGGCGCGACAGTCAACTTTTGGCCCGAACTTTGCTCTCGTGCACTCTCCGTGCAGCTTCGAGAGCGCTAGCAGAGACAAAAAGAAGGAGAAAGCTGGGTATCGGTGCATGCGGTAACTCCACTTGGGGTTGAAGAATTCCATTTTTTATGGCATGAAATTTGCGGGACGGTGAACAATAAAAGTGAGCTCACTCTATGATCAGTTTAAAATGTTTTTCAGGGCCCTTCAGTCCTTTGCACAAGGCAAGGAAAACTTGCCACACAAGCACATACCGCATATCTCCTACCTTCAAAAATAATTTACTCGATTTGTTTTGCTTGAGTTAAACTTTCCTTACCGTACCACTTCCCAAAGCATCTTCCAATTGCGGGCATTTCTCCAAAAGTTGAAACATTACCTGGTTATAAAAGTGCCGAGTTGGGATCCTGTATAAAGAGATACACATCCATGGACAGGAGTTTTGGTTTAACCGCACCTGCCTCCAAAATAGCTGTTCCAATTTAGAAAGCAACAAAGGACTCACACACAAACAGAAGCAACTATCAGTCGTCAGAAGTTCTGTCTTAGTCACTGATAGGATTTGCTGTGCCCAATCACGCCAAAATAATTTGCCGACTTTAAAGAACTTATTGGTAAAGGTGTAAGAAGTTGAAATGTGTGTATAAGAACATAAGACTGGGAAGTGTTCTACAATATTAGGGCAAAGAGAGTCCACCTCAGAAAACAAAATTAATGAATACAGTACTGATGACTGAGTAATTCAACCCTAATCAGGAAACTGTGGAATCAGGGTCAACACTGCTGCTCTTGAAATTTATAAACGAAATTGGCCTATCTGTCGAATATTATGACCCATAAGTTAAAAATAATCCTGTAAACAAAATATCGCCAGTATAAAGTTAACAGGGGATGGCTCCATATAAATCAATACCATCAGTATCTAGAGCAAGGCAGGCAGCTTTTCCACTTACACTGTTATCTTCAACATCACTTGGAACACTAAGTTCACGATTTGCCGAAACATAGCTGAGGTCACAGGGCTGTTACTGACTATGGCGTCATGAAGCGAGCCAAAGGTCGGAAATACGAATGAGTTGCCATCATCATCTGAACGTGAAGGCCTAGAAAATAAAATTACAAACTTAAGCGTGAAATTTACCTGTCAGTCATTAGGCAAAAACATTTCAGTATAGGAAGCAGTGAACTAAAGCTTCCATTGCTTGGCTTAAAAAGAAAACAATAAATATGCTTCTACATGGATGCTGTATGGCCTTACATTAATCTTTCATTACTAAAGTAAAGGCGGTTCAAGACTGATAAACCCCTTATTGTCTGCGACTGCTCGCTCGATTCTCGATGTAAATTATAAACATGTTTTATCAGAACACAAGTCTTTTCTGACAATAATGTCATTGCAGTGCATGTATTATTTCGCTACAGATGTAGCCACCAGCAATGTCACATTGCATGAGTCCCAGCATGCAATTACTGAAGCTAAGCATCACTAAGCTCGGTCAGTACATAGCTAGGGTGACCACATCCAAGAACACCGACACTATTCCACAATAGTGCAGGTCTCTGCCTCAAACAAAGCAGTGACAGTCCCCACCGCAGAGAATGTCTCATTCCCCCTGCCCTAAACAGCCAACCCACCCACCAGTTGCGGCCACTTACAGATCAAAGCAGTCGAAGCCTTTGCTGCTACCAGCTCCCACAGAAGCAGCCACCGAAGTCTCACTTTCGTTGTCCTCTTCTTTCCTCTAAGAGACAAGTCATTTTAGTTTGTCATTAACATAGCCTGGCCCAACACTTCGATGCATATTGATATAAGGAGGTGTGATGCAATTAAGCTCAATGAAATGAAATAGAAACTACAGATTTACATGCAGTCAAATCCGAACTTTAGTCAACAGAAGTCTGAAGATTTAGCTAAAATAAATTTTGAAAGTTTTACAATAATAAAATTTAGGTAAGCTTCATTGAACGATAGCAAGAATGTTCCTGTTCTTTTTAGGATTATGCAAAGTGCAGCATTTAAAATTATCATATGCGGAAACTGCCCATGCAACCTCTCCATACAACATCCCCCAAAACTACAACTGCTCTAAATGGAACCGAAGCCAAGAAGAGGCACGATCAAAGCGCCCAGCCAAACTGCTTATGTTAAACATGCAGTTCAGCTTATCACCAATGCAGATGAAGCCTCGGTTTCCAATGGTTGGCTTGACAGCACCGTCACTCGAGCTAAATCCTGAATGTCATCCCCGGGGGCAAGGTCAACTTGTTCCCCAAAGTGGGGTTCCACAATCTGCAAATGATTCACACAATTATGACCGAGCTAAAAGTATAATTTCTACAGATTTGTCTTTATACCCAGCTACTCATCTCCAATCAACATTCGCATTAGAGTTACGTTGACCTATACAAGTAAAGAGCAAGTTAGCGCCCACCACATTCAAGGCGCTAGCCTGTGAATTCCAACTGCTGATCGGTGTTGCTGACCTACCGAGCCCAAAACATTAACATTGTATACTGTAGTCTACAATGAATTATTGTTATATGTTGGATATCAAATATATTTTTACTTGACATGAAACATTGTTTTTATGCTTCAAGCAATCATAATATGCTCAGAGGCTGACAATATAGAGACACACCTAATACCCACGTATTATAACGCTAGGACGAATGTTCAAAATGAAACTCAAGCACCGTTAACGCAACTGTGAACTGTAATGTTACAATAATCTACATAGCGAGGTCACAAGGCAACAAGTGGGGCCACTGTTGGCCTTCGCCAAAAGCTGCACCTTACCGCCACAAAAAACTCACGATTTTCGGAGCCCGCTGCAGTGCACTTATAATCTCACGCAACGTGCGATCGAAACGCGATACCAGTAACGTATGGCTGCCGGCGGTTTTGCGCCACCGCTCTTCGGTGGAGCTAAAGCGCCGACCACCGCGCGATCCGAGAATCCCGTTTGAATTGCTGAGCCCAGCACACACCATGAAAAATGTAACGCTTCCGGAAAAAAAGAAGGTAATGCGCCGGTAAGGTTATTGTGGCGAAAGTTTTAATTTGCCCTAACCAGCTGGCTTGATTCACCGTGACCTAAGTGTACAATGCCCGACGACTCCCATATTAATCGTGTATTAATGCGACATGGGACAAGAAGTCTCTATATATCGCGCAAGTCGTGCATGAAATCTACGCCCAGCGTCTTTCTGTGCATCAAAAAAGCGGTCTAGTCAATGCCACTCCGGAGTATATAACATGCGCGCATGATTGAACTCATCTCGAGCGCACGTAGTACGCGACCGATCGGCCTAGCCAAACGTGCGCTCGCTGCATATTTGGCACGCGCCAATAACTACGTAAATACTCGCACACGACGTTGACCCGTAGATGAGAATGCACATAAGGTACAATCACGACAAGAAAACTCTCGTATTAAAAAGTGCATACTCACGCACACGTTGACTTCAGTCTCCTTGGTTACCACGTTGCGCACAAGGTAAGGCTGTCGTCGATGGCGATGGCACAAATTCCGGGACGAAGGGAGGGAGAGAGGAAATCGAGGAACCAACGCTCTTCTTTTTTGCGCCACCTGTCGAATCGCCAGTGCAAAAAAAGTACAGTATTATTTAATTAATTACGGCGGATGATACGCAATAAAAACAAGCATACCGGGAAGCGCGTTCAAGTCGCGTGGGTCGCAGCAGAATCATTGAATGACAAAAACGAAAAAAATGTTTATTAAAGTTTGTATTAATTCGATCCGCAATCCAGCTTTCCGTGGCTGTAGAGTGTACTAGTGGCTGCTTCGCTACGGTTTGCAGGTGGTGTAGGTGAATCGAACGTAGCTTTGACACGTTCTATTCACCTGTATTAACAGCTCATTCGTTTCAGCGGTGCAGCAATGGTGCCTTTGAAAACCCTATGAGAAATCCGCCGTTCGTTTGAAAATATACAGGAAAGGTGCAGGGCTGGTTCGCGATTTTGCTGCGCCCTTTCTACTGTCGGTGCCGACTTTGTGCAGTCGTGCAGGTACAGTCTCCTAGAATGTACACATACCTTATATTCTAATACACTGTGGTACAGGTGCGAAGCAGCAGCGCAGCAGACGACACAGCACACATGCACAAGCGCCGTTAAAACCCAGCTTACGGGTATCTGCCGTGTCTAGGCAAGCGCGGGTATATTAACGTCTCTGAAGCCGATTACACCAGCAGCTCAAGACCTATTTAACGCAAGCCGTGCAGATTGGTCGGACAAAACACACACCTGCACCGGGTCTGCACTTCGGCATTCGTTTCGTGTGCCGTGCTTTTCGTGAATCGGTGCGCGAACTGGTTCACAGTGGTGCAGGCGAATCGAACGGGTCTTTAAAAAATCCATTCGCTTCATGGAAGAACGGGAAAAAAATGTCGCAGTTTCGCCCGAAAGGCGAAGCATCAATGGCGATAGCGAATTAGCAGAGAGCTATTCGGAGTACGGATAGTAGCTTTATCGGCTGCATAAAGCTGGACACATTCACTTACTAACTGAATTAACGAGCGTGGTGTCAGCGCGCACAAGCACACATGAATAGATCACACTCGATGACCGCAGACAACCACTGTCAAAACGCTGGCAGCAAGCGCAGCTGCCGCAGCGAGCGAGCGAAGGTTCGTGCGGTTTATCGCTTCAAGGGAAAACTGAGCGGCCGAATGCACAGCGCATACAAAGGTCAGAGCCGTTTGGAGGTCGCTTGCAAGATACGGTGCGCGCGACAACACCGGCAGCCCGTACCGGCGCAAACATAATAAAGAACCAAGCGCAAAGCGCAAAGTACATGAACGCATTTGTTGGCAGAGTAGAAGGGCCGTGACTGCTGCGACCGGGTCGCAGCAAACAAAAGTTGCCCAAAACGTTTGCTGCCACCCATGACGTCACGTCCGCTATAACCCATGATGTCACGTCCGTTTATTTTCACGGAGGCTGTTTTTCGGGGCCGGTCGCGTTGTGAAGCGGTCCGTATTCCGTGCCTTCTTACAGAGTAAGTAATCCATTTTTCCACTCTATATGCATGTAATAAAAGGTTGGGGCTGTCAGCTGCTTGATGTGTTGCCGTTAGTTATCTTCCGCGGATATTTTGCCTCGTGGCCGCGTCAAATTGCAGCCGGCCCGTGGAATGTGCCGTGGCATCCCATATAAAGCTATAAAGCTGATCCTCCGTCAGGATCGTTAGTACGTGTACAGAACCATCCAGTAGTGTGGTTCAGTGAATGATGCGTGAAAAAACGAGGACGCAAGAAAATCCTGGCATGGTGAGCTGTTCCGCCAGATCGTGTTGAATCGCGTTTTTGCGCGAGATGGTCGAACAGCTTTGCTACTGCTTTTCTACAGCTTTGCTGCATTTCATTTAATCATAACCTGCATTCTTTTTAATAAGACAAATGGCATTACTGCGCGAAAGAGCGTCTCGGAAGTTTCCCAACAACAGCCAATGCCGCCGTGCCTGTTGCATGCACGCTTACCAGCTACACGCTGTCCTGATGCAGTTGGAACGATTATGACGCAGTATCAGCCTGCTACTGCGGGCTGCAGGATCACGATGACAATACAATTAAAATAACTAAAGAAATTAATGCAGTAAGTGTGGTGTTCAAACGTTGCCAAGCGTAATAAGCGGACCTGCCTCGTAAGATGCGTTGAATGAATCGGCTTTCTAAAGTCAGCTTCGCCGCAGTGGACGTGTTACGTGGTGAAGCTTACCCAAAAATTATTGCAGTGAAGCATACGAAAAGTGAAAAGGGGCCGCTATCACGGGACATGTATATGTTCCTTAATTATGTACGCGCGCACTCGCCTTCGCCCATCAGATTACGCGCGCCCAGGAGCGTAATAAGTGTATTGGCAGGTGTACTCACATATATGAAAACTGCCAAGAAAAGCTGGTTAAGGCAAGCTCTCTTGTCGAAACGTTTGCACCAGCCTGTTCGACCACTGTTATATCACCGCAGTTTGTGTATTGCGGTGAAGCATACCGATAGTGGGTAGGGGTCACGCGAATCGGGAGTGTAGGGTTTCAGCCAGCGACGAACCCTACCAGTCTCAACGTTCTAGTCTCAACAAAGCACATTTTTGCGCCAGGATGATGTTTCGACAACTTTTGTTGGCTGTTGGTGATGACACAACTCTTTTACAGATAACATTCTCTAAGCCTTTTGAAATGACAGGGAGCACTGACACCGGCCGATAATTTGACATGTCATTTCTGTCCCCTGATTTAAACAGTGCAGTCAGCTTCGCCTGTTGCATTTTTGTAGGGTAAACGCCAGTAGACAAGCAAACATTGAATACGTGGGTGAAAACAGGCACTTTGCTTTGTTGTGTACCTGTCATACTGCTATTAAATTTTCCTTTCCTTTTAAAGTGCTTACGTACATCACATCGCAAGGAGTCACTGTGTAATTAGTGGCCTTGTCATGTTAAAAAACCAGGCTCTACTCAAGAGAGTTTGGGGTTAAGTACTTGTGAAATTTTTTTAGAGGGGTAGTTTTCTGAGAAGAAATCAGATGCCAGAAACAGACCTGTGGTATCCTGGGTTTGAGTATTTAACAGTGGAAAGGATACAAAATACATTATATTTCTTGTCTGAAACCAACAAGTAAGTGAAATATGTAAATTAAATATATTAAATAGCGTCCATGGAGCAACTGCAAGCTGCGCACACCTAGACCCAAAACGCGCTTCTCTTGCTCCAGTCCATGCAGGCTGTCAGCTGCTTTGTTTAAGCCTCTAGTACATTCTCAGTGGTGCAGTAATTTTTGTCTGCATTTTGCTCAAGTGTGCCCTAGACATAATTGAGTGATTTGCAGTTGCAACTGGACTGCAGCCTCAGCTTGGGAGACCAGTGGTAGGGCACATTTTGTAAAACTAAGCTACACATAGGATTACCAGTTTGAGCAGAGACCTGTTTATATATGTGTCGTCTTTAGCATCTAGATTTTTTACCATGAATTCAGTAAAATATCCAGCACATCGAGTCCCTAGATTTGAAATGCTGTATAAGTTGTCTTCTTGTTCATTGCGGTTGCGCTTAACTTCTGTCCATATAGGAGAGCATTTCTGCATAGCACATGAAGGACCATTCTTATTAACATGCCTTCCTTTTATTTATCTTACCTACATTCAAGAGCACACGTATATAGCACATGAATGTGCTGTGCTTGAACTTGACTTACATTACCATGTTTAGTAGCACAGTGCTCATAGTTGGTGTTGGTTCATTCAAGCTAAGCATTACTACAACCTTTAACTGTAGGTATTATGGTGTGAGAGCAGAGAAATGGATATGAAAAGACAGTTGGGCACGTTAAGACATCTTTTTGTGTGTGAAAAGGTGAAAGATACACAAAATGGGATAGAACACGTGCACTTTCATCTTTTCTCGCAACAACAACAACAACAACAAAAAAACGTCGCAGGAATAAGGTTCCTTGACTGTGCCATAGAAACTATATGTTTGCTCTCAAATGTAATTCTGACTCGTTGGATTTCTTCTTGTGCTGTTTTTCTTGAGTGTGCTTTACTTTTTACACGTCGATGTTTCAAACTCGTTTTTATTTTTGACAGACTGAACATCCCACGTCTTGGTTTGACTTCCTGGTACAGGATACTTGCAGTTGGCATGGAGTGGTGAAGCAGCATGGTGTACTTTTATTAAAAGCACAGATTTCACCAGTATAGAAGCAGTTCATCAAAAAAAAACATGTGTGCTGAAAATAAAGTGTTCCTACCCACATTCCTCAGTGTCTAATTATGCTTGTATCCCTGTGTTCTCTTCAGCAAAACCACTTATATGGGGAATCGATTGTGATAAGTGCTTGTGAGAGTTTTCAGGAAGAGCTTTGGACCCTTTTTACTGGTGCACAGGTAAAATGTGCACATGCTGTAAAGTTGAAAGACCAGGTGGAGTAGCAAACACCAATGCTTGATGTGGCATTTGTCGGGCTTGTGTGTCGGCACATTTTCCATACAACAATATACTCTAGGACAGCATGCTAGCACTACAAAGCACCCATCTTTTATGTTAGGTATAAATTACTACAAGCTCTTTAAAGATGGTCACAAGAGAAATGCTGGCTTTAATTCAAAACTAAAGGTGAAGGAAGCTGTGCAAATTTATTGAGAAATTATGCAATCTGTGCCGTTTACACAGTTCAGGTAACGTCTAAACGTGCCATAAGGCCTTGATAGCTGAAACCTGAGTAACAACTGGTAATGCAATTAAAGAATCTTGCTACACCTCTAAAGATGAGGCAGTGAAATGAAATTAGTGTCACAATTACTTTTTGTTAGGACTTCGTTTGGATTGAATATACTGATTGTAACAACACAAAGTGGAGGGGGTGATGCACATTAGAAAAATGCTAGTCTATTTTTATCTTCCACCTTCTCTACATTCAAAGTACAGCAAAGTTACCATGGAAAGCTACAGTGAAGCCATTGGTTGAGTCTGTATGGTGGCAATCACCAACCTAACTGCTTGGGTTTATAGTGCCTTACTTGTACATACCTATTTAAGCGTTGAGCTATTTGAACATTGCTTAAGGTAACCAACATATGAACAAGCAGTTTACTGAGTAAATTACATGGGGAAGGGCAGAAAGATAGGACAGAGCACAGGGGGTGTATTCTGCAAGTGTCAACCAAATGGACATAACCATTTCAACTGCTGCTTAAGTTCTGATTGGCTGGGCTGGGGCACACGTGAGAGGGAGACAGGTGCCCCAGTCAATCAACGTTTCAGCAACAGATGAAATGGATGTGTCCACTAGATGAATACTTTCAGAACCCCCCCCCGCAGTTGTGTCGGTGACCAACATGGCTGGTATGGCACCCTTGCTTTCAATATCCGTCTTTATCAGCAAAAGTGGGAAAGAGCCACGTTTGTGCATGAAACGTTTTCCTGAGGTTGTCTGCCTTGAAGCCCATGGTGGTAATCACTGGAAACAGGGCGGATCCAGAGTAGCACCAAAGGAGAAGCCTTTATCAAGACAAATATGGAGGGGGGTCACTGCATGCTCAAATTTGTGAGCTCACAAGTTTGCCAAGGCCGCGTCGTTTCGGTAGTTGATGAAGACTACATGAGAGAGAGAGAGATAAATGAGATGCGAAAGGCAGGAAGGTTAACCGGAAGGTCATCATCATCATCAGCCTATATTTATGTCCACTGCAGGACGAAGGCCTCTCCCTGCGATCTCCAATTACCCCTGTCTTGCGCTAGCGTATTCCAAGTTGCGCCTGCGAATTTCCTAACCTCATCATCCCACCTGACTTTCTGCCGTCCTCGACTGCGCTTCCCTTCTCTTGGTATCCATTCTGTAACCCTAATGGTCCACCGGTTATCCATCCTACGCATTACATGGCCTGCCCAGCTCCATTTCTTCCGCTTAATGTCAACTAGAATATCGGCTATCCTTGTTTGTTCTCTGATCCACACCGCTCTCTTCCTGTCTCTTAACGTTAGTCCTAAGATTTTTCGTTCCATCGCTCTTTGTGCGGTCCTTAACTTGTTCTCGAGCTTCTTTGTTAACCTCCACGTGTCTGCCCCATATATTAGCACCGGAAGGTAACTATCCATTAACATGGTTAATGAATAACCACATAGGCTAAAATTATTTAGGTACTGTTTATGAGGACTACATATTTGCTGGAAATCTCTGAAAATAATTGTGCAAGCGCAGAATAACACCCCCCACTAGTGGTGACGTCCTTGAAAGAATGAATATGTATCAGTTGTACCTGTGTGGTGAATAAAGTTACTTAAAAAAACAACTTGGCAATAGAAACTAAATTCAGAGTAGTACTCCAAATACATTGCCTCTTCTTTAGGACTAGATGAATGCAATTAATTATAATAATGAATTGAAAATCGAATGCCAACCACAAAAAATGTTATAAATGTAAAATGTAAATGTATAAATGGGAATAGTAAGTGTCGAATAGTCGAATACAGATGAATACATTTACAGCAGGCTTATTTATCTTGATATAATTAAGCACCGTGCTTGTACTGACTACAAAAAAAATAAAAATACTGCTAACAATCAGGGAACATTAGGATTACTTTTAAACACAAGTTCACTAATTGTGATTGAAAAAACTGCACAAACACCTCTCAAAATCTTTAGAGCCTGGTGGAAAAACAAGAGTTCTAAGAATAAATAGCTGCTGTATGACTAGCTGTAAAAAAGTACTAAATAAATGGTTGTGGCAGAAAAAAAAACGGAAGACAAAAGCTGCAGAAGGACTATTTTGCTGTGAAGACATGTAAAAGGACAGGTTGCTAGAAAAAAATCACTGGTTATAAAAAATGTACATGCTCAGACTGTCAATAAAAATAAATGATAGACTACAATAAAAATCAGGAGTTGTCATGTAGCCTTCCATCATGAAACCAAAAACACAGTTTGCATTACCAATTTTGTTTCTGCATTGCTTCAAAAACTTTTGTTCTTTCACTTGTGATAATTTGGGATACTTTGTTAGCAGATGGTGGACAGTAACAACTTTAACAGTCGGTTACTGCGAAGTATTTGGCTAGTTTTATTTAATCAAAAATGCTGAATAGTTGATTATTTTAGAATACGAATAGTTAGCATGTAACGTTCGATTCATATCCAAAACTTCAAATATTCTTCCACCCCTACAAATAATACTTCCTTTACCAGTGTTCATGCCAAAGCCCCCCCGCCCCCCCTCCCCCCTCCTTAATATGTACTCGGCATCCACCGCTACAATCCTGAGGCATACTGACATTATGCCGTGTGGCAACCCAAGCAAATAAAAAAAAATCCTGAGGCATGATTAGATTTGCATTGTGTGGTAAGTACCAGTCTGCAATAGTTTGGATCTGTCGGCTGTGCTGAGTAATTGTACTTCACATACTTGTAACAGTCAAGTAGTGCTTCTCAAGAATCGTGTTCGAACTGCACACACTAAAACATAAGCTGGGATATTCAAAAGACAAGTACGTGTTTTGCTTCCCAATCAACGTTTAGTGTGCTCATTTATGTTAGGTGTGCTGTTGAAAACGAATATTGTAATTTGCTAATGCAAAGAAAAAACAAGCCAGTATCTCTTGCTTTATAAATATATGCACTGAACCAAGAAAGTAATTAACGAAGAAGAACATCAGAAATAAACACAAATATGTGTGCACTTACCGGCATAAAATAATTCTCAATGCAATATTTCATTGAGGCATGCAACTTGAATTAAAGCCAGGTCACAGGCTTTCCAAAGCATTCCCTAACTTGTATGTGTTGCTCAGCAACATTCAAGAAGCTTTCACCAGGTTTATTTTTCCTTTGAATAACTTAGACAATTCTGTCTCGTAATAGGTCATGTAGATGACTTCATTTTTTGAAGTCACATGTCAAGAAACCAGTGCTAGAAGAGAGTATAGCATTATGCACAGCTGCATATTTAAGGCGCTTTCTAAAAACACACCGATTCATGATCATTCACTGTGTTAGTTACTATACTCCTACCGAAGCAGACTGAGAACACATCTGGGCTCAGTGGCGCACCCAGAATCTCTGCCAGGGGGGGGGGGGGTGAATTTTTAGGGGGGGGGGGAGAGCAAACACTTGCCTTGCTTTAGCTAAAGGAATCCAAGAGCCAATAAAATGCCTAATAATTATAATTATAATTACACCAAGGATGATGACGATCTGTATTCCATCAGCATTTTACTCAATGTAAATTAAGTGTGAATGTAATTAAGTGTGCATAAAGACAAGACAATGATAGAGTGTTTTTGTTAATCAGGAAAATTCGACGACAAGCCACCGCCTGAATTGTAATGACAATGTGAACAGAGCACTAAAGGTACACGTTGGACTGGTGGGGCTGGACGCGTCAGGGGGGGGGGGGGTAACTTGGCCACAGGGGGGCGTTACAACTACCGGACACCCCCCCCCCCCCCGTCAGTGCGCCACTGTGGGCATTGCATTCAATAGCTGATGTAAAATGCGAAAATTACTGCTTGTAGGTATGAATGAACCAAATGAGTCAGAAATATAGGTTCTCAAGCTTCTAGTATTGAGTGTGGCAACTATTACGAAAAACACATTGCAACTGAAAGTGGCAAAGCATGCGCTGAAATAACTGAAATAGCTAGATTTAATAGACCAATAAACAGAAACTGCAAATTCCCAACATTTCTAAATACTTTTCCTCACACTACCCTTATAGAGGTGGCTTCCCTTAATTGCTCACACCTCTGCCTTACTTCTATAATTCCCTGCTCTCGCTGCTTTGCCCATGCTGACTGCCACCTTGCACAAAGGTTAGGGCAAAAGCAGATTGTGTTGTGAGGCAAGCTGTCCACGTCTGGTAGCCACATGTCAGTTTATCATAGTAAATGAAAGGGAAGTCATGAGGGTAAGTCATAGAGAAGACGGATACCTAGGTTTAATGATAAACTAAAACGCCAAAATGGAACTATTAGGCAGTCCAGAGGATCAGCAAAACTGACATAGATTGGAAAAACTGGAAAGATGCATCATGGTGTATATTTATGTTATACAGGTCCCAGTCAAGTTAAAACTTTTGATTTTTACTTTCTAATAAACTTATAAGACAATACATGACCAGCAATACTGTATAGGGAACTGAAACAATTTTAATAAAGTCAACTAGAAGTCAGGACAGAGAAGGGACTGAATGAGGATGCTAAAGTGGATGAAGTGGAAGCAGAATGTGAAGATACGTCTTAAAAAATGACATCCAACACACGCATAAAGGTGGCAAAGATTGGACTCAATGTTCAAGAAGAAGTTGAATGTGACAATTTATTAGAATACATACATGAGAGGGCAGCAGCAATACAGACGAGATAACTGTCATGCAAGAGGAAAGGATGCTAGTCTAAACATTAACAGTTGATCAGAAAATGATTAAGCATGGGCGCAGGCTTATGTAGAATTCCGTATGGTATGCACGATGTGAGAGTTGAATCTCATAAAGAACCGTGGCCTTACACGCCTCAAATATAAAATGATGTGGGCTAAGATGAGTGTATAATCAAGGATAACATCAAGAGGGGGCCTCCTCCAAAAAAGAGAACAAGAGGGAGAGAGATTTTCGACGTAACAGATACAAGTCATACGTATCACAATTAACTCCAACCTGTCTCGGGGAAGACACAAACTGAATCTGCCAATGGTGTAGGCAAAATGGTGTGTGTGTGTATATATATATACACATATATATACACACATACGTACATACATACATGCAAACATACATACATACATACATACATACATACATACATACATACATACATACATATATTCCGGTGTGATAGGCGTAAAGTACTATACTTTTTTCATACTGTGTTACCCTTTGAACTTGGGCCATTGCTGTTTTAATATAGCAGTTGCCAACTGGCAGATAAAACGTAAATCAGCGCAACTAAGTCTACGACTGGAATATAATAATATCACCATTTGCTGCTTGTAATTAATAACCACCTCTTTCTTTTTGCACGCAAATAGTACGCTGATATTCCCGAAAGAGCATCATACAGTAGCTTATTTGTATTTGTTAAATAGGGTGCAAAAATGCTTTACTCAAATTTGCATACTATATTTGTTTGTATGATTGATTAGTTGGGGAACTTGTCGATGAGGACTTTATATTTACTGTTGCAGCAAGATACTGGCAATGTTACATGACTGAAATGTTGCGATCTCACTCAGTATGTACATGGCCCCTTCATACATGACTGACGGCGCACTGTCAATAAATGTGTCGAAGTCAGATAATTTTAACCATGGAGCTGGATAATCTCTTTAAAGGATGCAGAGAAGACAGGAATACCCTTTGTTGCATTGTTTAGGGATTCCTTGTTTAATACGGAGTGATAAAATTTTGGCCTGATGTACAGTCATTATAATGCCACATTTTTTTATAAAAGATTTACATTACTGGCCCAAACCACATGAACAAGTTAATTACTAGCTGCAGGCATAACAAGAATTAAGGACAAACTGCTACTTCACCGTAGCTGACACAACACAGCATTGAACATGTGCGGAAAAGTGCCTTTGTGTGGTCCCTTTAGTAAAGCTGTCATGTGTGTAGCAGTACTATGCAGCCTGATTGAATGAACTGGAGTAACACTGGGTAAACAGCATCAATTGACCCGAGCTCAGTTTCTGTATTTGTTTTTTTCTTGCCGCTATATTGGACAGAATTGACAAAAAGAATTTGCACCCACAAATGATGTGGGCACCATGACTCAAGGAGCTGTACAACAAGATATATATACACATTCAAATATTGATTAAATTAAATTTTCTGTTCTCTACAAGGGTGGCAATGTAGGCTTGTTGGTTGATCATCATGGAATGGCATGTAGTGTACGGCATCAAAAGCAAGGATACCATAAGCAACGAAACACAGACATAAGCACCTAATTATGTCTGCGTTCCGTTTCTTCTCGTATCCTTGTTTTCACTGCGCTACACTACATGCCACTCGATACTCTAGCTGTCACATTCATGAGCACTGGAAACCTAGTATCAACTAACGTCTTGCCTGATTTACGATAATTAAAAAGCAAAATATGTGTATAGTAGGTCTAATTGAATTCTGGTGATTTTAGCATCATTGACGTATAGCTTTTAAGAATGTTTAATTATTTCTCCCATGAAGGCAGAGTGCATGCTCAACTGCTACAATTAGTGCGATTGTAGGCAAAAAAGACATACTTTTGGCTCTGGCATACATTTTATAGTATGTTGCATGATCTAATCAAGTTGTTTCGATTTAACGAAGTTCTTGATTTAACAAAATTATAAAACCTCAGATATATACCAATAAAATTAATTAACTAGACTTACTGTACTTTATAACCAAAGTATCCAATCAAAGCAGCTACAGCCGCCGCGGTTGCGATAAGCAATTGCTTATAAGCAATTGGTTATAAACATTGCTTATAAGCAATTTGCATTAAACAGCGCGCGCAGACGAAGCGCGAACGTACGTGAGCTCTACGTAAACACGCCATCGTCGTTATTTTGTTGCGATGATTGACGCGAAAGCATCAAATAGCCCATTGAGCGAAAAAGCCGGCATCTGTCGTCTCGGCGAAACGCCATCTAAATTGTCATTGGCTGGGGATGCCACGTCACAAACGTGCCTCGACGGGGTAGAGCGGGCCCAACGAAAGGGAACACCTGCTGCTCTCTAGGGAGGAGGAGGGGGCATCGCCTCAACGCCACGTCATCCTCCCTCACAAGTCAGCGCGCGGTCCGTATCTCTCTCTTTCTCAAGCCCACTTGGCTTAGCTGCTGCGCGCGCCTGCCGGCCTTGGCGCCTGCTGCTACTTCCTCGGTCTGTCGACATGCAGGACGTTGGTGGCATATGGCGTTGGCATCGCAAGCTGTTGCTGCTGCTTGCTGGCTCGGGCAGCACATACCACTATGGTACATTGCTCACAGTGCAAAATTCGAAGGACTGCTCACCGACATTCAATTGGACATGTCCTCGGACGCGTCATCGTTCACCGTCACCGATTACTGTCTTCACACTGTGGCTGGCATTGTGTTGTCATTTCGAATTCATCGTAATATCACCCCTTTGACACGGCCTTCACGCTGTGTCGTAGATCACGCAGTCGTCGTCACGCATGCAGCCGTCATCCCACGGTCATTATGCCTCAGTCGTCGTGACTCAAGAATTGTCATCCCATATTCAATCATACGATCGTTGTCACACTGGCATAATCATACTGTAGTCGGCATTCGACAGGTCAATCACCCTGATCAGCATTGCCTTTAAGGTTCTAGAACAGAATGCATGTGGTGACGTACCGCAGTAGTATCGTAGGAGACACTCGGGCAGAGCAATTGCTGGCCTTGATCACCAGGTCAAGCCTCCCTGCTGCTACGACCCACCACTACATCACTTATTTCAAGCTCCAGAGTAACAAAATGGTTTCTTCAGCAAATGTCAACATAATTGCCATAAGGACCTTCTCTCTCATGCAAAACACAACTATTGTCATGTTCACTAACTTGATCTCCACTCTTGAACTTGGTTCTTGCGTTGAATGTATTCTTTTAGCTTTCGAACGTCTGATACATTGTGATACTGACTCCTTCTCCTGAAGTTAAGTGAAATTAATATTGATTGATTGCAATTACTAAAATGCACTGAATGCTTACTTCGTGACCAAGTACAATTTGTATATGTTTACAACTCCAATTCACAAATCTGTCGTTTGTAACTTCTGGCATGCCATTAGGCTGAGTGTTTAGGTGCTTCATTTTTCTTATTTAAGACCTCCCACTACTGCTACACATGATACATATGATAGTACTGTACTGCTACACATCATAGCTTTACTAAAGGGACCGCACAAAGGCACTTTTTCGCACATGTTCAATGCTGTGTTGTGTCAGCTATGGTTAAGTAGCAGTTTTTCCTTAATTCTTGTTATGCCTGCAGCTAGTAATTAACTTGTTCATGTGGTTTGGGCCAGTAATTTAAATCTTTTATGAAAAATGTGGCATTATACTGACTGTACATCAAGCCAAAATTTTATTACTCCGAATTAAAAAAGGACTCCCTAAACAATGCAACAAAGGATATTCCTGTCTTTTCTGCATCTTTTAAAGAGATCATCCAGCTCCATGGAATAAAATTATCTGACTTCGACACATTTATTGACAGTGCGCCGTCAGTCATGTGTGAAGGGGCCATGTACATACTGAGTGAGATCGCAACATTTCAGTCATGTAACATTGCCAGTATCTTGCTGCAACAGTAAATATAAAGTCCTCATCGACAAGTTCACCAACTAATCAATCATACAAACAAATATAGTATGCAGATTTGAGTAAAGAATTTTGTGCCCCATTTAACAAACACAAATAAGCTACTGTATGATGCTCTTTCGGGAATATCAGCGTACTATTTGCGTGCAAAAAGAAAGAGGTGGTTATTAATTACAAGCAGCAAATGGCTATATTATTATATTCCATTTGTAGACTTAGTTTCGCAGATTTACGTTTTATCTGCCAGTTGGCAACTGCTATATTAAAACAGCAATGGCCCATGTTCAAAGGGTAACACAGTATGAAAAATATAGTACTTTACGCCTATCACACCGGAATATATGTATGCACGTATGTATGTATGTATGCATGTATGTATGTACGTATGTGCGTATATATATATATATATATATATATATACACCATTTTGCCTACACCATTGGCAGATTCAGCTTGTGTCTTCGCCGAGACATGTTGGAGTTAATTGTGATACGTATGACTTGTATCTGTTACGTCGAAAATCTCTCTCCCTCTTGCTCTCTTTTTTGGAGGAGGCCCCCTCTTGATGCTATCCTTGATTATACACTCATCTTAGACCACATCATTTTATATTTGAGGCGTGTAAGGCCACGGTTCTTTATGAGATTCAACTCTCACATCGTGCATACCATACGGAATTTTACATAAGCCTGCACCCATGCTTAATCATTTTCTGATCAACTGTTAATGTTTAGACTAGCATCCTTTCCTCTTGCATGACAGTTATCTCGGCTGTATTGCTGCTGCCCTCTCATGTATGTATTCTAATAAATTGTCACATTCAACTTCTTTTTGAACATTGAGTCCAATCTTTGCCACCTTTATGCGTGTGTTGGATGTCATTTTTTAAGACGTATCTTCACATTCTGCTTCCACTTCATCCACTTTAGCATCCTCATTCAGTCCCTTCTCTGTCCTGACTTCTAGTTGACTTTATTAAAATTGTTTCAGTTTCCTTTGGTGCTACTCTGGATCCGCCCTGTTTCCAGTGATTACCACCATGGGCTTCAAGGCAGACAACCCCAGTAAAACGTTTCATGCACAAACGTGGCTCTTTCCCACTTTTGCTGATAAAGACGGATAGTGAAAGCAAGGGTGCCATACCAGGCATGTTGGTCACAGACACAACTGCGGGGGGGGGGGGGGGGGGTTCTGAAAGTATTCATCTAGTGGACCCATCCATTTCATCTGCTGCTGAAACATTGATTGACTGGGGCGCCTGTCTCCCTCTCACGTGTGCCCCAGCCCAGCCAATCAGAACTTAAGGAGCAGTTGAAATGCTTATGTCCATTTGGTTGACACTTGCAGAATACACCCCCTGTGCTCTGTCCTATCTTTCTCCCCTACCCCATGTAATTTACTCAGTAAACTGCTTGTTCATATGTTGGTTACCTTAATCAATGTTCAAATAGCTCAACGCTTAAATAGGTATGTACAAGTAAGGCACTATAAACCCAAGCAGTTAGGTTGGTGATTGCCACCATACAGACTCAACCAATGGCTTCACTGTAGCTTTCCATGGTAACTTTACTGTACTTTGAATGTAGAGAAGGTGGAAGATAAAAATAGACTAGCATTTCTCTAATGTGCATCACCCCCTCCACTTTGTGTTGTTACAATCAGTATATTCAACCCAAACGAAGTCCTAACAAAAAGTAATTGTGACACTAATTTCATTTCACTGCCTCATCTTTAGAGGTGTAGCAAGATTCTTTAATTGCATTACCAGTTGTTACTCAGGTTTCAGCTATCAAGGCCTTATGGCACGTTTGGACGTTACCTGAACTGAGTAAACGGCACAGATTGCAAAATTTGTCAATAAATTTGCACAGCTTCCTTCACCTTTAGTTTTGAATTAAAGCCAGCATTTCTCTTGCGACCATCTTTAAATAGCTTGTAGTAATTTATACCTAACATAAAAGATGGGTGCTTTGTAGTGCTAGCATGCTGTCCTAGAGTATATTGTTGTATGGAAAATGTGCCGACACACAAGCCCGACAAATGCCACATCAAGCATTGGTGTTTGCTACTCCACCTGGTGTTTCAACTTTACAGCATGTGCACATTTTACCTGTGCACCAGTAAAAAGGGTCCAAAGCTCTTCCTGAAAACTCTCACAAGCACTTATCACAATCAATTCCCCATATTAGTGGTTTTGCTGAAGAGAACACAGGGATACAAGCATAATTAGACACTAAGGAATGTGGGTAGGAACACTTCATTTTCAGCACACATGTTTTTTTTGATGAACTGCTTCTGTACTGGTGAAATCTGGGCTTTTAATAAAAGTACACCATGCTGCTTCACCACTCCATGCCAACTGCAGGTATCCTGCACCAGGAAGTCAAACCAAGACGTGAGATGTTCAGTCTGTCAAAAATAAAAACGAGTTTGAAACATCGACGTGTAAAAAGTAAAGCACACTCAAGAAAAACAGCACAAGAACAAATCCAACGAATCAGAATTACATTTGAGAGCAAACATATAGTTTCTATGGCACAGTGAAGGAACCTTATTCCTCCGACGTTTTTTTTTTTTGTTGTTGTTGTTGTTGTGAGAAAAGGTGAAAGTGCACGTGTTCTATCCCATTTTGTGTATCTTTCACCTTTTCACACACAAAAAGATGTCTTAACGTGCCCAACTGTCTTTGCATATCTATTTCTCTGCTCTACACCATAATACCTACAGTTAAAGGTTGTAGTAATGCTTAGCTTGAATGAACCAATACCAACTATGAGCACTGTGCTACTAAACATGGCAATGTAAGTCAAGTTTAAGCACAGCACATTCATGTGTTATATACGTGTGCTCTTGATTGTAGGTAAGATAAATAAAAGGAAGGCATGTTAATAAGAATGGTCCTTGATGTGCTATGCAGAAGTGCTCTCCTATTTGGACAGATGTTAAGCGCAACCGCAATGAACAAGAAGACAACTTATACAGCATTTCAAATCTAGGGACTCTATGTGCTGGAGATTTTTCTGAATTCATGGTAAAAAATCTAGATGCTAAAGACGACACATATATAAACAGGTCTCTGCTCAAACTGGTAATGCTATGTGTAGCTTAGTTTTACAAAATGTGCCCTACCACTGGTCTCCCAAGCTGAGGCTGCCGTTCAGTTGCAACTGCAAATCACTCAATTATGTCTAGAGCACACTTGAGCAAAATGCAGACAAAAATTACTGCACCACTGAGAATGTACTAGAGGCTTCAACAAAGCAGCTGACAGCCTGCATGGACTGGAGCAAGAGAAGCGCGTTTTGGGTCTAGGTGTGCGCAGCTTGCAGTTGCTCCATGGACGCTATTAATATATTTACATATTTCACTTACTTGTTGGTTTCAGACAAGAAATATAATGTATTTTGTATCCTTTCCACTGTTAAATACTCAAACCCAGGATACCACACGTCTGTTTCTGGCATCTGATTTCTTCTCAGAAAACTACCCCTCTAAAAAAATTTCACAGGTACTTAACCCCAACCTCTCTTGAGTAGAGCCTGGTTTTTTAACATGACAAGGTCACTAATTACACAGTGACTCCTTGCGATGTGATGTACTTAAGCACTTTAAAAAGAAAGGAAAATTTAATAGCAGTATGACAGGTACACAACAAAGCAAAGTGCCTGTTTTCACCCACGTATTCAATGTTTGCTTGTCTACTGGCGTTTATCCTACAAAAATGCAACAGGCGAAGCTGACTGCACTGTTTAAATCAGGGGACAGAAATGACATGTCAAATTATCGGCCGGTGTCAGTGCTCCCTGTCATTTCAAAAGGCTTAGAGAATGTTATCTGTAAAAGAGTTGTGTCATCACCAACAGCCAACAAAATTTGTCGAAACGTCATCCTGGCGCAAAAATGTGCTTTGTTGAGACTAGAACGTTGAGACTGGTAGGGTTCGTCACTGGCTGAAACCCTACACTCCCGATTCGCGTGACCCCTACCCACTATCGGTATGTTTCACCGCAATACACAAACTGCGCTGATATAACATTGGTCGAAAAAGCATGGTGCTAACGTTTCGACAAGAGAGCTTGCCTTATTCCAGCTTTTCTTGGCAGTTTTCATATATGTGAGTACACCTGCCAATACACTTATTACGCTCCTGATCGCGCGTAATGTGATGGGCGAAGGCGAGTGCGCGCGTACATAGTTAAGGAACATATACATGTCCCGTGATAGCGGCCCCTTTTCACTTTTGGTATGCTTCACTGCAATAATTTTTGGATAAGCTTCATCGCGTAACACGGCTACTGTGGCGAAGCTGACTTTAGAAATCCGATTCATTCAACGCATCTTGCGAGGCAGGTCCGCTTATCACGCTTGGCAACGTTTGAACACCACACTTACTGCATTAATTTCTTTAGTTATTTTAATTGTATTGTCATCGTGATCCTGCAGCCCGCAGTAGCAGGCTGATACTGCGTCATAATCGTTCCAACTCCATCAGGACAGCGTGTAGCTGGTAAGCGTGCATGCAACAGGCACGGCGGCATTGGCTGTTGTTTGGAAACTTCCGAGACGCTCTTTCGCGCAGTAATGCCATTTGTCTTATTAAAAAGAATGCAGGTGATGATTAAATGAAATGCAGCAAAGCTGTAGAAAAGCAGTAACAAAGCTGTTCGACCATCTCGCGCAAAAACGCGATTCAACACGATCTGGCGGAACAGCTCACCATGCCAGGATTTTCTTGCGTCCTCGTTTTTTCACGCATCATTCACTGAACCACACTACTGGATGGTTCTGTACACGTACTAACGATCCTGACGGAGGATCAGCTTTATAGCTTTATATGGGATGCCACGGCACATTCCACGGGCCGGCTGCAATTTGACGCGGCCACGAGGCAAAATATGCGCGCAAGATAACTAACGGCAACACATCAAGCAGCTGACAGCCCCAACCTTTTATTACATGCATACAGAGTGGAAAAATGAATTACTTACTCTGTAAGAAGGCACGGAATACGGACCGCTTCACAACGCGACCGGCCCCGAAAAACAGCCGCCGTGAAAATAAACGGACGTGACATCATGGGTTATAGCGGACGTGACGTCATCGGTGGCAGCAATCGTTTTGGGCACCTTTTGTTTGATGGCGGACGAGTAGAAGCCGCCTCCGCCCCCCCCCCCCCCCCCCCTCCCTTCCGCGCTTCCTTCCCGCTTTGCTCCTTTCCCGTGGGAGATTGCGTCGCCAGTTCCCCTTGCACCCGGTTGCAAGATTTTATCGCCCTTGGACTTTATACGAACCTCACGACGACGACGGCAGAAATCTGCTTGAAGTGTCCATATAATTGCTATCGCAATAAAACTTCTTTCATGGCGGAAGAAATTTTTCTTCCTCCAGGAAAACATTTTCTTCCTCCATGGTTCGATTCGATTCGGCTCATGCGTTGGCAGGTCGGCTGCTCCTTGCTGTGACTGACTGCCCCACTGCACTGCTGCTGTCCACGCTTTCGCCTCGCTGTCATCTTGCGTTTTTTGGCATGGGCTACAGCGTTGCGGTTTCGGCATCTGACTCATCCCTCTCACTCATCATGCCCTCCAAGTGGAGGAAATGTCGAGTCGTAAGAAAGGAATACAACAAGACAATGAATGAGCTAGGACTCCCGCAGCTTGTTGGCCTTCCTTGTCCAACGACGGAGCTGCAAGCTTCACCTCTGCAGACAGTTCTCGTGTAGAGCGACTTTCGCCTCCGAAGCCGGGAACCAGCAGACAATCGTGAAGTTCAATTTCCACGGATGACAGTGGTGAGCCTCCGTTCAAACGGTTGAACGAGCGGTCGAGAAGTGAAGCCTTTGTTGACAACGTCTTTAGACAAGAAGCTCTTTTTGTAGAATGCCAATCATGTAGTGCGGGTACGTCCTCATGTGAGCACAGCGACTGATAGCAGCTCAAGTGACAAAGGAGGTCCCCAAGGTAGCGATTCAAGTGATGAGTCTGATGACTTTTTCACTTCAGACAGCTTCACTGGGCCAGATGAGGGAATAGCCTTCACTTGTAGTCCAACGCTCTCTCATGTACTTTCCGAACAACTGTCTGCAAGTGAAGAGCTTGCTGTAATTGCTTCCAAACATAATATGACGCATGCATGCATTAACGATGTCCTCGATTTCTGCCGGGGAAGAGGCATCTCTGACCTTCCAAAAGATGCTAGGACAGTTTTGAAAACTGAGTGCAAAGCTCAGGTGGAGCAAAATGGTTCATTTGTGTACTTTGGCCTTGCAGAAGGAATTCGTCAAGTGTTGCAGCCGGGGCAAGTAGTTCCCAAGTGAACTGAAGCTTCAAGGCAACATTGACGGAGTCCCTCTTTACAAAAGTAGCCAGCTTGCCTTTTGGTCCATTTTGGGCCGCATAAAAATGTGGAGGCATCACCGCCATTTGTTGTCAGTGTGTACTGTGGTGCAGGGAAAACGCTATGTCTGCAGGATTACCTAGAGCCATATGTGCAAGAAGTCTCTGACCTAACCTCTGAGGGGTTAAGCATAGGAGATGTTCACGCTCGGGTGAGCATTGGAGTCATGGTTTGCGATGCTCCTGCAAGAAGCTACGTCAAATGTATTGTTGGCCACACTGGCTATTATGCGTGCGAGCGATGCAACCAAAAAGGGCAGCAAATTGAAAACGGGGTGACATTTCCCAAAGTTCATGCAGCAGCACGGACAAATGCATCATTTCGATCTCAAGAGAACAAGCGCCACCATTCTGGTGTTTTCCAGTGATAAGTGCCCTGTTTGTGCTAGCTTAATATATTCTGAAAACTGACTCGAATATATTCTCAATTCATTTCTGTAATTGGCATACTTTAAATAGAGCTGCATTGTTTTAGAACAGAAACCAGCATAAAATCCAGGAGGGCAGAAGCAAAATAAGTGACAGAACAAGAGTTAGACTTGGAGATATTAGTTTATCTTCAGAATGCCCAACATGACATTTTTGACACACAAGAGTTCGGTAGCTCAAAATGCTGATATAAGTGTGGGAAAGTTAGCGAAATTCACGCTAGTGTCTTCGACACACTGAACCATAGCTTAAATTGTAGGTAGCTCAGATAGTCAATTTATAATTAATTACTAGTTATAAAGACTTTTTTTCAGGTGGGGGGAGGATACAAATGTACTTTCTAGGGGACAAAGTTTAAGTTGTTTTTTAATCTTTTTTTATTATTTCTTTGTTTTTGTTTTGTTTTAGCAAAATGGGTTTTAGGCTTTCAGGGGTTATTCAAAGGATATATCGCAACTAAATGTTTTGTATGTGTGTGATTCCGCAGCCACATCTCACCTTAACAAGGTTCATACGTTATTCTAAATGTCTGCACTCGCCTAAACAAGGTTCAAATGTTATTCTAAATGTTTGAATTCTTTATCAGTGAGAAAAACAGATGTCATGCTTGCATGTCTGGAGCTGTGTTTCTTAATTAGTACATTTCCAGAAGCTCACTTTCAAGAGTTGTACATGCCTTTCCCTTTTCATGCACATCATAAAAACTGGAGGTATAGCTGCATTCACAACAATCAAAGAATTCTTCTCTTCTCTGTTGTGATCACCTTGACGTGCATATTGCTGCCCATCTCATTTTTTTTTCACAGTCACTGTGCCACCATATCAGTGGCACTACTGAAATATCCATCAGCTTCCAGGCAACGAATTCCTTGCTGACAGCTCTATTCATTTGAGTGAATGCAGCACTCCTTCAAGGCATTAATGACAACATGCCTAATGCTTGAAAAATGAGCTGCAATGAGGTGCAGCAATGTAGTTCTGCCTAGATTGCAACATATTTGGGGCTAAGCCTGACAGTGACTACACAATAGAGCAGGTTGGTCATCATTCAGCACCTTGCCTATCTAAGCCTCGCGTCTTAATGACAGCAGCCCCGGCTGCTTCCACACATGTGGAAAGCTAGCGTGAACACAGTATATAAATCTGCATCTATGCATGCAGTATGCACATCGTCACTGGAGCAGCCTTTTGGTGTGCTGCTAGCACAATGGAAGCACCACATTAATCCACACTCCATTTTACATTACCTCAAGCTGTGCCATGGAAGATGAGAGATGGTACGATTACTGTATCTGTGATGCGTGATGGCATGTCCTTATAGTTGTCATGCGCGTCATATTCGACATGATGCCCCTTATGAATGAAGCATCAGCTTAACCACTACCTTGCAGTATAGCATAGGGACACTAAAGAGCAAAACTAAGTCATCTTAGACTGACTTAGGTTGACTTTTACTGCAGAATATAAAGGCCAAATGGTTTTTTTTTTCTTTTTTAATGTCGTAATGGTGGATCAACGTGGTAGTATGAAAGATTTCAGTGTGTTCACTCATATTCAGGATGTGTTAAGACAGGGGAAGCACTTAAAAGTTACTAAGGTTATTTTTTCGCTTCTTTAGAATGAAATCATTCTTGACCAGATAAACAAGTAGACCCGAGTAGGTCTTGTCAAAATTCAAGACATCACAGTGAGCCTGGTGCTAGAACTTCACCGCAGCACTACACTCATCTTCCAATTTTGTTTCTTCTCGGACTTGCCAAGCTGCCTCTTTTGTTAACAGTGGCCGTTTTGCTATTGCAGTGCATAATTTACGAATACAGCCTAACTTGGTAGTCCCCTTTAGCAGACCTATAATGTAAAGTGTAAAATTGCTGTTACAGTTGAGCCTTATCTGAGGTGAGTACGTGGTTATGAAAACAGACACCAAAACCATGAGAATTTTCCTGTGTGCATTGGCATGGGAGATAATGACGATTTGGTTAGAGTGAATGCAATAGCCACCTGGGCTTGCATTTCTTAGGTCTACTTACAATCACTACCACAAAGTGTGTGTTAATTGCAAACACCTACTGCACTTCCTTCAAGCAACTGGTAGCAGGACTCTCACACATAACTTCTACACTGTAAACAGCTTAGAATGTATACATAAGTAGGAACAGCTGATGGTTTAGTGTGGTAATTAACATGATGAAACAGCACTGAAGACAAACACAAAAGGAGAAACAGATAATGCAGTGACTATAAACTCAAGTTTATTTAAAATGCATGTGCCATTTCATCAGGTTACCACACGAACTTTCCAGTTGTCATTAGTTTTGCAGATTTTAAGCTGTTTGCAGTGCTAAAGATGAACACCACACAAAGAAACAACAAGCTTTTTAATAAACTGTAGTTGACATAAAAGGGCATTTAGAAGCCTAGTTGGTGCATATGAAACATGATTTAAGAACCTTCCCCCCCCCCAAAAAAAAAGCAGACATGGCACGAAAGAAAGAGTAGACAATGGACAAGCGCTTTGAGGGTTCAGAGTTGTGACTACATATGTGTCAGATGGTGCAACATTTAGGAAAAAGGCCTTCTGATATATAATTGCCATGGAAGTTTACATTGCCTTTCTGTATGGATAACACTGAAAATACTACTCGGTCCTACCAGCAGTGGCCACAATGCAATGAATGTGGGCAAAATGCAAAATAATGCTTGTGTGTAATGCACTTTGGCTGCATGTCGGACTCCCAGGAGGTAAAAATGAATCCATTTTCTTCCACCACACCATTTATCACAGCTACGTACACGCTTGTTGCTTAGGGACATCAAACCCCATGAATGAAATCTTTTTATGCACAGCATTTGGTCACTTGTATGAGCTGTTATTATTGTGCACAGTGTATTGGATGACTGTGGCATTTTTTTAATGATGAATTCAAAAGTCTGTGATGACACGTGAGTATGTGTATGTTTCGCGTTATATGTTTTGTTGCCATAGAAGCTTCTAACATGTTTTATTAATCCAGGCACATTAGCCTCAACCTCACTTCACCAATGCGGCTATAAAGTCGCCTGTTACTTTGACTAGTTAACTTTTGGTGAATGAAAGGAGAGAACCATGACCACAATGTAAACCAAATTTACAGTAAATATGGTAAATAGCCCCCTTTAGAGAAATAATTATCTATCACTTGTGTGGATAATGCACAAGATCATAAACCTCAGTTCCTTAACCATCCTGAGTTGTGTATAACGTAAGTGCTAAATTGCTATATGACAAGATAAACTTAAAGTTATGAAAGACAGGGGGCGGCCTATACTGCAAGCGCACCCTCCGCTAAGTACAAAATAACTTATTAGTCACGGCTAGGTTGCGTGTGCCGCCGCCCAATTTAAAGGGTGCAGCCTTATCCACCCATCCATCCACACTTTTGTGAGCATGTCTCGGAAGTCCCCGATCGCGGGATCGAATCCCGGCCACGGCGACCCATTTCGATGGGGGCAAAATGCGAAAACACCCGTGCACGTTAAAGAACCCTAGGTTGTGCAAATTTCCGAAGTCCCCCACTACGGCGTGCCTTATAATCAGATCGTGGCTTTGGCACGTAAAACCCCAGAATTTCATTGTTTTCTTCGGAAGTCCTCGAGAAATGCTAGCACTTCAGCGGCATTTCTCCCAATAACCGCAGATTAATCGGGGTGAGAACGCATGGAATTACAAACGTTAACCGTGCATTAATAAGCAACTTAAAAAAAGAAAAAAAGTGAAAGGAGCCTCGAGGATTCGAACACGCATCCTGGCGAAAATTGTGATAAGGTATTCGCACCCCACGCACACGACCACCTACACTTTATTTTTCTTTATTGCCGAAATAACACGTTACAGGGAACAAAACGTGGCAGCCAGACTTTGGCTACCGCGGCATTAAAATCTTTTCATACAAGCCGACCACCTACACGAATCAGGTAGTGTTGTATTTTACGTAGTGATATATGTATTTCTTTTTTTCATCAGGTTTTGGGTTTACAGAATCAGTGACGCTTGAACGTCTCTTTAAGGATCGATTAGATAAGAAAGACATTGCATCGACATGCCGTCGACACCAATGATCGAGTCGAGTGCCTTTTCTGCCGACGGCGCCAAGAAAAGGACTTTGGTATTCCTGCACGTCAGGTCATCGGCTGTCGTGCGAAAACTTCGAAGCAAAGCATTCTAGCCAACATTGCAATGTCGCACTGTTTTGTTTGCTTCTGCCCAAAGCGACGCGAAAAAAATTTTGAGTGCTTATGTACACGCTTCAAGCACTCGGCAACCGCCCATACATGGAGCCACTTGCGATTACTGTACTACGTAATCCTCTGACCGTAATGCAAGCATACGTTCCTCGTAATTAATTTTTATCGTAAGGTCATTCACAAACCATTGCTTAATTATCACGTGGGGAGCACACTTAAGCCTGCTGTGAACAACCCGCGGTCTGTCACAGCAAGTCGATCAGCCCGTCCCCCGTGACAGATAAGCATATCAGCGAAGCTGTTATTAAATCTCAACGAAAGTAGTATCGTCAAGCGAACTAATTAATTAACCAACGTGGTATCAGCTCTGTTGAGGGGTCACAGCTTGCAAACGTATTTCTGGTTCCTGCGCAGTGTGCCTGTGATCAGAGCATTAGTCTTTCAAACATGCTAGTTAACCTTAGCAAGCCGTACCAGAAAGTATTAAAAATTGATAAGGCGTACATTGGCTTAGTACGGACCAATGTAGCCCAAAGAAAGCCAACTTAGTAACCCATGTTGGCAAGTCCATGTGAAAGTTGGTCCAATAATTCCCGCCTTGTTGAATGGACGAGCTAATATTGTTTACTGAATGTGTAATGCGGGCCAGCGTTGGATCTCTATCAGAATGGTACAGCCTATATTTGCGCCACACTGTTAATCTTAGGCCATCATTCGGCCAGGAATTAGAATGGCCCAGCACATATTGGAACCACACTGTTAACCTTAGGCCATCACTCGGCCAAGAAGTGCCAATACGTATCGAACGTTGGTCCGAGCTGACGTGCCGCCTGGGTCACGACGACTCTTCGCAAGCCATTGGGAGTCAATTGACTCATGCAGAAAGGTTGACTCTTATTTTGTGACTCTACTCACGCAAAAGGGGGTCTTAGCCCAGAAAAAGAGAGCCACGTTGCTGTGGCTCACTTTTGACCCTTTTTTTCTTAGAGTGTGGCACAACGCTTTTACCCCATGGAAGATTTATTTCCTTTTACCAAACCAGAATCTATGCTAAACTTCTTCTAGATCATTTTATGAAGCCTGAAGCCTAAACGCCAAATGGAAGCGCCGTTTTTCTTCACTCGTGGTGTTGTCAGCACTTGCAGCGAATACGTCACGCTTCCGCTTGCTTCCGTTACCAGCACTCGGCGCATTGACCATTTGGGATGCACGTTCCATTATTGCAGGAACCCAAACTGCAGTTGTAGATTTTGATTCCTCCATTAGATCTTTGTAGATCAGTGTAACCGTACTGAAAGAGAAATAGAACTGTTAAATTCTAGAAACTGACCTATTAAAACTACATTTTAAGCAATTTCCATAGGTCCTGGCATGCACGCGCTCATTTGCGCGCTTGGATTTGTGCCGCCACTGCTCACCTGATAAGGGTTACCCAAAACGTAATGCTTATGTTTGTCATAATTTGCTTTTCGCAGCAGAAAATGACTTTCCTGCTCTTGAAGCGACGCTAAGTTTTCCTTCTCTTCCTTCCGCTTTACAGGTGGTGGCTACTGTCGAAGGATGAGGCCTAGAACTATTCTCATCAGCCATGTTGTACTTCAAGTTGGCCGATGGATTTGGTTCAACACAGTACTTAAAGGGGCCCTGAAACACTTTTTATCGAAGTGGAGAAAGGCATTTGAAGTGAAAATATGCTATTTCAGAAATATTTGTCGCAAAAAGTACTTCAGTGCGTTCCGCAGAAGCGGAGTTATTGGCAATTAAACACGGCATTCACTGTGCTCCCGTTCCTTCTTCAATGCCTTGCACTGCGAAGGCTACGGCCGGAGTCGGGCGTGGCCACAACGCTCCGCCTTCTAAATGTCACGTTGGCGCGCAGTTAAAATTTTATTATGGTTGTTAACGTAGACACCTTGACGTCTGATTTTGGTGCCTACGACGCATTAAACCTAAGGCAAACGCGGTTGTCCTCAACGAGCCGCAGTGCGCTTATCCAGTTGACTCGTGGCGGCACCCCGTGGCGGCCGCAGTATTGCGCCACGTAGACGACCGCAGCTAACAATAGCAGCCGCGTATGGAAATCCGCTTTATTACGAAATAAAGTGTCCAGATAGGAATGGGGCAACATGGCTTCTGTTGAAAAGAGAGGGTTTGAGAAAAAGGTGACTTCGCTCTCCGCTCGCGCTCCACGCACCGCGTACGACGGCACAACTTGGCTGAGACTTTCACAGCAGCGTATGCTACCCGCGGACTATGTTATTTCGCAAAGCCCAAGGGGTGGTTCAGGGCCCTTTAATTCAACGCGAACTTTTCTTTGCCTGCAGAGCCACGGGTTCGTACCCTGGTTCCAGCGTTCATCCCTCCACTATCCCTTGGGTGCCTTGGAGATACTGGGCCTCAATATCACAAGTGCGCACTTGAGGTCTCCGTATGCCAGTATTATTTTTTATTTTCGCATTCTAAATGATCTTCGAGGACAAATATATTCATGATACCGATGGAGCACATAATTTTACACCATGGCTAACTTACGCAAGCTGCTGTACCAGAGCTGTAGAACAGTCGGGCTGGCATCGAAGCATTGAATAAGTCATTGTGAGCGTTGCAACTGATTTACATGAACGGTCTACGTAAGTTCGTCTCGGGACCACAAAAAATCACGAAAGCTGGGATTGTATGCGCGATGCATAAAAAGCTGTAATGGTTTAACCGCAGCTCACTGCTACAAGTTACCCATAACGAAGTAATCGGAAGAACTCCGAAGTGTTCGGTTGTATTCAATAAACTTGGTTAGATTTTGTGTAATTGCTCCATTTTAAGTTGTTCCCCAACCAGACAGAATTAGGTCGGTTCTTTCTCTTGGAAAATACTCAGTCGCGAAAAAAAAGAAACCCCAATGTTCGCTAATTGGCAGAAGGAGGCTGACTCAATTATGTTATTGCTTGGTGCCTTATGCCTTCAGGCTACTGCCCGTTCTTCAAAAATGACACGCTTTCCCTCTGCACCCCTTTCAACCAGCAAGACCGAAAACCTTTCTCTTTAAACAAGAAAATGAGAACATGGCCTAGCATATCGCAGCTCCAGAAAGTCACAAACGCAGTGCTGCGATTCCTGAAGGGAACCAGACTAAGGAACCGACTGCGATACAACAGGTATTGCGAATTTTCAATACGTAGACGACATCAACACTGACTCTCTCCCATTCTCTTAACCAACTTCTCCCATTTCCTCTTCACCCAGTGCAGCGTAGCGAAGCGGGCGCACAACTGGTTAACCTCCCTTTCTCTCATTTTACCTTCATTTTCTCTCAAACATGAAGGCAGAACTGCGGGCAGCGTTCGACACGTATAAACAGTTGCTCTCTGCCGTTTTAACACTGGGACTTGACATCAGATAGCTAGCAAGGCAGTTAGAATATCAGGCGCATGCTGTTGAAAAAAATTGCTGAGGCCATAGTTTTATGTAAGTAGCAGGCTTTGGCTAGCCCGTCCTTTCACGTAATGCGCTCGGATGTCTTGCCTCATCTTATATCCATTGCGAACGTGGAAAGGGCGCCCACGATGTTTCGTTCCGTTACCAGGTAAGCGTGTCGTAATGACCAATTCTGAGATTGCTCAATATTGTCACGACATAGTAGGGGACGAGAAAGCCAATGTACATTACGGATATATTGTGGCCTGAGGCTACGTTCACACTTGGTCTCGAAGCAGGCGGAAGCGGCAAAAACTTCGAAAAATCCGCCCGCCTAGGCGGCAAAGCGGGCGGAAAACCAGGCGGCGAGCAAAATCGGTCTCAGACCGATTTTTTCGCCATGGCGAGGCGGAAAAGGCGGCGGCAAGTCGTTCCGCTCGACCGGAAGCTCCACTAGCATGTAAACATCCGGTCGTAAAATTGTACATGGCACCAAAAGTGTAGGCTGCGATGGTGCTCGACGCGATCTAGATCAACCACTTGCTCTATAAGAGTGGTAATAAAACGTCTCAGCAATACTCGCGATGGTATTCAACGTCGCGCGACCGGAGGTGCGGCAACGAAGGCTTGGCGTGGCCCGACTTTTCGCGCTTTTGCAAAGCCGGGCGAACCCACCACTGCCGCTTCCGAGGTGTCCGCGCTCCTTCCGTTTATTCGTTGTCCATTTCTAGGAAACAAGTAGGTAGAAGTATAAAAACAATATCTTCTCCCACTTCCATGGCAGAAAAAAGTTGGGCAGATTCCTCGTTGGCGCTCCGCAATTCTTTTCGCACGGGCGCGGTATGTTGCAGAAGTCGCAGGGCTCTTATTTCGTTGCGCGGTGCTTTTCTCGTCGCGACAATAGATTGGGAGCATAGGTCTCACGTCTCACGTAGGACGCGCAGGCTTCGGGGAGCCCCAACACAAGGGCCAGCCTGGGTTTTAGCTTTGGTGTACTGGACGCGCCGCCAAAAATACGAAATCATGAAATGTTATTGCAATCTGCAGTAAAAGCTATTAAAGAAATATAATCACGCCTAGGGACCAACCTGTGACTCAGTGCTACCATGCTCGTGTGAGGAGAATTGCGGAATGCCAACGAGGAATTTACCGAAGAACGCAGATGACACGCGAATTCGCGCGAAATGAACTTTTGATGACGGATGGGTCAATGGATGAACATACCGCTCGAAATGGTGCGATAATGAGCGCCACCACGCCGACAAACGTACTCAGACTAGATGGATGTGGGCGAAAGCGGCAGCGGCGGCCGCGGCGGTATCAAAACAAATCTGAACAACTTGGACATGCGCGGAAATGATTTTCCGGCCGCTTTGGCCTTTCCGCCCGCTTGCCGCTTCCCAAGTGTGAACGTAGCCTGAGTGGTTGGGGCGCATACCCACAGTGGGGGACGGGCCGTCAATCGAGTGGTTAAATTCGGTGCATAAGAACAGGGGAATTAACAATTTGAACGGTGGAGCTTAGAAAGTAAGATTTTGTGAGATGTAAGAGCAGTGAACGCGACGTCGTTGTCTCTGTTTTCCTACCCGCGCGCTAGTTCAGCGTCGTATTCATGGCCTGGCACATACACGCGGCGACGATGTAGAATGTGGCGTTTTCTCTTTCACTGCAAAAAAAAAAAAAACAGAAACGAGAGGTGATTGCCCCGGTGCAACAAGCTGTCTAGAGAAGGTGCAAAGTTGATGTCAGTGGGAAAAGTGTGGCTTCGTACGATGCACGTGCACAATCTCGGACAGATGCGGCCGGCGTTTGGAGCAGTAAGGACAGTCGCGAGAGTCGTTTTCGTGGCCTGTCATATACACGCGGCGACAATAAAGGATGTGCCATTGTGTATGTATATATTACACAAAATTGCAAAGACAATGAGCCTTTCTACTATGGCGAATGGTAACATGATAAAAACGTTCTTGCGGTTATACCATTCTTTTTTTTTACAGTCTAGGATATTTTTGAGAAATGAGAAGGAAGTAAAAGGCGAATATGGCTAAAAAAAGCCGACAACACCGGAATTTTATTGCACTGAAAAAGAAAGCTACAATAAGTTTCGTTTCCTGTTGAAAAAAACGAAAATGCGAAGAACACGTTCCGATTTACCCCTGAAAGAAGCTCAGAAAACGATGAATCCTGCATATATTAAAGAACACACCAGCGCTTTTTCATTTCGTGCCCTTTCCTATAAAAAGAACATAATACGTTAGTCGAGGCAGTGTGGTCGATGTGGTAGCGCAGCAGATTAAGTGACCAGTAGCGCTTCAGACTTTGCCTGAAATGCAACGTCATGGCATTCTCGGAGCTCTGAGAATATGCATAAACTCGGGAAGGATTACTATGAACTGCCTCTTGAGTAAACCTTTTGTATTTATTGATAACTACTTCTATCCTGCGCGCTCTCGGGAACCGGAGAGAGGACACCATTTACTACAGCCATTCCAATTTCATTCCAATTCCAATTCATTCCAAGTGGATACGTCTGACAAGCTCACCGGCTGCAATTCGTAAATTGCTATATGTGTCGTAAAGTAATTAACTATGAAGTTAATTAGTGAATTTTTGGCAATTAGTTGAATATGTGTTTCGGTATGTCATGCTACTAATGTCCGCCTCTGCGAATAACCCAGCTCAACGATAAGAACTATTCTACCTGCCACAGGTGATTTTTTAAAATTCCATCAAGCTTAATTTTGAACACCCGGTATACTAATGAAATAAAGTGTTGCCGAAGCTCTGCCAAAACGGGCTTCCAATAATTGTTGTCAAGTGTGGCATCGCGCATTGACCATAGCGTAGGTGGTAAACTGCCGATGTCAGCTATGTGCCTCTTTTTCCTTATAGCCAAAAGTGACTCTTCATCCCCAACAGCTAGACAGCAATTTCTACTACCTTTGTCCTTTTATAGGAAGCGAAATGTGTTGCCGACATTCGCTTCTCTTCAACTCAGAACTGGTATGCAATTCGCGCATTATTTCAACAGTTGTTTTTAGGTTCGCTCTCGATCGCCAGGAATGAAGGCCCATCCGACAAGGCGGAGTTTTCGCATGCTAGCGCACAGGGATGTCTGTAGTACGGAGTGCTTTCTCTCACTGATAAATTATGATACATCGATGTTGCTTCGCACTTTAGGCTCAAGACCCAGTCAATCTCACTAAAGCTTTGTTTTGATTGCCACCTAACACAACAAAGCGGAATTATACGTTTCAAGAAATGAAGAAACGAACCCCAATATCCTGAGAAAAAAAGTACGTTTTGAACGTGTTTAAAGATGTTGCTAAATGTACTCACGTAACATGTTTCATTGTCAGGATCGGTTTGATTCCACGACGATGTGGCATTGTAACAAGACACGGTACAGTTGTTTGAAATCTAAAGGAGCAAAAATTGAAACGCGGCAGGTTATTGCGCAGTAGTCTTTTGTAGTAGAGGATTGGTCAGGTTATTGCGCAGAAGTTTTTCGGCTTTGCGAATATTATAGTCTTCTTGTGCTTCTTAATAACACCAAACTAGCTGTTGCCACTTCTATAGACACTCTTTGTAAAAAAACGATTTGTAATTATTTTTTGTCTTATGTAAAAAATCCCCACACAAAAGCAGGGTAAAAAGTGTGCTCAATGTCTTCGTGCTCAACTGAGCACTGCATGTTTGGGAACTGTGAAAAAAAAAATAACAAACTCCTGTCAACCCTCTCTATTCAACTCGCTTCTGCTCAAAGCCCTGTCCTTTCGGCAGGCTCATTTTCCACAAACTAGAGTGACGTAATATGACGATTTCAAAACCAAGAGCAGGTAGCTGAACCACAAGAACCTTTACGGCGCGTTTTGGAACATTCAGCGAAGCAGTAATGGCTTGTTACATATTTGCGATGCAGTTTTACAGAAAAGGCCACTTCTCACATTCTGTTAAAAAATTCTTGCGTGATTTCATTGGATCGTACAGTAGTGAAACACTTCTTGTTAACCAGAGGTAGACGCCTCAATGTTTCACCGAGAACAGATTTTCGCACCGAGTTCACATTTCGTAGAAATGGAGGTCGTGTTAGGGGTGATATGCAGCCAAAGCTAAAAATGCGGTTTAATTACGTCAGACAGTACCTTATTCGAGCACTGGTAAGCATTACAACTCAGATATTACCGGGGTCCTGGCAGAACGAAATCTGACAGCCAGTAAAAACTTGTGTGTCAAAATTTGGAGAGAACGAAGGTGATGTTATCTTATGCGAGTCAAATAATTTCTATTATCGACTAGTTCAAGGTAGCATTGTGAATATTCATAATTGGACTTTATATCCGGGCGTTTTTATTCTAGAGGTGAAGCAGAGTATCCTAAAGTAAAAGAAATTTACAACGCATTATATGCATGAGCATTCATACTCAACAAGTACTGATGTTTGTGTGAATTGCTAAGGAAGGCGTTTTGACTTCAGAAATATTCTCAGAGGGATGGCGTTCCTGCATGTACCTCAAGCCCCCAGCACGCTATGCTGCAGCCGATGCGGACGAGGTTGCCTCCGTCGCAAAGACGTTCCAGATAAGATAGCCATGGCCGCTGTCAGAGGCTTTTGTTCGCAGCGGAGCTATAGGAGTGGCTCAAGTCCGCCATTTTGTTTGTCGTTCTGCTTAAGGCTGTACAGATTTCGCGCGCCATTTATGGACGTCACGTTCTGAGATTCGTAGCTACAGCCTATGTATGCTGTATAGAAAACTGGTAATGATGCAATAGATGCTGCGCGATTGAGCCGTCATTCATAGCGCTGCTTTGAGCGGAGCAGCCATTCTTATAATTCATTTCGCAGTTACGAATATTTGCTATCTTGGATTTACGTGAAAGGAGTGTCTTCTTCGCCGCGGCGTTATTGCTGCGGTGCGGTAGTTGCTGTCGTCTTTGAAATGAATCGGTCGGCAGTGAATAAGTTTTACAAAACGTTGTAGTGTAGGATCTGTATCTGCTATCGCAGTAAACGAGCTCCGAACTGGAAGAGTCAAGGATTTTTGTTTTCTTTTCATGCGAATAATTACAGAATCAGTGAAACGTTTGTATGTATTCTCATGTTATTGACACGTATACATGTTTATCTTTCACCGGTGACCGCTTTCCACCGGCTAACAAGTGTTAAACGTTATCGCTCGGCGCAGGACACGCCTGCATCGGAAGCATCTCGAACGTTATCGATGCTTCAATCCTTCGTCTGTGGTCACCGACGCTCATGTAATCTGATTGTATGAGCGACGCGAATTGTCTAGAACTTTCTGGAAGACACGCGGGTATCAGGGATTAATCTGGAACCTTCGATGACTCAGGTATAAAAGCCGACGCGTTTCGCCGCTGATCAGATTTTCGACGATCGCCGACTGTGTTCGCCGCTATCGTTGTGCTTTGAATGTACCTTGCTTTGTGGGCACAGGTTCGCCCAATAAACAACCAGTTTCATCGTACACAGTCTTACGACTGTTTTCTTCAGCGTCACTACTACGTGACATCAGGTGGAGGTGCTAGTGCGTTGATGCAGCGAACGCCCCCGCAAAGCCGCGATCCAAGCCCGAAACCGGAGGACAACGCCAATGTCACCAAGGACCAGCGAGCTAGCCGTAGGCAGCAAGGACTTCTGCCGGAGTACGGACTTCTTCCCGAGAAGACCACAGCGATCAAGGCCAAGTCAACGACCCCAATGGCAGCCTCAGCGTCCTCCATCCTGCTGCAACAACCTCGGGAGCCACCGACCTTCCCTGGATCATCGGCTGAAGACCCTGAAACCTGGCTGGAGACATACGAGCAGACCGCGACGTTCAAGAAATGGAGCGACGACGACAAGCTGCGCCATGTCTATTTTTCGTTGGATGACGCTGCTCGGACCTGGTTTGAGAACAGAGAGACCACCCTGGTTACGTGGGACCTTTTTCGTGAAAACTTCGTGAGGACCTTCACGAGTGTCGTACGAAAGGAGAGGGCAGAGGTTCTCTTAGAAACCAGAGTGCAATTGCCGAACGAGAACATCGCGATCTTCACGGAGGAGATGACTCGCCTCTTCCGCCACGCCGACCCCGACATGTCTGAAGAAAAGAAAGTTCGGTTCTTGATGCGGGGTGTCAAAGACCAACTATTCGCCGGATTGATGCGCAACCCGCCCAAGACTGTCGCCGAATTTCTTTCCGAGGCTACAACGATCGAGAAGACGCTTGAAATGCGCGTCAGGCAATACAACCGCCGTGCCCTGACCAACTACGCCGACGCTCAAGCGCTAGGCGCCGACGACCTGCGCGAGACCATCAGAGCGGTCGTTCGCGAGGAGCTGCATAAGCTCTTTCCCAGGTCGCAGCCTCACGTGGCATCAATCGCCGACGTCATCAAAGACGAAGTTCAGCTCTCACTTGCAGTTCCCGATGTGCAGCCACAATCGCCGCAACCCCAGCCGGAAGCGCTGACCTACGCCGCCGTCACCCGTCGTCAAGGCCCCCCTCCGCGCTCGCGCCAGGGCCCCGTAACGCCGCAGTTCCGTCGTCCACCTCCGCCGCCGGCAGCACACCCGCCCGTCGCCCAGCACAGCTACCAGAGGAAGACGGACATTTGGCGCGCCCCCGACCAACGCCCGCTCTGCTATCACTGCGGGGAAGCCGGCCATGTCTACCGCCGATGCCCATACCGCGAGATGGGCCTACGAGGGTTCCCCGTCAACGCGCCGCGTCCCGATCGAGGTGAACGACCGCGCGACATCGCCGACTACCTCGCCGGAGCCCAGTGGCAACCACGACGATCCTCACGCTCGCCGTCACCAGGCCGCTACATCTCGCCGCATCGCCGTCAGTACAACGGTACCACCCGGGGCCGATCTCCTAGCCCTTACTCGGGGAACTAAAGGCAGCAACCGATGGAGGTGCGGTTGCTGTACGATGCAATGCCGAAGATCCTCCGACGCCGCCGACGACGACGATTCGCGATTCATCACGACGAGATATCAGCACGCCGCCTAGCAACAGCCTTGACAGCACTTCGCCGCCGAAAGAAGACCTTCCGACGCGACGTAGCAGCAGCAGAGCAAGCCGACGCAGCCGTGATCCGACGCCACGAATTAACCGCAACGCCAGACGCCGGTCTACCGATCTAGACGTGCTTATCGATGGCCATAACGTCACCGCTCTCGTTGACACCGGAGCCGACTATTCCGTCGTTAGTGGCCCGTTCGCCGCCAATTTGAAGAAGGTGAAAACAGCCTGGCAAGGACCCGATATCCGGACAGCGGGAGGCCACCTAATAACGCCAACTGGAATCTGCACAGCGCGAGTCACAGTAAACAACCGCACTTACCCGGCGAGCTTCGTAATCCTGCAGCACTGCTCCAGGGATGTCATCCTAGGCATGGACTTTCTAAATCAACACGGTGCAGTCATCGACTTAAGGTCCAAGTCAATAACGCTTTCAACGCACAACGCGATACCACCAGATACACGCATAAGTAACCATGCCTTGAATGTGCTTGAAGAACAAGTCACCGTTCCGCCTGGCTCCAGCGTAATGATTTCCGTCGGTACCGAAGTGCCTGCAGGCATGGAGGGCGTCATCGAGGACGATCATCACTTACTGCTCCACCGTGAAATTTGGGTCGCTAGAGGCATAGCTGAGCTACGTGCAGGGAAAGCAAGGGTGATGCTGACGAACTTCAGCCCCGAATACAAGCGCATTAACAAAGGCACCACGGTCGCCTACATCGAAGAAATAGTACAAGCCAGCAGTGCTTCCGCCTTCACGGATTCCAGTGCACCTACAACGACGACTATAGTACCTGAACCAACTTTCGACGTCAATCAGAACCTTCCCAGGCATAAGAAAGAACCACTAAAGGCTCAAGCCCCCAGCACGCTATGCTGCAGCCGATGCGGACGAGGTTGCCTCCGTCGCAAAGACGTTACAGATAAGATAGCCATGGCCGCTGTCAGAGGCTTTTGTTCGCAGCGGAGCTGTAGGAGTGGCTCAAGTCCGCCATTTTATTTGTCGTTCTGCTTAAGGCTGTACAGATTTCGCGCGCCATTTATGGACGTCACGTTCTGAGATTCGTAGCTACAGCCTATGTATGCTCTATAGAAAATTGGTAGTGATGCAATAGATGCTGCGCGATTGAGTCGTCATTCATAGCGCTGCTTTGAGCGGAGCAGCCATTCTTATAACTCATTTCGCAGTTACGAATATTTGCTATCTTGGATTTACGTGAAAGGAGTGTCTTCTTCGCCCCGGCGTTATTGTTGTGGTGCGGTAGTTGCTGTCGTCTTTGAAATGAATCGGGCGGCATTGCATAAGTTTTACAAAACGTTGTAGTGTAGGATGTGTATCTGCTATCGCAGTAAACGAGCTCCGAACTGGAAGAGTCAAAGATTTTTGTTTTCTTTTCATGCGAATAATTACAGAATCAGTGAAACGTTTGTATGTATTCTCATGATATAGGTATGCTGTCACGCTTGTCAACAGACGAAGAAATATATGAATGTACGGGGAACGCACCAGACCAGCCGTGGAATTTACTTTATAGCATGTCACTGGGGCAGCTGGAATAAATACACAACGGGAGAGTTAGCATAGTCATGCCAATACGTAATTTTTTATACGAAAAGAACAATATTTAGTCTGTATACCGGTATGTATCAATTTCAGACACAGGAAAAACGAAATAAAGTAACGCAGCAGCATTTGACAGCAATACATACGCCGTGCCTCAGTCATTCATGGTTGTGCAGTCGTTATCTTCATAAAAATGTGGTATAAGTAGTCGTGCGTCAGCGTCAGCAATCAACTCCTCCGTGACAATCACAAAGACACGAATTACACTACTGATAAAAGAAAGCAATCAGGTAAGTGTCACACAAGTTATCGTGCATAGTTTTATTCTTCAACGACGAATTGGAAACCAAATCGGGAGGTATTTCACAGGTTAGAATGGTTGAATTACGTATTCAGGCGTTTTAAAAAGCCGCGGTGTACTGGTTTGTTCATAAATCGAATAACAGAAATTGGGCAGTAGTACTACCCAACCTGGTATTCGATTTATCTTATCCATGTTATTTCTGGTATTCGAAAAAACAAAAAGCTGTTGCGACTGTTTTTTGATACAGTAGACACTCGTGAAACGGGACCTCACGGCACCAAGAAATTACGTTTTGATTATTAGGAGTTCTATTTACCGACAGGTGGAGCTGAGGAACATGTAAGATGCTCTTTGAAACGGGCAGACACTTTATAGCAAATATTAGGTGCAGCAGACATGAATAAGAAGCTTCTTACAGAGTTTATACTTGCACGCAGCCGTTGACAAAAACAACCTAAACAACAACAACAGCTTAAAAAATTACAAAAAAATTGACCCGGCATCCTCTTCGTCTACTACTATGGCGAACGGAACTGGTGGGAAACCGCCACGCACATGGAGCCAAAGAGAAAGTCCCAGTCAACGTGAAAGCTGGGAAAGTGCGGAGCAGCCGGCCTTGTTAGAAGCGATTTTAACAAATTTCTCTAGATAATTCGATTAATTTATGAGTATTCGTGTATTTGCTATTATTTTGAATCTAGTATAATTTTACCCGGTTTTGCGCTGCTATTGGCATGTTTTGGCCCTGTTTTGCGCTTATGTTTTCCGAGCGTGACGACATGACTCATGACACATTAGACGCCGATAGCCCGGGCCCCTAAAGTGCTCCGCACTTAAAAGTAAATATTAGTAGTTGTGGTCTCTGTCTCGCGGTGCTCCACCGGGAGGCACCTAGACCACTGCGCGAGTCCGGGGATCCGAGCCCCGCAGGACGACGATCACCTAAGCCGCGTGTGCTGCGTGCCTGAAGCAGACGCTCGTTCGGTCTCCACTAGGAGAGAGACAGAGCACCATAAGGAGAATGCCCAGGGTACAAGAAAGGCGTTCATTAGACGACTACCTTGGCGCTGACTAACTGTTACACCCTATAGGCGCGGTGCTAATAAGCCGAAGCTCCCGCAAATCAAAGGTGGCACAATAAAATCAGAGAACGCTGTAACAAGCTGCTATACGGGGGGATGGCTTCCAACGACCGTGCTACCAGGGCAACGTTCCTACAGCTCGGTGTAGCCCCCGAGGGCGATAAAATAAAATAAAAAATTTTCTAATAAACCGAATGGGCTCACATTTCGTGAGCTTGCTACGGTATGCGTGTGGTTTAACGTAAAATTCATATTTGAGGCTCAACCTTCAACGTATCGTCTAATAACAAGAATAAAATAGGCCAGAAAGAATATGCTGCCTTCTGGAGACTAGCAAATGAACTATGAACTAAGAAGGCAGTCTTGCGATGCGGTAAATAAATTTACGTGAATGACACGTACATGCAACATAGATGAAGCATCGAAACTACGTGTGGATCCATGTTTCGCACTGGCAAATATTTGCGTTACTAATTACTAAAATTCACGAAATATTTAATAGTTCTTCTGTGTAGTCATGCTAATCATGCTTGTCACTGTGCCTCTGATGTCAGATAAAGCTCCATGGAAATAATCTAATTTTGCAAGGCATTTCAGAGAACAAAATAGGTTTTGAGACTTTCAGAAAGAATGTTCTTACTTCCATCTTCGTATTCTTCATATGAATTCGATGATCCTTCTGAATCTGTAAATAAAGTTGAACGAGTGACATTTTATCAACTATGTTGTCCATACTGTTTACACTCGAACGATACTGTGCAGAAATAAATGGACGCCCTACGTACGTTCTCCGAAACGTGAGTGCTCGCTAAAAAACCTGTTGGTTCGCATAGCAACACGATTTGGCCCTCAACAGTCACGCGCAGTCGGATGCAGGAATGAACGCATACTTCAAATCAGTGCGGAAACTTACTTCGACGTGAAAAAAAGGACACAGGGCGAGCGCTTTAGTACGAGCACAAAACTCTTCTTTTGTCATTTTGTTCATGTGGCCATTGCCTTCCACGCAGACTTCATGGGATTGCGCGACTCTGACGCGTCCCCTGATGCTGTTTTCCTCGCATGGTTCCCGTTTCCTGTTATCCGTTTTCGCAGTGTGGCTTTACAGTGGCGGCGGTCGGTGTTGCTGCGGTGCATTGGGAGAGATGGTGCGGGTGTTGCTTTGCTAACGCCACCTGACGGCAGGCTGCAGCTCCTGGGCGTGGGGTCGGCAAGCAGAGCAGGCGCTTCGTGCGTGCGCCGACCCGCTTGGCGGGACCGTCCCGAGAACGCTTAGAAGCATGCCACCGGAATGGAATAACAGGTATCAATGGAACGCGCCACCGCTCGCGTTACGGTACACGTGAACGATTAGGCGTTGGCGTCTAGCATGAGGGCGAACATATTCGCTTGCTATCCGGTAGCGGTGAGTCGGACCTCCTTCATTTGTCGCGCGCCTATCGGCGTAGTAATTCGGCTGGCGTGCATTAGCGTGTGAAAGGTGCAATAAGCGCCAGTTTGATTGTTTGCACTTCTGTGTTGTCGTTCCTTCGTCCCAAGAGCACGTGTGAGACGCCACAACTTCACGTATGAATTGATTGCATCTAGCCTAGCTTTCTATCCCACGGGAAAGACTCACGCCACTCTCATGTGCGTGAGTCAACCATGGGATTTATAGCCTACGAGTAGTTACGGTAACGGCTCCAAAGCTACTGTGCTGCTTTAACCTGCACGGGTAGTCGGAAATAAATGAACAAACAATCGTACACACTAATCGTAACCGCAAAAGCTAGCTCTTGCATACGCGTGAATTATTAGGCTGCGAACGGTGCTGCGTACGTAAATGATAATAATATATAATAATGCATTATTCAACTCATGAGGGCTGATACACACCGAATAACCAATACCAAGTGACCTGTAATGCCGCTTGGTAGGAGAAAAAGGCAGCGGTAAGCGCAAAATAAACTAAAGAAGGTCACAGGTGTACTCTTGTGTTAGGAGTTTTTGCCTGTAGGTTTAATAAAAAGTCACCAATTCCATTCAATTCAAATCTCCAAACAAGTGTCATTCTAGAAATTCACTGCAAGTGAATACACTTTCCTAAAACTACAATTCATTGATTGCAATATTTGCCGTAAAGTTATTATTTAAGAAGTTATTTAGTAGACTTTTTTTACTTAGTTCAGTATGTGGTTCGATTTGTCGTGCAAGTAATGTCCGCCTCTCTAAATAATCAAGCTAAAGGAGCAGAATTATGTTATCTGGCACAGATGATCTTTAATAATTCCGAAAAACCTAAAAATGATATTCCCGTATAATAGTGCCATCATCATAGATATTTCAGCCCCTCGTCCTTTGCGCTTCGTCGGACGTATCTTCTTTACGGCTATTTATGTCGAGAATCACGACACAATTATGAATAATTTTAGCACAAGTTCGTGCTCGTCTGTTACAGAACTGTTGTAAAAGTTTCGACAGCGACATTGCACGTTAGCCTCGGATAGGCTGCGTTACCTATTCGGAACGGAAATTAAAATCTGCTACAAGTAGAATATGTAAGGAGTGCCTAGCGGACATCCGTACTATATAACCATTCAGAACACGTGCGCCCAAAGGCAACAATATGTGAAGGGCGCTCAAAACTTTTTGCTGTTAGTGTATGAGCCCTAGTAGCAAAGCAAAGAAAGCAGCTAAACGTTATCTCAAACCTAATCGCAGGCTGTGTACGACCCTCTTTATGGCAGCAAGTTATTCTACTCCGGGTGATAGTACACTCCACTGGTGAGGAATACGCACATGAACAATTGTGCTGTGCACGGAAAGGGCAGTGTTAACTTGTCGACTACACATGTGAATAGTAAGAGGAATAGACCTCCGTATGTAAAACGTCACATGTATAAAAAATACGGAAAGGAAAATTTAGGCAGCATTTTTCATTTCTTTCCCTCTGCCGTCGATGTGAATGAAGTCTTCAGTTTTTAAGTGCAAACGACGGGCCAACCAAACAACTGTTGTCCGTATAAAAAAATATCGTGGCAACACACAGATATTGAAGTAAGAAAAACATTCCCAAGGTCTCTTATGGAATTCGTAAGACGACTTAAAATATATTAAGATAAAAATATTAGTAAGGCGAAAGCCCAAGTGCCGATGCATTAGATTGACCCCCTAAATTCGCTAAGTCGAATCCGCTTAGTCATCCCCCTTATTCATACTCTTAATTCGCTTACTCGTAGAAGACAGTGACCCGCACACCATAAAACTGCTGCGTGAGCGTTTACATATAGATAGGACACGATGCCGGATTGGTGTAGTAGGTCACTACACCAACCAGACCCTACACCAACCCTACTCTTTACTCTTTGGGCCGTCGGCCATTTTTGTACATTTCACGTAGTCGCCGCGTTTTCGCTCAAGGACTTTGAAGGTCGACTGAACGATGTGGCATTTAAGGCTTTCGCCTTAATAATATTTTTTGGGTGGGGCCACTTGTGTTGTTCATGCCTAATTTTCGGCATGCAGCATTGAATCAAGCCATCGGCTCCAGAAACGCGTTGTTGGTAAAAGAAAACTAGCAGTTTCGCCCGAAAGGCGAAGCATTGATTGCGATCATCATGCAGCATCGATGAAGCATCGACTTTTGTAATGTTCGTTTGTAAACGTTCGCTTGGTAACTAAATTAACAAACATAGTGTCAGCGTCCACAGCAAACATGAACCTATCAGACTTGATGACCGCGGACACTGGCAGTCAAAATGCTGGCGTGAGCTAGCGAAGTGACCTTCGTGCTGTTGTCTATCGCTACACCAACCCGATATCATGTCTTCACTCTTTGTACCGTCGGCCATTTTTGTACATTTCACGTAGTCGCCGCGTTTTCGCTCAAGGACTTTGAAGGTCGACTGAACGATGTGGCATTTAAGGCTTTCGCCTTAAAAATATTTTTTAGGTGGGGCCACTTGTGTTGTTCATGCCCAATTTTCGGCATGCAGCACTGAATCAAGCTATCGGCTCCAGAAACGCGTTGTTGGTAAAATAAAACTAGCAGTTTCGCCCGAAAGGCGAAGCATTGATTGCGATCATCATGCAGCATCGATGAAGCATCGACTTTTGTAACGTTCGTTTGTAAACGTTCGCTTGCTAACTAAATTAACAAACATAGTGTCAGCGTCCACAGCAAACATGAACACATCACACTTCATGACCGCGGACAATCGCAGTCAAAACGCTGGCGTGAGCTAGCGAAGTGACCTTCGTTCTGTTGTCTATCGCTACACCAACCCGATATCGTGTCTTTACTCTTTGGGCCGTCGGCCATTTTTGTACATTTCATGTAGTCGCCGGGTTTTCACTCAAGAACTTTGAAGGCCGACTGAACGATGTGGCATTTAAGGCTTTCGCCTTAATAATATTGTTACGCGAACGAAGAATTAAGTACAGGAGACTATTTACAAGTATATTTACAAATGATAGCTGCAGCACTGACCAGAGCAGCCGATAGCTCGAGAGCCCAGAGCAGTGCGTCTTCTTCGTCTAGGAGCACGCGCGCCTCGTTCAAACAACCAAATACCACACGCGTGTAGCATAATTCCTTGGCGGCAGAAGCGACGTCCCGGAGCGTCTAAAAGTCATCACTGGGAGGGTGATACTGCTTCAGTCGTGTAACGTGCACGATATCACTGGACTGGGAAGCAGATGGGGCGTCAGGGGCGATCTCGTAGGTGACGGGAGTCACGGCACGAATCACTTGGTAGGGGCCTGTGTAACGAGACAGCAGTTTTTCTGACAGGCCGACCTGACGCGACGGAGACCATAGAAGCACCAAAGAAGCAGGCGGGAAGTGCACGTCGCGGTGTCGCTGGTCGTACAAACGCCCTTGACTCTCTTGGGAGTGCAGAAGGCGGCCACGGGCAATTTCCCTTGCGTGGGCAGCGCGGGTGACGGCGTCAAGTGCATATTCACTGGTGGGTGCTGTGTGAACAGGGAGGCTTGCGTCGAGGGGCAGTGCTGGTTCTCGGCCGAACAGAAGGAAAAATGGCGAATAACCGGCTGTGTCGTGGCGCGAGGAATTATACGCAAAGGTGACAAACGGCAGAGCGAGGTCCCAGTCAGTGTGGTCGGAAGACACATACTTCGCGAGCATGTCTGTGACAGTGCGATTAAGACGCTCCGTGAGGCCATTCGTTTGCGGATGGTATGACGTGGATAGCTTGTGTCTCGTGGCACAGGACTGCAGAATGTCCGGGATAACTTTTGACAGGAATGTCCGGCCACGGTCTGTGAGAAGTTGTCGCGGAGCTCCATGTAATAAAATCACGTCGCGTAGAAGAAAATTGGCAACATCTGTGGCGCAGCTTGTAGGGAGCGCTCGGGTGATGGCGTAGCGCGTGGCATAATCTGTGGCCACAGCGATCCACCTGTTCCCAGAGGTAGAAAGAGGAAAAGGGCGAAGTAAATCTAAACCAACCCGAAAGAATGGTTCCACGGGAATGTCAATTGGTTGAAGGTACCCAGCAGGGAGCGTCGACGGTGTCTTGCGTCGCTGGCATTTCTCACACGCAGCTACGTATCTTCGAACGGAGCGAGCAAGCCCTGGCCAAAAGAAGCGTCGGCGGATCCGTTCGTAGGTATGTGACACACCGAGGTGACCGGCAGTGGGGAGGACGTGAAGGTTGTGGAGAACAGCCGTGCGAAGGTGTTTAGGGATCACAAGGAGTAATGCTGGGCCGTCGGGGTGAACGTTGTGGCGGTAGAGTACGCCATTTTGAAGTGTGAATAAGCGAAGGGAGCTGTCGGCAAGTGACGATTCCAGGCGGTCAATGATGACACGCAAGGACGGGTCACGGCGCTGCTCGTCGGCGACATGGACTAGTGGAAAAACAGAGAGAACGCAGGCGTCGGTGTCAGTATCAGACGTAGAGGTCGGGTCTTGGACTGGGTAGCGAGAGAGGCAATCTGTGTCCTGGTGTTGGCGTCCCGACTTGTACGTCACTGCGTAGGGATATTCTTGTAGTCGGAGAGCCCAACGACTGAGCCTACCAGTAGGATCCTTGAGCGATGAAAGCCAACACAGCGCATGATGGTCTGTGATTACTGAGAAGGGCTTGCCATATTAATATGGGCGGAACATTGAAACAGCCCAGACTAGAGCAAGACATTCGCGCTCGGTAATCGAATAGTTGCGCTCTGCAGTTGTCAGGAGCCGGCTAGCGTAGGCTATAACGCGGTCGTGTCCGTGTTGTCGTTGCGCTAAGACTGCGCCGATCCCATAACCACTGGCATCGGTTCGGACCTCTGTAGGTGGGGACGGGTCAAAGTGGGCCAAGATCGGTGGATTGGTCAGAATCGTGATAAGGCGTGAAAATGCAGCAGCCTGAGGGGAACCCCACGTAAAAGGCACGTCTTTCTTCAGAAGTTCAGTGAGTGGTCGAGCGATTGCTGCGAAATCTTTCACAAACCGTCTGAAATAAGAGCAGAGCCCCACAAAACTACGGACGTCTTTGACAGACTGAGGTACAGGAAAAGCTGTTACTGCTCGAACCTTCTCCTGGTCGGGTTGTACTCCGGAAGCATCGACGAGATGGCCGAGCACTGTAATCTGTCGGCGCCCGAAGTGGCACTTCGATGAGTTTAATTGGAGCCCAGCCTTGCGGAAGACGTCAAGGATAGCTGCGACGCACTCAAGGTGCGTCTCAAACGTAGCAGAAAACACAAGGACGTCGTCGAGGTAACAAAGGCAAGTTGACCATTTGAAACCTTGAAGCAGAGAGTCCATCATCCGTTCGAACGTGGCGGGGGCATTGCATAAACCAAACGGCATAACCTTAAATTGGTAGAGGCCATCTGGAGTGACGAAAGTGGTCTTTTCTTGGTCTTGCTCATCAACGGAAATCTGCCAATAACCAGATCGCAGGTCAATGGACGAAAAGTATTTGGCACCATGAAGACAATCAAGGGCGTCGTCAATTCGTGGTAACGGGTAAACGTCCTTTTTAGTGATTCGGTTTAGGTGACGGTAATCAACACAGAAACGCCACGTGCAATCTTTCTTTTTGACGAGCACCACCGGCGACGCCCAGGGGCTCCACGAGGGCTCAACAATGCCTTTTGCGAGCATCTTGTTGACTTCCTGCTGAATAACTTGCCGCTCTGCCGTGGACACGCGATACGGTCGGCGATGAATGGGAACAGCATCACCAGTGTTTATCCGATGCTTAACAAGGGACGTCTGACCAAGTGGGCGATTATCAGTGTCAAATATGTCGCGATAGGAAAGCAAAAGGCGATATAGGGCGGCCGCTTGACCAGGGGCGAGGTCCGGAGCGACCATGGGACGTAATGGGTCGTCGAGGTTCAAGGCATCCTGCGGTAATCAGGAGGATCTGGAGACGCGTCGGCTGCAAAAGCAGTGACGTGGTCGTCTGTCACTGACCGGAGCGTGGCCACCGCTATGCCTTCAGGTAACACTTGCTTCGTCAAGCCAAAATTGACAACGGGGAGACACATCCGATTAGCAGCAAGGGTAACGACGGAGTGTGGCACAGAGATGTCGCGCGCCAGGAGGACATCACGAATAGGGGCGACGACATAGTCGCCATCAGGCACGGTTGCCGTTGAGGCCAATTCGACGAAGGTTAGGGCTTTTGGAGGTAACCGAACAAACGCTGTAGTGCATAGGGTGTGTGGTTGTTCGGGCGAACGTCGGAAACAAGAGGAAACTCGAGGCACAGCGTACCGGTGGAACAGTCGAGGAGGGCAGAATGCGTCTTCTGAAAGTCGAGCCCGAAGATTAGGTCATGAGGGCAACTGGTCAGCACGGAGAACAGGACGGGAACTTGGCGGCCAGCAATTCCTACGCGAGCAGTGCACATACCACAGACGGCAACAGTGGCGCCATTGGCGACGCGTACGGCTCGAGTGACGGCAGGCGCAAGAACTTTTTTGAGGCGACGACATAGGTTAGCGCTCATTATGGACACTTGGGCTCCAGTATCAATCAATGCCGTCAACGGGACACCATCTACATCTACTTCAATTAGGTTCGTGTTCGTGAGGAGCGTCAACGGAGGATTTGGACAGGACGAACGTGATGCAGCACTACCTCCAAGAGCTGCATGGCCTAGTTTTCCGTCCGGGAGGGGCCATAATTGGTCGGCGATGAATAGCGGCGTGGCTGGGGCGACGGGGACCGACGGCGCTGAGGTGACGGCGAGCGAGTGGGACGACTGTCATCGAGGGATACGTGAGAGCTGGAAGGCATTCGGCGAGGTGAGTAGGGGCGAGGGTCGGCATATGGGCGAGGAGACGGGGAAAAGTAGCTCGAATACGGCGATCTTCAGGAGGTGCGGCAGTGGCGAGCGACGTGGCCAATGCGGTGGCAACGAAAGCAAATGGGCTTGTCGTCCGCAGTTCTCCACTCTGTAGGGTTGCGGTATCTGGGACGGGAATACAGATCGCTGCGAGGAGCAGCTGCCGGCACCAGTCGGGCGTCAGCTCGGGAGATGGAGCAGGCAGCAGGAAAACCGAGGTTCGCAAACTCTTGCCGCACAACCTCCTGAATGAGGGAGATCGCTGGGGCTGGTTGGTCAATGGTGGGGTCAAGTGGGCGCGGAAGGAACGTGGCAGGACTGGCAGCCTCGAGCTCGCGGCGAACAATAAGCGTGACGGTCTCATTGGAGGGGGGTGAAGCGGTAAGGGCGACGCAGGAAGGTGTCGCAGCCGTGTTAGGGAGCCGGGAGAACTGTGGAATGACGCGGCGGCTTTTGGCGAGCTCAAAGCGGCGGCATTCCTTGACAATGACGTTGATGGTAGACACATTGTTGAAGATCAACAAGTTGAACGCGTCGTCCGCGATCCCCTTGAGAACGTGGCCAACCTTGTCATCTTCGACCATGTTCTCGTCGACTTTCCGGCAAAGAGCTAGCACGTCTTGTATGTACAAGACATACGATTCAGTGGAAGACTGTACTCGTGTAGCAAGCTCTTTTCTTGCAGCCTGCTGCCGACCGGTCGGATTTCCAAAGAGGTCGCGGAGCTTCGCCTTGAAAGCGTCCCAGCTAGAGATCTCCTCCTCGTGTGTCCGGAACCAGACACGAGGTGTTCCGCCCAAGTAGAAGAGGACATTAGCTAGCATTATGGTAGGGTCCCAGTGGTTGTTGCGGCTAACAAGCTCATACATGCGTAGCCAGTCATCAACGTCAACATTATCTTGGCCGGAGAATATGCCAGGATCGCGGGGAGTGGCAACCGTGACGTACGTGGTGGTTGGAGTTGCAGTAGTAGCAGCAGACGAGTTGTCGTCACCGGGAGCCATGGCGGAAAGCTGGACGGTGCGGCCGCTGCTGAGCTCCGTGGTGAGGACGGGGAACGGCACGCTCTACCAAAAATGTTACGCGAACGAAGAATTAAGTACAGGAGACTATTTACAAGTATAATTACAAAAGATAGCTGCAGCGCTGGCCAGATCATGATGATGATGATGATGACTTTTCTTTGGCGCATTGCCACTCACGGGGATCGGCCAATAGGCGGGAAGATTTTATATACGTGCTAAGTGACTAAATTTAGCTAATATCTAATTTTGGTAAATATAATAAAGCGAATAAATTCTAATACAATTCAGTGGACAATAAATATATAAAAAGTAGGCATAGTAGCATAAGAGGGAATGAGGTAATGATAAATGGATTATTAGGATTAACAATGGAAGCGGTTTCATTCAACAATGAATTTCTCTATGGTGATGCATACATTCCTGTGTGAGTGTCCAAGCACAGAAGCTCCGAAAGACAGCAGTTCCGGAGAGTTCAATGGCAGGCCGAGGTGTCGCATTGCAATTTGCAATGTTCTTTTTCTTAGGGAGGAGAAACGCCGGCAGTCCAGTAAGTAATGGTCGATCGTTTCGAATTCGTTACAGAAATGACACAAAGGGGAGATCGCCAGACCAGATCGGTGCATGTAGAAATTTAGGCGGGGGACTCGACATCGCAGTCTTGTTAATGCCACTTCTGTTTGTCTGGATTTGCAAAAGTTCCTGCTCCAAGGGAATTGTAAGTGGTGCAGTTCGGTGGATGATGTTAGATCTGATTTTGATGCCATAAGGGTGTATCTTCTAAACCTAGCAGGCGTTATGAAACCTGTCGTTGGAAGAAGGGAACACACAGGGCCTGTAATAGAAGCCTTTGCCAGGCTATCTGCGCTTCATTCATAAATATGCCTTTGTGACCAGGTACCCATACTAATCGCAAATTCCGCAAATGACTTGGAACCAATGAGTGCAAATTTTTTACTATATGCGACTCGCCAGGAGCAGTAAGTGAGGTGCACAAGGATAGAGAGTCTGTTAATGCTACCGCGGTTGTTGTGGGAGGCTGTAGCTTACGCAAAGCTAAGACAACAGCTAGGAATTCCGCTTGGAACAGCCGATAGCTCGAGAGCCCAGAGCAGTTCGTCTTCTTCGTCTAGGCGCCCGCGCGCCTCGTTCAAACAACGAAATACCACACGCTTGTAGCAATATCTTTTAGGTGGGGCCACTTGTGTTGTTCGTGCCCAATTTTCGGCATGCAGCACTGAACCAAGCTATCGGCTCCAGAAACGCGTTGTTGGTAAAAAAAACAAAAAACTAGCAGTTTCGCCCGAAAGGCGCACCGCACCATTGATTGCGATCATCATGCACCATCGATGAAGCATCGACTTTTGTAACGTTCGTTTGTAAACGTTCGCTTGCTAACTAAATTAACAAACATAGTGTGAGCGTCCACAGCAAACATGAACACATCACACTTCATGACCGCGGACACTCGCAGTAAAAACGCTGGCGTGAGCTAGCGAAGTGACCTTCGTGCTGTTGTCTATCGCTACACCAACCCGATATCGTGTCTTTACTCTTTGGGCCGTCGGCCATTTTTGTACATTTCATGTAGTCGCCGCGTTTTCGCTCAATGGCTTTGAAGGTCGACTGAACGATGTGGCATTTAAGGATTTCGCCTTAATAGTATTTTTTAGGTGGGGCCACCTGTGTTGTTCATGCACAATTTTCGGCATGCAGCACTGAACCAAGCTATCGGCTTCATAAACGCGTTGTTGGTAAAAAAAAGTAGCAGTTTCGCCCGAAAGGCTAAGCATTGATTGCGATCATCATGCAGCATCGATGAAGCATCGACTTTTGTAACGTTCGTTGGTAAGCGTTCGCTTGCTAACTAAATTAACAAACATAGTGTCAGCGTCCACAGCAAACATGAACGCATCACACTTGATGACCGCGGACACCCGCAGTCAAAACGCTGGCGTGAGCTAGCGTAGTGACCTTCGTGCTGTTGTCTATCGCTTCAACGCAAACTGAGCGCCGAGAACACACAAAGCTACGAGCCGCCGACGCTAGTCCCCCCAACGCAGATCCCTCTGAAGACGCGGCCGCGTGACTGCGTTCAGCCGCTGTATACGTAGTTGCAGCCGCAGTAACATGCCGACCCCCTCTCTGATGCCTCGCCATGTTGGGTTCCTCGCGCGCGGCGAAAGACGGCGTATTTCCTGCCCTCCGCTTTCTTCCTTTTCGCGCGGGCGAGATTCAGGCGCGCTCGTCGGCTCCCCTCGCACGCTTTCACTCGCACATACAGCGTAGGGCGCGCGGCGACGGTGTTATCGCCCTTGGACTTTACACAGAACCTCCCGGTGACGGCAGAAATTCGGCTAGAATGCCCATATAGTTGCTATCACAATAAAATGATCTGCAGCCATTACATGTGACTTTGTGTGCTTCCTTTGCCGGATCTCATTCGCACGTGTGGAATACGGCGCGCGGCGACGATTTTATCGCCCTTGGACTTCATACGCAACCTCACGGTGACAGTGACGACGGAGGAGCGCGTGGAGTATTCACATAATTTGCTGTCGCAATAAAATTATAGTGTTTATAGCACACAGATATTGAGGCAAGAAATGATATTTTTTAGATGGGGTCATTGCGTTGTTTTTGCCCAATTTCGACATGCAGCAATGAACCAAGCCATCGGTTATAGAAACACTTTGTAAAACATTATGTGCGCCCATTAAATGTGACTCCGTGCTGCCTGGAGTCTCAAATGCTTCGTAAGCAGAATTTCTCACATATCTCCGCCGTCATAATCAGGCCGCCGGTGCCTGGTATCCAACTCACGACCTTGTGAAAAGCAAAATATCGGTTATTTGAGTACAGCCGCCTATTTTTCATATTTTCACGGTGAAACCTCAGAAAAAATGATAAATATGAAATTATCGAAAGCTACTTGAGTAAAGAAATTCTGTGGGACTCATGTGCACAATTTTAGCACGTAATGTGACATGCCTGGTGCGTCCTCTCCGTATTTGAGTATGATGTTAGAATGCAAGGACCCTTGTACGTTTTTTGGTCCGGTGCACAGAGCCCCAGATTGAGAGAGAGAGAGAGAGAGAAAAGCCCCGCGGATTGAGGCTGCGGGCGCGACAGTAAGACGACGCAAAAAGACGGGACGAAGGGAAGCCCCAGCATTGGGACAGACACATCGCGCTGCTCAGCGCATGTCTATTTGATTGTCCGGGAGGCGCACAGTGTTTCTACAGCTCTACTTGGCCTAAGATAACACTACATCTCACCAACTCGCGTCGGCCAACAGGAAAAAAGAGCCGAAAGAAAGGTTCTTTCATAGGGACACTCTAATCGCCCTCACAATGGAGCCGAAGGAACGGACGCTTCGCGCAAGAAATAGTAGCTCAAAGTGGACGAGCCCTCCTCCCTTGTTCGAGCACACAACGGCTCTCATCATTGCTTCACTGCCACGTGTCTTAGCCTACCCTGCACTGCACGGACTAGCGTAGCAACAAGTAGGCACAGTAGCATGCCTATCCAGTGCAAATGGAGCTTGATATAGGGTAGCCAAGATAGTTCTCGTCGAAAGGTCTAAAACGTTTGCCAATCAGGTTGCATGTTTGCTCGCACCGCATTCGGAGGTACAGTCAACGTTTTGGGATACAGCGCTTTTGTTGGATCCGTGCTGGTGGCGATAGGTAAAAAGTGTCTCCTTAATGATGAAAATATAAAGTTCTTCGTTTGTCTAAAATTTCCTACTGGGACGCATAGGTATAAAGATAATGGGCAGAACTATGCGAGCTCACATTTTGCCAGATTTTGAAGATTAGTGATTACTGATTTCCAACATTACTGATTACCAGCATTACAGATTTTGACGGTGTAAAATGTGATAAATGTTATGCGTTAGGTGCGATATGTTTGAGTAAAAATGTTTACGGTCTCATTTTGAATTGAGGCTTGTTTTCAATCTGGAACCTTGACAGGGCCCTGAAGCACTTCTTGAACAACGTAAGAAAACCTTGCCGATCTTGGAAACATGTCGGCCAAATATTACTGCACAGCATGCAGCAGGGAACTAATAATCTCGTGTCAAACGCAGTGAAGAACCCCTTGCTCTCTCCACAATGTCATCATGGAGCGTCATCGCTAGCAGCGCAGCCTCAAGAGCGATTTGCTGATTTCGCGATGGCGAGAACATTCTTTGTAATACAACTGTTGTCATTTGAGCGAAATAAATAAAACGTTGATATATATATATATATATATATATATATGTTTGTGATCTTAAAGAAGACAAGTGGCTCTATTGTCGACACGCATGGTGGCTGCACTGCCGCCATTATCCGCCATGGTGACTCTGTCATTGGCTGTCGAGAGGTCACGTGTTTTGGAATTTGTGCCGGAATAGGATAGCATAGGAATAAACTTTATTTGTCCAGCGGTTAAGGCTGTTGGTGCCCGGGGCTAGGCTGCCAGGGGTCCATCGCCGGAGAAAAATCTTTCGAGATCCTCGGCAATGTGGCGGGAAACGGAAGTTTTGCAAAATGCAATTTTTTGTTTTCATCAGAATGACGAAACGTGGCGTGGCGCTGCAAATTTTATCTACTAATACTTTTTTGTGGTCCTTGGCACCTATATTGCGACCTTAGCGCTCTAAAAAGAAAGTGTACGTTAGCGTGCAGAAACCCGTGCAATGCACCTGCAATTTCGCGAATATGTGGTGGCGTTCCAAGATAACCGGCATGTCAGCTTGTTGATTGGCTGAAGGAATATCCCGTGAAGAGCGTCACAACAAGGGCCGTTTCGTAAACGTCAATTTGCCGTTACGTTACGTTGCGCTGGGCCGCCATTGCAGAGATTTTCCGCCATAATTTGTGGTGCTACGAGCCACGCGAATGATAGTAATGAGCGGCCATATGCAATAGCAGTCGTAAGGCCTGTGTGTCGCCGCATTTTACCTGTCATTTGGTGCCATGGAAATCTTTTGTTCACAACGCGTGCTCATAGCATTTGCATCGCTCTGGGGTGGTGTTGGCATTTCTGTTTTGAACCATAAGTTTTATGAAAAACACGTTTATTTGGTTTTTGGTATTATACCAATAAACGTGTAAAAACACGTTTATTTGGTATATTGGTTGAAAGTAGCAAACTGTCTGCAACTCTACACTTTTCACTACTGCGTTTGTATTGTAATCAGTGCTAATGACTTTTCGCGTCATCAAAGGCTATGACAACGGCGAGGTTTTAATTTATAAAAAGAAATGTACCCAAGGCGGCGTTTTGAAGTTTCCTCTCACGGTGCGAGTAAGCCGCGAACCGAAGAGATGGCAGTGCCAGCGCTTTCGTCCCGCAAGCGGATATCTGTGGCGCGCGCAACGCTATCGATGATATTTGGCCGCTTCTCAGCCACACGAGTCAGGCTGAGTCACTTGCGTTTCACGAGATAGCGATAACGCGGCCTATAAGCGTGTGCTCATCATCACTGGTAGGTCGCGTATGTTGTCTCAAGGTGGAAAACGCGCCTGGGCGCCAATATACGATGACTCATTCCGTTTCCCGAGGACACGCATCCTAGCTAATGCAGCAGACGACAGCTTGTGCACATGCAGACGACGGAAGCGAGAAACAATTTTGATGGAATAATCGTACGCTTTGAGCTAGCTGCTTTATTTTTACTGGGGCGGAAAACTGTTTTCCTTTAACAAGAAAGCTAGGTTCAATGCCTATATAACAGTGTCTTTGGCGAAACGTCAAATTTGCGTCACGGTACGAGAGCAAATTGGGGCCATCAGCGCCATTTTGTAAGCGTTGCGCCTACGTCATGCCTCGAAGAAAACGGCGGAATGTCCAGAATAGCAGCTAAGATCTTTGCGCTAATCATCAGCTAATCATCTTTGCGCTGCAGGTCTATGTACTATAGCTGCGTGTTGCTGCATTTGCTGCGCGCGGGCTCCTAGATGCAAGGCGCAGCATTGATACAGCGATTGCCACAGAGTGCCGCCACGAGCCATCTCCCTGCCGACACGTTCAACCTATGGGCGGGGCCAGTGGGACATGGCTCTCTTGCGGGCCCTTGCCGTCTCCCCTGTCTAGCTTCCAGCGTGCTAGTGGAAATGCGAGGACATCGAAAACGGCTCATTGGTCCGGTAACTCCGTCTAACTTCACTTGTGCCAGTAAGATACGAAAAAATGTAAAGGGCTGTGAAGGGCTCACCTTTTGATCGTCGCGTCCGGAAATAGAAAAAATCACCACATATCCACGAAGTGAATGATGATGAGTGGGCGAAGCACCGGGGGATCATTCGGGTAACCGTAAATCTCCCGTATATATTGTTACGATGGGGTGTGTTTATTTAACAGATGAATTGATGAAAAGGGGCCACGCCGACACCGAGCCGCTACCAAGACAAGTGCACTTCGTTCTCCTCTTCTTCAGTCCTTTTCGTAGCTTTAGCGTAACACTCCTCCCTTCTCAGACGAAGCCCGCTGGGCGAGTAACAGTTACGTCCACTCGCAGTCACGTGGATGACAGCGTTTCAGGCGAGCGACGTGAACAAGCTGCGTCTTCTTAGACCGGTAGCCATTGGACACGAGACGAGCAATCGAGTAGGTCACATCACTTAGACGATCGGTGATGACGAAAGGCCCGGTGTAACGGGCCAGAAACTTCTGGCACAGGCCGCGCTTGCGAAGTGGTGTCCAAAGCCATACAATGTCCCCTTTGTCGTATGACACATTCTTATGTCGTGAATCGTAGCGGATCTTGGAGTGGTCTTGGGACGCCAACGTACGGAGCTGAGCTATGCGGCGTGCTTCCTCAGCGCGGCAGAGAGTCTGGGCAATAGAAGAGTCCGTATGAGGAGTAAAAGGTAGAATGGTGTCAAGGAAGCTGCGGGGTGATCGAACATAAAGAAGATAGAAAGGGCTGTAGCCTGTAGTTTCATGCTTTGCGGTGTTGTAGGCGTATGTCATAAAAGGCAAGATGTCATCCCAATTCTTGTGCCTGGAATCCACGTACATCGAAAGCATGTTGGTCAAAGTTCTGTTAGTGCGCTCGACGAGACCATTTGTCTGTGGGTGATACGGGGTCGCGTGCGCAAACTGGCAAGCACAGAGACGCAACAGCTCTTCGACTACGTCGGCCACGAACTGCCGACCGCGATCGCTCACAATAACACGAGGTGGTCCATGACGGAGTATAACAGAGGACAGGAGGAAGCTCGAAACATCAAGAGCCGTGGCCGTTGGCATCGCTGCGGTTTCAGCATAACGCGTCAGATGGTCGACGCAGACTATAATCCAGCGGTTGTCGTTTGTTGAGCGCGGGAATGGGCCGAGAAGGTCCACTCCAACCATTTCGAAAGGAGATGATGGTGGCGCTACAGGATGAAGGAGTCCGACCGGAGCAGTATTAGGGCGCTTGAATTGCTGGCACTTGTTACAACTGGCCACATACTTTTCTATATCTCCTCGCATACTGGTGCAGTAGAATCGGCCCTGAATGCGGTGGCATGTTCTGGTGAAACCCAGGTGCCCTGCGGTCGAGTCGTCGTGCATAGCACGGAGCACGTGGGTTCTCAATTTCTTAGGGACCACTAAGAGGAGACGGGCACCATCAGCCGCATAATTCTTCTTGTAGAGCAGGCCATCTTGGATGACAAAGCCATTGTGACCTGTTGGCTGAGCAGCTGAGGCGAAGAGGGCATCCAGGCTGCGGTCGTCACGCTGCTCTTGCCGGAAGGTGGCCAGGTCGTGGAAAAGAGTGTCGTCGATGGCGGCCAGAAACTGATCGAAATTGTCGGCGTCACATTCACTTGTTTGTAGAGGGAGCCTCGAAAGACAATCGGCGTCCGCATGATGTCGGCCACTCTTATAACAGACTGCAAAGTCAAATTCCTGTAAACGTAGCGCCCATCGAGCAAGGCGGCCAGACGGGTCGTGGAGACCAACCAACAAACATAGTGAATGGTGGTCAGTAACGACCGTGAAGCGGTGCCCGTAGAGATATGGCCGGAACTTCTGGACTGCAAAGACGACAGCGAGACACTCTTGCTCAGTCACGGTGTAATTTTGTTCGGCCTTGCTCAACGAACGGCTGGCGTATGCAATGGCATGCTCGGCGTCACCAAAGCGCTGCACGAGGACGGCGCCGACGCCGATTCCACTCGCGTCGGTGTGCAATTCTGTTGTGGCAGAGGGGTCAAAATGACGAAGTATGGGTCCGGAAGAGAGCAGGAACTTCAGTTGACGAAACGAGGAATCGCAATCTGCTGTCCAGATGAAAGGGTTATCCTTGCGCAGCAATGAAGTCAGGGGGTAGGCAGTATCGGCAAAGTTGGGCACAAAACGTCGAAAGTACGAGCAAAGACCCAAGAAGCTCCTCAGTTCGCGCTGTGACTGCGGTTGTTTAAAGCCGCTAACTGCAGCGACCTTCTGTGGGTCTGGTCGCACCCCGTGCTTGTCCACTAGATGTCCAAGTACTAGCGCCTCTCGTTGGCCGAAGTGACATTTCTTTGAATTGAGTGTAAGTGCAGCTTGTTCAAGGCACGTCAAAACAATGTCCAGTCGATCGTTGTGCTCTGCAAAAGAGCGGCCAAAAATGACGACGTCATCAAGATAACACAAACAAATCTCCCATTTCAGGCCGCGCAGTACCTTGTCCATAAATCTTTCAAATGTTGCAGGTGCGTTGCACAAACCAAACGGCATAACGTTGAATTCAAACAAGCCATCTGGGGTCACAAAAGCGGTTTTCTCTTTGTCAGCTGAATGCATGGGTATCTGCCAGTAGCCTGATCGGAGGTCCACAGATGAAAAGTAGGACGCGGAATGAAGGCAATCGACAACGTCATCGATGCGGGGAAGCGGATACACATCCTTTTTCGTCACAGAATTGAGACGCCGGTAGTCGACACAAAACCTCCAGGACCCATCTTTCTTTTTCACGAGGATGACCGGCGCAGCCCATGGGCTAGACGATTCTTCGATGATGCCCTTGGCTAGCATGTCGTCGACCTGTTCAGCGATGATCTTGCGCTCTGACGCGGACACGCGGTAAGGCTTCTGCCTTACGGGATGCGCGGAACCCGTGTCGATCCGGTGGCGAGCCCGCGTAGCTGGAACGCGTACTTTGCTAGCGTTCTGCTCGAAATCAAATAATGACGCATGTTTGCTAAGGACGCTGACCAGGGCTTGACGCTGCTCTGAAGACAGTGACTTGTTTATCATTTTTAGAAAAGGCAACGAGTCTTCAGGGACAACGGGGCCAGCCCCGTGCTCTCGGGATTCGTGTGACGTGTCATCAGTTAAAGCGCCTATGTGGAGGCTGGTATCCACTTCAAGAGAGGCAAGTCGCATACCCTTGGATAGCACAACTGACTGGGAGGCTAAATTTGACACCCACAATGTAGTTGTTCCGCAGGCCACAGAGAGGACGCATCGAGGTACGAGCACACTTTTCTTCACAACCATCGAAGGCACAGGCTCAACAATTGCATCAAATGTATCGGCGTCGACACCGCAAGCAGCAACTCGAACTCTGGATAAGGAACGTGCTGGTAAGACAGCATCTTCAATGACGGCGAGAGTGCATGAACAGGCAGCAGGTTGGTCGGCAAGAGGAGTGAGGAAAAGCTCGCCAGTACCGCAGTCAACAGTGGCACCGCACTGTTGTAGGAAATCGAGGCCAAGAATTACGTTGTGAGTGGATTGAGCAAGAACTGCAAATTCGGCTTGATACACGTGATCAGAGAAATAAACGTTCGCGTTGCACACTCCAATAAGTCGGAGCAACTCTCCACTCACAGCACGAAATGCATTAGCGTTATCCCAGAGAAACATCACTTTAGGCCTAGTTGGGTTTTGAAATCCAGGCTGATAACGGAGACACTCGCTCCTGTGTCCACTAAGGCCAACGTAGCAACATTGTCCACTAAAACACGAATCTTGTTATGACACATGGGGACAGGCGGAGGCATAGGGGCGTGTAGCTGAAGATGACTGGCGACCTCACCTCCATTGGTCGCGCCGCCTAGTTTCCCGGCGGCGGGGACGTCAGACGTCGTCGCGGAGATGGAGACCTGCGCTGGCGTGAAGGCGGAGGCGTCAAGCTCCCCACAGAAGCTGGTGAGTCGCTGCGGTAATTCGCCTGGTGGTTTGTCCTGCCATCGGAGTCAGAAGGCCAGCGTGTCCCGTCACCGTGGCGATTGCTGCGTCGATAAAAAGTGCGTGGTCGCTCATACGACGGTGGTGACGTGCGACGGCGATGTGGACAAAATCTGGCGACATGTCCGCGAATACCGCATTGGAAGCAGATGGGACGCTCACGGGACGCACTGAAATTGTCATTCGCTGGATAACTGGCACGGCCATCCCACTCTTGAGGAACTGCAGGTGCTCTGGGTGAGTAACCGCCGTAGAACTGATAACTTGGATGCGCGTTCATAGTAGTATTTGACGCTCTTGAACGAGGAGCGAAGTTGTAGGCATCTGTGGAGACGGCGGTGATGGACGTCTCACCGAAGTCGCAGTGAGCAAAGGGCTCTCGAACCCGCGCAGTCGAGAGGGAAGCCGCCTCACGTCGGTCAAGCTCCTCGCGCACCACTTGCCGAATAACTGACGCAAGGTCGGATGAAGCTGGGACCACGTCAACACTGGCGACGTTAGTTACGTTCGCCAGGCGGCCGAACTTCGGTGTGATACGCCGAGCTCTCAAGGCTTCAAACGTGCGGCAGTGCCGAATGACGTCACTGACGGAGTCGATACTGTCTTTTCCGATGAGGAACTGGTACACGTCCTCGGCAATCCCTTTTAGAAGATGACCAACTTTGTCCTCTTCTGTCATCTGAGGGTCCAGGGCCTTGCACAATTTCAGCACTTCCTCGATGTACGTCGTGCATGTTTCGCCGGGAACTTGGGCTCGCTGCATTAGGGTTTGTTCTGCACGCTTCTTTTTAGCTGCCGGATCTCCGAAGCACTTCTTGATTTCATCTACGAACCGTTCCCACGTCGTCATGCTTTCTTCGTGGTTTTCAAACCACACTGACGCGGTTCCCTCGAGGAAGAAGGCAACGTTGTTAAGCTGGGCGGTGGCATTCCAGCCATTGAACCTACTTGCGCGTTGGTAAAAGCTGAGCCATCCGTCCACGTCTTCCCCGGCTTTTCCGGCGAAGGTTCGTGGTTCGATGTAGGGCTGCCATTGGGAGCTGGAAGAAGGCGGCGGGTTGTCACCGTCGGAAGCCATCTCTGGTGGCAGACCGGCAATTCGGCGACTTCGGCGAAGCTCCACGGATTGCGCTCCTGCGGGCGGTTCGTCGTCGTTGCTCGGGGACGCCGTTGTTCTACCCAGCACCTCCACCAAAACTGTTACGATGGGGTGTGTTTATTTAACAGATGAATTGATGAAAAGGGGCCGCGCCGACACCGAGCCGCTACCAAGACAAGTGCACTTCGTTCTCCTCTTCTTCAGTCCTTTTCGTAGCTTTAGCGTAACAATATATATATATATATATATATATATATATATATATATATATATATATATTACTGAACATGTGTACAGTATATACAGCGCTTATATAGCCCTTGTGCACCGCAGCGCCAATAGTGGTCTTCATGCAAACCAGAGCTACGTACAATGGACGACGACGAGGGACAAGGCTCGGCCCTAAGGTGTTTCGCCCCTAAAAACCTCTAATTGGCCGTATGCTGGTGGGAGTAAGAGACAGGAAGAGAGCGGTGTGGATCAGAGAACAAAAGGGGATAGCCGATATTCTGGTTGACATAAAGCGGAAGAAATGGAGCTGGGCAGGCCATGTAATTCGTAGGATGGATAACCGGTGGACCATTAGGGTTACAGAATGGATACCAAGAGAAGGGAAACGCAGTCGAAGTCGGCAGAAAACCAGATGGGATGATGAAGTTAGGAAATTCGCAGGCGCAAGTTGGAATACGCTAGCGCAAGACAGGGGTAATTGGAGATCGCAGGGAGAGGCCTTCGTCCTGCAGTGGACATAAAATATAGGCTGCTGCTGATGATGATGATGGTGGGAGTAAAAGCGCGCGAGGGCGAGAGACCCGCCTTTCCCGGGGAGCGAACGCACAACGGAGAGCAAACGCGACTTCTCAGTGGAAGGGGAGTGGTGGGCGAGGAGGGCATCGAGGCACGCTAGACTGTGCGTGTGCTTGCCCGCTCTCCCACTGCGGCGCATGCGTGCAGCCCTGCCGGCCTCTGCCGCCGACTATCTCTGGGCAGGAAGATTATTTAGGAGTAGAAACTCCCGTCAGTGCGGGCACTGGCGGGCGACCAGATAACCTCACATTAGTATGCGCGCTCATGCAGTGGCGGCGCCTTGGGGCGCCTCATGGAAGCAGCAGCGCAAAAAAATTACTTCTTCTCCCTCTAAAGGGAACCATGTGTGGATGCGAAGCAGCGGGGAGATGGTTAGCTTGAGCGGGAGATGGTTTCGCGGCAGCGGCCCGAGCGCTCATCGCGGCGCTGCACAGGAGAGAGAATGAGACGCGCGCGCTCCGTCATTTTCATACCGCGGAACTGCCGTGGCGCCCTCAGCGGAGTATGCATCGTGAGCGGGAGATGGTTTGGCGGCCGAGCGCTCATCACGGCGCTGCACAGGAGAGAGAATGAGGCGCGCGCACTCCGTCATTTTCATACCGCGGAACTACCATGGCGCCCCCAGCGGATTATGCAGCTGTCGCACCACCTGTCGAGCGCGCCGCTCCGGATCCCTAGAGGAGAGAAAGTAGGGAGAGTAGGAGAGGAGAGAGAGGGGAAGGGGACGCGCATGCGCTGTGGGGGTGTGGCACGCGGGCGCCGCTCCGTACAGAATTCCTAGAGGAGAGAAAGGGGGAGCGTAGGAGAGGAGAGAGGGGGAGGGGACGCGCATGCGCTGTGGGGGTGTGGGACGCGGGACAACAGACAGAGCCGCCGGCAAGAAATGCTTCGCATTTAAAAAAAAAAACAGAAGCCCGGGCGGGCTGCACGGGCGCGTTCTCTTCGGCGGCGTCCGTGTCTTCCGCTCAAAACAGACGACATGCATGCGACACAAGCGTTCCCTTGAGCGGGCACGCCGTAAATAGAGTGTACCGTAACGTTGTATTTGTGGGCCTGCAACTGTTCTGGGAAAGATTTAGGAAGCCGCAAAATATGGACGCAGCATTAAATCAGTAAGAAGGGACGAAAGGGACATTGGATATGAAGCGGACACGAGGGTTGCGCTCCCTTGTGTCACTTCATATCCAGAGTTCGTTTCGTCCCTGTTGTGTCCTACAGTACTTAGCACAAGAGAAAAATGAATGGTTACTGCAGGAGATCCGCCATGCGACCTAATTAATAGGGATGTCATTCTCTGATTAGCTGGAAAACTGTTCCCAGGCCCCTTCTACCTCTTAGCTTTAGTCCATCCCAGTGAAAATGAGCACAGTTAAGGCCCAATATTTTAAATAGTGCGTCATTTCCGTTGCATTAAAAAGCCAGGTACTATATGCACACAAGTGAAATTTTGTGCGGTAATTGAAAATACTTGGAGCGATCTTTTACACAAAGCACAGCTGCCTCTAGCATATCGGAGCCAGAATATTACAATGTTTGACTACTTTAATATAAATTTCCATAAAACTGAAACTCCGGCATACTTAGAGTCTGCATAGGGAATGGATAAATATGTCCGAAAGTTACACTGCAAGCCAGAATACTTTAAATGCGGAAGATTTTTTTTGCTACATGTAGTCACAAATTAGGCTTTTAGCAGGTACCGCGTATCTCATGCCTCTTCTTAAGTATTTATTTGTATAACTTACCGATCCAATCGTTTATATTATATATTCCCAAAATTTGCAAACATTAGGCCTCTCATTGTAGTATGTGACAGCTTTAAACGAGAAGCAGGACAGTCGCCACGGCTGCGATAACTGCCACAAAAATGGATTGTTCGTGCAGTCATGATGGGCTCGATGCCTTGCCTTTTACCCGTAACTCGATTAGTTTGAAAAAAAAAAGGGAAATCTGCCTCCATTCCACCCTGTGAAAGTGAATGTACAGCGAAGCTGTTGCCGACGTTAGAGAAGCACAAGCGACGTCATACGACGTTGCACAAGCACACACCACCACAAGCGACGATTTTCACGCGCGCACGCAGGTGTGCAGAAGTGCAGCATGTCTACTAGTACTACTTACGCACTAGTACAGTACGACTACTGGGACAGTACGACTTACGCACAAGCTGCAGACGTGATAGCTTCGGACAGTAATTCGAATGTATGAGAAAACATATTTCTGTTACGCGGAAACTCAAAGACAAAGCCCTTTTCCAGCTGCCCTTTGAGGTCTATCTCAGCGGCCGCGGTTGCCAGGTGCGTAACTTTCAGGACGGCAGATAAAAAACTTAGGGCACTTATAATTTGCACGACACAGTTCATTTTGCAGCAAATACAAGTACCTACCAAAACAGGTGCGTGTCGCAGGATCGACTGCATGGCCCAGCAGCTTCGACATGAGCTCTTTAGTAATACAGAATATAGGTTTCCGAAGGTCCCAAAACAAGCTTTTCCCTTTCAGTACGATAATGTCAGCGATTGCCGACGGCAAGGCACAAAGTTCGTGGACATAAATACAAAAGAATGCCTCTTAAACTACGCGAGAAGGCGGCTCACTGCTGTCTGTAAAGCTCATCTAGAAGAAGCAGCGTCACGAGATCCTAATTACGACGCCACAATGACAGACCACCTCAAGTAATAAAGCGCAAGGGGAAGTTTTCTCCTATCTGCCGCGGGTTATCTTAAAAATTATGGTTGCGCTAATATATAGCATTCGGTATGCTGTACCAAATTCGCACAGTGATGTGAAATAAGGACGCCAAAGAAAGTTAGAATCTCACCTTCGCATATGCCAGATATTATATGCATGGCTAGAAAAGAGAGAAAAAGGAAGCGTATCAGGCAGATAGGTTGCGAATTAAAAAAATAAAATTCGAATGCGGTATATTGTACCTAGTAGATTCGCATAAACAGTGCGGCAGGAAAATGTCCGGCTTATTATTTGAACAACTTGAAAGAGCGCCATGATATTTAAGCATAAATTTCATTTTACACCCAGAATGTAATCGGTATCTACTCGGCACCATTTCTCAACTTGTATGCAAGCACTGTTTGGTCTTCTTTTAGTGTCTGCTCTATCTCTATCTCTCTCTGTCTATATATATATATATATATATATATATATATATATATATATATATATATATATATATTGCGCCACTTACTTTAGTTGCGGAGCGGCATCAAATACCAGCTTTTCAAAGCCGCTCTTCTGCTTTCACTAGAGGCATGAGCATTGCGCGCCCAAGCTTTAACGTAACTGCAGTACACTTGTGTGCATACCACACCATGGTGCATACAGTGGTGTCAGCGAAAGCGACCGTAGGAATATGAAGTTACAAACGCGGACGCATTTCCTACGGTCTCACTATAAGCGCACCGTTGAGATACGACGCTTGCAATGCCAGGAGTTGTGAGACGCCTTACATATGTACGTGTTCTTTCTCAGCTGCGCATGAAGAGCAGCTTTGCCGCGCCAACGTATCGCCCCCGCGTATTTTTAGACCGCCGTTTGAGGGGCTTCAGAGCCACGCAACGCAAAAGCCTTGCTCACGCTTTCAATGCTACGCCCTACGTAATAACTGCGCAATCCGTTCGGTTTAGTGCTCGGTTGTGTCACTTGATGCTAATGTGATATTGCTATTTATGTCACCATAAGGATAGCGAAATTAATTTATTGAATTCCCCACGGAGAGCAAATGAGCCTGTGTCTTCTCTTTTTTTTCCCCGGAATGGCCAAGTTGCCCCTACAGTAACGATACGAAAAGTGCAAGAAATCAACAATTTTACCGACCCAGACTAGAAAGAATGTGGTGGTCAGTTCAATCTGCGTACATTGATTATGTATGCCCCAACGTAATAGCAACTCCTGTTGCTCATTTACTGCGGTGTGCTGCTGTGCGTACAACGTTGGCCGTCAATAGTGAAATTGCAGAGGGAATTCAAATGAAGTTTATTTTTCTCGGACAACACAAATGGGGGGGGGGGGGGGGGGGGGCTCATAAAAGCTTCTTTACTGAGTTGGCTGAAGGAGGCGCCAGGCCCGTTCTGCGGCAGCAATGGACATATTTTACATGAAATATGCTTCAGACAGGCATCTCATCAACATCGAAAAGGAGAGATCTATTACCTTGTATGCTCACATATATCTGTTTCATTAAATTTATCTGCTGACACTTGCATTAGAATATAGAAAGCATATTTTACTTGGACATAGATTAGCAAAATGATTCGCTTAACACATCTCCTAAAGTATTAAAATATACAAGCAGTGTGATGTTAAGTGAGATAAAAGCTAAAGAAAGAAAGCAGGAACCATGAAATTAATTGTGATGGCGGGAAACATTTCGACACAGGATGGAAGATAATGTATAAAACAATGCAAGAACAAACGATGAACCTACAGACAATGAGAAAAGAGCCCCCCCCCCCCCCCACACACACACACATTATATATATATATGTATATATATATGTATATATTGGGACGTAGTAGAGCCGGAGAATAACACAGTAGCAACACTATGAATGAGGAAACTAAGTTTTTTATTCGGCGAACCTGAGCCGACAAAAACAGGCACCGCTCAAAACACAAGGATAAGGGCGAACACAGTTGGCTATAGTCGAAAATCTGACCTGCGGGTCAAACGCCTCGGCTTTTGTACATCACTCGTCGAAGACTCAAGAATCCAGTGTTATCGCTGGTGCCCGCGTGGTTTCCAGAAACTACTACCCAATTTGTGTCGCGCATGCAAACTGATTATACAAGGTGTTTCACTTAACTTTGGCATAACTTTAAAAATATGCACATGTTACGTGCCTGGACAGAAACAAGGTAATGTTGTTTCGTCGCTTGGAGATACTCAGATTATTTTTTGCATTCCGCCTGATTACATAATTAGTCTTAATGATTCATTCACCTTCTCAATTTTTATAATTATACGAAAGGTGTCAATGAGAAAATTCTATAGCAACATGAAAAACTCCCGATACACCTTTCTGTTACCCAATACGAGCTACAAAAAAAAGTGTTTTTCCGTGCGCGAGAGAAGTCAGCGAATACACACAAGATTGCCGCGTGACTGGCCGCTCGAGGCATTTTTTGTGTATTTTCGGGCATCTTTCACGCCAGGAAAAACACTTTTATGTAGCACGTATTCAGCAACAGAAACCTGTGTCGGGAGTTTCTCATGTTGGTCTACAATTTGTCCGGGTCACCACTAAATATGGAACCACCAACTGGGGCTTTGTTTGTAGGTCCCTTCAATTTACCTACTTCATCGTTTCACCTGCCCCACCGTCCCCTCCTCCAGTTCTCGCTCATGTCTAAACCGGCGACGCGCCAGAAGAAGTTTACCACAACACTTTTCCTCTATTTGTACTAATTGAGAAATTGATTAATTGATTAAGACTAATTGTTTAATTAGGCGGAAGCTACTGCGAGCAACGTTACCTTGGTTCTGTCCATCTACGTAAATGTGGATATCTTTTTTTTAATTTGGCCCAGGTTAAGTGAAACACATTGTACAAGATTCGGCGAGAACATACACAAGAGTCAGCGATATAATCAACCATAAGATTCGCGAAAGGTCTAAATCATGCAGGCGCGTCTTATGCTAAGCAACAACAAAGTTGTTAGCGGGTGAAATGAAGCCCCCCAGAGAACGATACCGAAATATGCGGGTCAATATATATATATATATATATATATATATATATATATATATATATATATATATACAGCATACGCATTTCGAAGAACTTGAATCCATACCCGTCATAGCTACTTCAGCTACTTGCCGCTAACATTCTCACTTTCCATTTCCTAAAGTTGAACCACATTAAAAGAGCTTACCATATAGAGCAGCTACGAGTGCAATGGATTTCTTGTGGGCCATTTGGAGCGTGCGCTTCGTTGCCTCCTAAGAAGACAGGAACGTTTGATCAAGGAAAGCGGTCTCTATATAAACCATGGCAGAGACGAGAAAAAATGCAGCTGGTCAAAGCCGGACGCATGGGGTGATTCAGTGCGTAAGCAAGGATAATACTTTCAAGTGTGGTTTTCTTCATGTTTTTAATATATATTCATAATCTACAAAGTTCACAGACTCATATTGTTCCCAGAATCATGATGTCCTGGAAATAATTTTTATACCGTGCCTGAAGATCCCATTGTCTACATGATATTTGAAAGTGTCCACTAATTTCTCGATAATTTTTGGTTTGTTTGCTGTCTCGGGAGTATAAAAACACTACAGTACAAGGAGTTCTCTCTGATTAATCTATCGAAAGGTTGATAGATGCGTCAATCAAGTTCAATAAATTCAAAAAACAATCTTGTCTCTGGCTTGGTTGTGATGCATATATCTTGGAATAGCGAATGCAACACCAAATAATTTCATTTTCTAAACAAAGTGAAATAAAGCAGTTTGCGTGGAGTCTTTTTAGCAAAAGAATCGCTTTCCAACCTAATTTGATACGTGTAATACCGCTAGCAAATGGGTGTCAGGTTTACCGAAAAGCTCGCAAATAAGAAACAACTAAAAGCTGAAGGTATATGGTTTCAACGACAATGATAGTATTGAAACAAAATAAGTTCGCGTCATCCAATGCACACTTTGTGTTCATTGAAGGAGCTACAGCGCTACAGATTTTTTAAAAGGAATCTAAGCATGGAGCGATTGGCTGTACAAATACTTGGTTTGCGTACATCAAGCAGTATATTTCTAGGCGTCCTAAGGAGATGCTTAACTTTGAGGCTGTAAACGGCAACGCTTGTTGTTATCAAATATAGCATGGTGGTATTGTATAGACTGTTTCAGAATCGCTGCATGGACCCTGCCAACATTTACTGCGTGACCGCGTCGCCATCGAGCACTTTGTGAAGCGGATGAGGTGAGGAGTTAAAGGCAGAAAGGTGCTATGTTCGCGTTCTGGGGAATAAATTATGCGGAAGTAATCCAACGCTTCCAACCAAAACTGGCACACGGAATACTAGTGCTGGTGGTGATTGACCCACGGCATTATTTTAGCCTGGTCGCGGTGGGCGAGTACCCGTTTGAGCGATGCCCATTTGCGCGTACTTCCTTTTCTGGTGTTTTCTTTTTTTCTTACAGCAGATACTTCTTACCCTATCAGTACTCCAATGCGTTCTGATGATGCTTGCATGTGAGCAGTCCGTAGACTGCAGGTAGTATAGCTTTCAACGGCACAGAAAATGGTTTTCCGTTGTTTTCACTACCTTTCGCAACCGTCGTTCTTTTTTAACAAGCATATGGCTGATATTTTTCCAATATCCATAATTGGCGAGTAAAGTTTTTGCTATACATGTGTACGCGTCCGCCCAATTACCCACCCTGTTATTGTATTAGTTTGAGTTTGAATTTATTTAACCACACGAGAGGTACATAAAAGTACACAAAGACGTGGTTAAGTGGGATGGGAAAAAGCTGCAATTCACAGCTTGACTAACCCCATCACCCGGAAAACAGAACAAGATCACAAAATTACAGGCAGCGGAGAGCGACAACACAAAAGGAACACGCATGTGGTCTCTCACAGCAAAGCGTACAATAAAACTGTGCAATACGTAAAAAACATTCAAAAACAAAGCAATACATAAATGAATGACACTAATTAGCCATCACAAAAATGACCTAATATTCATGAATAGCACAATCAGCATATCCTACGTAATATATCAGTTTTAGACAAGATTCGTAAACATTAAATTGTTAACTTCCATTTGTTCAGTACACTCGGAAGACAGAAATGTAATGTTTGGAGTCCATAATGAGTACGAGGACATGGTACATACCAATTCTCTGGATGTCGAGTGACGCGACTGGCAGGATTTGGTTGCAAATCGGCCACAGTACGTAGTAGGGTACTCCCTCTGCGTATTTCTGATTTAAATGTTGACAAAAGCTGGTATTCGTAATAACTGTTTACTCTTAAAATTCTATACTCTATAAATCATGAAGCGGTGTTTGCGTTATGTGATACACCTTCAATGCACCGTAGGGCCTTTTTTGTAACACAACTAGAATATTTAATGATGCTTTAGAGCCTTAGGACCAAACCAGATGACAATAATATAAGTGTGAAGAAAAAAGTTATAGAATAATAGTTTTTGTTTTACAGGTAGAATATTTTGACACCAACGCAACACACCTAAAACTCTGCAAAGTTCATCACTTATGTGTTCAGTATGGTAATTCTATGCCATATATTCGTGAAAGAGAAACGATAACCTTATCGGTCAGGGAAAAAAAGAGAGGTAATTCAATATTTGCACCCAACACGCCTAAGTGTTTTGTCCTTCGGAAACACTGAAGTCGGTCAAGGATAGTTTTTACAATGTACGTCCTCAGAACAAAAAATTCAGTGACACAACACACTTTTATTTGTAAACAAATAAATTCGAGGGTTAAAGGTGCTAAAGCTGATTTTTGATTATGAGGCACGATCTACTGGGCGATTTCCAAATAATTTGGACTAAATGGGGCTTCTTATCGGGCACCTAAATCTAAGCAAACGAGCATCTTTGCGTATCTCTTTTAATTACTGCAACTACAACGAAGTAACGAAATAACTGCAGACCAGATATATCTTCTTGGTTAATTATCAGAGCGGCATCCACTGCGATTAAGCGTACATACAAAGCCCGACTTGCTACCTCCTCTTGTTTATAAAATTCGCATTACCATATTCGCATGCGAACAAATATTGAACTACTGTTCACTTAGTACATGCTCCCGTTGCTGTGATTCAGACATTGGACTGCACTCAGAAGGCATGGTATTATCTCGTGTGGTATCGGGGTCAACCGCACATTTTACTTTTGCCCCGAAAACTGTCCGCTGTAAACAATCTCTAGCGTACCTGTAGTATGCTTCTAGTATACTTACAGTATGCTCGATTATTCGAACAAAAATAAGTACGCAAGCACTTCAAATAGCGAATTAGGGTATCGAATTATATTCGAATAGCAAAGGCTTTGATATTTGTATTAGAAATGTGCATCAGTGGACCGCGAAGTTCCTCAAGGCAAATCATCGGGGGATAGCATATCGAAATGTAGAATGAACCTTCGCCCGATGGATTATTTCACAAACTGACGCAACACAATGACAGGCCACAGCTCCTAGATCGGAGCACAAACCTCAGTATCAGTAATGCATCGCTGTAACAACCCGTGAATAACGGGCATGGCGGTGCAGCATCTAGAAATGGACAAAACGGTGAACAGCTAGGCCTAAAGATTATGTCCGAATGACACAAAACTTGCCTGGTTATCATAACAGTTAATTAAAGTACAACCACGGCTGGCTCGGAGGTACACAGACAGAAAAGGCAGCACAGCAATTTATTTAGAAAATTAAAAAAAATCTTTATACCTGCTGCTGTTGCTTAGTGGCTTTTGTATTGCTTTGATAAGCACGATGTCGCGGGATAAAATCGCGGCCACGGCGGCCGCATCTCGATGGAAGCGCAATGCAAGAACACCCGTACGTTGGGTGCACGTTCAAGAACTCCGGGTGGTGAACATCATTCCGGGGACCCCCACTACGGAGTGCCTCATAATCAGATCGTGGCTTTGGCACGTACAGCCCCATAATCTCCTTTTTATTTTAGAAGTTTTATAAAAAAGGTTATGAACGTAACTAACGTGGCGTTATTCGCTAATTTATAAAGTTCGATTATTTACCGATGTCTTCCCTGGCTCTTACCTCCAGCTGTTCGATATTCGGTGGTTTCATGAATGTGTCTGGGCGCAAGATATTTGGACTGAGTGCCACAAATAATGGCATCCTGTGTAAGTTCCCCGAAATAGAGCGCAAAAGGCATCGCTGCTGGCTGAGCTTATCAGATAATTCGATTTCAGGAAAAGTGGCGCCCCATGCAAAGCACGTTTTCCGCACCGCAGAGCATCTTAAAGCAAGGCGTAGAGAGCGGCACGCTCCGAGCCCTGTCAGTACAAATGAAGTAGTTTCGCCACGATATCATCACTCGGGCGCCTTCACGGCGACTGCAGAAGTGGCACCTTGCGCTCTCTCCTGTGTTTCGGTGCGCGCGGTTGAAGCGAGCGAACGAGCAGGCTGGCAGGAAAAAAAAAGGACGCGCGTGCGCAGTATGCGCTCTCGAACTTAGGCGCGCAGCCGTCAGAAGGCGCAGCGATGTAGTTTCGTCTAAAGTCACTGAAACCTGGAAAGTACCGCATCACTTTTCTCTTCGCTGCCGGCCCGCCGATTGGTCAGTTGCCGTCAGGTGATCACTTTCCGCCATATATGGTCCACGGCGCGCCGGAGCGGGCAAGCAGACAAAGACATCACTCGCTCACACCGAGCGACAAGGTAGGCGTTTTCCTTTTGTGTAAGTTAGGGCATATGTAATTTTCGTAGACTTAAGGTGAAACGACAGGAATTGACCAGGTGCAGCAACCGCCAGGAGTCCAGGAAAGCGCTTTTCGCGATACCAATTATGCGGCAAGAGCGACAGCAAGCGCCGTGCTATCTGGCTGCACTAAATAAAGCGCGACAATTCCACTCCCACTAGGTGAACTTGCTGATACCGCAAAGCTGAGAAGCTTTCCGGTATCGTCGAACTGCGTGAATGCCATAATGTGATCGAGATTCTTCTTCACGTGTTTGCTTTGTAGAATGCGGATTGGCTTGCGCAAACAAGGCGAGGAGATGCTCGGAAATATGCAGACTCGAGCAAAAAGACACTGAAGAGCGTCGGAATGCAGGCGGCTATGTAAAAAATAACATAATGTAGTGAGAAAACCGCTGCAATAAAGATCTATCGACCTGTAAATTAAATATTAAAATATATTTTCGTGTGTTGTTTAATACTGCTTAAAACAACGGGAACGTGATCTGCAATGAATAACTTTGTTTTAGCATCCCTTTCCTTGTACTGCAGTCAGGGACAGTTTATCTCGGTCGAAGCCGGTCTATATCAATCGTTTCGAGCACGGGTAAGTCAGCAGCCACGTTGGAAAATTATTACATTCATGCTTAGAAACGATGCGTGGCAACGCTTGATACCTCCCCTAAGAAAATATGAGATGAGTTTCACATGAAGGTCTGATGACTTTTGACATTACAGCCAAATGAGTCTCTGATGTGTTTCTTTGGAAACATTTTGATGTATTCCTAATGTCATTCTAAAACATATTGGCCACCGTCGTTCTGATGCATACTTGATGAGTGTTTTTCTTGTGACATGAAATGTCTTCCTAATGCGTGCTCCAATGTAGTTTTCGTGTGACCGTGTCATGTCTTCCTAATGAGCCGCTGCTGAGTTTATACATTAGATTGCTGGTATTCATAGAATTCCTAAAACAAAATTAGCCACCACATGCGGCAACATTTTCTGATGTGTCTTCCGTGCTTGATATACATATATCAAGCTAAGGTGCAGCACTTTTTCCAACATCCAACATGTACGTGGGCCCGTACATATGCTGCACATTAGACATTTCTCAACGAAAAAAACTTGATAAAACAGTTATTGAGCATATGCCACGCTTCCTTAAAGAGAGAAGGAGGTTAAATATAAGGAACACATAGTATCTGTCTGGTTACGGATGAGGTATTTTCCTTTCATTTAGTCTCCCTGCCAGTCTTTGAGGAGAGGCTGTTTTTGAGGTGGAGGGTCGTCGTCTTGAAGCGAGTGCACATGTACCCTGCATGGTGAAAGGACAGAAAATTAACAACACTTGGCAATGAACCACAGGAATACACACTGTATCAGTTGCTGCGGAACGATTTGGAGATGATAGTTGTGCGAAAAGTTTATGCGATGTTGGTTCACATAAAGTCGTTGAGGAACCGCCATGTAGCCTTTGGGTGTAGCAGTAGCTACAGTATGCCCAAATTTCTCTTGGCTGTACAAACATGCAATGCCGATCCGGTGTGGGGTGTATGTGTTGTGAACTACTCTGGCTGTATTGGTTTCCACTTGACAAAGAGCAGCAGTGTCTGTGGATTGCTAGCGGGAACTGGAAAATATTCTATATGATCACTTGGCGTGGAAACAAGCATAGGCGTGCTGGTGTACGGGCAACCTAATGCAACCCCGAGACATTTAAGAGCCAGCCGTTATAGAATATTTGCATGAGCTACCGGCATAGTTCTCATGCATTTCAAGTCCACTATGCCATGCCTATGTTGGCCTATGTCCACTATGTCCCACCGATGTTGGTGCTCTCCTAGGCACATGTTGAGGCACCGGCCAGTCTGCCCCATGTAAATCTGACCAAATATACACATGATCAAAGGAATAGACCACACAACCCCTGACGGATACAAGACAAGTTTGGTGGTATCTTTAACTAAGCAAGCCTCCCTTGCCTGGGTGTCTTTCTCAATTCGCTTGTGGACTGCTATGCACATATATAACCAGAAAGAAATAATGTAGACAGGATATGAACGACGGTTCGTAAGTGAATTGTGAAAGGCGAGCCGGCAAGCGAGACTTGCTTGGTTAAAGATACCACTAAATTTGTCCAGTGTGTGTCCGAGACAGTGTATTGTACTCCTTTCACATGTGGTCAAATGCACATAGTGCAGACTGGCTGATGCCTAAATATGTACTTAAGATATCAACCATATTTGACTCAAAATACCAGTACGCTCATCCATCTTGGCCGCGCATTGCAGCAATAGGACTGCTGGCCAGATTACGATTGTCACCTATTTTTCAACTACAGTAGAAAATTGACACGTAAAATCAGTGAGGCATACCGCATAAATAAAGAGACTTGCGAGCCCGCCCCATTAGTAATGGTCTCCCTTCTCTCACAGTATAAATTTTGTTCTGAAAAGTAACATGAACTGACCGGCAAACTCAAAAGGACGCTACAAATTTCACGTAGTGGACATGGCTGGTTCTCAGAAAATGCACAAATACAGGGATGGGTATCTATTCGCATACTGTAGTAATAGTTGCCGCAAGTTAGCTTCGACATTGCTGCCATACTTCAACTGTCTCAAGGCTACACCTTCACATTTCATTTCAAGAAATTTAAGCTCATCATATGTGTATTTGCCAGTGGCAGTTAATCTGTGAACAAGACAGAAATTATTTAGACAGAAACGTGACAATAGCAATGTTAAAGTAACAATGGTAAGCAAAGGTAAGCACGCTGCACACTTAGACCTTTGACATATTTGGCACACTACCGTTCGAATTCTAACATGCACAAAAACTGCTCATGCGTGTAGCATAAACAGAGAAAAAACACAGAAATAAAAGCTACAGCATAAGGAACAGTTTCAGAACAATAAAATCAAAATAAGAAGTGTAATATAATGTGTGCAAAGCAAAAATAAAATTGAACTTGCAGCCAAGTGATTGAAGCGAGAAAAAAATGCTAAACATCAGGACATGTTAGGCTTAGTTTTATGTAGAACACGATAATGTGTGCATAATCGTGTGAATATGTGTTATATTGTGTATTGTGACTGTAATTCGTATTATATTACTCCTGCACGAATAGTTTGCACGTAGTTATCTGTTAATATTCTACTGCCCTGTAATTTGTACTCTGTGAAAATCTTCATATAAAATGTATTGAATTGCACTGTATGCCCCCCCTCACCCTATGCCTCTTACGGGGCCTGTGAGGTATTATCAAATAAATAAATAAATAAATAATATTATGGACACAAATAAGCAGCAAGTTGAATAAAGTTCCATAAATATTTAGCCTATTTAGTAAGCTGAGTTGAGTAATATGTCAATAAGCTTATACACAAATCATACCGAGATCGTACTTTATGATACACGAACACTTCATACATACTTGACATGACATCCAGATTACACGCCGTGCTGCTGTAGCCATGGCTGCGGGATCCCTGCATTTCCCTGCCATAATGTGGACACTGCTAGAGGGTCACCGTCTCACCACTGCAAAATGAGTTCTGTATTAACTTATAGCATTGATTGGCACAATAAAACTGAACACATGTAAGGTGCACATAAAAACAGTCACGAAAACATGTCTGCACTAGTGCAGGGTGGCAACGGAGCACAAGGTCTAGTCACTGAAGAATGTCCTGATAATAGGGACCCCTTCATCAAAGTAAAAATTTAAACACGCACGCAGCAGCACATACAAGAAATGTTTGTTTACATACTAGAGTTTGCTTTCATGACTTAGTTTAAACAACTTTCCCCTGCCATGTTTAGTTACGTCAAAGTTATGGCAACACCCCTTGTGTTGAAAAGAACGCTGTACTAGTAGCAAGCCGTGACTGCCTACATTTTCGTTTTCTCCTCAAACTGCTCGTAAACCGAAAACCTGGTAAGCAGAGATTATTTACAACGTCGAACAGTTTATAAGCGATAAAACGTATTTGCAGTAAGAATCGGTGAAGAGACAGATGAGTCATTATAATGCAACTTTAGCACAAAAGCGGAAGTGCACGCACAGGTGAACACGATTATTTCCGAACATAATCTTTCGCCCCTCCTCCCCATGGGAAGAAAACGCTTATCAGGATATTCAAGTTCGCATCAAAGCAATAAATTTGCGTAACTAAATTCTGACAAACAGCGCGCAGCATGCACAAGCACAGGTTTCACTGTTGTCGCAGAAGTTTTATTTCCTACGTTTGCAAGGCATGCTATGCACACACGAGGAGCACACACAACACACGTGTACTTAGCAAACACGACTGCTTACCTTTTCAATGGTACGACGCTCTCCAAGTTGCCGGTGCTGCGTCGACATTACTCCCATCATAGATGTCGCTGTGCAGTGGACGAGCTGAGGCACGCTAACAATACGCATTATTTCTTTTCGACGTCCACCCAACTTTCCACGACAACCAGACAAAGGCCACGTCATGAAAATCGTTGGTCCACATTTACCTGGCGCGCCACGCATACGGCGAGTTTGCAGCGAGACACAAGGTATCTTCTGGCACTTTTGTGCACGCTAACTACGTCTTGTTTCATTACAGCAAACATAAAAACACACGATCAAGCAACACATCGTAAGCAGCACAGTTGCTGCCCGCACAGTCGACCGCCATCTTGAAGACTGGATGGATGGATGGATGAGGCTGAACCATTTAAATCGGGCGGTGGCATACGCCACCTAGCCATGACTATTAACACAATTTGTACTTTGTGGTGGGTGAAATTTCACCCCTGCCTTGATTTTATCCGCCAATCAGATAACCTCTGTTTGGTTATTTCTACCCGCTTAAAGTCTATTTTGCCTTCACTGTCCCTAAACCCCAATGCTTTGAAAAAAATCAGCCCCGTTGCCTCAGGGTTAAGCCCTTTACAGAAAAGTATGAGGTGTTCAGCCGTTTCCTCTTCTTCTCCACACGCACAGCACAACGTGTCTATACCTTGGTACTTGACTCGGTACATCTTAGTCCGCAAGACTGAGGAAAAACAACAGCGCCACCTGGATACTTGTGAGGTTGTTTCGGCCTCCGTGATGCCAACAATAATAACCAGTGAACTCATGTTTTGTGCCTTGTTACGCCCAGCTGCCTATATATGTTGCGAGGCAAAACAAGCCACCTAACAGTCCACATTTTACGCAATAGTTTATCGTAGAAAGAAATTCTATGACGTATTTTTAATTTTGGATTGCTTCCGCCGTCTGCAGCTAGCAAAAGCATGGCCTTAGAGATCTGGTTATGTTATCCTTTGAAAGCTGTCGCTGGGGCGTGAGATCAATGATTTTGACTGCCTGCGCCGTCACTTCGTTTTACATGACTTCCTGCTGTCGTTAACATCAGCTGTAGGCTCAGAAATTGGCGAAACGATCTCTGTAGTTTGCCTCGATCGTGGTGTTGGCATAAAACCCAGAATTGGTTTTAAATCAACATTTGTGGCAAACTATGTGACACTGCGATCGGCCTGTGGATTGCGCTCGATATGATAGACTATTAATCTGTATTATTAGCCCCCCCCCCCCCCCCCCGCGCCAAACAAAAAAAAAAAAAAAGCAGAGCCCTTCCACTATGTGAAGATCGCAGACCAGCGAGGCTGTTGGTTTTGCTTCATTATATTTAAAATTTTATTACTTTGGTGGTTATGTTTGGTTGGAAAAACACAACACATAACTTCGTTGCATCGCCGCGCACCGTATTCTGTATGTGCGAGTGAAAGCGAGTTTAGGCGACTAGATTCGCACCACCTCCCACCATCGGCCTCAGCACGTTGGGCCGCTGCGCGTATCGGCTTCTCGTCGCTTTCGCATCCATTCGCGCTGTTGAGTGCGGCGGCGCTCATCGAAGGCGCCGAGTGAGCGACACTCGGCGGCGCTCGGAGTGAGCGACACGGCTCTTACCCATACCGAGTCCAAGGGGCAACTGATGACGTCGCTAGGGAAATCGCTATGTCACGAGAGAATGAGACACAGCTACTGGTTGGTAAGACTATTGCGTTTTATCACTGACGTTTTGACACGCATCGTCATAGACTAGCGTTTGGGCAACAGCGTTCATCGCGCCGGCGCATTGTTTTTGGCTCTCTGGGTCCCACGTGTGACAAGGGTAATTGAAGGGCGCGTTACATGTCCCCAGCCGAGCCCACAGAGGTTTTCGCCATTGAGCTTGGACCCTTTCTGCACTATCGCCAGGATCGGCCCACTTGACATGCGTATGTGCCATTGCGCTTGGACCCTTTTTGCACTACCTCCATGATTGGCCCACTTGTCTTTTGTCAACATTTCGGAGACATTTTTTTTCCTAGATCCTAACCAAGGACAGCTTCGCTGTATAAAATAAAAAAAAATAAAAAATAATGATAAAAGTTGGTGTCATACACATTTTTATGTCATATGCTTTGACATTAGCAATGACAAAAAAAAAAGCTGTGTACTCCTCTCATGAAAAATCCTAATATGCATTGCCATTTGAGTCTCTGATGTACTTGTGATGCTAAACAACAATAGATGATGCATTTCTGATGCCTGTCTGATGGCACATTAGAAACGCATAACGTCCTAATCAGAAACTCGTGGTTCATTTTCATAATTAGCCTAAAAAATTCTGTGTGACACACGAGCATCGGCGTCGTTTTGCATTTAGAACGGACGGTGCGCAGTTGAATGCTACACTTGCCGAGTACATGTAATGTATATCTTATCTATAGTCGGGTACAACTTTAGAAGACAGGAGGAGGCCCCGCCCAGTTGACCGAAGCGCAGCAGCCAATTCCTCCGCGACTAAAGAAATAGTCCCACTCAAAAAATTGTGACTGCTTCTAAGACACGTATTTGTCGGTATAAATAAGATTTGTGTATCTTGACGAGTGGTTTGGTAAAACTATCATGATGGAAATGCTACCGCACATGCCGGATCGCGAGAGAAAAATAACTCCGTGCCTTCTACAACGCTGTGCGTCGTCTGCAACGGAGCAAGATCGACGGCACCGGGCGTAGCAGTTGCTGGCTTAATAGCATAAGATTCATATATACTTTTTGTGTGTTTGCACAGCCTTATTTTTTGAATGTGTTGGGCTTATTTTTAATTAATGTTTTTTTTCGCGGTTGCGAACCTGCGATCTCGTGAGTTGGCGAACGATCGCGCGCGGCATTCCGTGCCAGTTTTCCGCCATGGAGCCCAGTGAGGTGACATCGGAACGCGATCCTTTGTTGCCGAACGAGCCTTGTGTCGCCTCGATGACCACACCACCAAGGAGCCTCGGGAAGAACAAGAGCGGACACATCCTGAACAGCGATTCACGCAACATGATCTTCCACTGCTACACGTTTTGGCGTAACAGGCAGCCTGAACGCAGCGTGGAGGACACGAGCAAGTTTGTCGCCGACATGCTTGGTGTAAGCGAAAGGACTGTGTTCAGGGTGAGGCAGGAAGTTCAAGCTTCGCATTTTTCGGGTGGCAAACTGACGACGCCCTCGCGAAAGCGCCTACGCAATGCAGAGAAGAGGAGACGCAGCGCGAAGTTTGACAGCTTCACGTTGTGCGCGCTGAGATCATGTGTGCACGATTTCTTTCGCCGCAACGAGAAGGTAACTACCGAGTTCTCGGAGCGTATGGAACTACCATCACTAAGGCGGTGTACTGTGCGTCGCCTGCTTGCCGAGATCGGCTTCAAGCACGAAAAGAGAAGCCGCAACTCGCTGCTTATCGACCGGGATGACATCACCGATTGGCGGAATCGCTACCTCCGTGACGTGGAGCGCTACCGGGCGGAAGGCCGAAAGATCTTCTACCTGGACGAGACATGGGTGACGGCGGGACACACTCGGTCGATCGTGTGGACAGACACCGTGGTGCAGAAGCGCGGACGCCTGTTCGCTCGAGCAAATGGCCTGACGACGGGTCTAAAACAACCTTCTGGGAAAGATCAGCGCCTGATCGTGACGCACATCGGCACCGAGGATGGTTTCGTCGACGGCTGCTTGGATATATTCCGAGGCCAAAAGACAGGCGACTACCACGAGGAAATGGACGGCAATCGCTTTGAGGGCTGGTTCAATGACGTTCTGCAGAAGTTGCCAGCTGGTAGCGTCATTGTTTTAGACAATGCACCTTACCATAGCCGGCGAGAAGAGAAATTGCCAACGACGGCCTGGAAGAAGGAAAAGATACAGGAGTGGCTCACAAGCAAGAACATCACCTACGGTGAAAGGATGATAAAGAAGCAGCTGCTTGAGCTGGTGGCATCTGTAAAGTCACGCTTTCTGAGCTACATCATAGACAACACAGCTGTAAGGGCTGGTTGCATTGTACTCAGGCTCCCGCCGTACCACTGCGAATTTAATCCCATTGAGCTTGTGTGGGCCAAGGTCAAAAATGGCATCGCTGCGGACAACAGAGACTTCAAGCTATCCACGGTCGACGTCATCTTGAGGGAGAAAATAAAGCAGGTAACGGCGGAAGACTGGAGGAAGAGCATTCAGCATGTGGTGGACTTGGAGGCAAAGTTCAGACTTCACACGCCTGGGAGTGAGCACATTCAACCCATCATCATCCAGCTGGGTGAAGATGACACTGAAGAAAGTGACTCCGACTGCGAGCTGTCTGGCATTGAGCCACTCGACGAAGCATAAACGCTTCTTATTAACAAAAGAACAGCCCTTATTAGGGCTACCAAAATTTTGCCGGTGGGTTCGCAACAGCCAACCATCCATTCCGTGACCTCTCAAATAAATAAGCAGTTCCATTTATGGCATATTCCTTATAATAGAAGCTCAATTCTGATAAGCAACGTCCTGCACACATTGTGCTCGATTTAAGAAGTGGCATAGAAACACATTTAAATGCTGGCATATCTGAATTGAAACACTATTCTTAACCCTGATTATCGTTGGCGGGCTCAAAATGCTCATTCAGGCAGCCATTCATGTGGTTGAATTGTTTATTTTGTTATCTGGCTCACACAAGTAATGCGATTAAGAGAACAAATATAAAACATCATTAGCTTAGTCAGGCCCAAACTGCTCATTCAGGCAGCCAACGTCGAGTTTGACGCGCCCCATAGTGAAATAGCAGAAGTCAGAGCACGCTTTGTGGTTATGTTAGCAGTCTGCACTGGAAATTGCAGTCATGTCATAGCCAGTGGTGGTGAAATAGCAGCAGACAACACGAAACTGACAGCCACTGTCAGCACCTTGAATGCCAAAGCACATTCATGTGGTTGCATTGTTTATTTTGTTATCTGGCTCACACAAGTAATGCGATTAAGAGAACAAATATAAAACATCATTAGCTTAGAGAGGCCCAAACTGCTCATTCAGGCAGCCACCGTCGAGTTTGACGTGCCCCATAGTGAAATAGCAGAAGTCAGAGCACGCTTTGTGGTTATGTTAGCAGTCTGCACTGGAAATTGCAGTCATGTCATAGCCAGTGGTGGTGAAATAGCAGCAGACAACACCAAACTGACAGCCACTGTCGGCAGCTTGAATGCCAAAGCACATTCATGTGGTTGCATTGTTTATTTTGTTATCTGGCTCACACAAGTAATGCAATTAAGAGAACAAATATAAAACATCATTAGCTTAGTGAGGCCCAAACTGCTCATTCAGGCAGCCACCGTCGAGTTTGACGCGCCCCATAGTGAAATTAGTCGGAGCACGCTTTATGGCTCCGTTAGCAGTCTGCACTGAAAATTGAAGTGTTGTCATAGCCAATTTTCAATTTATTAATCTGACTCGAGCAAGTAATGCGAATGCAAGCACAATTATTAACGTGATTAACTTTGCTAGCATTTTTTTTTGTCATATTTACGTACCGGAAAAATGCACAGTAAAGTTGAACGTGTTTTAGTGAGTCACTTTGTTCATTACAAGCCGTAGGCAAAGTGACGGACAGATTCAGACAGTGATATTGGGGAAGTAATAAATGGTGAAAGTTGCAAAAGCTCTCACAGCACTGCTTTGCTGGACTCCATTCACAAGAAAACTGCATTTGTAATTGCTTTAGCGCGGGTAACAACGACAGACGCAGTAGGTGCCAGCAATGGAATAGCGTTTATTGAAGATAGCGTGGCTGCTTTTATTCTCTGTGCATCAGCACGAGCATGCGCACTTCGGGTTGCGATAAACGGGCTTGCGTTGTCGCGATACGGCACTTCCTCCCCCTTAGAAGCCTAGCCTGTCGGGAAGCCTCCTTGTGCGCGTAGAACGCCTCGGAAGTTCTAAGCCCGCCGGTACACTGGAGGTTACTTCACTGGAAATCTGGGGTGTACCAAGTGATCCGTCTGAAGATGGTTCAGCGTCGTCCACTGCAGAGGGTTGATCACTCTCTGTGACTTGGTTGTCTCCGGGCCGTGTTGCGTCGAATTCTTGCTTTACGTCATCCGCAGCTAGTCGTGGCCGCACTTGGTCCACGTGACGGCGCTGCACCCCTCCTGTGGTGTCCACCGTGACCATACGCCTACCTCTTGTTGACGTCACCGTGCCGGGTAACCATCTCTGGCCAGCGTGATTATACTGCCGTGACCAAACAGGCGCTCCCGGTGAAAAGACTTGTGACAACGGTGCCGGGGGTCTGCTCACCGTGGGATCCCGTGCCACCTCTTCCTCTGGAAAATGTGCGCTTAGGCGGGTCCTGGGTTGAAAACCCAGCAACATCTCGGCGGGTGACTTGCCATCTCGAGTCGGTGTTGCCCTGTAGCGTAGCAAGAACTTGGAAATACGATTGAGCAGACTTCCATCCTTATTTTTCTTGATACCTTCCTTAATGGTGCGCACTGCCCGCTCCGCCAATCCATTTGACTGCGGATAGTATGGGGCGGAGGTAACATGACACACATGGTTATCTTTGAAAAATCTTTCAGTCACTGAACTGTTAAATTGTGGCCCATTGTCGGAAACGACTGTATGGGGCAGACCAAAACGCGCGAAGATCCCTCGCAATACTTCGACTGTAGTTTCTGCACTTGCTGTTTTAAGGGGTACTGCCTCTATCCATTTCGTTTCCGCATCTACCACCACCAAGATCATGTGACCTTCCACAGGCCCTGCATAGTCGATATGCAGGCGAGACCATCGTTTGTTGGTTTTCGGCCAGCTTGAAGGGACCTGTTCCGCTGGCATGGGCCAACATTGCACGCATTGCTGGCAGCTTTGTACCAGCTTCTCTATGTCGTGGTCCAATCCGGGGTACCAAAACATCGTACGGGCCAGGCGCTTCATTGCAGTCATGCCTGGGTGGGTGTCGTGAAGTTCTCTCAGAATAGGTACCCGCTCGGTCTCGGGCAGCACCACACGATGACCCCAGTATATTAGACCTTTACTCACAGTGAGTTCGTATCTGCGGGTGAAGTACGGCTGAAGGCACTGTTGCTCCGGCCCCAGCTGGTTTGGCCAACCACGAAGAATCCACGTCTTCACCTGTCGGAGAAGCATGTCCTCGCTCGTGCTGTCTGCCAACTGCTGTGCGCCAAGAGAAAAATCTGTCAAAGCTTGCGCATGTAGCACATATTCGACGGGATCATCTTTACCAGGGTGCCCTTGCTCCGACAGGTGAAGACGTGGATTCTTCGTGGTTGGCCAAACCAGCTGGGGCCGGAGCAACAGTGCCTTCAGCCGTACTTCACCCGCAGATACGGAGTGATCAACCCTCTGCAGTGGACGACGCTGAACCATCTTCAGACGGATCACTTGGTACACCCCAGATTTCCAGTGAAGTAACCTCCAGTGTACCGGCGGGCTTAGAACTTCCGAGGCGTTCTACGCGCACAAGGAGGCCTCCCGACAGGCTAGGCTTCTAAGGGGGAGGAAGTGCCGTAAATATGTCTTCAACTTTGGGCAGGGGATACTGTTCCAAGTGCGACGCCGGGTTGACTGTCAATTTGAAATCGCCGCACAATCGTATATCGCCGTTCTTTTTTGCTACCGGCACTACCGGTGTTGCCCAATCTGAAATGCTTATCGACGAAAGCACTCCGTCTTGTACAAGACGGTCGATCTCGGCTGAAACCTTGGAGCGCATGGCATAAGGCACTGTACGTGCCTTACAGAAACGTGGGCGGACTCCTTCTTTAAAGTGTAATTGAACAGGGGGGCCCTTGCAACAGCCAAGCTTGTTCTCGAAAAGATCGGAAAATTCATCGAGCAGAGCGCCATCCTGTTATCACGAACAACATTTACACTCGAGGTGGTTCCAGTGTCCCAGAAGGACACACCCGCCTTACGGAAGGACTCTATCGTGTTCCGGCCGCAGAGCAGTGGTCCGTTACATGCCACCACGATTAGCGTGCTGGTCACAACCGTCGATCCAGACTGAACCCTCATGGTTATCTGGCCGACAACTGGCAATGGCCCGAGGAAGCATGTCAAGCGCAGCGATGTTTTTTGCAGTGACGGCCACCATCTGCGATGTTTCTTAAATATGTTCTTCGGTATGACGCTGACCGGAGAACCCGTGTCCAGAATCATTCGCAATTTCCGGCCCTGCCATGTCAACTCCTCCTCGAGAGGCTTCAACGTAGCTCTGTCGGCGGAGCTGTGAGCGACAAGAGCCAGCAACATTTCTTCTCCGCTCTCACCTTCCATTTCCTCGACGGCAAAGGCACCACGTTCCCGAGAGCGGCCACTGCTGCAAACCTTTGCCAGATGACCTTTCCTGCCGCAAAGGTGACACTTGGTGTTTCGATGGCGGCACGTGTGTGTCGCGTGGGGACCGCCACAACGCTCACATGAATGGTTGTTCTTTGCAGTGTTCCACTTCGTCCAGGGTCGTCGTCCTCGCTGCGACTGTACCACATTGATGCTGGTTCCCGTGGTCACTGGGTCTGCTTCTCGCATGTCACGGACGTCGCCTAGCGCCTTCTCTGAAGCTATGGCAAATTCTTCTGCCTCCTCAAAAGTTAGCTTCTTCCGTGTTAATAGGCAGCGTCGTGCGTCGTCGTCCCTGATTCCGCATACTATGCGGTCTCGCACGCTACGGTGCAGCGAGTTGCCGAAGTTGCAACTTTCCGCCAGTCTCCGAAGGTCGGCAATGTATTCCCGAACGCTCTCTCCATCCCGTTGCTTACGCATGAAGAATGAAAAACTCGCCGCAATTTCATTAACTTGAGGATTGTAGTGTTCCTCGAGGTATTCAACGACTTCATCGTAGGTCTGGCTGTTAACCGACACGGTTGAAAGGCGCCCTTGCAACATGCGCACGACATTATCGCTCAATGAAGACACCAGCAGAGCTCGGCGTTTGGCCGCGTCAGTAATTCCATTGCCTTCAAAATAAGCTTCCAGCCGTATCCTGTACGTGCTCCAGCTGCTCACCGTCTCGTCGAAAACCGGTGGGCGAGATGCCATCATTTGATCCTGTCAGTCGCAGACCACGCTCACATGAAATCCCACCCTCGTCGCCACTGCTGTAGCGCGGGTAACAACGACAGACGCAGTAGGTGCCAGCAATGGAATAGCGTTTATTGAAGATAGCGTGGCTGCTTTTATTCTCTGTGCATCAGCACGAGCATGCGCACTTCGGGTTGCGATAAACGGGCTTGCGTTGTCGCGATACGGCAGTAATGATGAAAGCGTCATGATAGGAAATGATACCCCACTGCACAATGTTATATATGTGTACCACTACATGTGACGGGCAGCAAAACCATCTGTTTATTAAGACTGAATGCAACAACATAGCAAGGTGCTGGTTCACAATATGGCACCTTTTCATGTGCACTTCTGGTAAGCTACCGTATGCACTGATGCATAAACACATCAACAGGGGAAAGAGACGAAGTAACTGTGCAAGCCACGTGATGCTTTTAACATTTTGTATCTGTCAATGTTGATAGAACTTTCTTTGGTGCAAGTTGATTAATCACGTTGCAGCAACAGCACAAGAAGCAAGGTCAGAATAGTAGGAGAAAACAAAGCAAGGTGGCAGACTGAGGAGGCAAGGTAGACTAGAGAGAATGGCTTTAATGACATCGACGAGACCAGCCCTGCTATTCACAGGACTTGGTGCTTTGAATGAGACGAGTTAATGGAATTGTCGAAAGTCGTGGCTGCAGCATGCTTACAAAACTAAATGCAAAAATAAAAGGATAGAAATAGGAACAAATACATACACGCACGGAAGAACTCACATATTCACACACATGAACACAAACGCGAGCGCGAAAACTAAGATATAAAATACAAAAAAGGGCAAAATAACAAATATACACAAACACACAAGAAAACACACACACATATTTAACGCAGACGCGAGTAGAACTATTAGGAGTCAGTTCACAAGCAGCTGTGCCTACTTTGTCGTACTTTTCTTTAATGTACACATTGGCTCTGTTGCCTTCACTGTCATAGGAATTTTTTAGTAGCGACATATCACGACAAAGCGCAAAGCTGTGTTGTGGGAAAGCAAGTCGAGCGCTGACAGCACAGCTTATGCGCGATTGTGTCACAGCAGGCTTTCTACAGCTGGCGCGTGCAGTGAGCGAAGAGTTCTAAGCCACACAGCGACGCGAATTCATGGCAAGCTCCCTTGCAACGGCACCAGTATATCAGTCATAATTTTATATTAGCATTCAGGCTGACATTAAGGAAACAAACACTGCTTCCAAACGCCTGACCGTTAACAATCCAATGACATTCGCTCAAGCAGCGCGTGTTAGTCACTGATTGTTAGCATTGGTGGAAGGCAATCAATCGACGGTGCTTTTTTTTTTATACACAACACTCGAACGACGCTGCTAGACGCTCGGCTATCTTATCACACTGCTGCCAACGATCGGTCGTTTGCACGCTGAGCTGGCAGCAACGAATCTTTGCGTTGGAGGTTGCTTTCACAAATCTTTTGTGTTGAGAAACTCGCTGGTTAGTTTCATCCGCGCACGCTTTTCTCGTTTATCCTGATAATGGTTTTGCTCCATCACTTCACCACGTCCGACGAGAAACGCAGGGGCACAGTACACAAACACACCCGCCGCTCACAGTAGGTACCAGACTTTGGCGAACTCTCCTCGTCGTAACTTCACTTAGGAGCAAAACACCACGGAACAAACACGTACGATGTTTGTTTGCAGCGGTATGCCGCCGCGGGATCCTGTTTCCCCACGAAGCGCAGCGCAGCGCCACCGATGTTCGCTGCAATCTTTCTTCGCCGGCTCACGGCTCAGAACAAACGCACGCGGCACAAATTGTGTATCGTAAGCTCACAATAATATTTCCGGCATGACAGACCACACTGGCGAAGGGAGACGCACAGAGCTGACGCGACTCGGCCCAGTTCGAAGCGAGGGCGGCCATGTTAGGCATGTTCTCCGTCGGCGGGGACACCGGCCGTCCGGCTCATGACGTCACCTGAAGTGCGCGCCTATTGGTGCCGGCTCTTATGCATCCGCCTTTGAGGGGCAAATGCCGCTGTCTTCTAAAGTTGTATCCGACTATAGCTAAGCGAAACACGGTTTTGTTTGTGGATTTCACAGGGCCTACTGCGACAACCATCGTGCCGGTCTTCACCGTAACAAGCCTATAGAAATCCTGCTCGCGTTTTACAGCGTAAGCTATTATGGGCTCATTCCAATAGCCGTTTTGGTTCGCGATGGCGTCCGCCGCCGCCGTTGGGGCCCGTAATCACTATCGCCGGAAATGCGAAAAAAAAAACGCCGCATATATACGAAGTGAAAGATGATGAGAGGGCGAAGCACCGGCCGGGGAATCATTCGGCAAAACGGCGGAAGCGTTATCCGGAAGCCGAAGTTGGCTTCCGGAGCCGGAAGTAGAACCGGAAGCCGGAGCGCGGCATACATATGTATATATACACTGTACATGTGTACAGTATATACAGCGCCGATACAGCCCTTGTGCAGCGCAGCGCCCCTAGCTACTGACGAGAGAGAGAGCGCGCGTCGGGAACGAGAGAGAAAGAGAGCACAGCTGCACCTCTAGCGGGAGTGGCGAGTACTAGTGTGGCTACGACGGCGCAACGAAGGACAAGGCTCGACCCTAAGGAGCTTCGCCCCTAAAAAGTACCCGGTTCCCGCCGGGATCGAACTCGCGCCCGCTGTGTGGGAGCCAGATACTCTACCACTGAGCCATGCAAGCGCTCGCTATCGGGCAGCAGAAAAATGCCCTTTAAGCGCTCCCTAGGCAGGCGCACAGGCGTAGGAGACCCGAGCCTCCGCCAGTATGATGGCGCCATCTAGGTAAGGCACCTGCAAACGCAGCGTGCGCAGGCGCAGACGACGAGATTCGATTCAGACGAGGCGCGCAATAAAAAAAAAAAAAACGCCATCCCCAGCCTCCGCCAGTATGATGGCGCCATCTAGTTAAAGTACCTGCAAACGCAGCATGCGCAGGCACAGACGACGAGATGCGATTCAGAAAAGGCGCGCAATCAACGCGATTCCGATGTGGGATGTGCACCAAGTTTTCTGGATACCTCTTCGGTACACGTTATGGCGTCTCCTCGCAAGGTACGAACCGCTGCTGAAGAACCGAATCGTAGAGCAACGTGCGCGCCTACAACCAGGCATCATCGGGCTCAGCAGACAGCTGTGCAGAGAGCAAAACAAGCCGCAGCTCGCCGTCGACGCCAGATCGTTCCGGTCAAAACCAGGCAAAGAGACTTTGCCGTGAAGACCCTGTTGTGCGTGGTGCTGAAATTGGAGCTACTCTTGAGCCGCTCCACCAGCTTACGCTGACTGTGCTGCGTGTGCCGCGCAGGCCTGTGACTTTTTTTGCAGCGCATCGAGTTAGCTACGAGGGTAAAACAGTCAATGTAAACAAACCCGCGACTCACGTAGGCCTGCGACTTAAAAATGTTTAAAACGCGAGTAATATTGCTAAATAAACAATTAGGCAATTTAGTATATTCCTTGGATAGCTTCCCAACGAGCACAAAACTTATCGGGAAGGAGAACAAACTAAAACAGCGACTGTCGTGTCGCTTGTCTCGCTGCATGCATTTTGGCGCCTGTAAAATTATTCCGATTCTACGTCTCCGTACTGCTTCGCACGGATAGAAGATGCACCATCTCATCTTTTATGTTAAGGACGATGATATCTGTAAATTTGCGATAATATAAAGCTCTGAAAGTAAAGCTACATTGCTGAGCTGCTGCCGTATGAGACACGCGGCGGACCAAATCTGGCAACAACAGCGCAGTATTGCCTGCGCGTGCTCCGGCGGTCGCGGTACTTTCCAGGTTCCCGTTACTTTAGTTTCGTAGCCGCTCCAGTGGTTTCAATACTTTTGCAGTCGACTGCATTTCTCTTGTATTCTTGCCAGTGCACGAGAAAACCCGAGATACCCGGGAGGCTGTCTGATCGTCGTGCATGGAGCGCAGGATTTCTGGCCAAAGCGCTGCGGGCGAAATGAAAAGGTAGCTTGCGCTGGTTGGAGAAAGGTCTTCATCAGGACGTCGTTGTGCAAGGAAAACAACGCTAATCCACGCCTCAATGCCCTCAGGAAAAAGTGAACCTTGCTTTCCAAGTAATCAGCAAGGCTTCTAAGCTCCGGGTCCGCTCACTGCTGCTCGCCAACGCCGTCTACTCTTATTGTTCCTATTGTTCCTAGGAAGGCGTCGTCATCCAATTCGTCTTGCGGTTGCGGGTCATTTGGGTTGCGCGGCAGGAAGTCGGCATCAGAATGCTTCCGTCTGGTCTTAGAGACTACGGTGATGTCGAATTGGTGGAGTCGGAGACTCCATCATGCTAGGCGACCGGAAGGATGCTTTATGTTTACCGGCCAACACAAAAGCGAGGTGGTCACTTACCACTTTACAATTGCCTGCCATATATGTAGGACCTAAATTTCGATGTAGCCCCAATGAATGCAAGGTACTCTTTCTCCGTCGTAGAATAATTCACTGCCGCTTTTGAAACGCTTTCAGCTCCGTCCTTCCTTTTAACTAGCATGGCACCAAGGCGTACGCTACTTGCGTCGGTGTGGATTTACGTCTCGGTGTTTTCCTTCAAGTATGAAAGCTCACCGGTGACTTCAGCCATCCTTTCAGCTCCTCCAATGCGTCATCTTGCCGTGCTTCCTACTTAAAGTCGATGTCGGCTTTCGTGAGATGAGTTACTGTTTCCGCAATGCTTCAAAAGTCTCTTACAAAATGCCTATAATAGGTACACAAGCGAAGAAATCCGCGCACTGCCAAAGACATGGGGGGAGGAATGTGCCATTATTGCGCCTACTATCTCAGCTCCATGGAAGATCGCAAAAGAATCTACGAAGGCGTCTTTGAAAATTACGAAACGATATATATTCATATATTATAAAACAAATCTATTATGGCACTATTGAGGGTAGTGTATTGTACTATTCGTTGTTGCAACACCAGTTATTTCCGATTATATTAAATATGAATGCACTTTATTGGTGCATGCATTACATTATAGTGTGACCATCTGAAGCGCCAATTTGAACTGAACAGAAAGCGCCTTTATTAGGGGGGTGGGGGTCAATGCCATCGGTGCTGACGTCACGCATTTCTGATTTGGTCGTGAATGTATGCAGAGATAACTATTTGCCAACGAGGATTGGTTTCTGAAGTTTATATGGTAACATATGACCGCATTTGCTCCGAAGAGCCCTGAAGGTGCAAAAGGCTCCCAAATTATTGTTCCTAATGCTACCCTTGTGCGTTTAATAAAGTATTCGGTGCAGTGCAAGCTTGTGCAGCGAACTTACAGGAACAATGTAATCTTGTGAACATCAGTATGCAAAACGTATTTGATAATAATAGTGAGAAGGCTGTTCATCATTCACAAACTATTGGAAAAGCATTCGGCTCATTTCTGGTACTATTAAAACTCCCATTCGACTAGGTTCGCTCCTGGCGCTGTTCTTTTTTCCGTTCGCATTCTTAGGCCACCTCACGCACTTTCCGGAGTCTCTCTTTCAAAATGCCGATTCCAAAGATTTATCGTTTTTTTGCACAGTGTAATGCGAAAAAGCATAATAGAGTTGTTTTAAAGACACATTTATAACCCGGCGTCGCGCATTCGCACAAAGAGAGGGCCACTTTCTTTTTTGAGGATGTGGCGTTCTCGAGGGATATTTCGATGCCTCTATGAAACCTGGCTTACGTTGTGGGCAATGGGATTGGCAAATATTTATCTTTTTTCAGCTACCTGAAATAGTTTCTGCATTATCACTCGCTCCGTACAGTGCAAATGGACTCGCATTTATTCCCTACTTTTCAATCAAAAGTCTTCCTTTGAAAAAAAAACTTCGCTGGCATCACTTTTCAGATTATCTACATATATCGTAAGGTACATGTTTCGTTCCTGCTTAAAGTACCTATGCATTCTCAAAACTAAGTACCTGATACGGAATAAAAATAATCCGCTGAATAATACGTTTTCAAGTACCCAAAGTTCCCATTTGGCGATGTCACAGGCCCGAACAGAAAATGAACTGCAGTGTTCTACAAATAGTATTTTACCGCGCATCACTAGAATGGCAAAAATGCAAATGATTTTGAACGACTTTGCACTATACCATTAAGGTATGTCACCACCTTTTTCAACATTTTTTTTAGTTTTGACCATTCAATTTGTATTTTACATTGACCTTATAAAGGATGCCTTTAAATGATATTCAAAAAAAAAGAGTGCAAAAAATCATACTGGCATTTGTTATTGACAAAACCTTGCGCAAACTTGGCTGTTACGCGAACATTCATAACTAGCGAATGGAGTGCAGGAATTGTTAACTTTTTGGCACAGAGGTAGCCAACTAACCAGACTGTGCAACTAACTAGGATCTTTGCCATCCGATAATTGGGAATCAGGTTATAGTAAAACTACCAAAGAAAAGAAAAAAAATTGTGTCATTTTTGTCTGCATTGCTTGGAATAAAATATGTATACATCAAAACTTACCATTCTTTTTCATTATTCCTAGTTCATTGCACAGGCTATTAATAAAGGAACGAGTGTGCAAAGTTTCGTTGAAAACTATGCATTTATTTTGAAGTTAGAACTATTTGCGCAACAGGAAAGTGCAAGAAATCAAGTTCTCAGAAAAATTAAGATTAATGTTTTTCAATCCTTGTACAAACAAGATCATCACGCCCTAGAAAGTTAAAATCCACTAGGTTCATAGCTAGGGCCCTTCTTAGCTGCCACGAGCTCAGTTTCGGCTTTTGTTGCAGCCCGTCTTTTCTTGCGGATATATTTTGCTTCACCCGTTAATTGACGCTGGGCCTTCTTCAGACGGTACTGGTCACTGGTGCAACATGCTACGAGCGTGTGATGGCCAGGTTCGATGCCTGCTTACCTGAAAATATATGTTGTACTTCTCTTGCCAACAGTTAAGTGGCACACAGCATCATATAAACCAAAAAGTAGGATGGGCAGGCTCACGCGGGCGTCTTTGGGAACCCGTTGCCAAATCATAGCATTGAAACTCCCGTTACATTTTCGGATTTTCCGTACCAGCACTTCTTAAAAGCTGATCTGTACAAAGGTCAGCATAAACCGGCTTCACTTTCGTTTGAAACTTTTTTCGATTGTTTGCTTTTTTCCCGAAAGTTTTGATTCCAAGTTCAAAGTTTTGATGGCCAAGTTCAAGGTAAAAAAACGATTGAAACTTTTGTTTCAATCGTGTTTTTACCTTGAACTTGGCCATGCCTTCTTATAAAAACGTTCAGCCTATGGTATTACTGTTTTACAGTAATAACTATACAGCCTATGTTATTTCATTGGCATCACTTTTAAGATTATCTACATATATCGTAAGGTACATGTTTCGTTCCCGCTTAAAGTACCTATGCATTCTCAAAGCTAAGTACCTGATACGGAATTAAGATTATCCGGTGATTAATACGATTTCAAGTAGCCAAAGATTCCATTTGCCGAAATCATATGCCGGAGCAGAAATTGAACGACAGCGTGCTACAAATCGTATATTACCGCGCGTCACTAAAATGGAAAAAAAGGCAAATCATTTTGAAGGTTGTTTAACATAGAATTGACGTCGCGCGTGACATTAGGACATTGACGTCATGGAGATTTTTTTAGTGACGTGCACGCGCTAAACGTATTTACAACATGCGTCATATAAAGCCCGAGGCTTTTGCGAAAAGACATGAGGTGAGGAATGTGCCATTATGGCGCGAATAGCCTAGCTCCTGGAAGATCGCAAGAGCATCGACGAAGGTGTCTTTGAAAATTACGAAGATATATAAAGTCATATAATATAAAAAGCTTACAGAATGGATACCAAGAGAAGGGAAGCGCAGTCGAGGTCGGCAGAAAACCAGATGGGATGATGAAGTTAAGAAATTTGCAGGCGCACGTTGGAATACGCTAGCGCAAGACAGGGGAGGGGTAATTGGAGATCGCAGGGAGAGGCCTTCGTCCTGCAGTGGACATAAAATATAGGCTGATGATGATGATGATTATGATGAATATAAAATGCAATCGAATTTTGTCCTATTGAGGGAAGTGTATTGTACTATTTGTTGTTTCAACACCGGTGTTTTCTTATTGTAATAAATATGAATACAATTTATTGCAGTATACATTATAATCTCGTAGGACAATCTGCCACGACAATTGGAACTGGACAAAAAGCGCCCTCTTTAGGGGGGTGGGGGCACTACCATCGGAGCTGACGTCACGCATTTCTGATTTGGCCGTGAAGGTATGCAGAGATAAATATTCGCCAAGTAAGATTGGTTTCTGAAGTTTATATGATAACATATAACCGCATTTGCTCCCAAGAGCCCTGAGGGTGCAAACAAGCGCCAAATTATTGTTCCTAATGCTACCCTTGTGCGTTTAATATAGAATGCGGTGCAGTGCAAGCTTGTGCAGTGTAATTGCAGGAACAGTGTAATCCTGTGAACATCAGTCATCATCATCATCAGCAGCAGCAGCACCAGCAGCAGCCTATATTTTATGTCCACTGCAGGACGAAGGCCTCTCCCTGCGATCTCCAGTTACCCTTGTCTTGGGCTAGCGTATTCCAACTTGCGCATGCAAATTTCCTAACTTCATCATCCCATCTGGTTTTCTGCCGACCTCGACTGCGCTTTCCTTCTCTTGGTATCCATTCTGTAACCCTAACGGTCCACCGGTTATCCATCCTACGCATTACATGGCCTGCCCAGCTCCACTTCTTCCGCTTAATGTCAACTAGAATATCGGCTATCCCCGTTTGTTCTCTGATCCACACCGCTCTCTTCCTATCTCTTAACGTTAGTCCTAAGATTTTTCGTTCCATCGCTCTTTGTGCGGTCCTTAACTTGTTCTCGAGCTTCTTTGTTAACCTCCAAGTTTCTGCCCCATATGTTAGCACCGGTAGAATGCAATGATCGTGCACTTTTCTTTTCAACGACAGTGGTAAGCTCCCAGTCAGGATTTGGTAATGCCTGCCGTATGCACTCCAACCCAATTTTATTCTTCTGTAAATTTCTTTCTCGTGATCAGGGTCTCCTGTGAGTAATTGACATAGATAAACGTACTCCTTTACAGAATCTAGAGGCTGACTGACGATCCTGAATTCTTGTTCCCTTGCCAAGCTATTGAACATTATCTTGGTCTTCTGCATATTCATCTTCAACCCAATTCTTACACTTTCTCGATTAAGGTCCTGTGAACATTAGTATGCAAAACTTATTTGAAATTAATAATGAGAAGGCTGTTCATCATACACAAACTATGGAAAAATATTGGATTCTTTTATATTATTTCCACACACCATGATTGGGTTCAGAAGAGATCTCTCCACGCAAGACGCCCTTCTGCAACTAAAACACCAACTCATAGACAGTCCGGGGCGCTCGACGAGAGCCATTCTCGGGCTGGACCTGAAGAAGGCCTTCGATAGCGTTCGCCACGGTGCCATATTACGACAAATAGACAAGCTAAATCTCGGACTGCGTACGTACAACTACATTCGAGACTTCCTCACGCGAAGAACAGCTCGCATGCGAGTGGGACAACTCGACTCAGATCAAATCAACATCGGGAGCTCGGGCACCCCGCAGGGCTCGGTCATCTCGCCGATGCTCTTCAACCTCGTCCTGCTGGGGTTACCCGACCGATTCTTGCAAATCAAAGGACTGCACCACACGCTATACGCGGATGATATTACGATCTGGACGACAACGGGCAGCGACGGAGCGATCAAGCAACGTTTACAGCAGGCCATCCAGTGCGTGAAAAACTACCTAGTGGGCACGGGACTCACCTGCTCGGCCGAAAAATCCGAATTGCTGCTATATAGAGCGGTCAGAAAGGGGCGCCCACCTAAAGGCTACACCCCCCCCCCCCCCCGGAAAAGGAAGAGATCCAATTAACGGCATCAAACGGCCTACCCATCCCGATGGTAGACAAGATTCGGGTACTTGGAATGATGATTGAACACAAGGGCGGCAATGGCGAAGCACTTCGCAAGATAACAGAAAAGGCCACCAGCACGATGCAGCTCATCCGACGCATCACCAACAAACACGCGGGCATGCGCAAAGGCAACGTCATACGACTTATACAAGCCTTTGTTATTTCTCAAATAACGTACACGGCAGCGTTTCACAACTGGACGGTTGCAGAAAGAAACAAGCTCAACGCCCTCATACGCAAGGCGTACAAATGTGCGTTGGGACTTGCGCCCGGAGTGAGCACCACCAAGCTCCTAGAAGTAGGCTTGCACAACACGCTCGAGGAACTCGTGGAGGCGCAACAAGTGTCCCAACTCGAGCGCCTATCCAAACCCGCTCGGGCAGGCACGTGCTCGAAAAGCTCGGCATAACATACCACTACGCAGCACGGCATCAAAGTGGAAATGCCAAGAACCATGCGCGAGCAACTATACGTGCCCCCATTGCCTCGCAACATGCACCCCCAACACCACACGGGGAGACGTAAAGCCAGGGCACAACACATGAACAAAAGTTACTCCAACGACAAGGAGGCAGTCTTCACCGACGCAGCCCGTTATCGAGACAGGAAGAGTTTCGTCGCGGCAGTTACTAGCCACCGAGGTAACCACCTCACGAGCGTCACCGTGAACACGACATATGCCGAAGCGGCAGAGGAAGCGGCCGTAGCACTGGCCCTTACACAAACCAAGGCTACATACGTGATCTGCGATTCGAAAACGGCAATTCGCAATTTTTCAAATGGGCGCATATCGCAAGAGGCGTATGACATACTCAAGCGACATCCCATACACCAGGGAGAGGCCGACGTCGATAACCGAAGGCACTTGCTTTGGATCCCGGCACACACTGGACTGAGCACCCCCAATGAAGCGGCTCACCGCGTTGCTCGAGGCCTCACTCACCAAGCATCATCGGAGGAAGAGCCCCCGCGGGGTACTGCAAACGTCTGGGCAGTGGGAGGATCGTTTGTCCAGGTTCCACGACATCACGACACACTACCAGTTACAGAGACGCGTATACCCATTCCCTCACGCTAATTAGACAAGGCGCAAGCAGTACACTACAGGCAACTACAAACCGATTCTTACATAAACCCAAGACTCATGCACGCCATGTATCCAGACATGTACACAACAAACAGATGCACATCCTGTGGCGAGGTTGCCACACTTAATCACATGTTATGGGAATGTCAGGACATAACAAACAATTCGGGCAGTGTCGACACCTCCGTCTCTTCCACCGCCAGCCTCCGCTCGCGTTGGAAGACCGCACTGCTCAGCTCGAATCTGACAGTACAGCTCTGGGCCGTCCAGCGAGCCGAGGAAGCCGCTTCGAGACAAGGTCTCGGAACCGCGTCCGCGGTGGGTGCCCAGACCTACTAAATATACGCCGGACTCAAATCTTATCGATTTGATAATAAAGTTTACGTTCCTTCCTTTATGTTACTAATAAATGCGAATCATTTCTTGGAGAACATTTGCTACTTTGACAGTATCTATCTATCCATCTATCTATCGATCGATCTATCTATCTATCTATCTATCTATCTATCTATCTAGCCGCGTACGTCTTTGTGCTCTCATGGTATTTTAGTTAATTTGGTATGTACCAAAATTGGCATACTATGACACGAGTATATGACGAACTCATATGATATGGCATATCGTGACATGCATGTCATGAAACAGCCGCCAACGTCTTGGTGCTCTCGTGGTCGTTTCGTTAACTTGGTAGGTACAAAAATTGGCATAGTATGAGAGGAGTGCATGACGAACGTGAGTGATAGGTCACGCATGTCATGACAAAAATGTCATGACATGCGTGTCATGTAGATCATGACAATGACCCAGCGAAAGATTAAAACTCAAAAACTACTGAAATGGATTCGGAGGTGGGTACTAAAAGATGCTTGTAGAAAACATAATCATGAGTATGACTCAGCAAAAATGACAATGACTCAGCTAAAAAACATGGACACGCAAAAACCACTGGAATGGGTTGGGACGTGGACAGTAAGTGAAGGAAACACTAAAGAATGCAGGAAAATGACTCAGCCTAAATGTCAATAACTCAGCGAAAAAAAGATTAATACTCAAAAAACACTGAAATGGATTCGGACGTGGACGCTAAGTGAAGGAAACAGTAGAAGTCATAGTCATGACCATGACTGTGCAAAAATGAGAATGACTCAGCGAAATAAGGCTAACACACAAAAATCAATGAAATGGGTTCGGATGTGGCACTAAGTGAACGAAAAGGCTGAAGGTTGATGGTCGAAGTCATAGTTATTAGCATGACTAGGGCTTTCGCCTTAAGGTCTCTTAGGAGTAGCTAAAGGGACTCCTTAAGACTCAGGACATGAATGTCATGACATGCATGTCATGTAGGTCATGAAAGAGCTGCCTACGTCTCGGTGCTCTCATGGTCGTATCGTTAAATTGGTAGGCTCCCCGCGCACTGCTTCACATAACATCCATTCCCACAGATCGTGGGATCTGCCGGCATTTTTTAATATCTATTCGACTAGGTTCGCTCCTGGCGCTGTTTTTTTTACGTTCGCATTCTTAGACCACCTCACGCACTTTTCTGAGTATCTCTTTGAAAATACCGATTCCAAAGATTTCTCGTTTTGTTGCACAATCTAATGCCAAAAAGCATAATAAAGTTGTTTTAAAGACATTTGTAATCCTGATGTTATGCCCTTGTGCGCCATGCATTTGCAGAAAGAAAGGGCTTCTTTCTTTTTTGAGGATTTGGCGTTCTCTAGGGATATTTCGATGCCTCTATGAAACCTGGCTCACGTTGTGGGCAATAGGAATGGCAAATATTCATATTTTTCCAGCTACCTGAAATATTTTCTGCATTATCACTTGCTCCGTACAGTGCAAATGGAATCGCATTTTAGCCCTTCTTTTCACTCACAAGGCTTCCATTCAAAGAAAAACTTTCGTTGGTATCACTTTTAAGATTATCTACATATATCGTAAGGTTCATGTTTCGTTACCATTTAAAGCACCTGTGCATTCTCAAAGCTAAGCACCTGATACGCAAGTAAAAATAATCCGATGAATAATACGTGTTCAAGTACCCAAAGCTCCCATTTGGCGATGTCACAGACCCGTACAGAAAATGAATGGCAGTGTGCTACAATGAAAATTAGGGAGTTTTACGTGCCAAAACCACGATCTGATTATGAGGCACGCCGTAGTGGGGGACTCCGGAAACCACCTGGGGTTCTTTAACGTGCACCTAATTGTAAGTACACAGGTGTTTTAGCACTTCGCCCCCATCGAAATGCGGCCGCCGTGGCCGGGATTCAATCCCGCGACCTCGTGCTCAGCAGCCCAACACCATAGCCATTGAGCAACCGCGGCGGGTGCAGTGCTATAAATAGTATTTTACCGCGCGTCACTAGAATGGCAAAAATGCAAATGATTCTGAACGTCTTTGAACTATACCATTGACGTCACACGAGACATTAAGACTTTGACATCACGGAGATTTTTTGCTGGCGAGCACGCGCTAAACATCTTTACAACATGAGTCAGATGAAGCCCGACGCTTTTGCGAAAAGACATGTAGTGAGGAATGTGCCATATGGAGCGAATTAGCCTAGCTCCTGGAAGATCGCAAGAACATCTTAGAAGGCGTCTTTGAAAATTACACAAATATGTATATTCATATATTATAAAAACCAATCGAATATTCACCTATTGAGGGAAGTGTATTGTAGTTTTCGTTGTTGCAACACCAGTTATTTCTGATTGTAGTAAATACGAATGCGCTTTATTGGTGCATGCATTAAAATATAGTGGGACCATTTGAAGCGACAATTTGAACTGGACAAAAAGCGACTTTTTTAGAGGGTGGGGGACTCTGCCATCGGTGCTGACGCCAGGCATTCCTGATTTGGTCGTGAATGTATGTAGAGATAAATATTTGACAACGAGGATTGGTTTCTGAAGTTTATATCATAACGTATGACCGCATTTGCTCCGAAGAGCCCTGAGGGTGCAAACAAGCTCCAAAATTATTGTTCCTAATGCTACCCTTGTGCGTTTAATAAATAATTCGATGCAGTGCAAGCTTGTGCAGTTTAATTAAAGGAACAATGTAACCTTGTGAACATCAGTATGCAAAACTTTTTTGAAATTATTATTGTCACGGGACTATTCCTCAAGAGGAGTGTCGATGAAGAAGACGTTTTAACACGAAAGTGTTTTATGCCGGGGTCCACCAAGACTTCACTGACGTATTTCCGTCACGGAAATACGTCATAGAACATAATACAAAGAAAGAAACCAGAAGAAAAAGTTCCACAAACATGCAAAATTTGGAAATCGAACCCACGACCTCTCGGGTCCGCGACGATAGATCGCCGAGCGTTTAACCCATTGCGCCACAAACGCATTTGCAGAGAGCTACACAGACGCGCCTTATATATCTAACACTCCTCCGTGTACCCGCGCTCTTGCTCGGGGCGGTGCCGCCGCCTACGAGCAGAAAAGAGAAGTACTGCATTATGACACTAACGCGCACCGACAGTGAACGCTTCGGTGGTATTCGTGACTTCCTTTAGCGCAACTCAGTTTGAGTATGAAGGGAAAAAGGGACAGGTGACAGGGTGAGCGCTAACTTCCAACTGGTTTTATTTCATGACCCTATTGCACATTATATAGCCCGCTCAAAGCACTCGTGACATAGCAAACAAAAATAAAAACAAAATAAAAATAAATATAAGCATGCGATTGCAGTTCATTGAACCAGTGTAGATAATCTTAGAAATTCACGTTCCTTGCTTGATAAAGCTAAAGAGGGTGTGCTTACGCACAGCTTTTCACATTTCAAAATGGCATCAGCCTCAATAATCTCACGCGTCACTTGATTGTGGCTACGTCCTATAATGATGCATCTGTCAAGTAGTGGTTTGCAGCCGCAAGATTTGCAATGTATGGCAAGGAACCCGCTTGATGAAATTTTGTTGTTAGCATTGTAATTATGCTCCCGCACGCGATCGTTAATACACCAACCGGTCTGCCCAATGTAGACACTGTTACACGACAAGGGAAACTTATACACTACTGCGCGAGTGCAATCAACATACTTGTTAACATGTCTTTTTCCACATACTGGTAGCGCGTCTTTCTTAGGGTTAGTAAGTCTGCAAAGCCTATCCAGTTTATCAGGAGCAGAGAAAACAACTCGGATGTTAGCTCTTTGTGCAACCTTTTTTAAATTGTGAGAAACATTGTGAATGTATGGCAACACACTTGTTTTGCAACCAGCGGTCACTGCAAAATTCTCCTGTGGTATGCGCTTCCGAGAATCTCTGAGCAAGCATTCTGCCACGGACACTTGTACTGGTAGCCTGCATTTGACAAGCGCTTGCTTTGCCCTTCAAAACTAGCGAACACAGCGTGGTGGCACGATTTTTTCAGGGCATTGTTAAAACAAAGTTTGGCTATTGCTCTTTTTATCAGTTTGGAATGCGCTGAATTGTATGGTAGGAGAGGTTTACTGGACCGCGGTTCATAACTCCAGCAAGTGTGCTCTACTGAGCAAGACAGACGAAGGTCTAGAAACCGGATGGTACCTTCTTGTGGAATTTCGCAAGTGATTTCAAGGGGAGCCAGACATTGCTTAATTGTAGGCAGAATTAAGGCGACCTGATCTTCCACTTCATCTGATGAGCATTCGATAAGAAACAAAAAATCATCAACATAGCGGAAGGCTTTCAACACCTTGGTCTGCATAAGCTTCTCTGAGAGTATAAGCATAAGCTTCATAAGAAGAGTATAAGCATAAGTCTGCATAAGCTTCTCTGAGAGTCAGAGAAGCGTCTTTCCGGGGGGATGTGTTACTAGCGTGAAAGTCTTGTTTTGATTGGGGTATGTGCCGCCAGCAGTAGTGGGACACGGGGTAAGAGAGGGCAGACGAAGAAGACGTTCGCCTAGCGATAGCGGAACCTCGGCTGGCGCTCAAGAGTGCCGGTTGCATCCTAATAAAGCCTGTCTTCACGGAGAGCTTCCCTTAACATATATATATATATATATATATATATATTAAGGGAAACTCTCCTTGGAGAGGCTTTATTGGGACGCAACCGGCACTCTTGAGCGCCAGCCGAAGTTCCGTTATCGCTAGGCGGAGGTCTTCTTCGTCTGCCCCTCTCTCTCTCTCTCTCTCTCTATATATATATATATATATATATATATATATATATATACATTGTGACACTCTTACGTGCGTTCTGGGTTTACACCTAAAAAGGATTTAGGGCATCCAAGAGTGGTGAAGAAAGAAGACGACGTGCGCTAGCTAGCTGAATCTCAATCGGCACTCGGCTGATCCAGGCCGTCGCGACTCACTCTATTTGGCTTTTGTTGGCGTAACAGAGTGGTGGAGGGGCTGGGTACGACACTACGTACCACGGAGCTGCAGCATCTCGAACTTCGCCGGAGCCGCCGTCTTGCCGGTCTCTCGCCAACGACGTTCATCATGTCTCAGGACGGAAATGGACAAACGCCAGCGCCAGGTGTACCAGCTCAAAGGTCAACGCCAGTTCGACCGTTGCAGCACTACATGGAACCACGCTCGTTCGCGCGAAAAGCGGGCGAAGATGTCGACGACTGGCTGACACACTACGCACGGGTGAGCAGCTACAACCGTTGGGACTCTGTCACTCAGCTTGAGTATGTCGTACTGTTTCTGAGTGAAACAGCGCTGATGTGGTTTGAAAATCACGAAGACTCCCTGACAACGTGGGAGCGCTTCGTTGAAGAAATTAAGAAGTGTTTTGGAGACTCCTACGCCAAACAGAAACGCGCGGAGCGAACCCTAGCTCAAAATGCTCAGACTCCTGGAGAAACGTGCACTACGTACATCGAAGAGATCCTCAAGCTGTGCAAAATAGTGAATTCGCAGATGTCGGAGGAAGACCGAGTCCGACATCTCCTTAAAGGATTGCCGAAGATGTCTACAATTTCCTTATAGGCAGGGAACACGTTGATTCCGTCTCAGATGTCGTACGTCACTGCCGTACGTTTGAGAAATTGAAGACTCGTCGCATTGCGCCAAAATTTGGACGACTGGCGAATGTGACAACCGTTGCCAGCGTCGATGCGAGCCCGTCCGCCGATCTTTCATCCACTATACGGCAGATCGTGCGTGAAGAACTGCGGTGACACGAGGTACTTGCGTGCAGCGTCATGCAACAACCTGCTGCCTATTCCCCGCAACACACGGCGCCTGCAGCATCGTGCGCTCCGTGTCACGGACATCACCCACAGAGGAGCTCCATGGCCTCGTGAAGGCACATTTACGCCCGAACAACGACGAGAACACACTCGCCCCGGCAGATTTCCACGCAGACCGACTGTTCCTCCTGTTCAGCAGGTTCAGCCACTTCACTCGGTCACACGACCCCCCACGGCTGAGCGCTTCGAGGAGCCGTTCATCGATCGTCGTTTACCTGTGTGCTACAGCTGCGGCGACTTAGGCCACATTGCCAGGTACTGCAATCGCCGCCAACCATCGAGGTTTGACCAATCTACGATGTCAAGGCGGTACCGCGATCCACTTGATGAAACGTACTCACCCGCGTACACAGATCCAGGAAGCAACCCTCGCCAGCACCCGGAGACGCTGCGGAACCGTTCTCCAGCATCCGATCGCAGCCTGACACCGCCACGCGCTCCTCGCGTAAGCCGGTCGCCGTCTCCGCGGCGTCGCTACCCGTCACCACCTCCGGAAAACTAGTCAGCACGGCCGTTGGAGGTGAGGTTGCTGAACAATCTTCCATGTCGACAGAGATACCTCCACCCATTTGTATGCTTAAGAATAAGGTGTCTGTACTGATTGACGGAGTTTCAACAATGGCCTTAGTGGACACGGGAGCAACAGTTTCATTGATTAGTGTTGCATTTAAAAGCCTCCTAGGACGAAAGGTGATGTTTCGCTGGGACCCGGCTGATACGTTTCGTGGAGTGAGTGGGGAGTTGTTACATCCTGTCGGGGTTTGCAATGTCGACGTTATCTTGAGCGGTCAAATATTTAACGCGGAGTTCGCAGTTCTGTCTCATTCTACGCATGACATAATCTTGGGCCTTGATTTTTTGAAACTGTGGTGCCACTGTCGACTGCAGAACAGGAGAAATTAGTGCAGATACGAGCTTTTCGGCCGCGTTTGCGGAAGGCCCACCAAATCACGAAAGTGTGCTTTGTGTATCCAGTGATACAGTAGTGCCTCCATTGTGTGCTGCGTGTGTTTCAGTCGCCTGTTTTCCTACCACTGACGTAACGTTTGACGCTACCGTGGAGCCCTTTCATCTGAGCTGCATCAAGAGGAATGTGCTGATACCGTATTGCATGCTCTCAGTTCACGGACGCACAGGCTTATGGACCGTAAACTGTTCCAGTGAACCTGCAATACTACCACAGGGTCTGAAACTTGCCGCCTACCATGAAGATCAAGTGCAGTCACTAGCCATTCTTACAGAAGCCCCTGATTCTTCGGATGAACGCCATTTCATTAATGCATGCCCTCTAGCGGACTCCTCCATTCTAACTATGGTGAACAAGTCACTCAGCACTAACCAGCGTCAGGAAGTGGCGAATATTCTGGTAAAACACGCCGGACTGTTTGACTTTTCACAGCAACAGGGACCACCATCATTTCCCCCTTCTCGAATACACCATCGCATAGATACTGGATCTGCCCAACCATTGCGACAGAAGCCGTACAGTCTCACCATCGGAATGCAAGGTGATCAACGATCAAGTCCGCGAAATGCTAAATAAGAATGTTATCCAAGAATCCTGTAGCCCGTGGGCAGCGCCAGTGATCCTGGTTAAAAAGAAAAATGGTACATGGCGATTTTGTGTTGACTACCGTCGCCTAAACACCATCACCAAAAAGGACGTGTATCCACTTCCCCGTATTGATGATGCCATCGACGGCCTTTCATCAGCATCTTACTTTTCGTCTGTCGACTTGAGGTCGGGGTACTGGCAGATTCCTATGCACAAGGCAGACAAGGAGAAAACGGCATTTATAACACCGGGCGGACTTTTTGAATTTAATGTGATGCCGTTCGGGCTGTGTAATGCGCCCTGCGACTTTCGAGCGCTTCATGGACAACATCCTGCATGGTCTGAAGTGGGAAGTGTGCATGTGCTATCTAGACGATGTAGTGATTTACCCGTTCAGTGAGCACAACGCACGTCTCGACCTTGTGTTAGACTGCTTGGAAAAAGCAAGCTTGGTGCTCAACTCGAAGAAATGCCATTTTGGAGAGCGCCAAACGCTGGTTCTGGGCCATCTAGTGGACAAGGACGGCATACGACCCGATCCCGCGAAGACTGCTGCTGTCGAAGCCTTCAAACCACCTCGCTCTGTAAAAGAACTACGCAGTTTCCTGGGCCTTTGCTCCTACTTCCGCCGGTTTATTCGTGGGTTTGTCAACATCGCGTATCCACTGACATGCCTCCTCCAGAAGGGCGTTCCCTTCGAATGGACCCCTGAATGTGAAGCCAGTTTTCGTGAGCTGAAGTTTCTTCTGACGTCCCACCCCATTCTCCGACACTTCGATCATGCGGCTCCTACGGAAGTTCATACGGACGATAGCGGTATTGGCATCGGCGCAGTCCTTGCTCAACGCGTCGACACCAAAGAACACGTCGTCGCCTATGCGAGTCGCTCCTTAAGCAAGTCTGAGCGTAACTACACAGTCAAAGAGCAAGAATGTCTTGCAGTGATTTTCGCATTACAACGCTTCCGGTCTTACCTGTACGGGCGCCCCTTCACTGTGGTGACAGACCATCATTCTCTATGCTGGCTAGTTAACCTCCGTGATCCATCAGGTCAGCTTGCGCGTTGGACACTTCGCTTACAGGAGTATGATCTTACCGTTTCTTATAAAACTGTGACGAGGACAACTTCGATCGCTATATCGCATCGTTGGAGCCAGGATTTCCTGATATTAATACCTTCAAGATCGAGCAGCGAAAGGACAGAACTTTAGAGCCACTGCTCATTACCGCAAGGAAGTCAGCACCATCCTCTCGTTTCTGCGTTCGTGATGGGGTTCTGTACAAAAAGAGCTATTCTACTACAGGCCCACGATATCTCCTGGTGGTCCCGGAAAGCCTCCGTGTATCCATCTTGCGCACTATGCATGACGACCCTACGTCTGGTCATTTGGGATCTGCGCGAACGCTCTACCGAGTCCAAGAAAGGTTCTACTGGCCTAAAATGCGTCAGACGACCGACCAGTACGTATCCAGGTGCAACGAGTGTCAGCGTCACAAGCGGCCCACGAACGCTCCTCCTGGCCGACTACATCCAGTGCCACCCCCATGCACTCCATTCCAGCAAGTCGGCATCGACCTTCTCGGTCCTTTCCCGCGGTCATCTGATGGGAATCGCTGGATTGTCGTGTGTAACGATCACTTGACGCGATACTGTGAGACAGCTGCTATACCATCGGCGACTGCAACCGAAGTGTGTATTTTTCTGCTGCGTTTCGTCATTCTCCGACACGGACCTCCCAGAGTCATCATCAGCGATCGTGGACGGCAGTTCACTGCAGACGTGGTCGAAGAGATGCTTCGTCTATGTGCCTCAGATTTTCGACATTCCACACCGTATCATCCCCAAACAAATGGTCTGACGGAACGCACCAACAGAACGCTTACTAACATGCTGTCCATGTATGTTGCGTCAGATCATAAGAACTGGGACAGCGTGCTCCCTTTCATTACTTACGCATTTAATACCTCACAGCATGAAACTACGGGCTACAGTCCCTTCTTTCTTCTATATGCTCGTCCGCCTCGTTACGCGCTAGACACTATCTTGCCGTTTTCAAGTCACGATAATCTTTGTGTATCCGAGACTGTCTCTCTTGCTGAAGAGGCCCGACGACTTGCTTCTTTACGCACTCTTGTTTCCCAAGAAAGCTCGAAGGAACGCTATGACCGCCGACGCCGACACGTGATATATGACCCCGGTGACCAAGTGTAGCTGTGGAAACCAACAAGAAAACGTGGTTTATGTGAAAAACTAATGGCCCACTATGTTGGACCTTATGTTATTACTGATCGTATCAGTGAATTGACCTACCGCATAGCAGGCCTCACATCAAATGGCCGTCGGTCAGCAAAGACTGAACTTTCGCATGTCGCCCGTTTAAAGCCGTTTATCTCTAGACAACCTGTTTTATTTGCCCGGCGGGCTTCGTCTGCGCGGAGGGCAATGTGACACTCTTATGTGCGTTCTGGGTTTACACCTAAAAAGGATGTGGGGCATCCAAGAGTGGTGAAGAAAGAAGACGATGTGCGCTAGCTAGCTGAATCTCAATCGGCACTCAGCTGATCCAGGCCGTCGCGACTCACTCTACTTGGCTTATTAATAAACGCCTTTTGTTGGCGTAACAATATATATATATATATATATCTTGTAATCGGGGACTCTCAAGTTAATTGCGTGCACCAGCACTGCGACCCGAAGAGAAAGCACCCCCGCATTCATCACCCACACTATAGACCACATCGACGACATCCACCATCTCCTCTACTTCGCACCAGTGACCACGACTACACTAATCCTCCACGTAGGCGCCAACGATTTGTGCTCAGTGAGAGGTGATGCAGTTTTCGATAAATACCGGCCGTCGATGCAGCGGATCTCCAAGGAACATTCCGCACGTAACCAGGATATACGCCAACCTCATCCTGCCTCGCGCTACCAACCGTCGACACGAACACCACAATAGGCCCTCCTTTAGCCGCTGCAACGCACGGCTTGCATCTTCAATCCGCGCATTCGTGCATTCTGCCGCCGAAAGCGTAAGGTCTTTTACATCAACCACGGATTTCAGCACCTGCCTCCCACTCGTGTCCTTGCTGACGATGGCATACGCCCAAGTTTTGAAGGTGTAGCCCTCATAGCCAGCCAGCCACACCCAGGCCATCTGCTTCCGAAATGTCGCTAAAATTCCCCAGAGTGGCGCGACTTTTCCGTTGTGGTGTGTGCTAGTCGCTCCACAGCAGCCCAGGTAACAGCCGCCAACGGTTTCTCTTCGACGACTACCGACCTTACGGGAACGTTGGACAAGATTTCCTAGATGATCCACCACAAGCACACGGCTCCAGCAGCGCCAACCAAATAAATAAAGGTTCCTTCAGGTCCACCCACCTACAGCCTTCGGAAGAACGCCGGACAAGGCCCCGCCAGGAACTCTGATGTCTGACTGTGCCCACCATACAGCGGTAAGACGGCCCGTTTCCCAGTCTCGAGGGCTTTCTTAAAACTCAAAAAATAATCGGAAAAACGCATCAGCTGGGAATGGCATGCTTGCGCCCTCGCACGTTATTTGAACACCTCGGTTGTTCCTAAAGGCCAAAGCAATAATCTAAAGCCAGCCACTTCAGTAATGTCCATTAATAACAAAATCAAAAGGGAGAATGTTCTTAAGAATACACAGTTATAATTAGTTTCAATTATTATAGATCACAAGAAAAATGCGTAGTCACGATGTAGGCAGGAGAAAGTACTCAAACAGAACTTCACTTCGAAAGAGTCATTAGAAATAGTTCGCTGTGAATCCGATAAGATGCCAGCAAAAATAAAGCCAGGAAATTTTCTCGCGACAATGTTGGTCCTCACGACAACCGGCTGGCATCAAAACATGAAATGCCTCACATAATAGCGCCCTTACAAAACCACAATAAAACAATTGAGAACGTTGTGAACCTGTATAGTATTGAACTTACTGCAGCCGAGCTAAGAGCCCTCTCAGAAGGTTTAAATTTTAGCCCGGCCACTGGCAGCTTTAGGAAATTTCGATCAGCTTCTTCAAGATTTAGATAACTTCGCAAAAAATTTGTGGCTTCGGGAATATTTTTATGACCATCCTAAATCAGAGGAAACACGCCATGCGCTACCTAGCGGTAAGCACTGTATTCCTCCTCCACAGCGCGATAAGTGTATGAATACATATCGTTACGGATGAGGCGTGTTTATTTACAGGTGATGGATGAGAGTCTAGGAAAGCAGTCCAGCCCCGGTTTCTTTCTGCGCTCCGCACACCCAAGAATTCGTCGTCCTCCTCCTCTTCCTTTCGCCTCAACCAAGGCGTTACATTCCCCGTTTCGCAGACGAAGCCCACCACGGGAGTTAGGGCTGAGTGCTGGAGTAATATCGCTTGAGGCGCGTAACATGCGCAAGTTGAGTAGCGCTAGAGCGGCGTCCTGGTGACCTTACACGGGCGACCACATACGTTAAATAGCTAATGCGGTCGATGACTGTGAAGGGACCGGTATACTGAGCCAGGAACTTTTGGTATAACCCGCGTCTGCGCTGAGGAGTCCACAGCCACACCAAGTCACCTTTTTCGAATGAAACTGAGTCATGGCGGCGGTCATACCGCTCCTTGGAGGAATCTTGTGATGCCAGTGTACGCAGTCGAGCAATTTGTCGGGCTTCTTCAGCACGGCACAAAGTTTCGGCAACTGAGTCCTCTGTATGGAGTGGAAAGGGGAAAATGGTATCCAGACAGCTGCGTGGTGGCCGAGCGTAGAGCAGGTAGAAAGGTGGGAAGTCCGTAGTTTCGTGCTTCGCTGTATTGTAGGCGTAGGTCATAAACGGTAAGATGTCATCCCAGTTACTGTGATTGTGATCATACATACATAGCCAGCATGTTGGTCAGGGTACGGTTGGTACGTTCGACAAGGCCGTTCGTCTGGAGATGATATGGTGTTGAGTGGCGGAACTGCGAAGTGCAGAGTCTAAGCATTTCTTCCACGGCGTCAGCGACGAATTGGCGACCACGGTCGCTGATGATTACGCGAGGCGGACCGTGACGAAGGATTACGTAGCGTAATAAGAAGGCAGCGACGCAGGTAGCGGTGGAGGAAGATATCGCAGCTGTTTCCGCATATCTAGTTAGGTGATCAACACAGACGATGATCCAGCGGTTGTTGTTCGAAGATCGTGGAAACGGTCCTAGCAGGTCGATACCAGCTTGCTCGAAAGGTGTAGTAGGCGGCTCTACAGGATGAAGAAGGCTTTGCGGAGCACTTGTCGGTCGCTTGTGACGCTGGCACTAGTCGCAGCTCGACACGTATTGCTTAGTGGAATGTCGCATCTTAGGCCAGTAAAACCGCTCCTGTATTCGATGTAAGGTGCGAATGAATCCAAGGTGGCCTGAAGTCGGATCATCATGCATGACACGGAGAATGTCACATTGCAGGCTTTGGGGAACAACCAGTAAATACCGCGCGCCCCTTGCTGAATAATTTGTCTTGTATAACAGTCCATCGCGAAGGCAAAAGCGACCACTGGCCTTGGGACTGCAGGCATCGGCGAAAAGGGGGTCCAAACATAAGTCGTTGCGCTGTTCCCGCTGGAATACGGTGGCGTCAGGAAACGCGTGAGAGACAGCAGCAAAGCAGGTGTCGAGGTTGTCCGCGTTATCCTCTGTTGTCGACAGTGGAAGGCGAGAAAGGCAGTCAGCGTCGGCATGACGTCTTCCACTTTTGTACGATACATTGAAATTAAATTCTTGGAGCCGCAAAGCCTAGCGTGCTAGACGACCGGAGGGGTCACGGAGGGTAAGAAGCCAACACAACGAATGGTGGTCGTTTACAATTGTGAATGGACGCCCGTAGAGGTAGCAACGAAACTTTTGAACAGCAAAGACAGCCGCTAAGCATTCTTGCTCTGTCACAGTGTAGTTTCGTTCAGCCTTGCTGAGAGAACGACTCGTATAGGCAACCACATACTCTTCATTATTATGGCGCTGAACAAGCACTCCACCTATGTCAATTCCGCTGGCGTCACTGTGCACTTCAGTAGGAGCAGACGGATCGAAGTGACGAAGAATGGGTTCTGAAGTCAGCAGGAACTTGAGAAAATGCCGCGTCGCATTCAGGTGTCCACTCGTATGGGCTGTCTTTTCGCAATAGGCTGCAGTCGTGCACGGCGTGTGGAGCTCACAAGCAAAGCGCAAAGTCACAGTTCTCAAACAGTGTTTTCAAACAAAGCCTTCTCACCCGCTTCAAAGCAATTGCCAGCTTGCATGTGCCGTCTGCTATTGGCTGATAGCTAACACAAATCAAGAAGAGTGTATCTGTCCGATTCTTCCTACAGGTACAGTGTATATTTATTGAAGCTCTTTAATAAACAAGCTAAAGTAAGCAAGAACCTGTTTTCGAAGTTTAATAAAAATTATGTATTTCTACAAAAAACTGACTGACTGCGGCCGCCCACGTACTAATACTTTGACCACATGCTTATCGGTCTCGTAGCCGTTGAGTCTCACTAATTTCCATTAGTTTTGAACACTCGACTAGTTTCAAAGCAGGCAAAACCTAAGGTCAGACCACACATACGCTTCCCAGCACAACACTCCCTCCTGGTTAGATGCCTGGGCAGACGTTGCTTCGTGCAACGAAGCAGCGTCTGTCAATAGCAGCTGTCACTAGCACGAAGTGCTATTGACAGCACTTCAGAGTGCGCAAGTTGGATGTGGCTTCTCTCCATCGGTCAAGCGGCACGGCCAAACTGGAGCACATGAGCGCACACTCGAGCCCTGTCTTGCACAACTCAAATGCTACGCACGCCAGAGGTGGTTGCTGGACTGACCAATTTGAAGATTGCTGCCGAGGTGAGACGTCAAAATCATGTGAGCCTGAAACTGTGGACCTCAAAGACATCCCTGCTGCCAACATCTTGTGTGGCTGCCTTAAAGGGTCCCTTGCCAGGTCTGACCATTTTGAGCTGACAAGTGCAGTGCATACAATGTGCGCTCGTGCCGGCTAAGAATTACATCGCTACGTGCCGCGAAAAAAGCTGAAATTTCGAACTAAACGCCGTTTGCCCTTCTCGTGGGCGCCGTGCTCCAAGACGTACTTCAGCAAGTGCGCCTAAGTACATGTATATGCTGTGACGTCGCTCATAGTGACACTTCGAGAATTATTCAAGGCAACATATGCTATTTGTGTAATCTGCTGCTTCAGTAGACGAATGAAAGTTTGGAGAAATAATAAAATACAGAAACCGAGTGTCAGCGTCTTTGTTTTACTTCGCACCACAGAAAGAGAGATGTACTATTGTGAGCAATATGAATCAGAACACGTTAACGCATGGCAAATAGCTACGAAACCGAGTTAGAGCGATACGCGGATGGTGCTGTCAAAAACAAAGGAGAAAGGGGGCGCGCACTCCAACCGTGCCTGTCTTTGTCGAAAACGGCAGCTTACGGCGGTTCGCTGGCTACCGACAGCCGATAGGCGTCTTGTGCTGGAGTGTGAGGTATAGTAGCGGCGCCTGGTGGCGGCGAGAAAAGTTATATCTGGGTGGTACCAGCTTGGGTGGTTTGAGCCCGGGCTGTGGCGAAGCACGACGTTTCTAGCCCTAGTTTTACGTTGATTCGCACTTTTTTCTGCCCTGTTGCGAGTGCGAAAAGGCTCGTCACTTCTCAGATGCCACGCTACGAGCGTGCCGCAGCCTAGTTTAACGAAAACGGACTCTCCGTGCACCGTGAGACGTAATGCTGGAAGCAGAAGGAATCGGCGACGCCGATCCTGAGAGACCTAGCTCAGTCTCGAAAAAGCGTCACCGACGTTATACTGCTGCGTCGTGAGCTGCCACGAGTAACAAGGCCTGAATCCCAACATCACATTCTACTGTTTTCTTTCAAGGCCTCACGAAGCGGAGCGTCGGGCGTGCTGGATAACTTTGCTACCCCACTACGAGCAGCACAGGTTTGAGAGTTATATGTGCTCATTCTTGACCTCACGCCAGCACGTTGAGGCAGCGTGGTAAGGCAGTATTGATTACAGCACATCGATGTTCGAATGCTGTCATTAAAAGCTACATCAAGCGAGCAGCGCACGAGCCCGCGCTGCAGCGCGATTCACACGTACGTTACTGCGAGTTCATATGCATTGCATCAGTTCTTTATCAGTTGCTAAAGGGACAGATGGCCGCTACTACTGCGCAGGCATAACTACTTGTCTAGCGGCAAGCAGTCAACAAAGATTGCAGGAGGCCCGCCGTTTCGCGGCATGCTGAAAGACCACTGCCGTCGCGGCGCGTACGATCATGTGCTCGAGCAGTTCGTACATCGCGGCATGCTGAAAGACCGTTGCCGTCGCGGCGCGTACCGTCGTGCGCTCGAATAGTTCCGTACACATGACGTCTGCTTATCGCTGCTGTGAATTCATTTATAGCAAGCATTTCCTCGTGTTTATGCGCCTGAATCTAGCAGCGTGCAAACCTTACCTGAAGTTCAACTTCGTACGCGACTCGCTTCAGTTGCGATTGACACCGCGCTAAAACTTCGCAGCTTACTTCTTGAAGGGCGTTGCATAATTTCTTGCCTTTACATAGCGTGCCATCCCTGAAAAAATCTTCGGCGCCCAATATTCGCTGCAGACCGTGGTACAACACAACCGAAAGTGGCGGGTCCATATTGTAAACGTGCTTTCTGCAGCAGACGACCGAGCTTGGTACTACCCAGTTTCGGATTGAGGGCGCTTTTTAGCATCATTTTTGCAGCACCCCCTGGGCAACGCAGAAGCCCCATAAGACGGTAATGTGTCGCAGTGACTTCCAGCAAGTATTTTTCTTTCATGCTTTTTTATTTTTTGTTCTTCGTGCAAAAGTATGAGCAAACGTTTTGATCTTTGCTTGTATTTTAAATCATTGTTGCTTTATATCAATTGACTCATTGAGTTGCTTACGCATTAAAACAGTGCTACTTTTGGCCACGCTTCGGCGCGCAATGTTACCAGTAACCGCAATACCAAACAGTTATCACTGTACGCTGGCAATGTGAAGTTCCACACTTTGTGTAAACAGACCCATGGTGGGAGTACTAGCAGTTATTAGAATAGCACCCCCCTTTCCACTTTGTTTCCAGTGGCAGCTGCCGCGTATGGCCTATTGCAGGGTTCGAGGCTATCTGACACGCGTTCCTGTGTTCGCTTCTATTGCTCACGATAGTACTTCCGTTTCGTCTGCTTGTTGCCATGTTGTGCAGTCGCACACGCAGACGGCGAAACTATGTCATTTTCTATCGTGCTCCAGCGTGCGATCATGCTCTGTGATCCGCTTGTGTCTGCCTCAGTGTTCGTGTAGCGCTGACTTATACCGCTAGTCGGGTGTGCTCGTGCCGAGCGCACAATATCGTGTGCTGTGCGAAACAAGCCGAACACCACAGCTCACGCGTAGGACCGTAAGTGGAAGTGTGCCACGTAGTAAAAAAAGCAAGAATAAAACAGAGAAGGCGGGGCAGCCTGTGACATGTGTCACGCGATCCTCAAGCCCCAGCATGGGAGAATGCAGGGAAGGATTCTCGCTTGCGGAGGCTATACAGAGGCAAGTGGAGAGAGCATTATGTGGGCAGTGATGCTCTCCTGCTGAAATCATGGGTTCGCGGCACTGAAACATTTCTATCTCGGCTATTAATTCACCAATTAGAAATATTTTGCGGGAGAACGCTCCCGAGAAGCCCTGTAACAACTTGCAGCATATAAACAAAATTTGCTATGTGGCCTGGTGAGGGGCCCTTTAACTCCGGTGTGGCATTGTTTTAGCATATTGGAAAGCACTGGGCTAGAGTACATGAAATGCCTTGCCAGTGCGTGGCATATGATTCACTATTAATGCGAAAAAACAAGCAATGCTGCCTATGTCCATATTGCCACAAAAATAGTTGCTTTTGTTCACTTCTGATAAATTCTAGGCCAGCTGCCAACTGATCACACTAGTGTTAGGAGATTTTTCAATGCAATTTTATGTAGCTAATGCGGCTACAACAAACTATTTCATTAATTTGATGGAGTTTGTTACAACAATGTTCAACTGTAAAATTTCACATAGATGATTATACAGACAGACATCATGTAGGCACGGGACTTTTGATAGGAATGTCGACTAGGTGTCACACCTTATATACATTGAGAAAACTTTACAAAATTCTACATTATGCACACACTAAACATAGGGCTTACCTTTGGGCATGGCTTGACATGGCCTCCCCTGCCTTCCCCCTCCTCCATCATCTTCTTAAGCTTTTTGACCATCTTGTGGCATTCTAAAAAAATAAAGAATTCAGCCACATTCACATGATGTAGAACTAAGGTATAACATTTTCTTGGTTTTCTCTTAAGCTTCTGGTGGCAACATGACCAGATGCCAAATAATGTGAAAAATAGGTTTCAAAAACCTACCATGTACTTCCTGCAGCTCCTCGTTCCTTCTCTTCAGAGCTGCCACCTCCTTCCTCAGCGTGTCACAGGTGGTACACACCGACAGTTGTAGATTGACAAACAATTCCTCAACCATACTGTTTTATAGACAAACATATGAAGCATGAAAAACAATATCAAAATATTCAGCTACGCTTCATGTATCATCACTTCAAGAAAACTGCAGTTTAGTTTCTTGTTAACCATGAGAAGACATTATTTTGGAATACAAATATGCAAAGTAACATGGAAAATCAGTGTAGATTAAGCAGACTAAGGGGAAAGAGCAGTGATAGACTAAACACCTACAGACCATAACTTGATAAAAGCCTCCAGCTAGAAATTATTGGTCAGAGGTGTCAGCCAAACGAAAATATTGAAAATTGCCCAAGAACCTTAAATAATATTCATTTAAAAATGTTACCTATGCTACAATGGAAAGAAGGCAACCTAATTATGTAAAGTGTTACGGCACACAAGCCAGAAAAAATGCATGAGGGCATTTTTTCAGGCTGTTTCTGCAGGCAGGCAGATTAATTCAGGCAAAACTGCAAGGGAACTAGGAAGAAATTGTTTACGTAGAGCTGATAGCCCTAATGCGTGTGGCAAGATTTGGTTCCTGTAGTTAATTACCAATTGAAAAAGCTCTGAAGACTAGGCAAGCAGTGCTGTGCCTGTTAGAGTGCCTTGCCAATGCTCCTGAGGTTTTATCCAATACCTGGGACAGACGGACAAATTTAGTCACACTGTGAGGATGTGCACTTTGCTGCACGAGGTGTCTCATTGGCAGCACGTTGCTAGACGGGAAAGGACATTGTCCCTAAACCTTGATGGCAACGCCAATGGGCAGATCATGCATGTTGATGTTTTCGCCGATGTTTGCAAAATAACACTATATGGTGTGCAATTAAGAGCATTATTTAGTGTGTAGGGTAAAAGTAGTTCACTGCAACCGCATGAAGGTACGACCCCAAGATGAAAAAAGCAATTTCTTTTAAAAAGCTAAATTTAAAGATGTAAATGGGGCAATTCTGCAGTATTTTCTTTTTTAACGTTAATATTACCTTCAAACAAAGAAGGGCTGGAAAGCATTTTCAGCAAGTTTCTACCTGTGATAAACATAAGCTCTCACATGGAAAATGCACTACATATTTGAAACATGTTTTATGTTACATGTTTACACTCTTCAGACTTTTTGCATGCTAAATGAATGACAAATTGTTTTTCTTTGATGTGTTTATAAAGTGGTGCTTTTTTCATGTTTAATGATAGTTACAGTCTCACGAAGTTCGGAGTACAAATGCCACGGAAACAATCATTGTCAGGAATAAATTATCGAGTCTCAGTGTGAAGGACCTATAGTGACAGAAGTGCCTCAGGAAATGCATTTAAAACTTGGTTATTAATTTAGAGGGTCATATTCAAAAATCAAGTTCTGCACTAGAAGCAAAATATCACAGACCTTGGCACTTTAAGAAACATTGTCTTGACTTAAATGACTGCTTCAATACAGAATACGAATATGGAGTGGGTCACAAGAGACACCTACCTGGGCCTCCCGACTCGACTCTGCTGTATTTGACGCTTTCTGTCATTTAAGCAATGTCACGAGAAGCACTTAATACGCTGAAACCACGTAGAATAGAACCTTATATTAACACAATAAAAGCGTGTCTCCCATATCCCCGGCCACTCGATGTGAAGGCCTCCAGTTGCAGTACTGATGCTGCGAAAAAAACTAGAATTATAAAGTGTCATAAGGGCAAAATTAGACAAAAACAATAATCAAGAGCAGTAAAGCTACGAATTTGGTAAAATTTAGCTTTCCAGAGTGTTTATCGTGAACACTGTGTTTCAAACCTTTGTTTTTTTACTTTCTCCAAACCCCATTTTTCACTGATCTTTCATACACTAACAGGCATAGCTTATTTTCTAGTCAAGATTTTATAACGATGATTTGCACTTTTGTCTCTAAGGTAGTTGCTAGTGCAACGAGCATCCAAAAATAAATTTGCACGAGAACTTTCGGTATGGGTCCATCTTTAAGCAATGCACACCTATCAAGAGAGATGTTTTCTGGTTTTCTTTCAAGATTACACTCCCTGGACTCTTCAGGTCTCGTTAGTTTTAGTTGAATTCGTTTTGGTCTCTCCTATGCAACTGCCAAAATTATTTTCTTACGGCGAGCTTATGTGATCCACATGAGTTCCCAAATTAGCAAAAAAATTCAGCAAATTTTTTACAGGTTATATGGCACTTCAATTTTCCCAGAAGAATGTGCTCTGTAATAGACTACCTTCATATTTATCTTCAAAACTTTTTTTCTGAACTTCGCATCATACTGACACAATCCATCATTACAATCCAATACAATTACAATACAATAGAATATTTCGACATCATCGAAGGCGAGCTGAGGAAGGATAACTGACTGCAGAGGACTATTTAAAGAATGTAATGTTGTGACGTTTGTTATATTTAAATCAGGAAAAATATTTTCAGATATTGTGCCGACCCTGCAACTAGATGAATGTATTTTTGAAACACTGCTATCAAGGCTACACACTTTGATGGAGCGAAGTGACTTTGATAGAATGCACACACTGACAAGTGCATTCTACATTAAGTGTCTCTAAACCTTGCTGCGAGACAGCATGCAAACGACACCAATGGCGAAGTGCACGCGCTTAAAGTAACTAAATTTGCACACTTGAGGGGGGTGTAACCTTCCACCGACTTAGCGATACCTTTGAAGTTACGACGATAGCCTAAGGTTGCACATAGAAACCCTAGCAGGCATTTGCTCCCAGCTTACCTAACCTTCATAGATGCCAACAAAACTTGCATGATGTGCTGTTTTTAAATGATGTCAAAATAGCTAAAGTGACAAATAGTTGGAATTAAAATCAGCATGTACACCATTGCAGAACACCAGTAAAAGGAGACAGACACGGTGCTGACTAACAAGGCTTACTTGCCACAACTGTGCATTATATATTTGCGCAGTCAATAACAATGGAAGGAAAAAACAATGAAAAAGATGATAAAAGGAATAGTCGTTTAAACATTGTCAGTGTAAGCCATAACGATTGCACGCACAAACATGCAAAGTCAAGAAACAAGAAAACAAATTTCTTTGTTAGATAAATTGATCAAAGGCCTTAGCAGAACATGTTGCCTAGCCTAACCATCTCCCCAAAGCCTTGTGAATTTCTCGTGATGCATCAAAATGTCATAATGCTGAAACTCAAACACGCAGCCATAGCCTCGGCAGGGAATACGAAGGTTACCAAATGTCGCTGAGAATGTGCTGTAGGCACGCTCTCTTAGCCGCGCATTGAGACAACGGCCTGTTTGACTGATATACCACTTACTGCAAAACAGGGGTAGGGAATACACCACCCCTTCAAAGCATGAGATGACATGATTGCAATGTTTCAGCTTGCAAGCTCGGTTTTCTGGAATACTTGCGTTTGCAGCCCTGCACAACTTAACCAGCCTTTCAGGTGCAGGAAAAGACATTACATCTGCCAGCGATACATTTGAAGTTGTGGGCAATGCCATGAATGTGCAGAATAATGACAAAATTTATTTTATCTCGCCCCTTTGACAAGATCAAGGAAGCGTTCCAGGGCTCATTTTTGTTTCTTTCAGCAGGCACTTGGCAACTGTGCTCAAAAGATAAAAAGGGAACCCATCCTCTATGAGGCATTCCAGTTTGCTTCTTAATGTTCAACAAAATCTTGAGATGGCAAGACTTTCGCCGGGCATTACGTAACAAGGCTTCGCAATGGCCCACTTTAAACATTCGAGTGCACAGACCCAAAAGGGAGCCATTGCTTGCTAGCACGTGGCTGATACGCCCAACGTGAATGGGACACGACATTAATATTAAATCCAAGAATCTAATGGACCCATCCTCAGGAACTTGGCGAAGACGGTTGAAAAAAATGTCAAAATGAGCCCTGGGATGCTCATTCGAACTAGTCAAAGGTGCAAGACAGAAAAAATTTGGTCGCTATTCCGTGCATTCACGGTATGGCCCACAACCTCAAACAGCAGATGCAATGTTTTTTTTTTTTTTTTGCAGCACCTGAAAGGCTGGTTACATTGTGCAGGGCCATAAACCCAAGTGCTCAAAAAAAAACCAAGCTTGCAATATGAAACACCGCAATCATTTCGTCTCTTGCACTGAAGGGGTGATATGTTCCCTACCCCTGTAATGCAGCAAGCAATATATCGGCAAAACAGGCTGTTGTCTCAATGAGTGGCTAAGTGAAGCACGCCTATAGCATATTCTTGGTAACATCTGGCCACCTTGGTATTCACTGCCGAGAATGTGGCTGTGAGCCTGACTTTCAACGTTGTAATGTTAAAAATCACCAGCACCAGCTGACATATGTAATCTTCAAGGCTTTGGAAATGGCTAGACAATATGTGTTAGCAGGCCTTCGATCACCTAATCTAACAAATTAGTTTTCTCGTTTCTGGGCATTGCATGTTTGTGCGCGCCATCTCTACGGCTTACAGTGACGACAGTTTCACCATTCCACGCTCCTGAGAGTGTGGCTGCTATATTCGGCGATAGAATCCCCAAACACGTGCTTAGCACCACACCCGCGGGTCACCGAGAAGCGTCTTAACTTCGTTGACAATGAGGCGGGCTGCAAATTGAATTCCGCAAATGCAGATAAAATCACAGGTTAAATCAGCGAACAACAAAGATGAAGCAACAGGTTTGATGATCACGTGCTCAGTCTCATGCTAGGCTAATGTCACGCTGCTGTGCATTGAATACTTGGAACAATATGCACAGTCATCGCTACGATAAATAAAATGCTATTCGCTTTATTGGGAAAATGCTTTAATTTACGGCTCTTAGAATTGCACACTGGCCAATAACAGAGTTCGAGTGCTATGCTAACTTCACGCAATGTGGTATTAGCACTCTACCATGCCACAACGCGCAAGGTGAAACAACCACATTACCCTTTCTTCCTCGTCAGCGCTTAAATGTCCGTCTGACCGCTGGTCAGAGGGGCAGTCACTAGTGGCATCGTCGTCGTCGCCTACGACGGCTGTCACAAGTCGCGCGCCCTTTCTCTCGAGCGCGCGCTGTGTGCCTGCACAAAATATCGAATACGGCTTAAGTCGTGCAGAAGTAGTTGCGTTAAACGTTTATCAAGGAAATGAAAGATTGGTATCTTACTGATTTCCAATAGCTCAGCAGGGGCAGCATCGTCGCCTTCCTTCCATTTGCACATGTACGTTGTGCCGCGTAGATCATCCATTGCATTCTCTTGAGTAAAAAGGCGGTAGCCAATGGCCACGACAGTTATGCATGTTATGGGATAGATATCCCATTTCTTCTCTTCAGCCCATTAGCACGTGGCTCATTTCGGTACGAAGGGTTGCGACGTCCGTTTGTCTCTGTCGCACAAATGCGAATAGCCCGCCTGAGAAACATGGCGGCGAAGTCCAAACTTTGCATACTTGGATTGATCGCTGGGTAGAAGTTTAGGTAAAATCCAAACATAGCGGTCATGACGTATATTTGGTCTCGGAAATCGGTTTTGGTTTTGACATTAGGGCTATTTGTATTACCTACACTCCATGCAGGCTCGTGTAGTCAAGTGTAGTGCCAGGCAGAGGCTATGACATCGTGTGCTGCACTTGGCTTGCTGGGCTGTAGCGAATCAGAGCAGAATGCGCGTCGTCTTCTGCATCACCAGACGAAAAGCGCCCGACTCCGCACTTCGCCTGACTTCGCATTTACTGGCTGCATTTATGCCCTTGCCTGAAACTAAACGCCAATGTACGAGTTTTCTTTCATGAACACATCTAGATAAACTGCAGCGAAATTCATCGCGAATGCGCGGTGCACGAAGACAACCTGTCAATGCGTATAAAACAGCGCGGATTCTGACAGCCTGCATCATCCTTGAGTAACATATTTTTATATTCTTGGAAGATAAGCTCACCTTTCTCACTGACACATGGTCACGTCAGCACTTCCTTACCGTCCTTGCAGCGAGTATTCGCTATCGTCGCTGTATCAGCGCCTACAGTCGCAGACAAGATGGCGCCACGCGTTTGCAACGCCAGCCTGCTTGTTTGTCGTCTGCTGCCTACACTAAATCAAACCGCAGTGTAGAAAGTGTAGTTTTCATGCTACACTACAGCTATAAAAATGGATTCGTGTAGGTGGGCGGAGTGATACTTTTCTACAAGTAAAAGAAATGGCGACTTCCTACACTAGCTACACTCGTGTAGCCAGTGTAGGTTAAAATAATAGCCCTATTATACGCCGTCTTCGAAATTGGCATTCAGCTTACTTTTCTTTGCTGTCGCCGCCATTTTCGTGGCTCATGTGACCTCCGTGACGTTAAGCACACATCATTTTTGTCACTCAAAGTTTACCTGCTGGCGGAAAGATTGAAACTGTCGAACGCTGTCGAAACAGTCGGCGCAGGTTATTTATTTGTAGGAGGCGACTTCAACCTTCCCGGAATCGATTGGTCCAGTAATGACATAGCAAACGATGTAGGCGATGCGTCGAGGCAAGAAATGCTTGACATACTCGCGTCCCTTTCGCTACATCAATCGTCGCGCAGCCCACTCGCGCGAGCAACATACTAGACTTTCTATTTACCAGCAGTGCAGTCAGCAACATACTAGACTTTCTATTTACCAATGTACCTGCAGCAGTGCAGTCCACCCTGATCATGCCCGGGATAAGCGATCACAGTGCGAAGTTAGAATAGACTACGTGAAAGTACCAAGCAATGGTTGTCCCAGGCTCATGTAACTGCAAAGCCAAAACACGCGACATATCTCTCGCACTTCATCAATACTATGACGTGTTCGAAACACTGACTGAATCGAAGGATGTGCAATAGTTGTGGATCATATTAAAAACAAAATTCTTTGAACTACGTTGAACAATACGGGTCGTCGTGGACATTGATGTCACGATGCAGTAAAATAAAGCTGGGGTGCACTAAAGAAGCCAGCAAAGCTGTCATGCGCAGACAACGTGCAAGACACACCCCTAGGCCACCCACAAACATAACTTGATAAGAGTAATTGCAAGAACGAAGGCCATTCTTAAGTGGGCGAATTAAGTTTTTGCTGTTCTCCATTCAATACTGAAAACTCTACATAAAAATTCTGGCGATATAACAACATTAATGGAAAGGACGACATATCTATTCCAGCCTTAAACCACGATGGCACTGTCATTCATGACAGCTCCACTAAGGCCTACTCTCTCAACTCCCCCTTGTTTTTTTTTGCTCAGTTTTCGCGTATAAAGAAGCTAGCGATGGCATACATGACATGTGAACCCTTAAGTGTATGTACTAGTGGGAAACACAATGTGTGGCCTAAGAGGATAATTGCTAAAATGAAAGGCTCCTCAACGATGTAATAAATCGATCTGAACACAAATAGTACCCATGCCAGGTGCTCAAATGAAAAACTGTCGCTCCAATCCACGCTGTGAAGGTGGTTGGACAGTTAAGCTATAAAAGACACCCACAGAGATTACCCATTGTGACGTCACTTGAATTCACACACGTGGCTCTGCAAAGAGTGAAACCAGAGAAGTGAAATGTACTTAACAACACCCTTTATTACTTCACAACGACATTATATTCACGCTGTTCTTCTGGCGTCCTTACTTTTCGTGGTCTACCCATGGTAGCCTGGAATGAACTGAATGAGTTGCTAGACCGTGTTGACGTCACTACGTGATTTCTATGCTATTGGGTACTCTTCCACTCGGAGTAGTTTACGCAACCGTAATCTTTACCAGGAAACACGCGGGAGATGGAACGCTGTAAACGACACCCACAACGATCACCCATTGTGACGTAACTTGAATTCACACACGTGCTTCTACAAACGAGTGAAACCAGAGACACTGGTTTCATGAGGGTTTTGAATGATGTCAACCCTTTTCGAAGCAGCTGCAAGCCTATATACAAACTTTAACGAAACGCGTCGGAGGGTGTTCCCATTGTTCACATGCGCCTTATATATAATCCATCATGTGGTTTTGATACTTGTTTTGTGGAGTTTTTTTTTTTTTTTGAAAACGAGTGCTTAGCTGTATGCTAGCTGTATGCCTGATTTCAAAGGAGATATGCGGTTTCTATTCAATTTTTAGCCTGGTGTTGTTTGCTTACGCCGACACGAAAATTTCCTTGGCTGGTAGAGGTACATACAGCTTCGCTCTAAAAGCGGTCAAACGTCAAACAAAAAAAGGGTCCAATTGTGTCCCCATGAAGAACACCATTTGCCTTTTGTTTTATTTATTAATCAATATTCTATAACAATAATTATGCTCATATATGTATATTTGTCGATGACAAAGAGACCTGACGCAGGGCCTCTGATTTTTTCACTACTTGCATGGACTGCTTGCATTGAGAATAGTTTCAGATTTAGAACCATTTGGGATTACTTCAGTGATGTGATTCCCGCGTTTCAATTAACTGGTCAGCGAAGCAAGCACTGTGCGCTGGCTGCTAGGCACAATTCTACATTCTCCGACGAAATGTTCAACTAACGAAACATGAAATGAATAATGTCGTCTGCATTCTACGCTTCAGTCGGTGACAAGTTGCTCGCTCTGGATTCCGCGGTACCTGTCCTATAAAATACTGACACAATGCCGAATCCCACTTAGGTCGCCGCACCGGTGCCATGCGGACAATAACATGTACATACCACAGAACACATATGTACTGTCGGGAAACCTACGTAGTGTTTTATTTACAGCGAAAAAGATGAGAAACGTTTCCTGTCTGTATTTCCCGTCCATCGCGCTTGTAAGTGTAAAATACGGAAACGCACGGCAAATACGCTTGGAGTTTGTGTAAGATCTCAAACCCAATACTCCGCGGCTAGCAGGTACATTATACAGCAAGATAATACTAAAAAAATGAACAATAGCTGATTGTCTGATGGCGCTGGTTGTTATCTAACTTCAAAGGACAGAAGGAGCAACTTGGTACATTTATCCACATCTCGCTAAAGCACTCAGGCATTTACTCCATTGAGTTGCCATACTGCAAGGTTGACTAGTTGTGCCTTTCCGCCTGCGAGTTTACGGCCCACCGAGTCCGTTCCGATCGAATTGCGTGACCCATGTGAACTGTTCACAATGCCATACCAGCCATTCAAGAGAAAGTACGGACGGTATCTAGAAGACCCGAGTTGCGAAGTGCCACTGCGGTCGAGATATCGTTTTCAGAAAGCTGCAGAACGGGAAGGCCGGGAAGATGACACTTCCGCTGCATGTGGTATTGATAACGTCCCGCAGCAACCAGCGAGCGACATGTCGGCGGATGTGCTTGAGGCTCATGGGAACGTGTCCACGTTGTATGAGCCGCCTGACGAGGCAGCGTCAGTGGGCTTGTGTAGCCAGAATGATTCGCTTTCTGCGTTGAACCATTCGTGGCACGAGACTAACAACTCGGAGTGGTGCAACAGCGGCGAGTCCGCTGACGATTCTTCTTCGGAATACTCTAGCGGGGAAAGCTCATCATTAGACGAGGACGACGGACAAGATGAAAGGACAGATCAGCAGGAGCAGACAAAAATGGTAAGAATCTGTTTATACATACGCAGCGCTTTGACCTCTCGTTCACCCGCCGCGGCGGCTCAGTCAGCTAAGGCGTTGCGCTGCTGAGCACGAGATCGCGGGATCGAATCCCGACCGCGGCGGCTGCATTTCGATGGAGGCGAAATACAAAAATGCCCGTGTTCTTGCGTTGTAGTGCACGTTGAAGAACCCTCGGTGGTCTAAATTAATTCGGAGACCTCCACCACGGCGTGCCTCATAATCGGAACTGGTTTTGAGACGTACTACCCCAGGAAGAATGACCAACCGTTTGCTGTGCTTAATCTGTTTTCTTCCTGCATGATACTCTTTTCTTTGCTATAACGGACAGCTTTTCTTTTTTTTTGGGGGGGGGTTTCAAATAATGACTCATGTTTTTAAACTAGTTCGGCAATTCCCAAACACTTTCAAAGCTCATAAATATTGCAGTAGTAATTTTTGCCTACATTTATTTTTACAGGATGATCCGCTCTACCCAGGTGCAAGAAAAAGCAAAGTGGAGAGTTCTGCTAATCATGGCACACAGCCTGCGACATTCAGCGTCCAAGGAAGCCACTGAGAGTGTGCTAAAGCTTGTTGAGGCACACTTGCCTGATGGTACTGGATTTCCATCAAGAAGTATGCCTTTTTTAAGAACTTTTCTTATGGTGAAACAAAGACACAGAATTTCTATTGTAATGAGTGCATGGGATATGTTGGCGTCATCGAAGAAAATACTGTGGAAGTTGAATGCACTCATTGCAAAGCCAAGCTGCGTGTTAGTGTTTTGTTGGCTAGTTTTATTATTTTTACACTTTAGATATTGAGAGTCACCTGAAACACATACTAGAAGAAAGAGGCAGCACATGTGATAAGGCAGTGCCATCCTTTGACATAAGTGACATAAGTGAGAGCTCAGGCTATCAGAAGCTCCCACTCAGTCCAGGAGACCTCACCGTCACTTTTAATACTGATGGGGTACCTTTGTATGAAAGCTGAGGCTATGGAATGTGGCCTTTGTTGCTGCAGGTGAATGAGCTTAAGTACAAAGACCGTGTGTCAAAGATTTTGCTTGCTGGCTTGTGGTTCGGGCAAAAAAAGCCTGCTATGAATACCTTCTTGCTCCCGTTTGTGCAGACAATGAACAAATTGTCAGGTGAAGGCGTGACCTGGATAGACAGGCATGGTTCTGAAAGAACATCAAGAGTTTTTCCCGGGCCATGTGCTGTTGAAAGTGTTGCTCGATGTGAGGTCATGTCTGTGACCCAATTTAATGGGAAGCATAGATGTGCTTGGTGTGAAGGTCCTGGAGAGGTCATAGAAAAAGGTAGAGGACACTGTCGTATATACCCTATGAAGTCCTCCTCCAAAAATCTCAGAAGACACGACTCTTTCCTAAAGCACGCACAAAAAGCCAGAACTAGACCAAAGCATGTGAGTTGTGGTGTCAAGGAATTGAGTGTGTTGACCATGCTTGCTTACTTTAGTTTCAGTTCTGGCTTTGTTGTTGATCATATGCACGCCGTGTGCTCAGGTTTTGTGAAAGCAACAACAATGCTTTGGCTAGAATCCGAAAAGTGCAGAGGTTTCAAAATTCTCCGGCGCCTTGAGGAGGTCAGCGCTAAGCTGATAGCAATGTTTCCAACATGGGAGGTGTCCCGACTCTCACGGCCACTTTCAGAATCAAAACGATGGAAATCATCAGAATGGAGAAATTGGCTCTTATTTTATTCCCCCATCATTTTGCCGAGTTACATTCTGTCTAGAAATTTGCAAAATTGGATGAAATTTGTACAGATGATGTACTGTATGCTTGCTACCAAAATTTCCTTGGAAATAATCAGCCTATTGAAAACTGGGAAGCGAAAATTTTTGAATGAGTATGAATTGCTTTATGGCAAACAGAACATGTCATGCAATGCTCATTTGCTCATTCATTTAGTTGACAGCATTAAAGAATGGGGCCCGCTCTGGGGTTACTCGCTGTATCCTTTTGAGTCGATGAACGGAAGATTAGGAAAATTTGTTTCCGGCACACGATATGCAGGGCTGCAGATAATACAGAAGTTCTCCATTTTTTCTTCTCTGCCTACACTTTGGCAACAAGTATCAGGAAGAAAAAAAAAGTTCTACCAATAAGCACTTTCTAGACTTGTTGAAGGCCTACAGATTAAGACAGAGCTATGAGCATGTGGATGGAATATTTTTGTTTGGCAGGGGGAGAAAATGGAATGGTAGAACATATTTCAAGAAAATGGGTTCAGGCCATTTTTCATTTTGCAAAGCAGATTTAGATAAGTCAAGGAGATGCAATTCTTTTATCAAGTCGGGCTCTCTGTTTGGTCTAATATTAGACATCTCAGTTCCTTGTGAATGTGGTCAGCTAAGTTGTGTATGCACACCCCTTATAGCAGATGTTAGCCTTCGCATTGAAATGTTTGAATCCACAGAAATCATTTTGACAGGCCCGTACAGCTTCAACAGCTTAACATTTGTACAAGCAAAACCGTCTGGTAAGTTTACAACTGTAGAAGCCTCTGTGGTAACAAAATGCATGGCTCTTACATGTAATGAAACTACTTACTTGTGCAGTTTGTCTGACACAATTGTACTGGAAGCTTCATGATTGAAATGGTAGTTACCCGAAAGCAATGCAGTAGTTAATGATGATGTGCATTTACCTTGTATTGAAGAAGTACCGGAATGTAATTTCAAGCATGGAATGCTTATAGGCGTAGTAATCAGTTTTTCAACTATGTACTTGCTCTTACATGATTTCACATGGTGAGCGGTAAGGTTATTATGGCGAAGCTGTTAAGTGGAGTTCTGCATTGGTTTTCGTGCAGAGACGGTTGCCGCAGTTGCCGCAACAACTATACCATGCAATTGGCCATAACATACACTTGTTACAAAGAATGAAAATGCACTATCTGACAATTCTGCAAAAGGGAGTTTTTGCCAATATTTTTCCTGTATTGTGTGTGCCATTTGGCTAAGATCAGTTTAGTATTCGTTCATATGTGTAGGTGCATGCCGTACCATTTAAAAAACGATTTTCAAGGAAAAATTCAATTCTCCATACAATGCTCAGATATAGTGAAGCATATAAACAGGGTCAAAAATAGCGAAGGAATATCCCTGGATGTAGTGAAGGATTTTCAGTCTTGGGTAGATTTCAAAAATTCAAATAAATATGGGGTTTTACGTGCCAAAATCACGATCTGATTATGAGCCACGCCGTAGTGGGGGACTCCGTAATAATTTGGACCACCTGGGGCTCTTTATTGTGCACCTAAATCTAAGTACATGGGCGTGTTCACATCTCGCGATCATAGAAAGGCGGCTGCTGTGACAGATATTCGATCCCGCGACCTCGTGCTTAGCAGCCCAACATTGGGTAAATTTCAACCAATTGCAAAACAGTGCTCTATGGCTTCTAAATGGTGTGAGAACTCCCTTATACAGCTTCGTTGTTATTGATGTAAGAGCTGCTCAGATTGGCAAGGTTTTTTTTATTGATAGGATTTAACATCATAAAGCAATGTGGGCCGTGAGAGTTTTAGGGGATGCCTCCAGGTCAATTTGGGCCACTTGAAGCTCAATGTGCACCCAGAACTCGGCGTACTAGAGTTTTGTTAAACCCTCCAGGCACATTTTTTTCGCATTATTGTTACTCTTTTTCACAACACTAAGGTACAATGTATGTGCAATGCCCCATTGTAACTCAGACATGCGTCTGTGGTGTTCATTCAGGCACAATGCCAGCAAGCAAAATTATCGTATTTGCACAAATATTGTGCAAGCTTTAATATAAAAAAATTTCCAGCCTCAGAACGTGCTTCATGTTAAGTTCATTACATGAATGTAACAATTTTTTTTTCTTTCCTGTTATTTTCTGTAGTGCTTCAAACCATAATCTTTTTCGTTTAATTGCAGCATCACCTTGCGTTGCAATCGTCATATATAAATTTTACTTTTTCATAGAGATTAAAAGTTGCCCTTTGCGTTATAATTGTGGTTGCATTATTTTTCTGCAAATACTGTGCCTCAATGTGGTCCTGGCCTACTTGCTTAAGTACTATATCCATTTCTGTTAAGTTGCTAAAATGTTTCTTTTTTGCTCGTATTATTGAAATGCTACCTCATTCATTTAGGTGTGTGCTTTTCATTATTTTGCGTGTGTGTTTGTCTATGTGCAGTTCTGAAATTTAGGTACAGTTCCTCAAACAAGACTGAGGGTTCAAGGAAATTTTGAAATTCAAGGGGATAAACAGTGCGCAAACAAGGGGAAGCTTCAGCCCACATGGAGCCACTGTTTTGACAAGGAAACATGTAGTCCAGGCTTGCACAATGTTGAGGCACAGTTGTTTTTCAAGTACTTGCTGTGCTTGGAGGATGAAGTGCCAAAACAAAGTTTGATATAGCTTTTTACTGTGGCACTAGGAGTGATGGATGTGCTGCTCCAATTACTCCAAACTGCTCCAAAAGAGAAATGCGGCTACATGCTGCTCACAACTATCACTTTTGTGACTGCTCCAAACCTTCTCCGAAATGGCGCGGGGAAATTCGACCTTGTACTGATTACCAACTGTTGCTGTGGCAACTGTTGTGTGACTGATTGCTTTTACATTGTGATACTCAGCTTTATCAGCTTTGATCTCATTTCTGCCACAAGAATAGATAGCTCATTTAGCTGTATTTTGAACTTCAGATGCAGGTTATTTTGGTGAAATGTGAAAGTGACTGATTACTTCGATCTCATAATAATGTCACGTAGTAGTGACCAGGGGCGGATCCAGGTTTTTTCTGAGGGGGGGGGGGGTCAGCTTCTGTCAATGATGATGATGATGGTGATGATGATGATAGTAGCTTTTCTTATTTACCGAAATTTACCGTTTTTCCTAACGATAAACCCGCATTTTATACGGCTAAAGCAACACCTGTAGCCCTCCGTGGTGGTTCAGTCAGCCCAGACGTTGAGCACGAGATCGCGGTCGCGGCGGCCGCATTTCGATGAAGGCGAAATGCAAAAACGCCCGTGTTCTTGCGTTGTGGTGCAGGTTAAAGAACCCCAGGTGGTCAAAATTAATCCGGAGCCTTCCACTACGGCATGCCTCATAATCAGAACTGGTTTTGGCATGTAAAACCCCAGAAAGAGGAAGAAGACCTGTAGCGAAGCCAGGTATCGGTTTCTCCGAGCTTACAGGAAAAGGACGTTACCCAATACAGCCATGTGCTTGGCGGCTGCGCCTGATAATACAGGGTGTTCAAAACAAAGCTTAATGGTTTTCTTAAAGTTAGGCACTGGGAGGCACGCGAAGACCACCTGTGCAAATAAGTTATGTGGCTAGGGGGGCACAAAGTGAGATGATAATTATCGCTGTGAGCAGCCCAATTAACAAAAATTAAACAATTATTTTTTGTTGACTGCAGTAAGTGGGTATGTTTGTATTGAAAACTTAGAGACAGTCGAGTTTCTACACAGTATCAGTCGGAAGAAGTATTCTAGCGTCCGTGCTCCGAGATATCAGACTCCAAATTTCAATTGTCGTACTGCGCAGAATAATCGAGAATAAAGACGCGACAATTCTCAGAAATTCCCGTGAATGATCATGAAGCTCAGTGACCACTTCTGTGGAGGGATGGCGGTGCCATCTTCTCTCTTGAGTCGTGGTGGTATGTTGACTAGAGGAACGTTCTTGAATATGGGCGTAACGCTCCGCTCCAACGCAGCAACCACTACGCTGGTTGTTTACGATATGCGAATCACCGCGTATGAAGACTCACGACGCCACCTACAAGAATAACGATGTGGCGTAGTAGGCGAGAGCGCGAGCCAGCGTCTTCATGTTTTGTTTCCCACGCGACGTCATCCTTTTACACAAGGCGCGCATCCGCTCCGGTTTCTCTAACCACGCGACGCCATCCTAGGCCCGCGCGCTGGCGTTGGCCGCTGACGTCACGCTCCCCTACTTCGCAGCCGCGGCTCGAAGCTTCGCCCCGCTCCGCGAGAACGCCCACTCAGATAAACGGATCCGGCGGGCTTGAGCCTCCTATGCTTAATGAACGACAATAAAACTGCGAAGTTGCAATGAAAAACTTGTAGCGTACGAACGGCACTGTGCTCGTACTGGATATTGTCAACGTGTAACTGTGATCACGATGAGTGCTACAGTTAAAAAAAGTTGCCTATGCGTAGTTCTTAGTTTAGCTGTTGTTATTATTTATATATGAATACTTCAGCAATAGATTTCTTTCATTAAGCAGGTTGGTCGCGGAACCGATGACAGCCAATGAGGCAACCGTTGACACCCCAAGGGGAAACTAAGTTAATCAGGCGCGAAGGCGCTCGAGCGGACCTCGGCGTCTTTGGCAAAAGGGACGTCTCCTCGTTCATTCGACGCCACCGACGGGACGAGTAAGGCACGGCAGGCGCCAGAGGTCCAAGGTGTTCATGAGAAAAATTAAGTACGGCAACTTCGCGACACCACACTCCTACGGAATACAACTAAGCTTGTGAGCGAGCTAGCTTTACTTCTACATGGCTGATACCACTGGTACTCGCGAAGAATACTTTTGAAGAATGCTGGTGGCCATATTTTTTTTTTGCGACAGGGCCATCCCCCTGTCAGCGAGGGGGCGATGCAGAAATCTGAGGGGGGGGGGGGGTCAGGACATCCGGACATCCCCCCTGGATCCACGCCTGGTAGTGACCCTGAAGAAAACAGTCGTAAAACTGTAAGACGAAACAGGTTGTTTATTGGGCGAACCTGTGCCCACAAAAGCAAGGTACACTTAAAGCACAACGATAGCGGCGAACACAGTCGGCGATCGTCGAAATCTGATCAGCGGCGAAATGCGTCGGCTTTTATACCTGAGTCATCGAAGGTTCCAGATTAATCCCTGATGCCCGCGTGTCTTCCAGTAAGTTCTAGACAATTCGCGTCGCTCATACAATCAGATTACATGAGCGTCGGTGACGACAGACGAAGGATAGAAGCATCGATAACGTTCGAGAAGCTTCCGATGCAGGCGCGTCCTGCGCCGAGCGATAACGTTTAACACTTGTTAGCCGGTGGAAAGCGGCCACCGGTGAAAGATAAACATGTGTACGTGTCAATAATTATCAAATGCTGTTTGGCAATGGATATATGTGATAGTGGTTACATTTATAATGTGGTGCACAGCTTTACCGGTTTGATCTCATTTCTGCCACAAGTACTGGTATTTTAAATATATAGCTCATTTGCTGTGTTCGGTAACCATCCATCTTAATTGTTTGTTTCTTGCAATTTGCATTGTTTATTGTATGTGCAATATGTTACCTAATGTATGTTAATATTTATATGATGCTTCAGGGATGCTTTTAACTCCCAGAGTTGTGTGGCATATTTTACTACGCGCTCCAAGAACACCAATAGCTGGTCCAAACTAACATTTTTGTCTGCTCCAAAAACACTTATGGCTGTTCTAAACTGGCATTTTTTCTGCTCCAAAGGGTAAAATGACACTTCTCCACTGAAGTAGTGGTAACTTCTGTGTAATTGATAGAACTGGGTACATCATAGTGCCGCGTCTCATCTGTGTCGACGACAAACACAAGGATGGGAGCTTTCGTAAGCTTTGTCTCGTGCGTCAGCCTAAGAGAGATGGGATGACAAAGAGGACGTCTCTATGCTCGATTACTAAAACAAGCTGTTTTTGTAATACGTGTCCTCGTCTCCTATTTTTGTTGCACCGTGATACTGGTGGAGGTGCGGGGCACACATCTTTCTTTGTTACCTGATTTAGCTTGCGGTAGCTAGTCGACACAGAAACGCAGGCTACTGTCTTTCTTGACTAAAAATACAGGCGATGCCCAGGGGCTCTTTGACGGTTGAATTATGTCGTCTTCGAGCATTCTAGTAACTTGCTCCTGTGTCGTTTCACGTTCCTTTAGAGACACACGATAAGGGTTTTGGCGAATTGGTGTGGCCGTGTCTTCAGTGATTATTCGGTGCTTAGTTAAGGGTGTGCGACCGACTCCTGATGTTGACGCGAAGCAGTCCAGGAACTTGGCTAGTAACGCGAGAACTTTTTGCGCTCATCCTGCCGCAAGGTAGAGGCTGACATCAAGAACAGGAGCCGGATCTTGTGTAGATGCTTCTTTGAGCACTGAAAAACAGCCTTGAACATCTGCAACACTGTCGAAGTAGGCCACAGCTGTGCCCCTTGGAAGGTACCGTCACTCCATACTGCGATTTGTCAGCAACAAATCCGTGTGCCCATGAACGACGCTGATAATGCCTCATGCAACTGAAATACCATTAGTAAATAACAATGGTGTTATTTTCTCTGCAACTCCTTCCGCGTCGAATGGCGCGTCACATGCCGCAGAAACAAGGGTACACGACTGAGGCGGAATGACGTCGTCATCACTCAGGCGCAATGAGTTGCGTGGTGGTTCCAAGGAATGAACTGGAGCAGGGTTATGGTAAAATGTTACCAAACGGTCTGGGATGTTGATGACCATGCCATATTCCCCTCAGAAAGTCCATTCCGACGATCAAGTCTTTACAGCACGTGGCGAGAATGACGAAAAATGCACCTGCTATGTTGACTCTTGGCATACATTATCTGGCAGGCATTATAAGTGGCCGCCTGCAGTACTTATGTGGGACCCTGTCCATGGCCTCTTTACTTACATGAGACGAACGGCGAGGTCTTGATTTATTATGGAGAAATTGGCACCGGTGCTGCTCGTCAACAAAAATAATGAGGTCCGCGCTTAGAACTTTGTCGGTGTTACAGCTCGTGAGCTTCATGTCAGTCCTACGGCGGAAGTAACGGGGGCATTTTATCATCGTGACGGCTTGGAACCATACCCCCTGAGGTCACCATCTTTAATTTCCCCAGCGTGGGCCAGGTGACCTCTTTCCTATGAGATCAGCGAGAGAGCGGCATTTGATGCAGGCGTATGTGTAAAAGACAGCGTGACTGGTGTCCCATGTCGGCCAGGTGGTTCAGCAGCGACTCTTCGTCATTGGCTCGGTGATCGTCAAACTGAGAGCGGGGTGCTGGCAGCCCTAGAAAGGGAGCTTCGCACAAAAGCGAGTAGTCGTCATTGGCACGTTGACCACTAAACCATCGGCGAAGAGGGAATGAATGAATGAAAAACTTTATTTCATGAGCTTTTCAGCGCATGCGCCGGATGGAAGTGGTTCCCACTTCACGGGAATCCATATGCTGCTCTCGCCGCCTTGCCCCTGGTTACGAGCCAAAGCTGGTCTTCCAGGGCGGGGCTGGACAGCAAGATCTTCCATCGCTCTCTAAGGGGTTGGATGGGTAGGGGGATCATGTTGGGGTTAGGATTGGTGAGGAGTCGTGGGTGTTGTTGGCGAAGAGGGAGAAACGGTGCGTCATGGTGCCAGCAATGGAGGGAAATGTGGCCGACACCACTGCAGTTGAAACAGTGGGTGCCGATCTGCACTGCGCCATATGGCCGTTTTTCGAAACTGCGGACATGTCGGAGGCTTTTCCTGAGGTGACCAAGGTGCTGCAGTCGAAGGCTAGCGGTACGGCGGTATCAACATAACAGATGATGGACGTCGGACAGTCGAGGCGCAGTTCAGGAGATGTGGCTTGGGATTAAGGTTGGAAGACGAGAACACTTGCCTGATTTCGTCACGTATGACTTCGGCAACAGACGCCACTAGCGGTTGCACGGTCGGAGTCGCGAGCTTCTGAATTTCTTCGCGAACAAGCTCTCGGATGAGATCGCACAGAGAGCTCCGAGTGTTGACAGTCATGGCGGTAGCATTGACCGGATTGCTGCTGGACAGGCGATCGTAAAGCCCGCATCGTTGATGAAGTGCTCGCTCAATAGCAGTAGCTTCCTTGATCAAATCAACTGCGGCACTTGGTGGATCGCGCACCAGTCTGGTGAAAAACTGCTCTTTTACGCTGTGCATGAGGCAACGTTGCTTCTTATCATCCGTCATGTTAATGTCGGCTCTACGACACAGATGGGCCATGACCTCGGCAAACATTGCGACGGTTTCGTCAGGTTCCTGAACTCATCCATCTCCACAATATCATCAATTCATAACTATGAATTGCATGAAAGGGGCATGCGCTTCATACAGCTTCAAATAGTCTTGTTAAGTCTTGCTACCTTTGAGGCACCAGAAGTGTCATAAGGTCTCATCAGACCCTTGAGTTTGTCCGAGCTTTCAATCGCGGCAAACTCTATTTTTACTGTGATAGAGCAGCAGGATGAAGCAAACGATAGGAAAGGAAAAGGCGGCAGAATTAACTCTGTACGTTGAACACAAGTTGCTGAGACACATACAATGCGGAAGCACTGCTTGGGTAATGCAGATGTGGGTGAGGCTTCCAGATGTGGCAATTTGTTTTCACTTTTATTACCATTTCCCGTATTTCTGTGTTTCAATTAAGCATGATTAATTTCCCCTGTGCTATCTATTGCTTCTTTGTGTCTATATGGTTGTGGCAGGGACAGAATTGAGCCTCTTGGATCCGCTTATTTATTTCAGCCCTGAACTCTACTATGACAGCCAAATTCTTTCCCACATAAAACAACAATCTTGTTGGCTTGCTTGTTTCGCATATAATTGCATTCCACTAAGAAGGAATGGTGAAGAATCTAGTGGTTATATTGATGTGGGTGTGGGGAATTGAAAGCATGTGTGACGTGCACAATAAGCTCACACTCAAAAGTTTACAAGCTGCTACCTTAGAGGGTTCTCACTTTTTAGCCTCTGGGACTTTGAAGGCCTTCTGCAATGGGTGTCACGAGCAAAGTGATGCAGTGCCACCTACAAGATTGGTACGAAATTTTTTTTCTGTAGACTTGCCTTATCGGGCACCTTGCCCCCATGAATGTGGTTAGCTACGTGTGTGGCGGTGGCGTGATCTTGTTATTGCCACAAACACCCCATCCCTGTTTTGATGTTTTCCTCCAACCACTTGATTCTTGGCACAACACCCGTTACGGCTACGTGCTGTGGAGAGGCTGAATACCGTCATCATCAATGCCATTTCTATTACCGTGGTTAAAGATTGTGCACTGCCACATTCTCAAGAACTTCTCTTCGACGCATGCGTCAGCCTCATGCATCCTATAGTGTGTAGCACCTGTTATGATCCATAACACATCATGCACAGATTTTTCATTTTTTGTTCATCTTGGCTCATTCTTCTTTTTCCACACCTTCCTCTGCTACTTCAGCTGGATGTCATATTTCTAAGTCCCAGTTTGTCACTGTGGACGACCAGTTTGTCACTGATAAGTCCCAGTTTGTCACTGATGACGACCTGAATTTATCCATTAATTGCAAGATTCTCTTTGTTGCAACATTTGCTCAGGAGTCAGCAGCTTTGACACCACTTTGGTGCAAACCTTTTTCATTAATGCTGCCATTGTAACTGTCATTCAGTGGTGGCTGACCACAAGGGAATTCACGAGATCTATGGTTTTATCTTTGCATGAGATGGAGGGACATTCTGGACTTCTATTGCCCTTGGGGTCTTGGCAGTCTTCCCGAAAATTCTGGGTCTATTAGAGCACAGCTTCTTTTAGGGTATCTTTTCCGTAGGCCTTTTGCAACATATGATAAAATACTGTTCCATTCTTGCGCAGTTTCACAAGAAGTTTTATATTGATCTTTTGTTTCATCTTTGTGTTGATCCTCTTGAAGTTCTGCCTTGTCATGGAGCAGTCCAACTCATACTAGAGGTCTACCTCTTTTTGAGTGCAGATAGCAAGATGAGGTAGGTGGTACTGTACACTGTTGCACTTTCGTGCTGACTCACTGCATAAGCTTTTGGGAGGGCCGGCATATATATGACGCGCGCTATCACGGAGAGCCAACGTACTCAATCTCCCACGCGCAAGCAAGGAACCGGGAAGAGCCAGCGCCGGAGGGAGCGAGGGGGGGCGCACTTCTACTCTGCCAACAACCGCGCTCGTCGCTCGCCCGCACCGCCTCTTATCTCCACACGGCTCTGACCTTTGTATGCGCTGTGCATTCGCCGCTCAGTTTCCGTTGAAGCGATAGACCGCACGTACCTTCGCCCGCTGCGGCGTATGCGCTTGCTTCCAGCGTTCTGACAGTCGTTGGGTGCAGTCATTCAGTGTGATCTATTCATGTTTCTTTGTGCGCGCTCACACCACGCTTGTTCATTCAGTTAGTAATAGTCGGGCCACATTTTCCAACGCAGGCTACACATGCAATGCTGCCCGGATCGGCAGTGCAGCGCTACAGGTGTGTCCATTCGCACGCGCTGCCCACGGGAAGCGCTTCTCATCAACACCACCGTTTCACACGCGCCTTCTCGTCGTCAAGTCTCTCTCCATGTCTGTCTACTTACGCCGCAGCACACCTGCTTACTTAATCAGCTCATGTTTACTACAATTCATATTGCTGCCAAAGCCGCTCACCTTACTTCGTATGACATTGCTGTGTTGCTATCGCATTCATTGCTTCGCCCTTAGGGCGAAACTGTGACATTTTTTTATCGGTTACGTGATTTTTATTTTACGTGGGTCTGCATTTGTGAGCTGTAGTAAAGATGCACTCTAAAACGAAGAAGAAAACTGAACGCTAATGATTCGTTCCTGACCGCAACTCTGGGTACCGGTCGTCCGCCGAAAAAGTATCATTGTACCCAGCACCGGCGTGCAAAGACGTGTTTCAAAAGTGGGCTCGTGCAATACCGAGAGCTGACATGCAACTCCAAGAGAATAAAATTCTCTTGTAAAGTTCTACAAAGTTCAAATAAACTTTTTCCTGCATGAATGTATTTTACAGCGAAGCTGTCAAGGGCTAGTACCCCCAAGATCATGTCCCCATAGTAAAGAAAAAAAAAAAACTAGCATCATCAGCATTTCGGCTCCATGTGCGCGGCGGTTTCCCCCCAGTTGTGCCTTAACACAGGTGTCAATTCATCATCATCATCATCAGCCTATATTTTATGTGCACTACAGGACGAAGGCCTCTCCCTGCGATCTCCAATTACCCATGTCTTGCGGTAGCGTATTCGAACTTGCGCCAGCAAATATCCTAACTTCATCACCCCATCTGGTTTTCTGCCGACCGAGTGTCAATTACTCAAGTATTATTGATCGAGTAATGGATACAAGTAATACTTTGCATGTATTGCATTACTCCATTACAATACATTCATTGCTCAAGTAATACTTGAATAATGGATTACCAACTTGCCCGGAATGCTGCTCTCACAGGTGTCAAAACGGATGAGTAACATGACTGATAGGTCATGACATCAATAACATCACATGCTCGTCAGTTAGGGCACGATTAACGATAATAAAATCACCTGTGGCGCATACCCGCATTGGATATGCGGGTATGGGCCAGGGACAATAAAGAAAGAAAGAGAGTACGAAATAAAGATGGAAGGTAATGAAGAAATCACGTGTGGTTCATACCTGCGTTGGATATGTGGGCATGAGCTGCCGAGAGGAGCGGGAGAGATCTCGTCGGCTTCGCGGGCGGACTTGACGGAACAAACGCTCTACTTGGCCATCGCGCCGGGCGAAAACAAGACACTGGTGTCCTTGCTCTTTGACGAACATGCCGAAGACGCTCAATATTGTGACTGGCTGATGAAGAAGACGTGTACGATTACTCCAAAGAAGACGACGCTCTTAATTTCGCGAGCTAGGCGACACCAACAACTACCATCTTGTCAGCCGCTACAGTTATTGTAAATATCCTGTAAATATATTGCTTGCGTCTTTCTTCCCCGTAACAATATAATAAATAATGATAATATATAAATTGACTATAGCAATATTCACTACAGCAGACACACCATAGTCACCTTCGCTGCCTTCCAGCTTCACAATACAGGAAGGGCTCTGGATTTATTTTAATTAAATTTTCCTTTGTGCAGAGAAAATGTACACACAATTTTGAGACCAGTGGCATGTAATGGGTCTAAATACATATTTCTGCAAAAGAGCAGGCGAGCATTTAACAATGGGAATAAGCAATAAAAACATGGTTTGAATTAGTTGCAGCGATTCATAATTGTAATGGGAAAAACGGCTTGACACTAAACTACATTAGCATTAACATTAATGCTAAGTGGCTGTCTGGAAAAGTTCTGAATAGAGAGTCTGGAATAAAGCTTTTTCCTGAGGTAAAAGTTTGGTTAATTTCTCTATAGATATAACTATATCCTTTCATTTGCACTATTGATCAGTTTTTTTTTTCAGCGGAACATGTTTTCGTAAAGAAAAAAAAAAGGCGGTGCATTCAACCCTTGGCTAAATGTTTACATTGCTCTGTGATATACTTCCGCTTCTAAGTCAGGTGCTCTTGTGCCGCTTCGAACCGGGTCATCAAATCCAGTTTCTCGTTGGTGCGCGCCATGTCTCACTCCGTCCCCTCTCGACGCGCATGCTTTCACGGGCATCCGAGAAGAAGAACAAGCTGCACGATTAGAGTGCGCCATATGTTAGTGCAGAAGCTTAGAAAAAAAAGAAAAAATTCTCCCTCAACATGAGCTGATTAAGTAAGCAGGTGTGCTGCGGCGTAAGTAGACCGACATGAAGAGAGACTCGATGGCCACGAGAAGGCACGTGTGAAACGGCGGTGTTGATGAGAAGCGCTTCCCGTGGGCAGCGCGTGCGAAGGGACACACCTGTAGCTCTGCACTGCCGATCCGGGCAGCATTGCATGTGTAGCGTGCATTGGAAAATGTGGCCCGACTATTACTAACCGAATGAACAAGCGTGGCGTGAGCGCGCACAAACAAACGTGAATAGATCACACTGAATGACTGCAGACAACGACTGTCAAAACGCTGGCAGCAAGCGCATACGCCGCAGCGGCGAAGATACGCGCGGTCTATCGCTTCAACGGAAACTGAGCGGCGAATGCACGGCGCATGAAGGTCAGAGCCGTGTGGAGATAAGAGACGGTGCGGGCGAGCGACGAGCGCGGTTGTTGGCAGAGTAGAAGTGTGCCACCCCCCCCCCCCCCTCCATCCGGCGCTGGCTTCCTGCTTCCTTGCTTGCGCTTGGGAGATTGAATGCGTTCGCTCTCCGTGATAGCGCGCGTCCCCGCACGCTTCCGCTCGGGCATACGGCGCGCGGCGAAGATTTTATCTATAGGGAACCTCACGGCGACGGCGACGGCAGAAATTCGGTTGAAGTGTCCATATAATTGCTATCGCAATAAAAAACACTTAATACTCAGAACTGGTGCGCGCATAGTACCACGAGCGAGTCCTCGGGTGCGAGCAGCGCCACACAGTACGCCGTCTGCTACACTCTTTTACGGCGCCCCCGCGTACAGCGTCCCTTGCGGCACCAGCGCGCTTTGGGGACCGGTTTCCGCGGCCGCTTTTCACACCTCCCAATTCTAGCCACCCTAGCGCTACCGTTGAGGGCAAGCTATCCGCATCCAAGCACGTACGTGCGCCTGAACACACGGCTTCTTCGATGCCATTGCGTGCATAGTTTTGTAGACGAAGTGAAACACATTCAGCGCAAGCATCCCCGCGCTATGACGGCACATCACGAGCCCACACGCGCACATCACACAGCGACAAATTCGGAACTTAGCCATATTGAACATGCCGACAGTCAAGCAGCGTAACCATCCATCGCTTTTGATCTTCGCTCCCGATGCGTCAATCTCTGTTCCTTGGGGTCTTGCTCCACTCTTCAGTACAAATCAAGACATATTTACGATGAGCTAACAACCTGCACAACACAAAATTATAAAAGCCGACTGACTACACATTGGCAGCTGCATCAACCGCTTGTTAGATCCTTCGAGATTGGAAGCGCACCGCACGGTGCCACCTGGTGGCGCGCTCTGTGAGCACGGAAAACAAATCAGATTCGGTTTCGTTTTCCAGTTTATGCTGTAGCTGCTTGAACAGTAAAATTATTGCTCGACAAATAATTTAACTCTGAAAGCTGATAACGCTTTCTCTTCGACAAGGTAGTGCAGTTTGTACAAGAGAGAGAGAAAGGTAAAGGAAAGACAGGGAGGTTAACCAGAGGTTATCTCCGGTTGGCTACCCAGTTTATACAAAGAGAGAAAGCAACGAGATGAAAGGTCAACCAGACGAGCGTCCGATTTCCTACTGGGGATGGCAAACCCTAGTGCCCCAGTGTTGTAATGCAATGCACTGCTATACGTCTAGTGTAGTGTTAATTTGGGTTTGTTGGTGCATGTAATGAACTGGTAAATAATGAGTTGTGTCATAACTTTTTCTCAATGTTTGAATAAAGCTCATGGAACAAATGGTGTTGCGTGTTAGGTAAAATAGATATTGTTACAGCTGATCGATGTTTATTCACAGATGAAGACCAGGATGGATGAGAGGTCGCCACGATGTGGCCACTGAAATGTAGCCGTGGCTGCTGCTTCGTTCTTCGTTCTCCTCCTCTTCTATCTCCTCCTCTTTGCCACGCTACAATCCCCCTTTCGCAGACGAAGCCCACTGGAAGAGTCACTGTTCTGTGGCGGGGTAGTAGCGCTTAAGGCGTGCAACATGAGCAAGCTGGGTTTTCTTGGAACGCCTATCCCTAGACGAAACCCGTGCAACCACGTAAGTTAGGTCGCTCAGGCGATCTAAAACAACGAACGCGCCCACATAATGTGACAAGAGCTTGCTGCACAAGCCACGTTTGCAGTTGATGGGATCCATAGCAGAACTAGGTGACCTTTTTCAAAATAAATGGCTTGATGACATCTATCGACTCGATCCTTCGAGAGGTTTTGCGATGCCAATGTGCGGACGCGGGCTATACGGCGAGCTTCCTCGGCGAGGCAAAGTGTCTTGGCGACGGAATCCTCAGCGTCCAGAGAAAACGGCGGAATCGTGTCGAGGAATATCCGTGGCGATCGAGCATAAAGCAGATAGAGAGGGCTGTAATTCGTTTTCTCAGGCTTCGCAGTGTTGTAGGCGTATGTTATGAATGGCAACACATCATCCCTGTTCTTGTGGTTAGAGGACACATACATGGATAGCATGTTTGTCAAAGTTCGATTCGTGCGATCAACAAGACCGTTGGTTTGCGGACGGTACGGCGTTGAGTGACGAAATTGTGTTCCACATAGCCGAAGCAGCTCTTCATCAGCGTCGGCCACGAATTGACGACCGCGATCACTTATGATCACGCGAGGTGGGCGATGGCGTAGGACGACATAATGCAACAAGAAAGCTGCGACGCAAACAGCGGTAGATGACGGCACTGCTGTGGTCTCTGTGTAGCGTGTAAGGTGGTCTACACAAACGATGATCCATCAATTGTTATTCGATGACCATAGGAATAGGCCTAGGAGGTGCACGTCAACGTGCTAAAAAAGTGCGTGAGAGGGGAATCAATGGCTGCAGAAGACCTGGTGGGGCGGTTGAAGGTCTTTTCCACCATTGGCATTGGTCACAACTAGCCACATATTGCTTTGTTGTTTGACGCATGTGAGGCCAGTAAAATCGCTCTTGCACACGCTGAAGCGTACGGGTGAATCCAAGATCACCTGATGTTGGATCATCATGCATGACATGTAGCACAGTACTACGGAGACTCTCCGGTACTACAAGAAGAAAGCGGGCTCCACTTGCAGAGCGGTTGGTTTTATATAAGAAGCTCTCACGTATGGAAAAACCAGCACTGGCTTTCGGATTCAGGGCCATCACGAAAAGAGGTTCCAGAGTGACGTCGTTGCGTTGATCCTCCTGGAAGATGGTCGCGTCCAGAAATTTAGGTGCAATAGCGGCCAGACAGTCATCGAAAGTGTCTTCGTAAGAATTTGCCAGTTGGCAGTGGTAAGCGGGAAAGACAGTCGGCGTCAGCATGCCGGCGGCCGCTTCTGTATTTCACTACAAAGTCGTACTCTTGTAGTCGTAAGGTCCGCCGTGCTCGACGACCAGACGGATTCCGCAGGCTGACCAGCCAGCATAATGAACGGTGATCAGTGACTATGCTGAATGGGCTACCATATATGTAACAGCGAAATTTCTGAACAGCAAAAACAGCTGCGAGGCATTCCTGCTCAGATACTGTGTAGTTTCACTGAGCATTGGTTAAGCAACTACTGGCATACGCAACAACGTGTTCGGCGTCGTTTCGCCGTTGAACAAGTACCGCTCCAATGCCTGTTCCGATGGCGTCACTATGAACTTCGGTAGGGGAACACGGATCAAAATGACGCAGGATGGGGTCTGACGTAAGTAAGAATTTAGGTTGACGGAACGATGACTCACATTCTGGTGTCCAGTCGAACGATACATCCTTTTGCAACAGACGCGTCAACGGGTGCCCAACGTCGGCGAATTTTGGGACAAAACAACGAAAATATGAACAGTAGTCCCAGGAAACTGTGCAGTTCCCGCGCTGACTGCGGAGGCTGGAAGGCACTGACCGCTTCAATCTTGCGGGGGTCAGGTCTTAGTCCATCTTTGTCGACTAGATGACCGAGAACCAATGTCTGTCGCTCCCCAAACCTACAGTTTCCAGAGTTGAGAATCAAATCTGCTTTCTCCATACATTTCAGAACCAGGCTAAGGCGCTCGTTATGCTCCTCAAAAGTGCGGCCGAAAATAACATCATCCAGGTAGCAAAGACATATTTCCCACTTTAGACCGCGGAGAATTGCGTCCATGAATCTCTCGAACGTTGCGGGCGCATTACAGAGCCTGAACGGCATAACGTTAAATTCGAATAAACCGTCTGATGTGACAAAGGCCGTCTTCTCTTTGTCGACGGGCCAATAGCCTGAACTAGCCTGTCGCCAATAGCCTGTACGTAGATTGAGGGACGAAAAGTAGGAGCAGAATGTAGGCAGTCTATTACGTCATCAATTAGCGGGAGTGGGTACACATCCGTCTTGGTAATTGCATTTAGTCGGCCTATAATCAACACAAAATCTCCACGAGCCATCTTTTTTCTTTACCAGAATGACAGGTGCAGCCCACGGGCTTGATGATTCTTGAATGACATTTTTCCTCAGCATCTCTTGTACCTGGTCCGCAATATTCTTTCTCTCTGATGAAGACACTCGGTAGGGCTTCTGCCGAAGAGGATGTGCCGATCCAGTGTCAATGGGATGACGAAGCACGCGAAGATGGAATAGTTGTACGGGGCTGATCTTGAGAAAAGTCGAACACGGAAGCATACAGGGATAGCAGTTGTACTAAGGTGTCCCGTTCACGTGAAGACAAAGACTTGCTGACCATGCCTAGAATTTTCTGCTCGTAAGGGCAAGTGACTCGTCCTTGAGTGGAATCCTCGTCCCTGACGACCATCGATGAATAGCACATGACGTCATCGAAGACAGCAATCTTCATGTGTTCGGGAACACGCACAGGGACGGCAGAACAATTTAACGTCCACAAAAACGTGCTACCATTGTTCACAGATATGATACTATTGGGTACCATTAGGTTTTTCTTCCCACAAGAGTCGCCAAAGGGTTTTACCACGGCGTCAAATGAAGCGTCTGTACAAGATACGATGACGGATACCGGTGTTAAAGACCACGGAGGCAGCGTCACTCCCTCAGCAACGGCAAATGTATTTTTTCCAGCGGGTTGTTGATCCAGGAGGTCTGATAATGACGGATCCTGACAAGCATCGACTCCAGGTTTTCCGCTATTTATAGAAAGCTCGCCGGCACCACAATGGACTGAAGCCACGCAGGTCTGCAGAAAGTCTATCCCTAATATAAAATCGTGCGTGCAGCGTTCCAAAATCACAAACTCAGTTAAATAACACTTGTCCGCCAATACCACATTTATAGCACAAACACCTAGGGTACGCAATATTTCACCGCTTACTCCGCGTAATTTAGCATGCGTGTCGAGGGAAAACATCACTTTGCGTCGAAGCCGGTTCTTCAAAGAAAGTCTCATAACTGATCTCATAGCCCCGGTGTCCACCAATGCCATTCTACATATACCATCAATTATCACTTCCACTTTGTTTCTTAACATTGTAACCGGTGGAGGTATTAGTGTCGTGTCGAGTATGGCGACCACACCTCCATCGGCCGCGCAGTCTAGTTTCCCGGCGGCTGTAGTGAGAATGAACGTCGCCTCGGTGAAGGAGAGCGACGTTGACGTGAAGACGGTGGAGTGAGACGGCGGTCTGAAACGGGCGAGTCGCTGCGGTGATTCCGTCGAGGACTGTTAATGGGGAAGGTCGTCGATGAAGTAAAGGAGCGTGGAGGCCACAAATTGTCGAAGTTAGTACTTTCAGTGCCATAGGGACGTTGTCTGTGACTCGCACCATCCTCGGTGACCAACGACGCTGACGACAGAATCGAGAGATGTGTCCTGTGACACTGCAGGTATAACACACGGGAGGCTCGCGGCGAACGTTCGGGTAGGATGGGTATGTCTGTGGCTCCGAGTAGGCCGTTGCTGAACAACGGGCATATCCCTCAGCACGCTCGTTGCCGGTTTCCCGGTGATAGTTCTGTTGCATTCTCATTGGCCTTCTCGAGCGGTACTCCTCTAAAGTCGTTGCAGTGATGGAAAGGGGAGCTGGTGGAGATGATGTACAGATGTTGACCATCACGGAACTGATTGTTCAATTCCGTGCAACGACGTAACTCCTCTCTAACAATGTGTCTAATGGTCGTCGCGAGATCGACTGATGGGATGTCGTCTTCAATGCTTGCAACAGTTGTTACGTTTGCTGGTCGGCCAAACTTCGGGATTATGCGGCGCAGTTTGAGAGCCTCAAAGGTACGGCAATGACGTGTTACGTCGGCGACTGAGCCAAGGTTCTCTTTACCAATGAGGAAGTTGTAAACATCGTCCGCGATTTCCTTCAACAAATGGCCAACTTTGTCCTCCTCTGACATACGAGGATTGGCGGTCCTGCATAGCTTGAGCACGTTTTCAATGTAGGTCGTGCACGTCTCGCCCGGAACTTGAGCTCTTTGAAGAAGCGTTTGCTCGGCCTGCTTCTTCTTTGCGATTGAATCGCCGAAACGCTCCTTGATTTCGGACGTGAAACGATCCCACGTTATCAGGGGTTCCTCGTGGTTATCGAACTACACGAGCGCCGTGTCCATCAGAAAGAAAACTACGTTGGAGAGTCGCGTTACGCTGTCCCAACGATAGTGCTTGCTCACCCGTTCGCAGGGGTTAAGCCATTCTTCCACGACCTCACCGGGCTTCCCTCCAAATGTGCGAGGCTCTACCAGATGTTGGCGCTGCCACAGACTAGCCATCGTTGACTAGCCATCGTTGAAAGGTTTAATCGCTGCGCCAACATGGCATTTGGCGTTTTTTTTATTTTTTTTTATTTTAGTACCCACAGTACAAGGTCCCTCATCTTCGGACACCATCGCGTAGTCGGCACACGGTGCATATGGATGCATGTTCACGAACTTATGGCAGATCATATATGCCGAGTAGGATGCAGCCTTGTCCTTAATGTTCCACATGACAGCTTGTCTGAGTTTGTGCATGTTTGTGGACTGTTTTATGTGGACAAAGTTCATTTGATCATGCTAGAACTACTTGAGACTGTTCGCTTCGATGAACACTTCCATGTGTTGGTTGTGAGCACAACTGACAAGTACAGAGTTATAACCTAGCTCATTTTCAGAGCTTGCAACAGAGCCACTGTACATATATAAGCACATGGCGCGCCATGTTATAAGTTCGCGCCATTCCTTGTTCTAAAGATATTGTTACGCCAACAAAAGGCGTTTATTAATAAGCCAAGTAGAGTGAGTCGCGACGGCCTGGATCAGCTGAGTGCCGATTGAGATTCAGCTAGCTAGCGCACGTCGTCTTCTTTCTTCACCACTCTTGGATGCCCCAAATCCTTTTTAGGTGTAAACCCAGAACTCACGTAAGAGTGCCACATTGCCCTCCGCGCAGATGAAGCCCGCCGGGCAAATCAAACAGGTTGTCTAGAGATAAAGGGCTTTAAACGGGCGACATGCGAAAGTTCAGTCTTTGCTGACCGACGGCCATTTGATGTGAGGCGTGCTATGCGGTAGGTCAATTCACTGATACGATCAGTAATAACATAGGGTCCAACATAGTGGGCCATTAGTTTTTCACATAAATCACGTTTTCTTGTTGGTTTCCACAGCCACACTAAGTCACCGGGGTCATATATCACGTGTCGGCGTCGGCGGTCGTAGCGTTCCTTCGAGCTTTCTTGGGAAACAAGAGATGCGTAAAGAAGCAAGTCGTCGAGCCTCTTCAGCAAGAGAGACAGTCTCGGATACACAAAGATTATCGTGACTTGAAAACGGCAAGATAGTATCTAGCGTGTAACGAGGCGGATGAGCATATAGAAGAAGGGACTGTAGCCCGTAGTTTCATGCTGTGAGGTATTAAATGCGTAAGTAATGAAAGGGAGCACGCTGTCCCAGTTCTTATGATCTGACGCAACATACATGGACAGCACGTTAGTAAGCGTTCTGTTGGTGCGTTCCGTCAGGCCATTTATTTGGGGATGATACGGTGTGGAATGTCGAAAATCTGAAGCACATAGACGAAGCATCTCCTCGACCACGTCTGCAGTGAACTGCCGTCCACGATCGCTGATGATGACTCTGGGAGGTCCGTGTCGGAGAATGACGAAACGCAGCAGAAAAATAAACACTTCGGTTGCAGTAGCCGATGGTATAGCAGCTGTCTCACAGTATCGCGTCAAGTGATCGGTACACACGACAATCCAGCGATTCCCATCTGATGAACGGTGGAAAGGACCGAGAATGTCGATGCCGACTTCCTCGAATGGAGTGCTTGGGGGTGGCACTGGATGTAGTCGGCCAGGAGGAGCGCTCGTGCGACGCTTGTGACGTTGACACTCGTTGCAGCTGGATATGTACTGGTCGGTCGTCTGACGCATTTTAGGCCAGTAGAACCTTTCTTGGACTCGGTAGAGCGTTCGCGCAGATCCCAAATGACCAGACGTAGGGTCGTCATGCATAGCGCGCAAGATGGATACACGGAGGCTTTCCGGGAACACCAGGAGATATCGTGGGCCTGTAGTAGAGTAGTTATTTTTGTACAGAACCCCATCACGAACGCAGAAACGAGAGGATGGTGCTGACTTCCTTGCGGTAATGAGCAGTGGTTCTAAAGTTCTGTCCTTTCGCTGCTCGATCTTGAAGGTATTAATATCAGGAAATCATGCCTCCAACGATGTGATATAGCGATCGAAGTTGTCCTCGTCGCAGTCCGTTGTCGGAAGCGGCAGACGCGAGAGGCAGTCAACGTCGGCGTGCCGTCGGCCGCTTTTATAAGAAACGGTAAGATCATACTCCTGTAAGCGAAGTGTCCAACGCGCAAGCTGACCTGATGGATCACGGAGGTTAACTAGCCAGCATAGAGAATGATGGTCTGTCACCACAGTGAAGGGGCGCCCGTACAGGTAAGACCGGAAGCGTTGTAACGCGAAAATCACTGCAAGACATTCTTGCTCTTTGACTGTGTAGTTACGCTCAGACTTGCTTAAGGAGCGACTCGCATAGGCGACGACGTGTTCTTTGGTGTCGACGCGTTGAGCAAGGACTGCGCCGATGCCAATACCGCTAGCGTCCGTATGAACTTCCGTGGGAGCCGCATGATCGAAGTGTCGGAGAATGGGATGGGACGTCAGAAGAAACTTCAGCTCACGAAAACTGGCTTCAGATTCATTGGTCCATTCGAAGGGAACGCCCTTCTGGAGGAGGCATGTCAGTGGATACGCGATGTTGGCAAACCCACGAATAAACCGGCCGAAGTAGGTGCAAAAGCCCAGGAAACTGCGTAGCTCTTTTACAGAGCGAGGTGGTTTGAAGGCTTCGACAGCAGCAGTCTTCGCGGGATCGGGTCATATGCCGTCCTTGTCGACTAGATGGCCCAGAACCAGCGTTTGGCGCTCTCCAAAATGGCATTTCTTCGAGTTGAGCACCAAGCCTGCTTTTTCCAAGCAGTCTAACACAAGGTCGAGACGTGCGTTGTGCTCACTGAACATGCGCCCGAAAATCACTACATCGTCTAGATAGCACATGCACACTTCCCACTTCAGACCACGCAGGATGTTGTCCATGAAGCGCTCGAAAGTCGCAGGCGCATTACACAGCCCGAACGGCATCACGTTAAATTCAAAAAGTCCGTCCGATGTTACAAATGCCGTTTTCTCCTTGTCTGCCTTGTGCATAGGAATCTGCCAGTACCCCGACCTCAAGTCGACAGACGAAAAGTAAGATGCTGATGAAAGGCAGTCGATGGCATCATCAATACGTGGAAGTGGATACACGTCCTTTTTGGTGATGGTGTTTAGGCGACGGTAGTCAACACAAAATCGTCATGTACCATCTTTCTTTTTAACCAGGATCACTGGCGCTGCCCACGGGCTACAGGATTCTTGGATAACCTTCTTATTTAGCATTTCGCGGACTTGATCGTTGATCACCTTGCGTTCGATGGTGAGACTCTGTACGGCTTCTGTCGCAATGGTTGGGCAGATCCAGTATCTATGCGATGGTGTATTCGAGAAGGGGCAAATGATGGTGGCCCCTGTTGCTGTGAAAAGTCAAACAGTCCGGCGTGTTTTACCAGAATATTCGCCACTTCCTGACGCTGCTTAGTGCTGAGTGACTTGTTCACCATAGTTAGAATGAAGGAGTCCGCTAGAGGGCATGCATTAATGAAATGGCGTTCATCCGAAGAATAAGGGGCTTCTGTAAGAATGGCTAGTGACTGCACTTGATCTTCATGGTAGGCGGCAAGTTTCAGACCTTGTGGTAGTATTGCAGGTTCACTGGAACAGTTTAGGGTCCATAAGCCTGTGCGTCCGTGAACAACTGAGAGCCTGCAATACGGTATCAGCACATTCCTCTTGATGCAGCTCAGATGAATGGGCTCCACGGTAGCGTCAAACGTTACGTCGGTGGTAGGGAAACAGGTGACTGAAACACACGCAGCACACAACGGAGGCTCTACTGTATCACTGGAAACACAAAGCACACTTTCGTGATTTGGTGGGCCTTCCGTAAACGCGGCCGAAAAGCTCGTATCTACACTAATTTCTCCTGTTCTGCAGTCGACAGTGGCACCACACAGTTTCAAAAAATCAAGGCCCAGGATTATGTCATGCGTAGAATGAGACAGAACTGCGAACTCCGCGTTAAATATTTAACCTGCCCAAGATAACGTCCACATTACAAACCCCGACAGGATGTAGCAACTCCCCACTCACTCCACGAAACGTATCAGCCCGGTCCCAGCGAAACATCACTTTTCGTCCTAGGAGGCTTTTAAATGCAACACTCATCACTCAAACTGTTGCTCCCGTTTCCACTAAGGCCATTGTTGAAACTCCGTCAATCAGTACAGACACCTTATTCTTAAGCATACAAATGGGTGGAGGTATCTCTGTCGACATCGAAGATTGTTCAGCGACCTCACCTCCAACGGCCGCGCTGACTAGTTTTCCGGAGGTGGTGACGGGTAGCGACGCCGAGGAGACGGCGACCGGCTTACGCGAGGAGCGCGTGGTGGTGTCAGGCTGCGATCGGATGCTGGAGAACGGTTCCGCAGCGTCTCCGGGTGCTGGCGAGGGTTGCTTCCTAGATCTGTGTACGCGGGTGAGTACGTTTCATCAAGTGGATCGCGGTACCGCCTTGACATCGTAGATCGGTCGAACCTCGGTGGTTGGCGGCGATTGCAGTACCTGGGAATGTGACCCAAGTCGCCGCAGCTGTAGCACACAGGTAAACGACGATCGATGAACGGCTCCTCGAAGCGCTCAGCCGTGGGGAGTCGTGTTACCGAGTGAAGTGGTTGAACCTGCTGAACAGGAGGAACAGTCGGCCTGCGTGGAAACCGGCCGGGGCGAGGGTGTTCTCGTCGTTGTTCGGGTGTAAATGTACCTTCACGAGGCCATGGAGCTCCTCTGTGGGTGATGTCCGTGACACACACCGACGGTTGCCACGGAGCGCACGATGCTGCAGGTGCCGTGTGTTGCGGGGAATAGGCAGCAGGTTGTTGCATGACGCTGCACGCAAGTACCTCGTGTCGGCGCAGTTCTTCACGCACGATCTGCCGTATAGTGGATGAAATATCGGCGGACGGGCTCTCATCGACGCTGGCAACGGTTGTCACATTCGCCAGTCATCCAAATTTTGCCGCAATGCGACGAGTCTTCAATGTCTCAAAAGTACGGCAGTGACGTACGACATCTGAGACGGAATCAATGTGTTACCTGCCTATAAGGAAATTGTAGACATCTTCAGCAATTCCTTTAAGGAGATGTCGGACTCGGTCTTCCTCCGACATCTGCGAATTCACTATTTTGCACAGCTTGAGGATCTCTTCGATGTACGTAGTGCACGTTTCTCCAGGAGTCTGAGTTCTTTGAGCTAGGGTTGGCTCCGCGCGTTTCTGTTTCGGCGTAGGAGTCTCCAAAACACTTCCTAATTTCTTCAACGAAGCGCTCCCAGGTTGTCAGGGAGTCCTTCGTGATTTTCAAACCACATGAGCGCTGTTTCACTCAGAAACAGTACGACATACTCAAGCTGAGTGACAGAGTCCCAACGGTTGTAGCGGCTCACCCGTGCGTAGTGTGTCAGCCACTCGTCGACATCTTCGCCCGCTTTTCCCGCGAACGAGCGTGGTTCCATGTAGTGCTGCAACGGTCGAACTGGCGTTGACCTTTGAGCTGGTACACCTGGCGCTGGCGTTTGTCCACTTCCGTCCTGAGACATGATGAACGTCGTTGGCGAGAGACCGGCAAGACGGCGGCTCCGGCGAAGTTCGAGATGTTGCGGCTCCGTGGTACGTAGTGTCGTACCCAGCACACTCCACCACTCTGTTACGCCAACAAAAGGCGTTTATTAATAAGCCAAGTAGAGTGAGTCACGACGGCCTGGATCAGCTGAGTGCCGATTGAGATTCAGCTAGCTAGCGCACGTCGTCTTCTTTCTTCACCACTCTCGGATGCCCCAAATCCTTTTTAGCTGTAAACCCAGAACGCACGTAAGAGTCTCACAATATATTGAATGCGTTTGGCTTACTAATTGTAATTTCTTCGTGTCAAATGGCAAGCTTGGGTTTTCTCACCCAGAACTATTTTAAAGTTGCATGGTTGTTGTGCGATGTGTCTGTTCTGTGGGATTACTGGTGGTGTCTGTGTTTTGTAATTGGATTCTGTATCTATTTAATTGGATCAAATGATACTGGTGAAAACAAATTCTCTATTGTAGTGCAATTCTCCAATAAATTGTTGTTTTTGGTTCGCAATGTACTGAAGTACGTAAAGAGTGAAAAAGTAATAAAAATGTATTCAACTTACTGGTAATTTGCATGGTTCTGTGGCTAAAACCTAGAACGGCTGGTGGGCTCTTGTAGAGTCATGTTCATGTAGGCTAGCACGATTTTCAAAAAGCAAAAGCTGTCGAATTTACTCTGTATATACCAGGAATTTCACCAGTGATTTAAAGAAGAAAAAAAACAGCACCCTGAAGACAACGAGGTGATACAGTTCATGGCCACGACCATGAATAATTTTCTGGTCGCGGCCGTGAAACATATATTTTAGGAGGGCTGATATCCATAAAACTACTACTTTTTCATTAAAACTTTGATATAGCATATTGTTATTTCAAAATTGAAACCAGACATTATGTCAAGTTTAGCCATCTGAAAGAATTGCTGTCAGCCGCACCAGCCTCGCAAAATATACACCTTAATAGTGTGGCATTGGTGTTCCAGATATATGCACCAGGAAGTTTTTCTCGAAAAATAGAAAGGAGAACGTCATGCAAGCTCCTTTAGAAGGAATATCTTAAACACTTATGTCGCTCACGAAGTTCGCACTTGCTGGGTATATTTGCATACAGGCTGACTTGAATTTTGTAATTACCGTATGCTCTTTAAATTGAAAATGAAAGCTAGCCGATTGCATTAAGTACATATGGAGTTTAATACCATAGAATAGATACACTTGACATGAATTGCCGTGAATACTGTATTACCGAATAAGGCGCCTTTATTATCACCAATACTCTGGGCATGTTATATGCAGCCTTTGTCGAAGACCCATGCGCACACATATGTATAATTGTGTGTCACATACACCCTTCTTGGGCATAAAAAACACCCTTGTTTCCAGTCGGCGGGTGCTAAAGATGTACGCGCCCTATATATAGGGTGTAGTATTGTAAAATAATGGCAGAAGGGTGTTAAAGGGTGTAGTCAGGGGTGTGAAAATGAGAATACACCCTTTTTACACCCTGGGTGTAAAAACGTTTACTGTGTACAAACCAGGGGCGGATCTAGAAGGGCCGCCCCGGCCCCCATCCCTCCCACCGGAGACTTGCCGGGACGCCAAAGATATCAAAACTCGTGCGGAGGGTCCAGGTCTATTTGACTGTATGTTTAGATGAGACATCACCATTTCATGAATTTGCTGCTAAAAAGCTGTAGCTGAAGCAGCTACTATCTATTATGTCATAGTAATCTAGGCGGCACACGGATCTTTAGTGTATTCGTGCACAAATTCCACGGAATCCAAAAGCATGCACATATTTTACTAACTTTGAATTCCTAACCGAAATATAATTTGCATCGTCACGTTTAGAAAAGCGTTCAAGACGTTTTCCGCAAGGCGCAACTTGTGCAGCTCTCTTTTGGTACGCCAGGAATCCAGCGAAATGAATTGGCTGATAGCATCATGCGTATGGGCGCACTGCGATTGCTCCAAAGCAACGCGGTCGCCTAGCTTTCTGCCAAACGCAGTAGAAGAGGTAGAAAAGGGCGCGGCGAACCATTCATTATAAGCACCAACGAGGACAAAAGATACGCTGAATCCGGATGTCCTGACCGCACCCGACATTGTTTCGTTGAGACAACCCCAATCCTTTCTGCTGCTCTACCATTTACGAACAAGGTAATTTCGTTGGCGAACTTGAGCCTTCTCATCAACCACAATTATTTGCTCAAACGGCATCTAGAAGAAGCGCCATCCAAAGCGATCTTGGCATTCCGTCTACGACAACTTGCGAATCTGGGCTGCTGTGCAGGAAGCGCAGAGTTTTCGATCAAGCCAGTCAGTGAACGGGAAGTATTTCCCTGCAATATGGTAGGCTTCAGACCAACACTCTCCACACAAGATGTAATGCTTCTCATCAAACGCCCAATTATCAACCGCAGGACTAGAGAGATTAGGGGAATACTCGCGCTGGAACTGGCTAAAGCATTTGACAATATCTCACATAGATTCATACTTGAGGCGGTCTCGGAGGTAAATTTGTGACAGGAGATTCCACACATATGTTACATCCTTTCTTAAGGATACAGTTGCTACGATCAAAATTGGGCATATTAAATTATATGAGTTTGAGTTGTGGGTAAGACTGACCCCGCAAGGGGCAGTAATCTTCCCTCTCTTATTTAATATTGCCAGGAGGGGACCCTCGAAGCGCCTATCCTCCGTGCAAAACATTGGCAATGCCTTATACGCAGACGACATGACGATTCAGTGTATAGGTGGATCAGAGGCCGACGTTGAACAGGCGCTACAAGAAGCACTAAATGTAACGGAAGAATTCTTAACCTGAAACAGCGCTCAGCCTCTCACCTACCAAGTCTAAGTTATTGCTGTACAGGCCGGCGAGACAGGGCGTTAGGGGTTTGGTTGCGATGGAACAGATACCTATTGCCTTACACACGAAGGATGGTCAGGCTATTCCTCGAGTCAACTCGATCAGGATATTGGGCCTGTTACTGGACGACAGAGGCTGTAATGCAAAGACAATTGCCCACATCACCTCCAAAACGGAGAGTATGCTCCGGCTCATCTCTAGAGTCTCGAATCGAAAAGGAGGACTCGGAGAGGACAATCTTCTCAGGATATATCACGCGTTCCTGATGAGTCACATCATTTATGTGGCATCTGCCCTAAATTGGACTAAGACAGAAAGGAACAAAATAGACACGCTCATGTGCAAGAGCTCATGCACTCAGCTTATGCAGCTGGGCATGCATAATACCGTCTCGGAGGTGATAGAGGCCCAAAGAACAGCACAAATTGTCAGGCTATCTACATCCAAAGCCGGCAGACGTTTACTAGACTCAGTCAACTTAACCCCAAGCTTAATTAATGACCATGAAGAATCGCTCTCGGAAACAATCCGGTCGTCCTTCGCTGTTAGTCCTTTTCCTAGGAATGTTCACCCACAATATAACATTGGGCGACGCAAGGCTGACGCCCGGGCTATTTTAAAGACAGTCGCAGATAGCCCAAGTTTGGCAACATTCGTAGATGCAGCCCAATATGGACAGACCAGCAACTTTCTTTCGGCAGTAGTTAATACGACCGGTACACTCATCAACGCGGCTTCTCTCCGTCATATCTCCATCGATGTAGCAGAACAGATAGCCATAGCTTTGGCAATGACGGACCGTGTGCGTCCCAATATATACACAGACTCTCGTGCGGCCATACGTGCCTTTGCATCGGCTTCCATCTCTCGAGAGGCGGCGGTCATCCTCAGAAATAGGGTGGTTACTGGTTTTCACTCCATTACGTGGTTTCCAGCCCACATGGGTCTGAATATTCTTATAAATCTCCCAAACCCCAATGAGCTTGCTCATAACCGTGCGCGAGATCTTACCCGCCACGGCGGTATGGAAGCTTTTGGAAGGCCGTACGAAATTAAGCACAGCGACCCATTACTTACTTTCCACGAAAAAGTTTCTCACCACCAGTTACAGTGGAGAAGTTTTCCACTACCTCATCCTAAGCTTAACAGGTCTCAAGCGTCGACTTTTACATTGCTGCAAACGGGGTCCTTTCCTTCGAGGGGCTTTCTAGGTCGCATCGCCCCAAATATAGAACCACACTGTCCAGATTGTGGTGTGCATTTCTGTACATTGGCTCACATGCTCTGGCAATTCCCTGCGTTATGTAACGCACCGTTAAACAAAGAAGCGGACTGGGACAATGCCCTTAAAAGCAGCGTACTCTCAGTCCAACGCCAGGCTGTCCAGAGGGCCTGCGAAAGGGCGGAGGACCATGGTCTTCCTGCCCCTACGTGGACGCCGCCAGCGACTACTACGGACTTCCCACAGGGGGTACCCACGTAGTTCCTGAGGACCAAATAAAGTTCATGTCTGTCTGTCTGTCTGAACGGAGATAGCAAGGAATGCGCAAGAACAGCAAGCAAAAAGAAATGTCGAGATAAAGCCGCGAATTGCAATACGAGCGAAACCTGCGCGGCACACTGCTTCCGCGTTTCAAGCACAGAAGACTGCGCACCGAAACGCGCCAGCGCCGTGTATTGTTATCAAGGTATTAGCGCAATTTAGCAATACCGTGACTGTCCCACTGTGCGTATGTGCACAGTATTTGAGTGTGTTGTGCGCTACAAGGTGCTTGCCGATTGCCTCTGCTGCTCAGCTAGCAGCGATCGCAGATGGATAGCAATCGCTTTTTGGCGAATGAGGGCTCTTGTGTGCCGTTCTGAAATTAGACTTCCAACGCAGGAAGGTGTTGCAACTGTTTAGTGTGCAGTGCTTGTGATGAAGAAATGACATCGAACTGGGTCTAGAAAAGCGAGCGATTCTCGACGCTGACCATGTTTGCGACACTGCGGCTCCGATACATCACTGATGACAGAGCAGCCATCTCAAACGACAGCGGCAATACGTTGTCATTGGAAAACACTACGCACTCCATGGCATAGTCGTCCACCACGGCCGCATCGACGCCTTCCAAGCAGCTACAGTGACGTGCCGATAATTATTTGCTATGCGGTACGTCGCCATAATGCAGGAATTGAACCGCGTTGTGCGGCCATCACAGCCCAAGAAGACATATGCATATTCCAGTGAAAGTCGACGCTTTGTTTTTGATAGTGGCGCTCAGTACATCACAGTGCGTTGTGCGTGTTTTATCTCTGCGGTCAAGATTGTTGATGCCTCTAAGCTATGCACCGCGTCGTTGTTGTCGAAAAATAAGTTAGGTGTGGCCCAACCGTGGTGGGCGCGACCACAAGAGTTACATGCCTTACGCGGTGCGTGACCTATGCCTTTGATTGGCAGGCGAATTCGTGCCAAACTCATACATCGCGAATCCCACCTCGAATTGAACTCGCGAACATGGCGGCGGCCGTAGCAGCAGCCTGCGTCATCGCATCCGGTGGCAGCAAGCGTCAATATGACCGTCTGGACCCGTTAACCTACATGACGGACGTAGAATTTCAGCATCATTTTCGCCTTTACCAAACGTCGGCGCGCTGGCTGTGTGACGAGTTAGGCGAAGGCTCTCGTTTGCGGAGGCAGCGTGGCGGGCAAATTATGCTTTCCGAGCGCAGATTGGCGTGACTAGGTTGGGGAGGCTCCGGCTTCAAACGTTGTGCGTCCACCGCGCCCCAGCGCCAGGCAAGGTCCGGTGGCGTCATCGGAGTACTGGGGCACCTGCAAGCTACCTGGGGTTCAAAGCGGACCAGCTAACCTGCGAAGGCGAAGTGGTCACATTGTAGAGAAACATGGACGCCGCGCTGCCTTTCGGTGCAACAGGTGCCGAAAGCAGTTCTTGCTGTTACACGGAACCGCTGCACTGCATGGGCAGAGAGGCGAAGGAAGTTACTTCGCCAACACGGACCGCCTCGGCCGTCGGATCGTCCACCTCTAGAGACAAGTGATTTGGCTCCCGTACGGCGGGAGCAATAGCGTAGACGTGTGGCTGTTGAAGGAGATGACCGGCGACTTGTTTTCTCTATCGGACCACGCCATCACCGAATGGAGGATTTGCGCCGGTGAAATCGTAAGGGATGAGCTGCTGGCCCGACCTTCACTCGGTGGCCCCGGGAAGATAGTGCAAATTAACGAGTGACTTCGTTGCGGCAAGCGAAAGTACAATCGAGGGCGCCTGATGGCGGGCGACAACGCTGCGCCGAGCCACCAAGATTACGGCGGTGTTAAAGATCGTGGCCCATGGGTCTTCGGCATGGTATGCATGATCACAAGGGTGCTGCGTCTTGTCAAGGTCGACCGACGAGAGGCGGTGACGCTAGGCGCCATTATTGCAGCCAATGTTCAACCGGGGACCATTATTCATAGTTCATGACGAATGGGCCGCATACAATTAAATCCTAAATTTACTGGATGCTAACGGGGCGAGCGTCAATCTGCATTGGGAGACAGTCAACCACAACCACAGCGTGAACTTTGTGGACCCCATCACGCGCGTTCACACGCAAAAAATATAGAAAGTTATTGTCGAAAAGTGAAGCACCACCTCGTCAGCGGTTGGTTCAGGGTAACTGCACTGCTGCTAGAGTCGCACTTGGGATGGATCTGGTGGCAGTCAGTTAACGGCCACGTGTGCTTCACAGAGCCTTTCTTGCGTTTGTTAGAAGCCACGGATCGCTCGGAGCTACCCAGTATGAAGACTCTTCCTGCGCTTGTTAGAAGCCATCGCTTGGCGCTAGCCAGTGCATCACAAAATAAGAAAATGAAGCGTAGTTTTTGGCCCTTTACTTGCATGAGTGCTTTCTGGCATTCCTGAGTGCTTACACGGTAAGCGTGCGGCAAACCATCTCTGCGCTAGGCGGCGCTCACTTCAGTCTCGCAGCCTTACTTTAGCGCGAGCAACGAACGATCTGTTGAAAGCCCAGTGTGAAAACCAGGCTCCCACCAATCTGTGCTCAGATGAGAGCGCAAGCACGTAGCGAGCCTCACCAAGTCAATCCGGAGAACAGAGAAGGAGCAATGAGCATTCAGTTGAAAGCTCAGTGCGAAAAGCAAGCGCACACCAATCATGTGCTCGGAAATGCGAGTGCAAGCACGTAGCGAGCGGCGCCAATCCAATCCAGAGAAAAGGCGAGGAGTGGGCGCGTCCACTCCTGGTACAAGGCGAAACGTATTAAACTACCAATTAGCCTAATACAATTTCAGGGTACATCTTGTAGACATTAAAATGCTTATAAACCACGTTGAAGTGACTACTAACATTGTACTAAATGCATTGAAATTATAACTTGGTAGTGCCTGTAATGCACTAGGCGGAATGACGAACAAGTCAAAGAAGGTTCGATCGTCAACCGACGGTATGGCCAAGGCCGGTATTTTGTAGCGATCCCTTATGCCTTATTCTATACTAGTCTTATCATCCACCCCTTACGGCCGGCTGATCCCGCTGATAACGTGAGCGGACCGTCGCTCTGACCACTGACCAAGCGCGAAAAGCGCGGAAAGGCATTAGCATCAGAAAGGCATCGCCTACAAAATACCGGCCCAAGTGAGCCCCAGTTTGCCGACCGCCCATATGGCAATGCCCAAGGGATGATAGCCACCCAGAGTGAATCTAGATAAACCATTGAAGCTGGAAGCGTGCCGAAGGACAAACTTTGTCTTGATTCCGTTAGTTCTTTCATCTTGGGGCGTCGCCAGAGCTCGTGAATATCCCGCGTTTCGCCTAACTAGGTGGATCCTGCATAGCAGCCCTGGCTGTGCAAAAAGCAACTATTAAGCTAGTAGTTATCAGCTAGCGCAAGACAGGGATAATGGACATAGGAGGTACAGGCAGTGGACAAAAATATAGGCTGATGATGATGGTGATGTAATAAAGTCATGCTTACAAAGACACGAACATCGGCCAGTACGGAGGGCGCATAAAGAAAAGGAGAATAATGTGAGAAAGTGTAGAGAACCAGTATACCATATTGAATGAATACAGTATTACAATACCTACTAGTAGCGCAATTTACTCAAATATGTCCCCTCCCAAGTTGGAGGACACTATATATGCATGTATGAATAGGACATAAATAGGACATTGAGCCAATCATTGTACATAGAATGAAATTACAGAAATTCGCAGGACATTTGAAGGCTCGATCTTTGTTCACCGGCCAGTGTCGACGCATTCTTAAAGTATGTACCGAATTTCACGCCTGACAATCACGTTCGGGATGTCTGGCATATGCAGAACTGCGCGATACCTGCGCGCCTGCCCTCGTTAGACGGGTGTGACAGGGGCGCATAGTGAGAACGGGAAAGAAAAACTTTATAGAATGAAATTTGTTGAAACTCTAGAGCTCTGCACGTCACCTTAGTGTGCACAGGTGCGCTCTGGCCAAACGTTTCACTGGTAGCAAAGCGTTTCCTGTCGCTAGGGAGGACATTTCAGAAGAAATCTACGTGTCTTGGGAGGACCGTATGTAGATGGTACGTAGTCTATAGCCAAAATTTTTCAGTTCGAGGTCAAAGTTGTCGGTATTTTTAGAGTTATTTATATGCAGGGAGGAACAGGAATCAAATATGTTTCTCGAAGATCACTCTATTTCAGTCTCCACAGTTTCCGCAATTTGCAGGAAGGAAATAATCTATTGTTGTCACTATTGCCGTATACGCTGCTCGCGCCGTTTGTAGAAGGCGTAATGAGCTCTGAAACCACTTACAAGTCCTTTAACATAGGGCCAAACCTTCGGGTTGTCCACACAGGCACTGTCTACGTTAGTGTGGAAACGGAGATAGAGAGAGAGAGAGAGAATGCAATTTATTGTAGCAAAGGCACGCAGACATCTTGGAGTTTGTGGAGGTGAACGGGATCACCGCCTACCGATAAGCGCCCGCACCCCGACGGCCTTCATCACCGGCCTCCTCCACGGACAGACGAGACTCCTGTTGCTTCTCCTTATTTTACCTTCCTGTCATCTTTATCTCCCACATCGCCTTCCCATGACGCGGCGCCGCGCTCCCCATTGGGCTGCAGAAATAATCGTCATTTTGCAAATTAAACCGCTACTACTACTTGCTGTGGCCCTAAGTCCAGGGCCTCGTTTGCAGCATGCTCAAGGGCGTCGTCAATGAAGACCGCAAGCTGCTTTTGCACTTGGTACGAAGTGGCTGTTGACAGCCACTCCGCAGTGGGTTCAGAGGTGAGGAATGTGCAGGGGGCATAGGGTGTAGTGTGGGGAAGCAGTGTCATAAAATGCAGACAGTATAAGGGTATAGGAACCATTGTTAAAAGCGCAAAACCACACAACACAAGATAAGACCAGACGAGCACAGGCGCAAACTGACAACTGATTTATTGAAGGCCGATCTCCAGCTATATATACCAACAGGCTGCGCAAGCGCATCGTCACAACAACCCCCCGGAAACATCAAACATATCGCGAAAGAAAATCAATTTCAGCTTTATAGAGCGCAATAGAAGTGTCGCTGACACACTCTTCACCTGCCTTTCTGATTAAAAATGCTACAACGTTTCACGCGCCGTTTTTTGTCTGCTTCTGCCTACAATTTTTGCAGATCGGAAACGTGGTTCACAATTCGGGCAGTTCATGCAGTGGTCGACAAGATGACTTCTCTCCTTGTTAATTAGATTTCTTGCGTGTTCCCTGAGCCGGTCATTGAGGCAGCGCCCCGTCTGGCCGATATATACTTTGCCGCAGGTCAGGGGAATCTCGTACACAACGTTGTTGGCACACTGAACGAAACGTCGTTCATGGTTCTTTTTACAGCCTCCCTTTTCCTCGGCACAGGTGGTGCGACGGCTAAGCTGAGCGAGCTTCTGGGGGACCGAGAAAGCCAACGGCACGTTGAACCGGCTAGCCACATTTTTTTCAGGCTATGTGTGACCTTGTGTATGTACGGCACCACTTCTGGCCTCTGGAAGCCCTCCAGGGGCTTCGCGGCATCTGGGTTGCAACGGTGCTTTATCTTAAGAAGCGTCTCAACCACAGACAAGACGACCGAACCAGGGAAGCCGGCTGAAAACAGCCTCCCCAATTGAAGGTTAAAACTATCCTGCACCTTGTGAATGCACGACTTCCGAAGTGCTGAATCTAAACAGAGAGTTGCGATGCCTCTCTTTACCGTTTTTGAGTGAGCTGAATTGTACGGAAGGAGCTCTTTTTGTGCACGCGGAGAATGCATTGATGAAAATGCTGAATAAAGAATGCTGAATAAAGAATGCTGAATAAAGAATGCATTGATGAAAATGGTGCGGTTGCGTTCCAAAATGGCGCCGGCATGTCTGTAGAAAACCATCTAGCCCTTTTGGAATTTTAGCCTCCAGTCCACTTTTATAAAATTTGAAGACCAGATTTTTCTTCAAAAGAAAGGCATCTGTATTGGTTCATGTATCGCGCCTGTGTTGTGTCATATCTTTTTATCAACCATCGATCGCTCTTTACACGATCGTTTTAATTCTTCTTACAGTGACAAGGTCCTTAAAGTTTTTCGTTATGTGGACGACTCCTTAGTTGTGTTTAACAAGTGCTCATCCTCGTATGAGCATGCGATGAAGAGTGTTCTAGAAGATTTTAGAAATCATGGAAAAGGCCCAACCTTCACCTTTGAACGTCCAGACGAAAGCAAACTTCAGTTTTTAGATTTGCGATTGACGTTCAACGAAAGGCATGTTTGCTGGGCGTACTCTCCGCGTGCACAAAAAGAGCTCCTTCCGTACAATTCAGCTCACTCAAAAACGGTAAAGAGAGGCATCGCAACTCTCTGTTTAGATTCAGCACTTCGGAAGTCGTGCATTCACAAGGTGCAGGATAGTTTTAACCTTCAATTGGGGAGGCTGTTTTCAGCCGGCTTCCCTGGTTCGGTCGTCTTGTCTGTGGTTGAGACGCTTCTTAAGAAGATAAAGCACCGTTGCAACCCAGATGCCGCGAAGCCCCTGGAGGGCTTCCAGAGGCCAGAAGTGGTGCCGTACATACACAAGGTCACACATAGCCTGAAAAAAAGTGGCTAGCCGGTTCAACGTGCCGTTGGCTTTCTCGGTCCCCCAGAAGCTCGCTCAGCTTAGCCGTCGCACCACCTGTGCCGAGGAAAAGGGAGGCTGTAAAAAGAACCATGAACGACGTTTCGTTCAGTGTGCCAACAACGTTGTGTACGAGATTCCCCTGACCTGCGGCAAAGTATATATCGGCCAGACGGGGCGCTGCCTCAATGACCGGCTCAGGGAACACGCAAGAAATCTAATTAACAAGGAGAGAAGTCATCTTGTCGACCACTGCATGAACTGCCCGAATTGTGAACCACGTTTCCGATCTGCAAAAATTGTAGGCAGAAGCAGACAAAAAATGTCGCGTGAAACGTTGGAAGCATTTTTAATCAGAAAGGCAGGTGGAGAGTGTGTCAGCGACACTTCTATTGCGCTGTACAAAGCTGAAATTGATTTTCTTTCGCGATATGTTTGATGTTTCCGGGGGGTTGTTGTGACGATGCGCCTGCGCAGCCTGTTGGTATATATAGCTGGAGATCGGCCTTCAATAAATCAGTTGTCAGTTTGCGCCTGTGCTCGTCTGGTCTTATCTTGTGTTGTGTGGTTTTGCGCTTTTAACAATGGTTTCTATGTCTAAACACCAACTAGCCCAACAGTCAACTCTTTTAGAGTATAAGGGTAGACTCCACAGTGGCGGCACAGCGGTGGGCCTTCTGTGCGGAGGCCAATTAGATTGTACATATGGGAGGGGGTCAGGAGGGTGCCGGTTTGTGCCTGGCGGATGAGCACGCCTTGTCGGCGCGTCAGATCAGGATGCAGCTTGAAAAATATTCGGCGTGCGTCTCGATATGGTTTCAGGTGCGGCGGGATTGATAATGATTCGTATGAGTCTGGCCGGGGATTGTCCGGAGCCTGGTCTACTGTTTTGCAGGCAAGCTGATAAGCTCGTTCATTGCCCGACATTCCCGCGTGACCCGGAATCTAGACAATCTCTACCGGGCGATAAGGATGCTGCCGTAAGTGTTTCGTGATATTTGTGGGCACGTCGTTATGCAGAAGCTACGTCAGGTTGTATGTGCCTCCAGGGTTACGTGTGGTCTACCTGGTGTAGTATGCTAACCGTTCTTGCCTACAGACTTTGTTATTATCCGGATTCATTTGTAGTGGAAAGCGGGCTATATGTAGTAGCGATCTAGCTGCTGGAGTGAGTAGTAGTGCATCTGCAGGGGGCGTGGCAGATGGTTGTAGCCGTACACTACGCAAGACGCTGCGACCTTGCTATGTTTCATGTAGGCGTGGCTCCTTGCCACGGGGGTGGATGGCGATGAGTTCGGTGACAGTGTTGCGACTTTCTATGTCCATAAGGAGTTCTCTGCTAGCGCAGAGAGGGAGTCCGAACTCCAGCTAGGTCGCTTTCCGGATGAGTGCCTCGAGACGGGTGATGTCTTGACAGCGTAGGTTGGTATAGGAAAGGCGATACCTCAACCTAGACATTGGGAGGGCCTCGCGTAGGTAAAGCATATCAGTCTCCTTGAGGCCATGGTTCCTCTTTCATACTCGGCACATCATATGCCGGAGGTGTTCGCCTTGTTTGAGCAGGCGCTGTGCTGTGGTGGCCAGACTACCATCTTTCTGTAAGTTGAGACCTAGAAACTCAATGGTGCTGGGTTGTGGTATTGGTGTGCCTTCACTGGTGGCGGTGATTATGGGAGGTCTCCATCTCTTTTGGAGAACGAGAAGAGCTGTCTACTAAACTGCTCATTACACCCTATATGAAGGCGTAATATATTCCTGATCACACCCTTACACTCCATTGATGAAAGGGTAGAATATTGTTGAAAACATCATCGAGGGATGAGGTTTTATTACATTTTAGAACACCCGTCAAAAAGGTGTAATTCCTATAACAACCAGCTTTTTCAAGGGCGTAAGTGGTTAGTTATAGACATTTAAAAATACTTAGGGGCGTAAATACTTTACCAGTGTTCCTGCCTTGCGCGCGCGATATCGAGCCATCTCGGCAACCCTCACACCCTTTCATTTGCACCAAGAGCATACGGCACACGCGCAGTATGTTATTGCGCTTGGACTTTATCAAAAAATGTCACAGTTTCGCCCTAAGGGCGAAGCAATGAATGCGATAGCAACACAGCAATGTCATACGAAGTAAGGTGAGCGGCTTTGGTAGCAATATGAATTGTAGTAATCATGAGCTGATTAAGTAAGCAGGTGTGCTGCAGCGTAAGTAGACCGACATGAAGAGAGACTCGATGACCACGAGAAGGCGCGTGTGAAACGGTGGTGTTTATGAGAAGCGCTGCCCGTGGGCAGCGCGTGCGAAGGGACACACCTGTAGCGCTGCACTGCCGATCCGGGCAGCATTGCATGTGTAGCGTGCGTTGGAAAATGTGGCCCGACTATTACTAACTGTGGTGTGAGCGCGCACAAACAAACATGAATAGATCACACTGAATGACTGCAGACAACGACTGTCAAAACGCTGGCAGCAAGCGCATATACGCCGCAGCGAGCGAAGGTACGTGCGGTCTATCGCTTCAACGGAAACTGAGCGGCGCATAAAGGTCAGACAGAGCCGTGTGGAGATAAGAGACGGTGCCAGCGAGCGACGAGCGCGGTTGTTGGCAGAGTAGAAATGCGCCCCCCCCCCCCCCCGCTCCCTCCGGCGCTCGCTTCCCGCTTCCTTGCTTGCGCGTGGAAGATTGAGTGCGTTCGCTCTCCGTGACAGCGTGCGTCCCCGCTTCCGCTCGGGCATACGGCGCGCGGTGAAGATTTTATCTATACGGAACCTCACGGCGACGGCGACGACGACGCCGACGGCAGAAATGCGGTGGAAGTGTCCATATAATTGCTATCGCAATAAAACATCACGGCCACGCCGACGGTAACGGTGGTCATGTGGCTGGAAGTGTAGATATGATTGCTATCCCAATAAAAGTCCAAGTGCGATAAGAACATATTGCGCACTGCGGCGCCATTTACTGCAGACGCGAGGGAAAGCGGGCGAGGTGAAACCGAGGAAGATGGTGGCTTGATGGGGTGTCGTCTTCCCGCTGGCCCGCTTTTCTACGCGAAAGGGGGGATGGGTGAGCGCGCGCTGCGCGGAAGGAAAGGAGGCAGGTGAGCACTCTAGCCCTGCCGTGCTGGGCGTTGCTCGGCTGTGCGCTGAGGCGCTGACCCGTGCTACATGAAGAGCTGCAGAAAATAGCTGCGCTTCCTCTTCACAATCACTCCCTCTGTGTGTGCACGGCCACGCGCGCTCTATCATGGAGGTTGTTTACGGCGGGGAAAAATATGGTTTGCGGCTTAGTGTGCGCATTCCTCCCACGCGCCTATTGTTGTAGGCCACGTAATCATAAGTTTTGAAATAAAGCAGCACGAAGCATTCATCTTGCTGCTGTGGCCGCTCCTCATCACACCAGTAGTAAGACAACGAATGTCTGCGGCCATTAAGCAACATCTCTGCATATGTGCCTGTGCACGCGTTACACCGTGCTTGCTAATTTGGCTAGTAAGTGAATTGATTACTTCAATTTATACAGCCGATAACAATGCTAACCTTACGTCGTACAGCTGCCTAATAATTTGCAATCGCAATCTATGCTTCAACTTTAGGGCGAAACGTCGATGTTTGTTTTCGTTGAGACAAAAAGTTGCGCACTAAACGTTTTATTTAACTTTATTTAACCAGGTGAAATAGTGCATTGTCTACGATGCATAGGTGCCGACAATAACGCATACTTGATGCATGCTCAGAATTCCGCTCACGAATGGACGTCCGCCGCACTGGGGAGTCTGTAAATGACAAGTATATATTTTTTAATTATCTGCTGCACAATGACGATAAAAATAATAAAAACGCCACAGCGCATCACTAGAAATGCATTAAACTGTTATACAGTGCTGAATTCACCGACAAAGGTGCTTGTAATTCGCCAGCACCACGCAGTCTGTTAAAGATATAGCAGCACTTTGACGCTGGCAAAAAAAAACGGCCAAAATAAGTCTTATTTGTAACTAATTTAAATAATAAGCTGCTATAAACAAAGAAAGCAAACTCGTAGGCAGTCGAAAAGTGGTGCATTCACAGTGAATGGCTGGGAAAATGTTGAGCAGAAGTTAATGTCCCTCTGCGTTTCCTTAAAGCTGGCGTGGGGGACATTAAAATAAACTATTCATCCGCGCATACATTTACTATTTGGTAAAATTACTCGAATGAAGTTTATAAATTTTGGTGCTTGTCCGCAACGCACGCAGTTATTGTGCACCAGAACCAATCGGAAATAACCTCTAGTGCAACGCACTTTTCCCATGGGCACTCAATTTCTTACTCCTTCTACTTGAACAGAAACCAATCTTCGACAATTTCTAGTATTGAACTCCGGTAAAGAAAACGACTTTAAATTCTTTAGCATGGACTATTCAACTGGCATTCAAATTATTATTTATTTTGACGCGCCTAGTCAAAACTCAAACAAAATATTATAAAATAAGCAAGTGATAAGGTACACTTTAAACATAAGTCCGTCACTTGCTCTTTTCGTTTTAGAGCACGTCTATCTATAAACTACCCATCTGTCCATTGCTGGGTAGCTTACATTGTGTGAGCCCCTTTCTTGCCCAATGAACGTTCCAAAATAAGTCCTTAATACTGCCTTCAACCTTAAAACTTCCTGCTTATGGCCGCGTGGTTGTGGATTCGACAAACTTAAATTGCAGTAGTTTCGAGTGATTAATTTTTGTTTACTCTAAATGTAATGCATTTTTAAGTCAAAGGAGAAAATAGGCTGGGCTGTATTTATAAATAGCGCAAGCACAGAACTAAAAAAAATCTCGATTATCGTGAAATAATTTTTGATAATCCAGAAAAGGCCACCTTTAAGTTCCAGCATTCGCGCACCGTCAGATCATAGATTTTGACGGCGTCTGCTCGTGCCTTGTTAATTTCTATCAATACAAATGAACTTCATTGTATGTTTAAAAAGCCACAGATTTAAAATAGCATGTTTCGAGAACATTTAAAAGCCCAAGAAAGCACAATCACCAAACAAAGACAGGAATAGGAGGCATCACAATGATGTTACGCGCATGGGTTTCGAAAACAAATTCAAAAGCGAAATTTTGATCTTCCATTTCAGTTCTTCTGAACAACCTATTACCGCGAAAGTAGTAAAAAGACAGTTTTGAATTAACGCTGAGCTCTTAAAATGCAATTTATTCATTCTCTTGAAGGAGCCTTCAGAGCAACCTGGTCGTGAGATCCAGATGCACGGTGTAATGCGCCGTGGTGAAGTAAAGCCTCCACATTGCCATTTTTCGAAACATTCAATTACGCACGCGCATCAAAGCCTAAAGACCAGAAGTGGGTCTGCATGCACAAAACATATCTTTTTTTGTGAACGTATACTAATGGTCTTGAGTTTGCACACCCTCCACTTGTAATAGCGTCCGTGTGATAAAAAATCAATGACAGCGCTTATAGCCAATGCCAAAAGGCATTGTCCAAGTGAAGTAGGAGCGTTTAGCTGTGCATGTCCGTAGTGTGAGAACATTAACATAAGAAGTAAGAGGCCGAAAGTGTTCGCGTTACCATAATGAAAGTTTTCATAGGAAAACCAATATGAATCAATGTCGAATATTCTGGCATAATATTGTTGCATGCGATATTTTTAGGGTCCACTTCATACAAACTTTGTCGTGTTATCCATAGGCTGTCTAGTTGGCTCTGGTGCTCTCGTTCAATTTCTGCAGCACATTCATGGTCAGTTGCCGGATCTCCTGCATGGATAGTGTAAGGCCGATGTATCGCTCGATTGCCTGCCTCACTTCGACAGCCATAAGAGAGTCCATGCCAAGTTCGCTGAAGCAAATGGCATGGTTGAGGCTTGCGGGATCCTTGACGCCTGCAACCCAGCAGAAAAACAAGTGTACTCTTCATGTGGTAGCCGCTACTACTACGTTTAGCGCCAAATAACTTATAATTCTTCGAAGATGACTGCGAGGGGTCTTCGTCTTGTAGTGCACATAAAAATAGGTATTTCTTGATAACTTTTATTGAAAAATTATGTGACTCGTTATTTTAGTTTAGCTTACTTGTTCAGTTTCAATTTACGAGCTTAAACACTTCGAGGGGCTCTTAAGAGGTTACGGGCTGAATATATTGTTTTTTGATCATGTGAAGCTTAGGTGGCTAACCACTGCGGTGTAAAAACCTTTATATTTTATAGCATAAGTACGGAAGAAGGCAAGGAGGAATTCAGTATGGTAAGGAGGATGAGAAAACATGATACACAATGAGCACGTGAGCGCGTCACTTGTCGCGCAGTTCATTTGGCAATTAGGCTGGAAACCTTGAGCACATATTCCACTTGCACCGAAGATGTATGATACTTGTGACACACAGACATGCGGAGAACATTTTCCTCAGCTGTTGCAATATGAACAATGCGACTGCAGGTAGCATATTTTCGTGTATTCAGAACACTTGACTAAGGCGCACATGATGAACGACAACTGCGATCACAATCCCAGGTGCCGCAACAGGATCGGTGAACTCGGTCAGTGAAGTTTTGTAATAAAATAGTAGCCCACTTGTGTGAAGGACTGGCCCAAGAAATAGCTGTCATCACTGTTATTACAAACTTAAATTCTTCTAAAACGACAATGCTAACGTTTTCTTAGTTTCCTTATTTATAGGATGTCTTAACCCGTATCTTCAGTATCGCTCCATAGCGTCCCGAGGCTGCGGCTTGTTCTCTTTTCAATGGATTCGTTGGATACTGGTTTTCAATGGATTCTCTTTTCAATGGAAAGAAGCTATCGTTCAATGAACGATAGCTTCGTGCGATACCTCCGACCCAAAGATTATATAGTTTAGAAGGTCATAGCTGCTCAATCGTCAGCGGCCTTATTGTAAAAAATTGCGGCAGCACCCATCTCACGATGACTAGTCGCGGTAATGCGTTGCCATTGAATTATTAATGCGACACCACGTATAGCCACCGTCGAAACGAGATATGTACGAGGAATGTCCAGCTGCGGAACTCCTCTTTCGCGCTTCCCCGAAGAGCGCTCCAGCCATCTAGCGCCGTACGCCTCGTGGCCTGCGAAATGCATAGAGTGCCGGTGCGAGCGAACTCCGAGAAACACCTCATGCGGAAAACAGGCACTTCGCTCGCTCTTCTTTCTGAACACGCCAGTGTTCAGAAAGGAGTTATCTTCTTACTTATCGCTTACTTATCGCCAGTGACAATGGCGATAAGTAAGCGCGTGGCCTCCGAGATGTTAAGCGTGGTGCGCCGGTGCCTGCGCAAGCTGAGAATTGGTCTTTCGCTTGCCGCGCACACTGTGACACATACTAAGCAATCCAAGTTGGGGAGAGGTTCATTGAACAGCTGAATACGCATACATAGTGTATCCATGGTGCAGCTTGCTAAAGCGTTGGCGGGAAATGTGTTCATAGAAAAGCGGCACACTCCCAGTGAATTTGTGGCGCAGCCTGCTAATGCGTGGGGTTGCTACCCTTGAGTCAATCACGTGACGTGGGTTCGATTCTGCTCGGCATCGGATAAATTTAGGGATTCTTTTTCGTCATTGTAGAGCGGTACATTCCTAGTAGCACATACCTAGATACTGTAGCCGACGTCAAGGACGTTTATTGAAAAGCCGCAACCACCTACTGTCCCATACCCAGTCACCCATGTTCGCATCAAAGCAGTACATTGAAAACAAGCACAGACCGAGGGGCACATACTCAGTGCATTAAGTCGGCATCAACGAGTTTTCGAACAGCGATACTTACCCAGTTCCGCAGCTACTGTGACCCATGTCGGCGTCAAAGAGGCTTGCTGAAGAGCGGCACGTATATGCACATTGCCACATACTCAGCAACACAAGTTGGTTCCATGGATGGTTTCGAGCCCTGCGTGGGCTACAACAGTTTAAAACTTCGCGACTTTTTTTTCAGGGGTTGCGAGAGATTTACCTGCGGAGCCTCACACCGTTTGTTTCTCTTCTTCTTCTTGCTAGCCTATCTTAGCCCCAGGTCACGTGGTTAACCCGGACCGCACCAGAAAAAGAAAGAAGTGCTTTAAGTGGACTCCCCCTGCAGACAAGTCGCCGTGTTCACTTGAAAATTCGTTCAAATGGGCACGCTAATAAAGAGAGCGACTGTGTCCTCATGCCTATTGCGCAGTACGTAGAGTGGTGTAACGAACGCTTGAAGACTGGGAAGGGGCCGTCATAATGAAGGTGAAGAGGACGACGAGGCACGTCAATACGGACGAAAACATGAGACTTCGTTTCCAGGCTTAAGGGCAGGAAAACATCACGTGGACTCGTGTGAGCAGTAGTTGGCACAGGATACAATGTTTGCATCAATGTCCGCACACGCGGGACGAAAGAAGCATGATCAGGAGCAGGCGGCGTGGGAGAAGCGGTATACCGATCAATACACGTAAGCAAGTACCTGGATAGTGGCGAAGGTCCCAGGATGCCCATATGAATGATAGTGAATCGGGGAACGAAAGTTGTTCCTATGGAGGCTTGGTGTTAGACTGGCAACCTGGCAGGCTGTGTAAGCACGAACAAAGTAACGCATGTCGGTGTGTACACGAGGCCAGACGTAACGCTGGGTGGTAATGTCATGCTGGAACGTACGCCTGGATAGAAGAGCTAGTGCATTGAATCAAAAATAGCATGACGAAGAAGAAAAGGGACATAGATGGGAATACGGCTAGCTGAAACATCGCACCAGATCGATAGTCGGGGAAGGGGATGTGTTCCAAGCGGAGTAATGTAGAAGACCGGAGGCGTGGAAGCTCGGGGACAGATACATGAGCCTGCGCGAGCAAGCAGAAGGAGGGCTCAGCGAGACCTGTAGTGGCGTTGATGCCGATGCGACTCACAGGGTCAGCTGCACAGTTGCGGCTGCGTTTGACATAGCATATTTGAGTAGAATTCGGCGAAGAAAGTAAGAAGACGGGGCTCTCGAGGAGAGTGGTTGGCGGTGAAGAAACGTACGGCGGAAGCGAGAGGCCTGTGGTCGGCAAGTATGACAAATTCTCGACCTTCGAAGAAGTAAGTACCTGAAGGGCCTCACTTGCGATGTGAGTGACGGTCAGCTCCCGTCCGGAACTCCTATATCGGCGTTCAATGTCGCGGAACTTGCCGGAAAACAAGGCGTTGGAGACCCGAGTAGCATTTGGTTACTGGTGAAGAGTGGCTCGCACCACTACTGGGAATGCGTCCACCATAAGACTAGTCGAAGCAGTCTTGGCTTTCGCAGAGGAAAATAGCGCTTCAAGAGGCTGTGATAGTGTAGAGCATGTAGAGATAAAGCGACAGTAAAAAAATAAGGGGGCCGAGAAAAGAACGCAGGCTGCGTATGGACGTCGGAGGTGGATAGTCGATAACGGCTTGTATCTTGTCTGGCAGCGGAATGATGTCGTGCTTGCGGATGCGATCAAAGATTGAGGACGAGATCACATTCACACAGACGAGCAAACATTCGACGGAGATGTGTTTTGCGCTTCCCAGCATCCGTTCTAGCTATGAGGATATCATCACTGTAGGCAAAACAAAACAATAAATCCTAGCTGACTTCATCTGTAAAACGCTGGAATGTTTAGGCCGCATGGTGTGCCCAATCCAAAAGGCATACGCAAAAAGCTCGGAGGCCGAACCGAGTAGTGATAACACTTTCGGGCACATCAGATGGTTCAGCAGAAATCCGGCGATAAGCCTTCTCGAGGTCTACCTTCGAATACACCAGTCCGAACTAAACAGACAGTGCACTCCTGAATGTCAGGCATATCGTAGCGGTAAGGAACTCTGACCACATTCAGCGTGTAATAGACACCACAGAGCCGACAATTGTTGTTTCTCTTAGGCACCATGTGGAGCACCGACGACCGCGAGCTTGATGATGGAAGAAATATTTTATCTGCAACATATGCTCGAACTGGTTGCGAGCACCACGGAGCTTGTCACGAGCAAGTCGACGTGGGAGGCAGTGCACAGACTGGCCTGTGGTGACAATACAATGTGTCATGGTGTGTTGAGGAGGCTTGTCCATCGGGGCCTGCGTAGCGATTTCAGGAAAGTCGGTTGGAAGAGCCGTATACGCAGAGGCAGGTGGTTTGACGCAAGTTCAGTTTAGAGCCACATCAGCCGACAGAGAACAATTGACAGTAAGACCCGTGATGATATGAACCAGGCGACAGCGCGCCATGCCCACGATGCGCTGGAAATGCCTCAAGCAATCGTCCCTAAGGTTCCATAACGTAAATCCAGAATAGCCATTGAAACCGTCTTTTCAGGCCAAGGTCCAGGGTGAGAGACTGAGATGGCGTCAACGCGCAAATTACTTTACGCGAAGACGCCGATCAATTTGATACGCAGGGATAATGCTGACTTCGTCACCGGTATAACAAGCAAGCACAGTAGAAAAGGCAGCTTGCGTAATGGCCATGATCGCCCGCCGCTATTACTCATGGTCGGCGGGAACGTTTCCCGCGTGCGACTAAAAGGGGAACGCACATCGACGAGCAGCAGCATCAAAACGGTGGTGATAGTAGCATATGTTCTGCCGTGAAAAAGTGCGTGAAGCTTGCGTAAACGACCAATGTGCGGGAGGCGGCGTAAGGGGCTCATGAAGTAGACCGCATCGGTCGTTAGAGATGCGACTGCTCGAAGTTCTTGGCGCGATTCGGCTACTTGCAAAGCGATATTTTCTACTGTTTGCCGGAAGGAATCAACCTCGGACAGCCAGACCTACGGGCACCGTTGATGGCTGCCGGCCCAACATCCATCATGTCGTCGGCCAGTTCGAAAAGCTCCGACAGCAACTTTTATCAGCTAAGACGAAAGTCATTCGTACATTGGCTGGAAGACGCTGCAGAAATAACTCACGCCGAACGGCCATGTCGAGGTAATCTGCCTTGTCACCGAGCACGTGCTAAATTGAGGCATAAACTGGGTTGCACGTGAGTCACTGAGCTACTGGTTACTCAGGAGCTCCTGGATACACCGATGTGCAGGCGGGACGAGGTGGCAAATAGCTTCTTTGATTGTCCTGCACGGAGTTTGGCCCAGCAGCTGTAAGAGGAGGTCACATACCTCGGACAATGCCTGTGGAAGCAGCGCTTCAAGGACCAGCTCATACTTGATAACTTCCTAGGACGCGGCTCATGAGGAACTTGTTCTCTGCTTGACTGAACAAGAATGCTAGATTGGCAATCCACAATTGCGGTAGGGTCACGCTAGCTGTAACCCCTATCACACTCACGGAATGTCTAGAATCGCTTTCAAAGGTGGAGTCTTTTTTTTGCGGGCGTCTGTGATCCTGCGTTGATCCACTGCCGGCCTTTTGGATACCGGGTCACCAGTAACTGTGGGCAACTAAGCAAATTTAAAAAAGCTAAAGAGGCACTTAAGTCTCCTTACGTTCAGTGAATGCCAAAGCTTTCTGACTCTTCTGCGCGGTACTTCTTTCTTGGTCAGGTGCTCGAATTGGGCAAAGTCAATGTTGAGAATGGGCCACCCAAATTTTTGGGATGCGCCAAGTCAATTTCGTGAGTGGGCCAGGTCGGTATTGAACGTGTGTTAATTTTGTAATTGCACAAAAAAAATTTTTTCGCGGGGGGGGGGGGGGGGGGGGGGGCGGGGACCAAGTCAATCTTGGGAGTGCGCCAGTGTGTAATGCCTTGTATCAGCACAAAAATGCGTAATTTTTTTTTAAATTCGTACATTTAATCGTTATAATAGTATAAATGTAGGTGACTGGTGGGTTTAAAAGCGATAAGGAGCTATTTTAAAAAATTTAAAAAGAATACTCAAAGAGCTATTGGGCTCCATATAAAGTGCATAAGGAAGCTCATAGCAGGGGTGGACCAACTGAACATTGGGCCATTTGGGGCTGGGCCAACTTGAAATTTGAGGGTGTGCCAACTTAAATTTTATGTCTGACAAACCTAAATGTACAGGTAGGTTAACTTGAAGATTGAGGGTCGGTGTGCCCCACTGAAATTCGCGCTGGCCCAACTTACAATTGGGGTGGGGCCAACTTTAATTTTTGGGTGGGCTAACTTAAAATTTTGAGTTCGCACAACTGCAATGTGGGGTTGTGCAATGCTTAATTGAACGCTGCGGACTGTCCTTGGAGTTAGGAACTCCTCGCAGGCAAGCGAGCACGTTGAGGCGCTTGGCAGGTTTTCATTTGGCCTTACCGAGGCGCAGTTAGAACGCAGGCGAGAGCTTGCATAGACGAGGAACGCGCGTATAACACAGGCTTGTGAGAGCGGCAGCGAGAGTGACATGGCTTCGCGGGGATGCACTCTACCCTCACGCAACACATCACGCGCTTCTGTGGCAGGTGGAGTGGCCTGAAGCTCTTCTATCAGCTTACTCTTTTTTCTTCAGCGGTAATAGTATGGAGGGGCTTTACAGTTCCCGTTCGCCTCCTGTGCTCCTTCGAGGTGAACTTCTGCCCGGTCTTCCCGCTCAATTGGTATGATCGCTTTGAAGGGGCCGGATGCGACGAGAAAATCGAACAATTGTCTACTAAAGCCTAAGCATTCTTTGCTACCGGAAGGCCATGGGTAGACGCGCATAAGCTAGGAAAAGAAAGTAGGGAAAAGTAAGCAAAAGCGAAGTGGGACTGAACGGCGGGTGGATCCCCTGTTGGATCTGTCGCAAACGCTGAAGTAAAACCGAGAAATTTTAATGCGAAACCATTACCGGAAAGTCCGGCGAGCGTCTGGCGTTAAAATCTGATCGTACAAAACCCCACGTGACCAAGTGATTGAGTGACGTTCCTGGCACTGCACCTGCTGCGGCTCGCACGTTGAAATCCCACGGTGATCCAGTCGAGCCAACCAATGTTTACGCATTAGTAGACAATTCTCTGAATTTCTGTAGCTTTTGAGTGTGGGCCACGCATATTTCCAGGGTGGGCCAAGTCAATTTTAGGGGTGGGTCAGGTCGGTGTTAAACGTCAGTGAACTCAATTTACGAATTGAGCAAAGTAAGTTTTTGGATGTGGACGGACGGACAGACAGACGGACGGACGCCGTGGCTGGTCACCGTGAGATTTCGCCATGTCAGCCGCAGCAGGTCCAGCGCCGGGAACGTGACGTCATCACTTCGTCAAGTGAGTTTTGGTACGATCGGATGTTTACGCCGGACGCTTGCCGGATTTTAACTTCATGGGGCATATAATGCTTGCGTATTAAAACGTCCCGGTTTTATATCAGCGGTTGCGACAGATCCCACAGTGGATCCACCCGCCGTTCATTTCACTACCTCTTCATTCTGGTTACCTTCGCACCAGCTCACGTGGCTGACCAGAGCCGCGTCAGAAGAAGTGCTACGCCTGTGATATCAGCACAGCAGCCCGATGCGCTACCAATTCGACCACGGACTACCCAGTGACTTAGGTAGGCGGGAAAACGGTTAGATAAAAAGATGCATAGATAGATACAAACATAGATGGCTCCTGGAAAGTGTGTGAAACACCCGAAGAAAGCTAATGCTATTAAAATGTCGCTCAAATTTCGCCCATGCTGAGCAGAATCAAACCCACGTCACAAGGGGTTCCTAAGGACATGCAGGAACCCGACGCTTTATCAGGCTGGACACAAAAACACAGGGTATGGGCCGCTATTCAATGAACGCATTTCACGCCAAAGCTTTAGCGAGCTGCACCATGAATGCACTGGTTATGTGCCCCTCTTTAATGAACCTCTTGCCAACTTTAGCCACTTAGCATGTGCCAATGGGTGTGCGGTAAGCGAGGGAACAATTCTCAGCGTTCGCAGGCACCGGCGCGTCACGCTACTCGTCTCGGAGTCTACCGGCGGACTTCTCGGCAGCGCCACTAAATGGTGGAGCGTGTTCAGAAATGAGCGCAAGAGAGCAGATCGGCTGCCGCATGACTGATTTCCAAGCGCCTGCACGCACCGGCGCGCCAGGAACTCCGGGTGCGACCCGCAGGCGTCGCGGGGGCATTGTTAGATGGCGCCCAGTGCTCTAAGCGAAGCGCGAAAGGGGAGTCCGGCCGCAGCACACATTTCACATATAAGAACTGATGGTGGCAATACGTCGTGTCGCAATATTGATCTATTTCTGAGCGCATTATCAGTGACAGTCATCGTGAGATAGTTCCCGCATCTTTTTCTTTGTGCACATTTTGTGTCATAATGTAGATTAGTCACCCTTTTATCACTAGTAACAAAAATCTAATAACATGGCAGAATATGACGCTAATGCTTCTCTTTGCTGAGTAGCGGTGATTGTTTTCAACACGCTCTAGTACGACATATGCAGTAACTGAAAGCCGCTATATGGACTTTGCACCTAGTATATGACAGCTCTTTGGTGCACCTGTATGGGAAGTGGGAAAGGTGACATCTAGCTGCCATGGCATGGAAGTTGTGTTTTATGCAGATTTGCCATCTCGGGTGTGCATTTAGGAGAAATTAAATTGGAAGCGTCAACATAAGTGGTGCAACCAGGGCAAGAAAATATAACTATATTTATATATTTTGTACCAGCAAATGCATTCAAGATATAATTGGCAGACGAGTATAATAATGCACTATTGAATTTTACGTCGCTCATTCTATACAGCTGCATGGTAATTGTTGTATTTAAAATTTGTATGCTGAACAATTAACTTCGATAACTGTATTGCTTAGGTAAGTAATCAGCAAAAATACCCGTTGCGGGACCTTATACTCCAGAGCAACATAAGCAGCCTCATCTAGGACTGTGATATTTGCTGTATAGCAACAGTGCAGGAGGCACAACAGAGAATCCTTCAAGGGGAAATTAAAAGAAAACATTTCTCTAATAAACATTAGTACGGTTTTGCAACAGATCGCCTAACAGCGATAAGGTACATGCTTCTTCCTTGGAATCAACTATTTGTCTTCCCCATAGTACAGCTTTAACAAAAATTCACATTCTTTGGCAATACTAGCAAATTCTTTTTTTACTTCCTTCGTTTTCAATAAACTGTTAAGAGATTTTACCTTCTCTAGTTACGGTCACTTTGCACGTTGTCAATATCAAAAGATCGTATTTTACTTATACATCATATTTAACCAACAAATCTATGTGTTCAACTCCGGCTATAAATTTTGCACCACATTTCACTGCTAAATCGCTGCTCACAGTCACTATGCAGTGAAACATACATGTTGTCTGTGGTTATATGCGTGCTTGATAAAGCTACCCTGCGTGTTCGTACAATATTGTTCAAAGGAACTGGCACAATATTGGCTCATCAATCGCTCGAGCGCTGGAATTACGAAAATTCGCATATGTCGTGCATATTGAAACCAATTCGTGCGTTGCAACAAGAACCGACAGCATTAAAAATCAAACGGCAAAGAGGACAAATTAATTAGATGGTTTATATGCAACCAGCATGGTGTGTAGTTGTTTTGTGACCCTTCGTCTCGTCTATGTGAGGTTGCCTTTTGTTATATGGTTGCTTTTTTTTGCAACCCAAGTTCAAGTTCACTTCGCATTGTAAGGAAGATATATTTTAAGCGACCTCGGATAGATTGTGCCTACCTTATTCGAAAATCTCCTATAATGAGTAACTGGCATGCACGCCACCACCTGTGGTATCTCAACACAATATTTTGTTGCAGAATGGGATGGAGAATTATTATTTTGTTGTGTGCACGGTGTCGACAGAGCTTGCTTATAAAAAAAAAAGAAAGAGGCCAAGCCGTAAGATAATTCAACATGCCTGTACGTACTTATGTAAGGAATGTTGAATTAATTGGGACACTCTCACGCCAATGACATAAAACTTTTGAAGTTATTTATGCACCATGTATTACAGTTCCTCGACTTGTGTTCAAGACAGATTTTTCTCTTTATCATGACTTCGCTTTTTGCTGTTTACTATAACGGATACTAACTTCCTCTGCCTGAGCATGCTAGAACATTCTTTTTAAGTGAAGCTTCGTGTTACGATTTGCCTTCTCATGTACATGTCTGCTTGATGCACAGATATAACTATTGTCTTACGTGAACACAGTGCATTGTTTGGAGGTTGCAAGAAATATTATTGCATATTTTTATTGCATAAGGTTTTGTGATGCTTCGAAATAGTGGAGAATACCAAAAATATTATGTACTATCGACCAAAAACGTTTACGCACCAAGGGATCTGACAAATAGCTGAATATCTACGCAGCCTCAAATCGCAGCCTGGTATTCCCATTTCCAGCCTCTACTGGTATATTCGACCCGCCGTGGTTGCTCAGTGGCGTGGTGTTGGGCTGCTGAGCACGAGGTCGCGGGATCGAGTCCCGGCCACGGCGGCCGCATTTCTATGGGGGCGAAATGCGAAAACACCCGTGTAGTTAGATGTAGGTGCACGTTAAAGAACCCCAGGTCCAAATTTCAGGAGTCCCCCACTACGGCGTGCCTCATAATCAGATCGTGGTTTTGGCACGTAAATCCCCAAATTTAATTTTTTTTGTATATTCGAATAACCTTATAATGTACGGTTTCATAGGTTACTTTTAAAGGCTGCTCGGATATTTGGCGTTTTCTGAGATCCCGTGGTCCATAAACATTTTTGGTCGATAGTACTTGTACTAATTCGTACGTTATTAAACGTCTCTGAGTAACCCCTACTACAGCAATTACGTCGTAACGATGACCAATAACTCTGCACCTTTACAAGAAGTAAAAATAATTGAAGGCCACGACTTTTCCCTTCGTTCGGTAGTGAACAAAAAGAAGACGAAAATCTGAACCTTAATAGTCGTTGCGACATTAAGAGCTTGTCCGTGCCATACGCCATAAACATTAATAACATTCCTTATTGTTATAGCTTGATTTTAATTTGTTTATTTACAGCTGCTTTTGTGCCGCTCTATTCAAACAACCGAAATTAGAAACCAAAATTCTACTATCAAGTCGCGAGTTAGTGCGCTGTTGTTTTGGGTGTAATCCGGAAGTACTTGTTCATTCGTATTTCATCCTTAGCATGGTGACGTTCAGAAAAGGCGCATATTTTAAGTTTTGTGCACCTATACATGGTACAGGTAAACTTAACTAAAGCAGCGCTTTATAAAGGGGTACATTTGAACAATTTTATTCAGCTCTATATAAGAATTTCTTTGGCAATCTTCACTGAAGTGAAATGTAGCAGATGAACACGTACTGTCATTTCACTTATAGGTTACTGTCGCCTTTTTAACAATGTGAACAAAATTTTCTCATTGGACATTTGGCTATCTATCAAATTTCAGCGCAACGCACCAGCGTTACAGAATGGACAGCATTAAAAATTATACTTCGAAAGGCCGCCCGATTTTCAACATTTGATTAGCGACGTCGAGAGGGTATGCCCTTCAGATAACATGTTCATTGGCGGCACTTTGTCGCAAACTCTCTGCTGTGTTCCAGATTGGTCAAGATTAAAACACTGCCATCGGTAATGTGCCGTGTTTCCACGACCATGCAGCACACGAAACACGTACGTCCGTGGTGCATGGCGTGGTGTGTGTTTTGCAGCGACTCGCGCCCTAAGGATTCATTATTGTAACTGTATCATGCATCGTAAGCGGCACACACACACACAAAACTGATGGCACGTGCGTACGGTCATGTCGCAGAGCATAAAAGTGTAGTTAGAGTGATGAAACAATGTGTAAGTAAATCGTAATGCAAACGACTGCACCGGCTCCTCGCATTAGTACACTTCCGGGCATGCATCTGGAGCGGGGCAACGCAGAGCTCGGATGACTGTGCACATGTTTGGCTGAAGCTGAATAGCAGCGGTACAGCTCCACAAAGCGTAGCCACATATGCTTTTACCAAAATTCAAGACAATTTTATATGGAGCTCAAGGCTTAGACAGTGACAAACTGATCAAATCAGTCCGTCTTACCGAGAATTCGTGCAATCACCGCGACGAGGTCGCACTTGTTGCTGTCGCCCTCCGTGGATAGATCAGCCTTGACGCAACTCGAAACGACAGGATGATTCTGGTTCAAAAACTGGTCCATCAACGTGATGCACGAGCTTATTCGCTGGGGCGTTGTGCCGGCGATAGTGGCGTCGTCACCCATTATCTCGTGGAACACACCGACATCAGCGATGGCACCCCACTGGATAGCGAGCCCTGCAGTATTCAACATCGCTTAGATAACCACAGTTGATGGAGAGCCTTAACCATATTGGCACGAATGTTAAGCGACACATACAGATTTCTCGCGAGATGATTTTAGCAGGTGATGCACAGGGATTGTTAATGCAGCGGGGTGTTTCCCGAAAATGCAGTAAGGGTAGTGCGGAATTGTGTGTTTTGTAAGTATTGGTAACAATTATCACAACACACACTGCATGACAAGCTTTCGCAATTCTATATTTACAGCTTCATTGATAATAATAGGGGGGAAGAAAAACCTGGGCAGCAGTGAAGAATTTCCGAGTAGCTTGGGAAGTTTGCGTATGTACACCATTCGTCTGAGCAACACGTAATATTGGACCACGTTAACACACGCGCGCGCGCGCGCGCGCACGCAAGCACACACACACACACACACACACACACACACACATATATATATATATATATATATATATATATATATATATATATGTGTGTGTGTGTGTGTGTGTGTGTGTGTGTGTGTGTGTGTGTTGTTATGTGACAGGTGGGCAAAAGACGACAACGGCTACACAGCATGACGGCGAGACGACAGTTGTGGATCAGGAGAAGGAAGTGTGTGTAGACAAATGGCTTCTTTAATGGCCTGAATATCCGCGTTCAGTAGCAGTGGGTACTGCTTCGTGACTGCGAGTTGTCTGGATTATTGTTCCTCCGAGTGCTGTTGTAATACTCCCCGAGCCATGAGTAGCGTCGACGTAGTAGGTGCCGTGGTAAGGTGTGGCTAAATGATCTGGACGACCTTGTCTGCCTTGGTGAATGTACACACTCATATTTTTAAAATGAGTAGAACCTTAATGACCGGGATTGTGTCCATGTTGATGGAACTGATTGGATATCGGCCAGATGTCGAGTGTCATAGCCTAGGCGTCGCACGATAACACAACCTTGGGTAGACTAGTCATTGGTGTAGAGCTTCATTGTGCCCATTAATTTTGTACTAAGCACGAGGTCGCGGGATAAAATCCCAGCCACGGCGGCCGCATTTCGATGTGAGCGAAATGCAAAAAAACGCCCGTGTACTTAGATCTAGGAACACGTTAAAGAAACCCAGGTGTTCCAAATTATTCCGGAATCCCCCACTACGGCGTGCCTCCTAATCAGATCATGGTTTCGGCAAATAAAACCCCACAGTTTCGTATTGCGTTAGCATTCTTACACGTACTTTCCAGGGCCTATCTACCTATCTATTTATCTATCTATCTAAAGTCGTACGATTTGCCTAGCTTATCTGTAATGACGATATCCTTAAACTCCTCCACATTTACTGCCTCTCTTTATCAAGACGCATGATTCCAAATGTTTTCTGGTTTTCTTTCAAGAAAATGTGCAGTGTCGCGTTGAAAAAATTGTGCCGTACTTCTTTTACCATGCTCACAACGCATGACGCCAGGACTGGTATTAATGCTACCGACGGTGCATCTCTTCGTAGCCCCCTGGCAATTCATGCACTTCAGGTTCATTTCGTGGCAATGTCATCGCCGTGCAATGTGGAACATCGTTGTCATCTATTGCATTTTGAACAGGCAGCACTCCAGTATACGGTTCTGGGAACAACTACCGAAAACCACAAATCGCCTAAGTTCACGTGCTATCCAAGATAGTCACATTTATAAGAACTACTTTAGCGCACCTCGATTTACCATGTCACCGAGCTTGCATTATGGCTACCCTACCTTTTGGTGGCTTAATTAAAGTGGACAGGTTGGTGACACATTTACGCAAATGTCATCAACGTCATAAATTGTGATTTCACTATTATGTGGGATGTGCGTCTACACACTGATTTTTTCCAGCACTTTTACCATCTTCAATGGGTCGACTGCACATTGGTTGTAAAGATTGATAGCCAGGAACGTTCTTACAGAGTTAAACTTGGCTCCAGCAACAGCTTTCAAGAAAAGAAAATAGGTTGTCAGTTAGACTGTTTGCAATGTAAGCAATTATATAAGGCATAAAAAAAATGTGTGCGCGAATCATCTCTACATTGAAATGAGTGAAGTATTCTGTGCAGAGAATCATTTAAGCCTCTTCAGCTGAAGCATCATCGCTTGAGTACGATTGCAGCAGTGCCATCGTTGTCATCTGGACATTGAAGGCAGCTTTGTTAAACCAGGCTATTTCCCGCCGGCATCGTCGCTTCGAGACAGCGCTTCAGTCGACTTCACTGTAGCGATAGAAGAGGCGTCTTCCAGGAAAACATGTGAACTATACGAGCAAGCTGCCGAGGGGCGGAACCGTGATTTTTACGATGCCCACATTTTCTCTTTTTTTTTGGAGAAGTCACAAACGCCTGTTAATTCGAAGGCGTTGCACTGTTAATATATTGGTGAGAGTGGTCTTTGAATCTAGGCTGTTCACTGTTCACAGACAGAAGGGACCATATATGAAGCTTGCTGTCAGCTGAAAGCAAATTAGGCCTGTTTCCTCTCCCGATACAAGTTCGAGTGCGCATAGGGCTGATTTTACAGAGTTGTGGAATTGTTGCTTGCAACTATGCCAGTCAGGTTTGTTTGCTCACTACTTTATTTGTGCGATAATATTGCTTTATCTTGTTGCAACTTCGTTTTTGCTATGTTCATTTCTCGCCCGTCTCGCTTAATCTTCAGGCTGCATTATTCACGAAATAAGTACCAAAATAAATAAATCAATCAAGCACCCACTAACAAATAAAATACGCAGTTAATCGTTAGTCTCGTGCTACAATAAATGTTGTTACATTGCAATGCTTGTCACGCATTTCCACGGTACTATAGTCATGCACAGCACCAAAGCTCTAAAGATAGCTCAATTTTTTCTTTGAGAAAATGGAATTCGGTTATTAGAGAGCACCAAGTCTCAGAAAGTTACATCATCTGCGTTGCCGTCTGCTGCTACACGAATATTCTACTATACATAATACTGTAAGAACGTAATCCAACCTGTCATTATAGTAAAGCGGCAAACAACGACCTATTTTCACGCTACTCAAATAACCTATGTTTCATTATTTAAATTTACGGGACCAATTCATTCCGTCTAGGGATAAAATCATAGCCGCGATGCGGCACTAATGCAGGAATTTCACGAATGGTATAGGTCTCAGCACGGCATTAGTATTGACCCTTTTGGCAGAGCCATTTGTTCTCGAGAAAGGAGATGGCGCTTTCGACGGCGCGCCGCACCTTGCCTCAGCGAAAGCGCACGGATAAGAAACCATTACCGATTCTCCCCTGTTTCTGTGCGATCAGCTGTGGGAAATGCAACTGGGTTTTCGCTCACGCACTTTGCGCCATTCATGCTGCATAATGTGTAGTGGTGGATTGAGGACGTGTGTACTAGTTGGCTGCAAAAATAGCGACTTGCATATCAATGAATAGACTGAAAATGAGTGACCAAGTTCACGAACTATTGCTACATACGGACAGCCTGTGTTGCCGGCCCTTCTCGATGCACGACTTTCCTAGTGGATGAAAAAAATTTCACGTATCCGTCAGCGTTGTGCGCTAGCCTTGAAAGAAAAGACTTCAACCCGGAACGTCGGCAACTGTGAGTACCGCTGGCTGAACAATGACAACGAGAGTAGCACCGCTTCCTGACATCGTTAGTTTCGCGCACGTTACCTGCACACATCTACCCCAACTTACGCGCACATTTATGCCCACTCCATCGCAATGTATTAAGAATATGTGAATGGAGGCACACTTGAATCAATTCGCCAGAGCATGGATGCCAACGATTACACCAACAGCACACGAATTGGTGATGCTGAGTGTTTTGTGACGGTTCACCGAAGTAAGCGAGTTACCAGCCATAATACATCTTTGCTACAACGTATTACAATTTGCAAAACCGCTACGTTTCAAGCCTTGTGCGCATCAGGAACTAATCTATCGGAACTGAGCACACCCACGAGTGATTAGGCAATAAATAATCAGATATGGTGACCGCACCCAGGAACTTCAGCGAGTGAGAAACGTGACAAGCCACTGCTTCAAAGTATTTGCCAATTAAAGAACGAATAGCAAAACACGCTGATCCTGATTCAATTCATAAGCGGTAAGTTTCGCTAGATTGGAATACATATTTAGCCTCGCTTTTAGAACAAGCACAATATACGCTGCTCGCGCCGTTTGGACAAAGCTTTATGAGCTCCAAAAGCGCTTTTACATGTCCTCTGAAGCTGCAGCCAAAACTTCGTGTCATCCACCCACTCAGCGTCTGTGATATCTCCCGAAACAGGTTTCCTGAGACCCACCAGGCGTCATGTATATCCATTGTAAACACGGAGGCAGCTGAAGCAAGCAATGAACGCGTCACCACGTGATCAAACATAGCAGTGCCGACGAGATCGCCGCAAAAAGGGTCAATAGGAATTATGTAGGCTATTTTTTTGCTTCGCCAACAAATAGCTGCCAACAATGCAGAAGACTTACCGGGCAGCCCACGAGCAGCACGAAGCTCGCAGATGCGTTCCATTGCAGAGTTAGCGTAGCCGTAGTTTGTCTGCCCCACGTTGCCCATACCGGAGGCGAGTGATGAGAAACAGACGAAATGGTCCAGTTCCGGGCACATCTTGCAGGAGAGTTCATCCAGGTGTCGGGTGCCATCAATCTTGATTTTGAATACTGTCTCAAAGTACTCGGCTGTCTGGTTTTCAAGAAGCCCATCGCGGAGCAGCTGAAAAGAGAATAAAACAGTCTGGAGGCATCTGAACTAGGAAGGGAAAACGATAATTACTGAATTAGGTTTCGGTGCATCAGGAGAGATGTTGAACTTGTGTTTCATACGAATAGTATTGCAAAAGTTCCAGCAAAACTAGCTACCATTCGCCGGTGCAACCAATGGCTGTCAGTATGTGCTTGTCAAATTTAAAACTGATTACATTGTCATTGACTGTAATCTATTCTCCTACAGTTGCAGTTGGGTAAAGAATGAAAACGGCAAGTTGCCTAAAATACATCGATATGTACCAAACACTGAAAACTTCTGCCCATTCACTCAGACAAATTATACGTCTACTGTAGTTGGATAAAATAAAAGAAAACCATGGAGTACTTGTGTTCCTGAAGAACTTGTGGCCCGTAATAGAAAACTAAGTAGTATGTTTCGACGAGAGGCCTCCTTGAAAGTTGATGAGCACGCTCCATATTTTAGGCCGTTTGACACTTTTTCGTCGCACAGTGCCAATAAATATCCATGACGAACGAATCAAGCCGCTGTACAGCAAACATCCCTAAAATAGGTCCATAAAACTTGAATGGCAAAAACGTATGGGATGCTCTACTCCTCAAACTCGTGCATGTAATAGAGGGAAGTATTTTGGTGGGTTATTCACAATTAACGACTTCAGAAGCACCCTGCTCTACAGCCGGTCTTTCAGGAAATATGCAAACGAAGTTTGAGCTCCACGTAGTATTTCCAATCAGCACACTGCCAAGAGAAACGGGTGCAAAAAAAAGGTTTTCTTTAAAAAGCTGATGGCAAAACACAGCATGTCCAGACTTGATAATACCACTAGTCCAATACCGGCGCTTCGTCGTTATTTCAGCGCCATCAAACTGTGGAAATACTTTTTTCTGAAGAGCTCACCAGAAACTTATCTAGCGTTCAAACACGATGCGAAAGACGGCATAATAAAAGGTATTCAATCTACTTGTAGCACCTCATGCTCATGGTTTAAAATATAATTTCACTTTTGGTGGTATGAAATAAATGTGACCGGCTGCTATCAATAACGATATTTATTTAATCCCTATAATGAGAATAAGGCTCTTTTTTGTAAGAACGCTAGCAGCATATCCTGTTTTGTCAGAGTAAGCGTTATTTTCGCAGAACGTACCACTCACTATTCTTCAAATAAACGAATTTTCTGAATCGGCGGGTTCTTGGAAACTAAAGCAACTCGGTGCTTATTTATGTGCGGACAATTCAGCTTAGCGCGCGTTTACAATGCTCTAAAGTTTCCGATATATCCCTATCTTTGCTTTTACCACCTTAAAATGCTTTTTTGTGGCGCTCGTTCATGTTCTAAAAGACCATTTGGTTACTTCTCTGCACAAGATTTTGCTGAATTGGCATACGCTGTTCCTGACTGCGCGCAACTGGCAATCTGACGTAGTGTATAAACGCTTGCGTTGTCAACGCTAGTGGAGCTTTTGAGCACCTCTCACCATTTGCGTGACACTGTTGTGTGATGCAAGAAGAAATGATAACCCAAAGTATCCTTCGGCATTGAACAACCACGTCCATGTTAAACTGCAGGCGAGGACTCGAGACAGTAAGGAGCAGAATTTTGAGAAACCTGTACTGCACACTTTAGCATCCAAATACCTTTGGCTATAGATTACGCTGCGCATGCGTTAGGCGGCAGGTAGAAGAGTCTGCTGGAATTTCTGTTCACTGTAATTACACGGTCCTTTTTTTTGGCGTCTCTGCTCGTTTTGTAGCTATACAGACACACCAGCAGATGACGGCTCTTGTAAAGACGAAAATAAATGAGGAGAATTACGCTCTGCGCCTCTTTAACAAACTGCAGCTCTCATAGCGCCCTCATTCGATCTCTCTAATTAAGTATAATAAATGAGGTCACGACATAGTCATGTGCCTCAAACCTGTGATAAATAGACAAGCACTTTGCGAAGAATAATACCATAGTTCTGATCCGCAACGCCCTTAAGCAAGAGCTTTTTGAACAGTTTACGATTCGTGATACCGCTACCACTACATAACAAACGTTTAATTCACCCCATGTGTGTGTTGAAGTACGTCACAAAAATTTGTGATGAGCTGCAGCTTGTCTTACGCAAGAAACGCAGACTTTTTGGTTCAAACAAGTTTCGGGAATATTTACAGGCTAGCCCTCAAGCGCCCAGAGTGCGTGAAGACGTCAGACACACACACACACATACAAAAAATCACGATCTATTCATTCCTGTTAATCTTGAGTAGTCGTTTTCAGCCAACTACCCTATTAGGAGTGAGAGGAGGCACAATCTAGAACCTGAAAATGTACAAATAATATTCATGCTTTACGGCTCGCATAACTTTTACACTTCTTTGAAACGTACATTATGCAAAGCTTTTTTTGCTCCAATATTTTTCGTTTTCACTTATATTAGTGAGGTATTTCAAAAAATGCCACGAAGCGGGAAATGAGACTATGCGTCCCCTGACTTGGCGTACTCTTTGTGTTATGACATTTGTTGACTGCTGTCAATGAAAATGTTTCTCGTTAAGTACTTAGCAGCTTTCCTGGCGTATTTCGTGCTTTTATTTGTTGCTCCATTAGATGCGTCATTTTTAGGCGGAACGCGAAGTCTCGATATTAAATATTTACAGCACGTGCCCATTGAGACAGAAAAAAATTTATTAAGCGTGTTTGCTACGGTATTTAGATCGACAAAAAAGCAACCTTTCCTTTCTTCAGCAAAGCCTTCTGAAGATTTGACTTCCACAATCTGATAGTTGCCTTTCGGACCTCAAAAGTGGATGCTATGTGAGTTCGTAACCATTAAAATGGGCTACACTTATTCACTACTTAAAAGAGGTCGTGATTTGCGAAGTTATTGTGCCTAATCCAGTCACCATGGGGCCTAAGATCTTGCTATAAGTGCCCGTTTTAGGTATGTAAAAGTAACTTTTATAATGCCATAAATCCGGGCACTAACAAGCTCTTCATCATTTGTGCATTTCTTAGCGTAAAATTAAAAAATAGTAGGAAAGACTACAACGCAGAGAACATAACCTGTCGAGGTGTACATGAGCAGGCATAGGAATGCTCCTCCAGTTGCAGCAGTACGTTGCTTCGCGCCAACGATGAACAAATGAAAGCTGAAATAAATCCCCAGTAGTGCTAGACGTAAGTGAGTCTTGTGCTCAGGATCTCATTCCGAAGGTTCAGTTCGATGTAGCGGTACTTTCTGCAGCCGCTTTTGCTGTTGTAATTGTGGTAAATTCAATGAAGTAAGAAGACCACGCAACAAGAAAAAGGAAGGCCTGACTCAGCATGTGCTCTCGAAATACAAGGTTGCACGGAAACTAGAAGAAAATAAGCCTTCTGACTTTGTGATATCTCAATTGACAGCACAGTTTCGTGACAAGAATAGAGATGATTCGAGCTCACACAACCTAAACAAAGGCTCCACTTTCGAAGAGGTCACTTAGATAGCAGTTCAAGCAAGTTGGAGCTATCACAGCGGATATCACTCCACCAACACGATTTAGACGTTCTCCAATTCCTATTGGTCGCAGGAAGCCAGGTGAATGAACGTCAGGACAGAACTGATTGCTACGTTGAGCTTAACTTATACAGTTTGATGTTAGCTGAAACTATTAGGCATGACATCGAGCGCGAAGAGGTGAACATACGAAAAACACAGTCAAGGAACAATAACAACAAAGTCATGCTGATCCAACGCAGACGTTGGAATCTATGCGAAGCTTAGCTGAAGTAAAGCGGGTAATGAAGTGTTTTCGAGCTAAGGGCGATGCGTGCAATTTGGTGTGACTTCTGTATGCAAAGAAAAGTATGCCACGTATCAAGCTACACTTAGGGATTATACGTTTTGTCTGGCAGTAGGAAATACACATTCCCGAAGATTGGCCAAGAACGGGCATATCCCGGGTGGCACATACTGCATGGCTAAATGAGAGAAAGTGAAGTCAATAACAGAACTTGTGAAATAAAATTAAACATTCTATGAACAAATCGGCGCGCATTAGACATATCTGTGAACCGGCGTTTTATATTCATGGTTTATGAAGGAATTTGACATATTCTGACATGCTCATTTCAAAGAAGTGGCGAAAAAGTTAATGGAACATATTGAATTGTTGAATCAAACACAATAAAGAAACTCAAATAATCAAATAAATATCATTTGCCTTTTCATTAATAGGTCGGTGTGCCTTAGGAATGCTTGTGAGGCGACAATAAGTGTACAGCTTTTATGTAAGAAGTTATTTTTTGGCTACTCAGAGCAGAGCTGGACATACTCGTATATGGTCAGCTTACGAAGTTTGTAGAAGCCATTCCGAGGGTAGCTTCATATAACATTTGTATACATATCCATAATTTCTGTTGGCGAGACAAGCCAAGGCGCCGAATATCTTGGAGGATTAGCAAAGAAAGAAACATTTTGCTCACATCTATGGCATCACCTCGGGTTCTAAAGTCCAGGAAGCAGCGAACGGTATCTAGGTTTGAGCCGAATGAATTTTCTGAAGGACCGAAAAAAAATGTGGTTGATCCCTCTTATATAGGAATCGGTATAGAACACGAAAGTGAAACGTGTCTTCACAGAAGTAGTGTAATGTTTATTGCACATTGATATATAATGTCTATTGGTGTTTTGTGGCTAAAGCGCCCTTAGGCGTTGATGCACCCACGCTGACGCCTGGTGGCACGTCTCCTCCATCACGACTACCAACGTCGATGACCATGAGCAACCGTCGTGCATATGGAAGCTGCACTACGCTGCACACGCTAGCACAACGCGAAAGACGAAGCACGTAACTGACACACTAATACAACGCGCAAGACAAAGCACGTAACTGAATCGTCACCGAGTCAAATCAGCGCGTACAGCGCGTCGTAATTGCAGCCTCCGCGATCAGCTTCAGAAACATTTTCAGAGCTAATTGCGGAGGCCACGCTCCGCTGTGCTGAGTACGGTGAACGCCACCTAGGTGGCGTTGGTAGTGCTTCTTGATGCCAGCGTCCCTTCGAATGCTGGCATCGAGGCGTCGTAGTGCTGAGACCACCGATGCGTTCACTGTCGGTGCGCGTTAGTGTCATAATGCAGCACTTGTCTTTTCTGCTCGTAGGCGGCGGCACCGCCCCGAGCAAGAGCGCGGGTACACGGAGGAGTGTTAGATATATAAGGCGCGTCTGTGTAGCTCTCTGCAAATGCGTTTGTGGCGCAATGGGTTAAACGCTCGGCGATCTATCGTCGCGGACCGAGAGGTCGTGGGTTCGATTTCCAAATTTTGCATGTTTGTGGAACTTTTTCTTCTGGTTTCTTTCTTTGTATTATGTTCTATGACGTATTTCCGTGACGGAAATACGTCAGTGAAGTCTTGGTGGACCCGGGCATAAAACACTTTCGTGTTAAAAAAAACCTTCACGAAATATACCGTCAGAAAATAAGACTAAAATTACCTTTTAAAAAGACTACACGCCATAATCTTCCTATATAATTGATCTTCTTCACATATCTTGTCGCGCATTATATGACATAATATTTTGGTTAGCATTCTTTGGGTACCTCGCCAACTTTTGGACATGTTTGTTTGTGTGCCCGTATTTACCCTTTTTCCCATACCCATTGAACCAAGTTGTCTGCTTGCTTGGACCACTAGGTACTGTTGTCCTGCTGAGCAGACATGGGTCACTGGGTGTACATACGTGTCAGCATCGCACGTCAAGCTCTTTAATGCTCACTCTGCATAATTGCGTATCACACCTCTGTCTTTGTCTCGTTACTTCCACCATCAAAACCATCACAATATTCTTCATTATATTCACCATGTCTATAAAAAGTGTGATAACCAATTACGCACTCGTCATTGGAACGCTTGCCAATTCCATAATGGCGCCAATGATCGATAAAGGATCGATGTACTGCCCATTGTTAATGTTCCCTTTGAAGAAATTATTTCAAGACATTGGAGACAGGCTCGCCAAGCGTAGGAAATTACAAGCATGTGTCAACATTCTGAACCTGATAGAATATATTGTGCGGGCAACTATGATTGCGAAACTTTCTGTACCGCGACAGATAGACGACCGAGGCACGTCCCCACTGAAGACCACAACACACGAGATGAACAGCTCGGCGGAAGGAGGGCAGTTGATCGAGAATGTTCCGTGCTAACATAGAATGTTTAAATAGTTAGGACACGACACATTATTGTGTGAGGATGGTTACTGTCCGGGACATTTTTGTATGTGGGAGTAGACTATGACCAAGGGACGAAAGCAGTGACATGGCGGAAACCAAGCTATCGATTACTGCTGCTAGTAAACTGTGTGAACTGGCTAGTTTATCACCTATGATGGAAACTGAACGTGCGGAGACAAGACACGCACAATAATAACGTCAACCACGAGAAGCGCAGTCCTCATTCACGTTCACCTTGTCCTTGTATTGCACTTGCTCTGTGAATTTGCACACAGCTACTAACGTGACAAACAAAAAGCTTTTCTAATAATGGTTTCAGTGGTACTGTAAAAAGTATTAGGATTTCCACATGATAATCTCAACCTGTCAAACAAGTACTGGACTGATTCGACGGTCGTATTTCAATGAATCACGAACGTTGTCCATGTTTTCAGTATTGTCAAACAGCATCGCAAGTATTACTACTACTTATATCAAAACTATCGTGTAAACTCGGTATCTTACGCGATTTCCAGTGCACATTTAAATAAAACAACATCAAATAAAAGCGAACTAACCGTACACAAAACACAATTTCGGAAATATACAAAAAATTATTTTATCCTCAGACTTGTACATAGACCTCCGAAAAGCATACGACCGTGTTAACCATAAAATATTACTTTTAAAATAAAATAAATTGGCCGCCATCCCGCCCTGCGAACGTGAATGTCCACTGAAGCTGTGTCAAACACAACACATGATCCAGCATTCCATTCACGCTGTTCTGGTGTCTAATTTCCGTGGTCTAGCCATGGCAGTCTTAGAATGGACTTGCTAGACGGGTGTGAAGAGGAATACCCGGCGCTACAGCCACATCGCCAGTCGTCCGGGAGGCGCGAGCTCGAGATTGTTTGAGCTGTTCCGGTTGAGAAACGCTGCCTGCTGTTCTCTTGTCCTGTATTCATATTAGATTAGATTAGATTAGCAGTCGAAAGACGAACGGAACTTGTCGAGTAGGTGTAGAAGCTGGGCGCGTTGGGAAACTGTCAATGTGTCGGCGATGGAGCCATGTAAAACATCGGGCGAAGTCGGCTCCTGTGCGGGGTTACAGGTCACTCCGGCGACCTCATGAGTGGCGATGGAACCAGTTGGCATGCCAATGATGGCAGCAGGGTCGACACACTGGACGCGGCCAACGCACTCCCCACGAAGCAATGTGAGAGGACAGGACAATCGGTTGGCGACGAGCAGTATGCTGACGCCGGCATGAATGTCCAAAAGAGCGAAAGGCAGCCGGGAACATTTGCGACGAGCGAAAATGGCAGATGGCGTAAAAGGTGCGCTGGCCCCATCTACAATGTTGCATGTGACACTGTGGCAAGGGCAGATGAGTGCGGTGGAATTGTAACGTCTTCGGCAACAAATACTTTATCTTCAGGTTCACAAGCGTCAAGGAGTGGGCATGACACAGCGTTTGAAATTCCACTTCAGCACGAGAACAGTCGATGACGGCCTTATTAGCGGAAAGGAAGTCCCAGACCAAAATAAGATCACGGAACGAGAACACAGCACCAAAATTCGACGATGTAGAGGAGGCCGTTGATCACAACGCGAGCAATACACGCAGCTGCAGGCGTGATGCGGTCGGCGCTTGCAGTAGGAAGTGATACGTTCGACAGGCGCGTCTTAACTTTTCTGAGCGAACGGCAAAGTTTGGCACTAATAACTGAAACTGCAGCACCAGTGTCAACGAGAGCGAGTGCAGCGACGCCGTCCACATTTACGTTAATAACATTAGTCGGAGAAGAGAGAGGACTTGGTCTATTCGTGGGTGACGCAGGTCTTGCCTCTGGAACTGCGGCGATTAGTTTTCCCGTTCAGGCGTGGAAGGACGAAGACGCATCGGTGAAAGCGAGCGGCGTCGAGGTGATGGCGAACGGCGGTCAACAAGAGGGCGGTGGTCGGAATAGGAAGACATCGGGCCAGGGTTCTGTGACGCGGAGATTGACGGGTATGGGGAAACGTGTGGTTCGGTGTCGAAACGACGGCGCTAGGATTGTGCGCGGCGACGGCAAAATCGTGCAATGTGGCCAGGTAGACCACACTCAAAACATATTGGCCGGTTGTCAGGAGTGTGCCATTGTCCACTGCTGTGTGAGTACCGCGGCTGAACGAATTGAGGAGCTGGACGCAGTGGCACGGCTGATGGGAATGGCGCAAAGGCCTGAGGTGGGGGCCGCGCTAGAGCCTCGGCATAGCTGAGAGGTGCAGTCACCTCGGGAAAAGCAACGGGCGTCGGCAGCGGTGGAGTCTCGCGGGCAGAAGGGAGAGCTGCGCAAACTTGCTCGTGGATGACCTGGCGAAGGTTGGCCGGCAAAGGCGAGGGTGGTGGCGTGGTTGAGGACAGCAGCGAAAGCTGACGAGCGACCTCAGCACGGACGAACTCCTTTATCTGGCAAAGCAGGGAGTCCATTTCTGGAGCCGCGGCCACGCTCGCGAGGCTTTCATCGGACACATGTGGGCACCGTGTGAAAAGACACTGTCTGCAGAGCTCGTCGAAACTCTGGCAAAGCTCAATGACCTGAGAAACAGTGCCTAGGTTTTTGGACAGCAGCACACGAAAGGCATCGTCGGAAATGCCCTTCATGATGTGACGTACTTTGTCCGCCTCCGCCATCGTTGGGTTGACGCGCCGGCAGAGGTCGACGATGTCCTCAACGTTTCACCAGTTTGCTGGGATCGGCTTTGTAGGCGTTGTTCAGCGCAAAGTTTGCGCACACCAGGGCGACCGAAAACGTTCGCGATGCTGGTTTTGAAGCTAGCCCAAGTGCGGAGATCGGCTTCGTGGTTTTTGAACCAGAGCTTGGCGACGCGGCAGCGCGCCTCAACGGAGCAGAGCGGCCAAATGGAACACCTGCTGAAGCAGCAGCGCGACAGGTGTTGCTTGAGGGGAGAGGGAATCGCCACGACGCCAAGCAACATCACCTAGACATAAAGAAGGCGTGAGCGCTCAGCGACTGACGTTGCGGAGAGGAGACCGGCTGTGTGCTTGGGTTGAATGAAGGGATCTCGCATTTACCTGCAACGTTAACCGGAGCGCGATTATTGTTTTTTAGGCATAGTTGACCAGATGACACGCAGAGCACAGAGGGTGTTCAAGGGGATTTTATTTACGCAGAACCATTTACGAGCTGCATTAATAAAAACCCTGTCAAGAATACAAAATGACATGCTTCAACCTGAGAACTGAGAACGGATTTCGCGTACATCATGACAGGTAACACAGCTTAAATTTAAAAATCACAGTGCTGCCCTCTCCTTCAGAGTAGCTCTATCGCCTTGATTTATAGTCGGCGTCAAATAGTTTGTCGTTCATGCCACCACAAAATTTCTTCAACAAAATGTTAGCACTGCACCATAACACATTTCTCATGACAACTTCACCGGTGGGTCGTTCTTCACATTCGTCGAAGTCACAAGACTCCTCAGTTGCAAACAACTCTTAAGTGAAGTCTGTTACAAGTTGCCGCTCATTTGCTTCCATCAAAAAGTCAGTCTTCTCAGACAGCTGGCCTACAACAGCGTAGCAGTCGGTAACAACATTCACGATACACATTGCGGGAAACACAAGGCCACCTCGGTCTAATACTTGTGCGAACTCGTAGTGTTGCTGCGCTACGGCAACATTTATGGGCATGTAAATTGTTAGCAGCGCCCTCCATTTCAAGCAATTTAGTCGTTTTAATGTTGCATAAATGTTATATCCGGCTGCGTATACGAGGACAGGAATGATGTCAGAAATTTTTGCCAGCGTGTCGGCAGTCACTACGACATTCCAGTTTGACCTGGGTGCGTTCGAATGAGTGCGGAGGTTTTCCCATCTATCATCCCATGTGCCATCATCCACGCGATATGAAGGGATCACGGGCGATGAGCTTTGCAGCATTAACTTATTTCTCCTTCATACAGCTGTAGGATGGACACGAGGTACTGAGAGCCCGCGAACTGCCTGTACTGCGCGAAGCATTCTTCTAAGCTGTCAACATGAAGCTTTCCCAGAAGTACGTAAGAGAGACGCAGCTCACTGAAGCAGTAGCTGGTGATTTCTAGCAGCGCAATTGTCGTTTGGTGGGTGTCCTCGGTTAGCGTGCCACTATTAAGGTCCTTGCTTCTTCAAGTGTCCAGCCATTCAAGAAGATGATGCAAAAAACCACCTTGGGATTATCCATTGAAGGAAAAAAAATGTGGTTGATCCCTCTTATATAGGAATCGGTATAGACCACGAAAGTGAAACGTGTCTTCACAGAAGTAGTGTAATGTTTATTGCACATTGATATATAATGTCTATTGGTGTTTTGTGGCTAAAGCGCCCTTAGGCGTTGATGCACCCACGCTGACGCCTGGTGGCACGTCTCCTCCATCACGACTACCAACGTCGATGACCATGAGCAACCGTCGTGCATATGGAAGCTGCACTACGCTGCACACGCTAGCACAACGCGAAAGACGAAGCACGTAATTGACACACTAATACAACGCGCAAGACAAAGCACGTAACTGAATCGTCACCGAGTCAAATCAGCGCGTACAGCGCGTCGTAATTGCAGCCTCCGCGATCAACTTCAGAAACATTTTCAGAGCTAATTGCGGAGGCCACGCTCCGCTGTGCTGAGTACGGTGAACGCCACCTAGGTGGCGTTGGTAGTGCTTCTTGATGCCAGCGTCCCTTCGAATGCTGGCATCGAGGCGTCGTAGTGCTGAGACCACCGAAGCGTTCACTGTCGGTGCGCGTTAGTGTCATAATGCAGCACTTGTCTTTTCTGCTCGTAGGCGGCGGCACCGCCCCGAGCAAGAGCGCGGGTACACGGAGGAGTGTTAGATATATAAGGCGCGTCTGTGTAGCTCTCTGCAAATGCGTTTGTGGCGCAATGGGTTAAACGCTCGGCGATCTATCGTCGCGGACCGAGAGGTCGTGGGTTCGATTTCCAAATTTTGCATGCTTGTGGAACTTTTTCTTCTGGTTTCTTTCTTTGTATTATGTTCTATGACGTATTTCCGTGACGGAAATACGTCAGTGAAGTCTTGGTGGACCCCGGCATAAAATACCTTCGTGTTAAAAATCTGTCAACCCTTACACTTGGGTGGAGATGGAAGACCTGAGAAGCTGTACAATGGTGAGAGTTATTTACTGGCAATTATGACTATTAAGATGTGATGGTGAAATTGGTTATTTGAACTATTAAAGAATGAGAAATATATATGATCCGGTGGTGTTCATTTATTTAGTGACCACAGGGCCCATGGCCTTATAGTCGCTACGGTACACCACCATAGGGTGTACAGCAAAGGTTGGCACATTCTTCATAAACATGTCACCAACGCTGCGCGCGTTCGGTGCGAACGCGGGCAAAACGCCGCCGCCTTCGACAACAGTTCTGCGCGTTGCTGGTGCGGCTACATGTCCAAGTTTATACAGCTCCTGAGCATTTTGAGAATTACAGCCCATAAACAAATTTCATGAAACAAAACACTCACAGCGCATGCCTTTTATGTTAAATCTTCTCAGGGTGAAATGTTAAAAGTGCGAAACGAAAAAGACGCAGTTTCGCCTGAAAGGCGAAGCATCAATTGCGATAGAAAATTAGTAGCGAGCTATGCGGAGTAAGGATGGCAGTTTTATCGGCTCTGTAAACTTGGACACATTCGCTTACTAATTGAATTCACAAGGATGGTGTCAGCGCGCACAAGCAAACATGAATCAATGACCACGCAAGCAAACACTCGATGACCACACACAACCGCTGTCAAAACGCTGGGGTGAGTCAGCGCGCCAGTAGCAGCGAGCGAATGTTCATGCGGTCTATCGCTTCGACGGAAACTGAGCGGCGAAAGCACAGCGCATACAAAGGTAGGAGCCGTGTTGCAGATTGCTTTCAAGATACGGTGCGCGCGACCGCCCCTCGCCGCGCAAACTACAAGTACGCAGGTAATTCCTCGCAGAGCAAAAGCCGCACTCCCTCCCTCCCGCGCTGCCTACCGCTTTCCTCATTTCGCGTTGGTGATTGAGTCGCCAGGTCCCCTTGCGCCCGGTGGCAAGATACGCATTTGGTGCCGCAGCTAAATGTCGCCTCCCCTCCCTCCCTCCCGTTCCCCCACGGCCTTTCGCACGACGGAAGAAGTCGCGTTTGCTCTCCGCCGTGCGGTCGCTACCCATCAAAGCGCGCGTCCCTCGCGCGGTTTCACTCGCACATACAGCATACGGCCAATGAGAGCTTTTTAGGGGCGAAGCTCCTTAGGGTGTGGGTCTGTCCCTCCTCTGCAGTATGTAGTAGTAGTAGTAGTAGTCGTCGTCGTAGTAGGTAGCCACGTCTACTTTTATGAAAAAAATTGCGAAAGTTGTCTCCGTAGCGCGGAATCGAACCAGGGACCCCTCGCTTCCGAACGCGCGGCGCTAGCCACTACACCACGAAGCGCACATGGACACACGCACCACGATGACAATAAATACCCAACATTAACGAAAGACTGCGCGTTTCTCTCTTTCTCTTTCTTCTCTCTCTGGGGTTTTTACGTGCCAAAACCAGTTCTGATTATGAGGCACGCCGTAGTGGAGGGCTCCGGATTAATTTTGACCACCTGGGGTGCTTTAACGTGCACTACAACGCAAGCACACGGGCATTCTTGCATTTCGCCTCCATCGAAATGCGGCCGCCGAGGCCGGGATTCGATCCCGCGATCTCGAGCTCAGCAGCGCAACGCCTTGGCTAACTGAGCTACCGCGGCGGGTTGCGCGTTTCTAACGCGTTTGTGCTAGCGCGTTACGGCCCGTTTAAGAAGCTGGTGTAAGACGCTGTGGCCTCTCCGCCTTACCCCCGTATTCATAAACGCTCCTCGACTTGAACTTGACGAGGGCACCGCCTATTATACCGACGCTGCCCAGTACACTTTTTCGACCGAGAACAAAGAAAAACAAGTGTCGGTGGTGGTGGACGATCAGGGTGATATCGTATCCTCATGCAGCGTCGAAACCGGGGCTACACTCACGGGGGAGACGGTGGCCATAGCACTCGCCATCAACCACATCGTCACTCACAGGAAAAGATCACTAAATCACGACCACATCATAATAACAGACTCGCAAGACGCATGTCGAGCCTGCCTCAGGGGTTATATACCTCAGGAAGCTAACCGCGCTCTCACCAGCATACGCAAACTCCCCGCAACTCCAGATCCCTCAATACCACGCATCAGGCTGATTTGGACACCTGGTCACGCCTCACTGTCGGGCAATGACCGCGCTCATGCGGCTGCCCGAGAGCTAACCTGCCGGGCCCCTGGCAGTGAGGCGACCAACCCAGATCAAGCCTCCCACAATTTGCACAACGCATACCGTGACACTCTAGACTATTACAGACTAGGGCGCTTGCAATATCATCCTCCACAAAAATCCTTCTCCCGCAATGAAGCCGTCTCCCTGAGGCGGCTTCAAACCAACTCGTATCCTAACCTCCTCCTTCTCAACAAATTCTCCCCAACCTTATGCCCCACCACCTGCCCAGGCTGCGGTGCACCGCCGACGACTTTCCACGTCACGATGGAGTGCCCAAAACAACCAACTGATACCCCCATTCTAAAATCCCCCCAACCAACATATGCGCAGTGGGAGGCGATCCTCCGTCGCTCCGAGCCTCAGGTCTGGTTGGCCCTGATCAACACCACCTAGAACTAGAGAAGGCCTGTACAGGGCTCCGTGACGTCGTCGCAGTGAGATCAGCCTAAAAGCTGGCCTTCCCTGATACTTCCAAGGTTTTTCAGTCCAACATGCAGTTTTTGCCCACATCTTTTTTTTGCCCTTGCGACTTTGATGATATAGAAAATAATTGTACTGCCGGATATTTTCAGGATGCTTAAAAAACGTAGGCTTAAAATAATTCACCAGGCTCTTCACAGCCGAGCACATGAAATTTATAACAATGCACAGCTATAAATTTTCTTTTGACACATATTTATTCATGACGCATAATAATGCATGCAGGCAGAAAAATCCTTCAGAAAAATGATTATCCTAAAAGAGTTTTCAGCTTCCGTTTCGAAGCCTTGCTTTCAGTAAGTTTGTCTCCATCTTTGTTACGCTTTGCAGTCTTGCTTTCAGCCAGCTTGATATTCTCAACTTTACACAGATTGTTGAGCAGTGTGTTAGCAGCAGCACTGAGAACATAGTTTAGCACTATTTCAGGTGAGTGCCCATCATCGCAGAAGTCCAAGTCTTCGTTACAGTCAATTAGGGAAGTTGTGAGGCTGACAAGCACTTCTTTTTGTTTTGCACAAGCAAAAAATGTCGATGCATACTTCGCAATTCTTAGCTTATCAAGGGCAATTTGCATCATTAGCACAGCATGCACAACTACCGCCCGCGGAAATTTCAGTCCACCTCGTGTTGCATTTGCAATCAACATATCATCTTCCAGTTCTATACTCCGATTGTCAATAATCAAGTTTTCTTGGCATGACGAACAGACAAGTTTTTTCACTGCAGCGTGTGCACAATATCCAGCTACATATGTGATAGCTGGTAGCATTGCCTCCTTCTGCTTCACATCATCATCGGTCACTGTAACATCAAATTGTTTGACGACGACTTGTACGTCCGTGGTGGGAAGACAAGGTGCAGTGGCATCGAAGTTGGGAAGATCAAGTAGTTTCTAGAGTCTTAGCTTCTGCTCAGATTCATAAATCTAACGTATTGAAACATGATATTGGGGCACCAGACAGCTGTCTATATCGGCCGAAGCGGTCCTCCAAGCTGTCAGTTTGAAACTTCCCTAATAAAACACACCTGAACCCAAGCTCTTCAATGCAATATGCTGACACCTCAATAAGAGCATGTGAGGTATGACGCAGTGCTGTGTGTGTTTCAGGAGTTTACTGGCCAGCATCATGTTTCAAGCTCTGCCAGTAGTCCAACCAATCTACAATCTTGTTTAGATAGTCAATCTGGCGGCATTTGAGTGCACTTATCGGTTCTTGAAAAGGGTCTCTCAGGCGCTGGCCCTTCAATGGTGTCTTCACATTGACTATGTTCCACCATGTCAGAACAATGTTAATAAATTCCAATGTACCATTTGCATGATCAAGTGCCACTTTGGTGCTCCTTAGTGCTGCAACAGTGGAACTGTTGAATATCCTGAGTGCGAGCTTGACACTCTGTCGCTCCAGATTGGATGGATTCAGAGCTTTAAAAGACAAAGTTGGAGCAAGCCGCAAAAGCTCATTTTTTTCTCCCTCATGCAACTTGCATAGCGTATTAAAGGAGGCTGTCAGCACAGATGGTCTTTCCGTGAGGGAACCGAAACCAGGAAAGAAGATGCATCTTCCACAATTACGTTGGTTCAGCCAGTTATTTCGGATGCACTTAAGGATATGCACGGTATCCAGGATGAAAAACAAGGGCCTTGATGAGTCCGAGGGGTGCCTGTAAACAATGCTCAATTTGGGAGGATCGGCAAAAAACGACATTGTCTTTCGGTTGATCGAGTTGTTATCAGACACCACTGCAACTACTTGTATGCCAATGTCTTCTAGTTGCCTGATCAGCAGATCAAGAAAATGATGCAGTTGCTTTGCTTCTACCTTTGCCACTGGAAGTATGTGCACAACATCCTTGTTCGATGATAACAAGCTTTGCATCATAAAAACGTATGCTGTTTTTTGCTGCATTCTCACTGTCGCTGAACCTGTCACATATCCACCCTTGTATTGAAAGGATGCCTGCAGGTGGTTCTCGTCCGTCATAAGCGGGACAAAGCGCTCATGGTCTTTTAGTGTTGACGCCAGCCTCCTTGCATATGAGAGGAAAGCTCATCTTGTTGCTCCCTGGATGGGCTAGCATTGTAAGAAGCACAAATGCGCCTTATTGTTTGGGGATGTGGAAGCTTCAGTTTTGCTGTACTTGCATGTGGCGATATAGTGTACACAAGGCTGTAGAACACGAGAAATTCGGCTGGGTAAATTGATGCCTTGGTGAGGAGAACTTGAAGCTGCTGTGTCACAAATTTGACAACTTGCACTTGCCACTCATGTGGAAGAGCTGATGATGATAGTTGCTCCAGGAGTGCCACAATACGCTTCAGCAGAATCTCTAACTGAAGTTCATTCTTTGAAGAATCCTTCATGACATCTTCCACGTCGCACAAAACTTTCTGAAGCACTCTGAAGTCAGAGATCGTCGAGGGAAGCACAGATAAACCTAGGTTTTCCAATCTCGTTTCACCGGCATACACCACCAAAGAAAGGTCCGAGGACACTGTCACCGCACAATGCACAACTGGCGCTTCTTGGTTGAGGAAGTTGAGAAAAAGTACTTGTGTTTGAGTGACGACCTTGCTCCAGAAGTCAGTAAGAGAGAGACCACCTATTGCTTTCAATAGGTCTCCGAAACTGGCGATGGCATTCTTCTTTTCTTCTGCTTCGTTATACTGCACTGATAATTTGATAGTTTCTTGTAATGCCTCTGCATCAAGACGAGCGCGCTTTTCTTCGGGGCTCTCACGTGCTTTAGTTGCTTGTCGAGACAAGTAGGCAGGGCAATTGGGAAAGATGCTTGGGATTTCAGAAGGCTTCAATCGCCTTAGTTTGAGGGGTACTTCAATTACTTTTCCAGTCATGTTGTCGGTATAGCTCGCCGAGTCCACGAAGCCATTTTCATGGAAGTGGTGCTCACAGACCTGCAACGCAAGCACAAGGACGAAGTATAAGAAGAAAGTGACGTTTTACAGAGTTATAAGATCCTATACTCGCGGACAACTTTGTGGCAATAAAGGGAAAGCTACGGAGGCAAAGCGCGCACAAGTCAGAGCGCTTCTGAAAAGAATCCCGCGTGTTAATTCACGTTGGCTTAGACTGAGAAAGAGAAAGAGAAAACAAACTGCTTATTAGCCACAGTTAAATAAGGCAGAACACACCACTGAGTGTAAAAGTTCACTTATTTTGCGGCTTCCGCGTCTGGGCAAACGCGAAACAGATGCAGTGGAAGCTGCGTCGATTAAGCGTCTGTTACGAACAACCAAAACCACTGTCAAACGCTGCCGCATCCACGCGCCCGTAGCTTTTCCTTCATTGCCACAGAAAGTTGTCCGCGAGTAGAGCAAGCCGCTTGTACAGACTAAGGCAGTTGTTGCTTTATATCTCTGCTTCAGTATGGCAAGCACGACACAGCCATGAAGGACGCTGTGCGAATCTGGATTTGGGATGTTATGCCGTGAGCCATCGTTAATTCTGCACTTGGATACATGGCGGACGCTTCACATGTATCGTAACTACGCCCTGTACAGCGTCTGTTCGATGTCAATTTCACTGTCGAACACATGGCGCGAAATAAATTTATGATTAGACAGACGCGCAACTGAGGCCTATGCATTGCATTATACACTTAAAAGCACGAACACATAACAAAATTACACTGAAACAGTATCTGTTCAGTTTTCATTCCTTGAAGTGTATAGCGCGTCGTAAGAGATACAAGTATCACGCAATACAATCAACCAAACCTTGCTCTCACGAGAAGTACGACCGCGAAAAGCGAAAGGGAACATGTGCTTACCACTGTGTACTTCGTAGGTACGAAGTTTTCCCGTCGCACAGCCTTCGTCCACGTTGCATATTGAGCGGAGTCCGACGGAAACTGGTACACGCGCTCTGCGTGCGCTGCGCCAACACCACCTAGCGCCGCCGCTGTCGCCGAAATCCCGGAGATCTCACAGTGGTGACGTAGGCGCTGTGGAGAGAAGGACTTGCGCAGGCCTTCTCTAGTTCTAGGTGGTGTTGACTAAGGGCCCCAACCACATTCACCCTTTCACGTTTTAATAAAGTTTATTTCTTCTTCTTCTTCTTCTTGCCACCGCCTTGGGCAGCGCGTTCGAAACGCGTTGAAGGCAGTGGCAAGTCAAGTTCAAGTCGAGGAGCGTTTATGAATACGGGGGTTATACTCTCTCAGCCGTCATGTGATGGCGTCGGCAAACCCGGTGCATGTTCCGGCATGTGTAAACGGCTGCGTAAGACGCTGTGGCCTCTCCCGCTTACTAGAGAGTACTGCACGTTTCTAACGCGTTTGTGCTAGCGTCCCCTTAAGCGGGAGATGGTACAATTATAATGAAGGGCGCTGTTATAAAATAGGAATGACGTCACATATGGCGCGTGTCATTGGTGCAAGTCAATCGTTCGATTTAGTGCGGCGAGACTGGGCGAATTACACGGAAGATTCACGGTTTACCGATGATTCCCTCCGGAGCTTCGCCCATTCATCATCATTCACCCCGTGGATATGCGGTGTTTTTCTACACGCGGACACGACCATCGGAGACTGAGCCCTTAGCAGCTTCGCTGTAAGAGGGGTTCCTGAAATATGTCCTTGAGCCGCTTCCTTTAGTGCGGTGTTTTAACGTTCGCGATGTTGCACCACTTTGGTATAATGTCCTCAAAATTTGGGATTTCATTGAAGAAAAGCAAGTTGTGCTTGGCTCCTAAGGTCCGTAGGGCACTCGCAATGAGTCATTATACATTTTCAATGCAAGTTTCATATGTTGTCTTTCAATGCTTGATGGACACAAGGCCTTTCTAGTCGAACTATGTCCACATCAAAGCAGCTGTTCGCAGCTATAGAGATCCCGGATTGTTTACAGAGCGCATGCGTTGTCCTTGCACTTCTTCGGCGTGAAACTCAGGAAAGTAGAAACAGTGCTTATCGTCTTTATTTTATTGAGCCAATTGTTCCGGACGCATTTCACTATGTGCATAGGATCGATGACAAAGAACAACTTTCAAGAAGGAACCCAATGCTGTCGCAAACATCCTTTTGTGTGTTCTCCGTGGTTGACATCAGTCCCGCGTCCCATTTTTTATGTTTTCAAGTAGCTCAACAACTCCTATTTTGCTCTTCGCAGCAGCTGGAACGAGCATATATGACGCCACTCTCACCACAGGCGTCTTTAAAAACTTTACAGTGACATTCATGTCGTCATTCACGACAACAGAGCATTCAATAAAGGGCGCTCCGTTTTCAACTATGTTGGTCACGGCTTTGATTACATTTAAACACTTTAAAAAATTGTGACTTCATTGCTCTTATGTAGTCATACAAATCATCGGTGCTCGAGACCTTGTCTGCCTTCTCTTCGTGGTAGAAACTTCCGCAGACTCTTCGAGCATGTTGTAATGCAGCTGATACAAGACGCAATCGCTTCGACTTTGGGCTTTCTGGAGTGTTTCGTTTGGTTGACACATAATTAGGGCACCCGGGAAACTGTGATGGTACTGCATTTGCACGAAGGCGGATGTGGGCTAACGGTGCAGTAACTGTGCGTCCTGTAATATCGTCCAGGTACGATGCGTAGCGGACGATGTCACTCTCGATGAAGCGAACTTCGCAGACCTAAAAAAAGGCTACGTATATAGGAACTGTTTAAGTTAGGCATCTATTTGCCAAATAATATCTTACATCTTTATCAAAGCTCTTTTCAAGACACTTCTGCCGTACATCCGACGGAATTCTCATTATTACTACAAATCACAAAAATCAATTACGACAGACTGAAGCTTACTGTGTGGTTTGTAACGACGTGGTTTGATCTTGGGGCTGCTCTCAACCATTTCCTACAGAGATCATCGTCCTGAGGAAATATGAGAACATGAACTTTCGGTGCGGCCGCATAATTGCCGTGGCAATTCGGCTCACAGCACTTGTTCGGAATTTCCACGGCAAAACCTTGTCGAGCCGATTTCACACATGCGCGCAAACACACCGCGCACACAGGAGGTAGGCAAGAATGACGAACGTTCTTTCGCACGCGCAGCCCAACCTGGAAGCACAGCCGTGCATAAACGAGCTGGAAAAGCATACGAAACAAGCAAGCCCCAAAACACGTCTGAGCATGCCCGCGCAACGGCCGCGCTGGAACCTTAATACAGCGGTCTAGCGAGTCACGGGCTCAGCGCCACCATGGAAGCGCGCGTACTTGTGCGAATGCTCCTAGCGCGCCCAAGGTACGAACATCACCGCCGCTCGCGGTGGCCATTTACACGTGACGTAGTCATGACGTCGCTGCGAAGAGCTCAAGCTGTCTAGGTCATGGAGGAAGGGAAAAAATGTGGTTGATCCCTCTTATATAGGAATCGGTATAGAACACGAAAGTGAAACGTGTCTTCACAGAAGTAGTGTAATGTTTATTGCACATTGATATATAATGTCTATTGGTGTTTTGTGGCTAAAGCACCCTTAGGCGTTGATGCACCCACGCTGACGCCTGGTGGCACGTCTCCTCCATCACGACTACCAACGTCGATGACCATGAGCAACCGTCGTGCATATGGAAGCGGCACTACGCTGCACACGCTAGCACAACGCGAAAGACGAAGCACGTAACTGACACACTAATACAACGCGCAAGACAAAGCACGTAACTGAATCGTCACCGAGTCAAATCAGCGCGTACAGCGCGTCGTAATTGCAGCCTCCGCGATCAACTTCAGAAACATTTTCAGAGCTAATTGCGGAGGCCACGCTCCGCTGTGCTGAGTACGGTGAACGCCACCTAGGTGGCGTTGGTAGTGCTTCTTGATGCCAGCGTCCCTTCGAATGCTGGCATCGAGGCGTCGTAGTGCTGAGACCACCGAAGCGTTCACTGTCGGTGCGCGTTAGTGTCATAATGCAGTACTTCTCTTTTCTGCTCGTAGGTGGCGGCACCGCCCCGAGCAAGAGCGCGGGTACACGGAGGAGTGTTAGATATATAAGGCGCGTCTGTGTAGCTCTCTGCAAATGCGTTTGTGGCGCAATGGGTTAAACGCTCGGCGATCTATCGTCGCGGACCGAGAGGTCGTGGGTTCGATTTCCAAATTTTGCATGTTTGTGGAACTTTTTCTTCTGGTTTCTTTCTTTGTATTATGTTCTATGACGTATTTCCGTGACGGAAATACGTCAGTGAAGTCTTGGTGGACCCCGGCATAAAACACTTTCGTGTTAAAATTAGGCCAGAACGTTACGTCACGCAGCCAGCCTTGGCAAACGAACGCTCCGTGAAGCCAGTCCTTTTGCTCGTCCGTGAAGCCAGTCCCCAACACGTGACCTCTTGCGTCGAGATCACGGAGAATCGAGATTTGCCGAGATGATTGATGCCCGGCAGTTTTAAAGCGCAGAATTCTATGTCTCACAATAGAACAACGGCGCACAACATACGTATCGTAGAACAATTCAGTTTGCATTCGCAGTTGTGCTGATAACTACAATGAGAACTGCAACGCCACGTTACCCAGACCAAATGTATATCTGCCGTTGCCGATACACGGGATCGGCCTTAGGGCACGATTGCGCTCGCGCTTACGTTCTCGTGCACACAGCCTCTTCTGCCGTGCGCTGCACCCGCGGCCTACCCATGCTGACGGACGGGAATGCATTGCGTGACGCGGGTAATGCAATGCAAATATATACAATTCGTCTGGGTAGCGTGGCATTGCAGTTTCCATTGTTCCTATCGGTACAACTGCGAACGTAAACTGTAGTGCGTGTATCGGCAACGGCACAGCCTCTGACCGTCTACCACAGCGATCGCAATGCAATACTGTACAAGTGTAGAGTTGTCCGTGAAAGTGGGAGTGTGTGCGTGTAATCAACGGCTACATGATCTAACATAAAGGCTATGCAACCTAACGAAATGAGTCTTCATTCATCTTCAACGTTCAAAAAACACAATCGTAAACAAGCAATCAAGTCACATTATGCATCGCATCGGGTCGCTCAGCAATTCTTGGCTTCGTTGCATGGTCTTTGGCTTTGGACTTCGACTTTAATTCAGTTTCCGTAGGAGAAAGCTTCGCGTTAAACCACCTTTCCTTAAGAAAGGGGCTTTGATTTTTTAATCGATGCGCGCTCGGCCGGCAGCTTCTCAGCTGCTCTGCCTGTATCTCTGGTCACATTTTTCTCTAAATGTTTGTTCCGATTCGGTCGTTTCCTGCAAGGCATACTTTCCGCACGTTGGGCGAGTTGTGAGAAGTTCACAATCCGACGGCAGCGCATTTACGCTGCAGGTATACGTCGGCCGAAGTAAACAGACCGAGCGATTATAAGCTATATCTAGTCGTCACATTTTTGACCGATGCCTTGCCGTTGTGTATTTTGCCCTGTTTTGCGAGCATTATTGATTCGCATTGTCGAAGAATCATTGGCAATTCGCATTCGCTACATATCAAAATTAAGAAATAAGTGTGCACAAAATAGAGTACTTTCTTTCGCACCTGGCGCACCAACATTTCCTGTTGGTGCTCCGATTCTTTTTCCCGTTTTCTTCAAATGTGAAGGTGAGTTTCATTTTCTACGTACGTGCTGCATATCTGTTGTTAGATTGTTTTGCTTAGATGTTTCTACACGGCGCCCGGTCCTTTAAGGTTACGGTAAAAACAAGGCGCACGGGAGCGGCGACATCATATCTCGCACTTTTGAGTTGAGCTTTTGGTTGCCTCGAGACCGAACTGTAGGCTGTGGTGAATAAAGTTGCTTTTTTTTCTCTCTCTCTCAGTCGGTGACATATTTGTGCGATGTGTGCAGTGCGAAGGCATGATCTCGAAAGCCACCTCAGGCTGTACGCATGATGTTTGGGGGTGTATAAGAATGCTTTCTGCTAAAGTCGTGCTTAGCAGCCCAACACCCTAGCCACTAAGAAACCACAGTGGGTAAAACTTATAACATGTATCGACGAACGAAAAAGAAAGGTGTACTCTGTATTAAAACCTGAACTTTCATTTATCCCTCACCAGAGAAGTGACAAGTTTACAAAATAGTATTTAGCCCCCGCTTTATAGATGGAGGATATGCGTACTTCACAGGTGAAATGACAGCAGACATGCTGTCATTTGCTGCATGCAATTTACTGCAAAACGAGCCGCAGCGCACAGTAACTGCAAAAGCAGTCAATGCAGCTGTCGCGCACCTTTCGGAGAGGCCTGCAACATTTTCCTTCTTCAACTTCCGACTCGCTTGAAAGGCATTCTCTCTGATGCGGCTCGCTGAACGGACACGCATAGCGCAACACCGCGATTCGACTCCACAATCCAGAAACTTGAGCGCAGCATTAAGCAAAAGTGCTGCGGTGGTCGCCATGTTTTTGTTTATCTGAACATTTTTAAATGGTTTCGAATAGATATCGAAAAAAAATGTCACAGTTTCGCCCTAAGGGCGAAGCAATGAATGCGATAGCAACACAGCAATGTTATACGAAGTAAGGTGAGCGGCTTTGGTAGCAACAACACGCAGAACTGTTGTCGACGCCATCGGCGTTTTGCCCGCGTTAGCTCAAAATGCGTGCGGCGTTGGTGACTGTTGCTGGAGCCTCTGATATAAATAGGCACTTGGTGCCGCAGCTAAACGTCGCCTCCCTTCCTTCCCCCTCCCCCACAGCCTCTCGCGCGTCTGAAGAAGGCGCGTTTGCTCTACATATATGGTGATTGTAAAGGAGAAACGAGACGCCTACTTCTGCAGCCCTTAAGCTAGCACGGCGCCGAACGCGCGTTTGTTCTCCGCCGTGCGTTCACTCCCCGTGAAAGACGCGCCCCTCGCGCCCTTTCACTCGCACATACAGCGTTCGGCGCGCGGCGACGATTTCATCTCCAAATGACGTCATACGGAACCTCACGGCGACGGCGACGCCGACGGCAGAAATCTGCTTTTGAGTGTCCATATAATTGCTATCGCAATAAAATTTACCTGGAGTATTAAAACCTACCGCGCGCTCGGACATGTCCTCCGTGCTTTGACGTTTTCACCACGTGTTCGGCTGCCACACACAGCTTCAATCGCGTTGCGCGATGCTCCCTCCTATCTTTTATTGCGATAGCAATTATATGGACACTCAAAAGCAGATTTCTGCCGTCGGCGTCGCCGTCGCCGTTGCCGTCGCCGTTGCCGTCGCCGTCGCCGTGAGGTTCCGTATGACGTCAATCGAGATGAAATCGTCGCCGCGCGCCGCCGAACGCTGTATGTGCGAGTGAAAGGGCGCGAGGGACGCGCTCTTTCACGGCGAGTGAACGCACGGCGGTGAACAAACGCGCGTTCTGCGCCGTGCTTCCTTAAGGGCTGCAGAGAGAGAGAGAGAAATGAACTTTATTAAAGCACCGGCGGAGGTAGCAGGGTGCCACGCAGGGCCCTCTTGCTACCCGACTATATATGTGCAGTCATCAAGTTGCGTCTCGACGCTTACGCCGGGGGATCCAACGTTCTCCACGAGGCTGTCGCACCTGGGTCCCGTCGGGTGCGTCCCTGCGCGTTTGGCGAGCGAGAGCTGTCTCGATCCGCTGGACCGCCTGTAGTTGTTGCTCTGAGTCCTGAGCCGTTAGGGCACGGGCAATGTCCGTTGGCAGTCTGCCTGGGTAGGCCGCTGCCTCTTCTGCATTCAGTTTACAATCCCACAACACGTGAGTTAGCGTGGCGGTCGCACTGTTACACACACTACACTTTGAGCTCTCGTAGACGTCGGGGCATATGAAGCGCGCGAGCGCAGGCGTGAGCACCGAGTTCGTTTGCAGCTGTCTGTAGAGTACCGCCTGTTCTCTGGTGAGCTGCGGGTGTGGGTCCGGCATGGAGCGACGTGCGCTCCGGTACCATTCCAGCACGTCCGCGTAGCTCGTTACCAGTTCGGCTTCTTCTTCGTCGTCTTCATCGTCGGTGGCTACTCCCTCCGCTAAGACGAGGGACGCTGGTGCCACCACGCGGCGAGTAAGACCTCGCGCAGCGGCGTTCGCCGTCTCATTGCGGTTTGGGGAGGTGCTCCCGAAGTAGCAGCCTTGATGCGCCGGGAACCATCGGAGACGAGTCCGCAGTCCGTCGGTGCACTGTCTGTCACTGCACTTCACAACGCGCACCGCACTGGCACACACATTATTTCTGCCGTAGTTCCGAACCGCTGTGCGCGAGTCGCTCAGGTTCGTTGTACACTTGTTGTCGGCGAGGGCCAGCGCAATGGCGGCTTCTTCCGCCTGATGCGCTTGCTTCGCACGGACGCTGCAAGCACTGTAGATTTCGCCCGTTGTGGCGCGTATTGCTACGGCCACGTATGTGTCTTCTTTGTCTTTGTATTTAGCGGCGTCCACGTATAAGGCGCCGTTATCGTTGGCATGTGCTTCAGTGAGGGCCTTGGCTCGTGCGTCTCGTCGGCCTTGGCTGTGCTCCGGGTGCATGTTCTTTGGTAGGGGCGCCACCACCAGTCGGTGGAGGGCCCTTTTCGGGAGGGCGTGATGTCCCTTCGCTTCGTTGTCAGTAGTGTTCGCGCCTTGGCCTAGTCTGGCCAGGATGCTTCGTCCCGTTCGTGTGGTTTGGAGTCTCTCGCGCTGAGATGTTCTTTGCGCTTCTGCGATTTCTTCGAGGGTGTTGTGCACCCCCAGCTCGAGCAGCTTGGCTGTGCTCGTGCAGTTGAATAAGCCGAGCGCAGCCTTGTATGTCTTTCTGATGGCCGCATTTATCCGGTCGCGCTCCTGTACTTTCCAGTAGTGGAACGCGCCTACGTAGGCAGCGTGGCTGATGGCGAAGGACTGCACCAGACGTAGTAGGCTGGCCTCCTTCATCCCTCTGTGCCGGGTCGCAACTCGCTTGATGAGTCGCGTGGCGATACCCATCTTAGTGATGATCTTGTCGACGGTGACGCCGTTGCTCCTACTGGCTTCGAGCACCATGCCTAGGACACGGAGCTTAGAGACTTTCGGAATGACGATGCCGTCTCTGGTTCGGAGCACGATCTTCTCCGAGTCTTCAGTGGCTTTCTTCCTATATCGCCCGGGTGGTGGGACGATCAGGAGTTCGGACTTTTGTGGCGAGCATCGGAGACCGGTGCCATCCAGCTGATCTTCTATTGTGTTCACTGCTTCTTGTAGCGTTTCTTCGATGTACCCGTCGCTGCCGCCGGCAACCCATAGCGTGATGTCGTCCGCGTAGATCGTGTAACGGACGTGCGGGACTCGCGCGTTTAGTCGCTCCGCAACTCCGATCATGACCAGGTTGAAGAGCAGCGGCGATATCACGGAGCCCTGCGGTGTGCCGACGCTTCCGAGGGTCTTTTCTTCTAGTTGTAGGTTACTCGCTTGTATTTTTACCGTTCGGTTGGACAGAAAGTTCCTTATGTAGTTGTAGGATCTTCGTCCAAGTCCTAGCCGCGAGGCCTGCGACAGGATTGCCGAGTGGCGTACCTTGTCGAAAGCACTCTGCAGGTCTAGGCCGAGAACTGCTCTATTGTCGTGAGTGGGAGCTGATACTTCCAGGATTTCATGCTGGAGTTGTATCATGGCGTCTTGGGTACTGAGCTTCTCTCGGAAGCCGATCATTTCGTCCGGGTAGAGGCCCTTGTCTTCGAGGTAGCGGTTCCACCTGTTACGCATGATGTGTTCCATCACTTTTCCGACGCAGGACGTCAGGGAGATGGGCCGTAGATTTTCAATGTTGGGTGGCTTGCCGGGCTTCGGTATGAGGACCGTGCGAGCCGTCTTGAATTGTTTCGGTAGTTTGCCTTCTCTCCAGCATTGGTTGAAGTATCTTGTGAGTGCTGCGATCGCCCCATCGTTGAGGTTACGCAGCGCCCGGTTGTGAAGCCGGTCTGGTCCTGCCGCCGACTTGCAGTTGAGCTCTTGTAGTACCGCTCGGACTTCCCATTCTTCGATCTCTCGATCCAGTTCTGGGTTGTGCGGTCCATTGTGGTCGGGGTGGATCTCGGTGGCCGCTGTGGGGAGGTACTTGGCATTGATGCGCTTGCTGGCTTCCTCTTCGCCTAGTGTCTTGACGGCAGTGTAGATCGTTTGGGCAAGCCTGTGCTGCTGGTGGCCTTTCGTGGATTTATCGTCCAGGAGGTGTCGCAACAGCTTCCAAGTCTGTCCTTTATGTAGTTGTCCGTCCGCAGCGCTGCACGTTGCGTGCCATTGCTGCGTGCATAGTTCTCTGCTGTATTTTTCAATGGCGCGACCCAGCTCGGCGACTCGTTTCCGTAGCCGTCGATTGTGCCGTTGCTTTTTCCATCTTCTTTGCAGGGATTGGCGAGCCTCGATCATGTGAGCCAGCTTGCTGTCGATTTGCGGTACTTCCTCTTCTACGTCCAGCTCGGCGGTAACCGAGTCGGCTGCTTTGGTTACGCGTTCCGTCCACTTCTCGATGTCTTCGATGTCGTTGTCGGCTTCATCGAGGGTTGCGCGGAAACGCGTCCAGTCTGTGAGCTTGTGCTTGAATTTCTTTTGGTCGTTGTGTACCGTTGTGGGTATGTTCAGCTCTATAATGTAGTGGTCACTGCCCAGATTGTGGCCAGTGTTGCGCCAGGTCACCGTTCCTCTTGCTTTGCCGGAGAGTCGAGCGAAAGTGAGGTCCGGGTTCGTGTCCCTCGTAGTCGACGTTCCAATTCTTGTAGGGTTGCCCGGATCTGTGTAAAGTACAAAGCCGGCGTTTGAGGCTTCTTCCAGCAGGTCTCGTCCTTTGGCCGAGGTGCGGTTGTATCCCAGCTCTTTGTGTGGCGCGTTGAAGTCGCCGCACACCACCACCGTGCCGTTGGGGCTTGTCTATGTAGTCTTGTGTAGTAGTGCCTTGAATTTCTGCTGCCCGTGTGTGGGATTGCTGTAGATATTCGCCAATAATATGGGTTCTTGCTTTCTTCTACCCAGCCCGATTTCGGTGACGCAGTGCTCGATGGAGCTGCGTCCCAGGAAGTTCCCGTGGTGTATAGAGGTGAGTCCCTTTCGCACGAAAGTGCACACCCCCTGTGCGGCTCCCTTGCCGTGCTCTCGCGCGCTGGGCGGGCTCGAGTAGGCTCGGTACCCCGGCAGAGTCGGTGTGTCTTCCATGTGGGTTTCTTGTATCATTATAACGTCCGGTGGTTGCCCGACGCTTGCCACGTGCTGCTGCAGTACCGCCTTCCGACACCGGAACCCGTTGGCGTTCCAGTGCCATATTCTTAGTCTTGTGCGGGTTGTGGGGTTTCGGTCCATGTTTGTGGGATGCTGCAGGTGTTGTTCTCTTCATTGGTGGTGTTGTTCTTGTTAAGAATTTGGTTCATTAGTGCCTTCGTCTCTGCGAAGCCCGTGGTTACCCGGAGCTCGAGTGCGGTTAGGCGCTTCTCTAGTAGTTCGATGCGTTTTTCATGTCTGTTCAGGCGTGCATTGGTGCTCTCACGTTCCCTGTTCATTGCTCTGTGTTCTTTGAAAGAGGGGCGGGATATTTCCGCCGTATGCTCTTCCATGTCTTCTACCGTCTCGTGTTGTGGGGCCGTTGATGGAGGTTCCGTTGTGGGGGTCCTCTCTGCTATTAGTGGTGTAGCTGATCGTTGATCGGGTACCTGTTGTGGTGGCGGCGTAGGGGTGAGTGATCTCTGCGCTGCCTGTGCGATGTCCCTTCTTGTGGTTCCTGCGGGCTGTTGTCCTGCACGCAGTAGTCGTAGGATTTCTTCTTGTCCTTGTTTCAGTTCCCTGACCTGGGCCTTGAGGTTTTGGTTCTCGGCTCGTAGGTTTGCGTTATCTTGCTGTAGAGCTCGCATCGTGTCTTCGATTTGCGGTGCTCGGCTTTTGCTTCTGTGGTGGTTAGCTACCTTTTCGGACCACGTGGCGCGTTCTCGAGAGCGAGACTCGCGGCGCGCGGACTGAGCGGTGCGCCGTTTGCTCCTGCTCCTGCTTTCCCGCCCGTGCGACGTGGCGCGGCCGGAGTCGCCGCCTTGCACGCCGCGCAAGCAGCTGCGACTCGCGCTGCGCTTGCGCTCCTCCAGTGGACGGTCGGCTTTCAGGGGCGGGAATTCTGCGGGGTTGTCGTTCACAGCTATGCTGACGTGTGTCGATGACGTGTGTCGTGCGTTCTCCCATCTCCGCTTCTTTACCAGATATGGCAACTTGAAACGGTTGCTGCAGCCCGGCGCCCCGGTTGGGTGGGGGCCGTTACAAAGCTTGCAACGTGGCTTGCATTCTTCGGCGTGCGTGTCTCTTGGGTTAGGCTTACCGCAAGCGAAGCAAACCTTCGTGTTTGGTTGCGGGCATACGTCTTGCCGGTGGCCGATTTTGCCGCACGTCCGGCATACTTGGTGGTGTTGACAATAGAGGCTGCATCTGACGATAGTTACGCCGTACTTTACGGTAGAAGGTACTTTCTGTCCCTGAAACAGGACCAATACCGCTGTCGTTTCTCCAATGCGGTGTGCCTCGATGGCTTTGGGGTTCCCTGGATGTATAATGTTTTCTCTGATGTCTGCGGTAGTTTCCGTCTTCGGTATCCCGTGGATGACTCCTTTCGAAGTATCGTGCGGGGCCGCGAAGTAGGCGTAGGTTTCGTGGGCTTGTTCCCCGATGGTTAGTGAACGTATCGTGGCGTAGCGCCTCGCTCTCTGCTCGTCCGGGGTACTCACAACGATAATATTTTGCGCCACATTGGCACACACTGTGTCCTGCATTGCTTCCGCTTTGGTGATACCCGCGGCCGTCCAAATGGCTGCCGTTAGGGTTGGGGCTTCGGTGCGCCCCGTGTTTAGGCCTCCTCTAGGTCTGATTATAATTTTGCACTCTTCTCTCGGGATGTTCGTTGGCATGCGCGCCATGCGTGTTAAATTTGCGGTAACCTTCTTGACGTACTGCGCTTGAGTGTAGCGCGATTCATGCTTCTTGCCGGCGGGGGTAGACTCACCGTTGAAGCAGGCGTGCGATGTTGGCTTGTGCTGACGTGGCTGTCGCGCGCCGGTCTCCCAACCCACGATGTCGTCGTCCGGTAGAATTTCGCCTTGGACTGCTATCGCTGTGCGCCCGTCGATGTTGACGAGCCGTGGTTGTAGATCTTGCGCTTCTTGTTCTTGACGAACGTCGGGCTCGAACTCCGTTTCCATCGCCGAGGCCATATCACCGGTAGCGGCTGCGCCGACGCGGCGGCGGTCGGGCGGCGGCGGGCGGCCTACGTGGCGCGCCGGCCAGAAGTCGAGGTAGGCCTGATTAGGCTTAGCTCCGGAGCTCCGCTTCAGAATTTTCCGGTCCCAAAAAACGGCGAAAAATTGGAAATTTCTCACCAAATTTGGTGTTGGCGAGTTCCTTGCAACTTGCTGCACACTCTGGTAGTGTTGGTTCTTCGATATTGGGTGAATAACCGGCACTATCAATCATAATCGACGGAGCCGATGCGAGACGCGTCCGCTCACCTCGGCGACCGCAGCGCCTTCCCAAGGGCTGCAGAAGTAGGCGTCTCTTTCCTCCTTTACAATCATCATATATGTAGAGCAAACGCGCCTTCTTTCGACGCGCGAGAGGCCGTGGGGGAGGGGGGGAGGGGGAGGGAAGGGAGACGACGTTTAGCTGCGGCACCAAATGCCTATTTATATCAGAGGCTCCGGCAACAGTCACCAACGCCGCAGGCATTTTGAGCGAACGCGGGAAAAACGCCGACGGCGTCGACAACAGTTCTGCGCGTTGCCGGTGCTGCTGCATGTCCAAATTTATACAGCTGATAAAGCTAATATCATTACTCCGTATAGCTCTCTACAAATTTGCTATCGCAATTGATGCTTCGCCTTTCAGGTGAAACTGCGACAACTTTTTTCCTTCCTCCATGGTCTAGGTGGTGTTGCGCCAAATCACTCTTCTTGGAAGGCTGTGTTGTCCGCACGCTCCTTGTCCGCGCAAGGTCTCGCCTGCGTTCTGTGTTTCGTTAATGCCACGTGAAAACGCACCAAGCGTCCCAACGCGCTCGCTAGCCCTCGAGGAGTTCATAACTTGAAAGACCGCTCAGCGGTGTTCAATAGGACATTAATGATTTCGCATTCAAAACTGACAAGATGTGCTTAGATTTCCTGGAATTTTTTCTTCCATCATTCTTCGCGCGGTCCTTAACTTCTCGCAAGATTTTTTGTTAACATCCAAGCTTCTACCCCATATCTTAGTACCGCTAAAATGCAACAAGTGTATGCTTTTCTTTTCAACGACAGCGGTAAGCACCCGGTTATGAGTTGGTAATACATCCCGTATGAGCTCTCAAGCGGTTTTATACTTCTGTAAATTTTCTTCTCATCATCAGGGTCGCCTGTGAGTAATTCACCCAGATAAACGTACTCCCGTAAACTATCTACAGGCTAACTGCCGATCATGAATTCTCATTTTCTTGCCAGGCTAATAAACATTACCTTTCTCTTCTGCATATTAAGCCTTAGCCTTGTAAGACGTTTTTCGATTAATGTCCTCAATCGTTTATTGCAAATATTCATCCCAAGGGTTGCTGAACAGGACAATGTCATCTGTAAACTGAAGGTTGTCGCGATATTTGAGGCTAATTTTCATTCCTAATCCATCCCAGTCTAACAGCTTGAATACACCAATCATGCAGTGATTTGATTTACGAAAGGGGGGCACTATTAGTAACGAGAATCAATATCATTGGTGAGATTGCGTCTTCTTGCCCGACCCCTTCCTTGCTATGTACTTTTCCCTTTTTATTGTGGAGGCTTTGGGTAGCTGCGGATTCTTTGTAGATACTTGCCAATATGTTCACGTATGCTTCCTGCACTCACTGATTGCGCAATACTTTATGAGTACTGGTATCCAATGACTTAAATACGTTTTAATTAAATTTAAAAGCCACATGGAGAGGTTGGTTGTACTGCGCAGATTTCTCGATCACGTGATTGATGACATGGATGTGATTCGTTGCCATCAATCAATATTACCATATTAACACCAGTCAAGCTCTTGCCTTTTATGCTAATCTTCCAGGATTGTTACACAAGCCACGAATTAGCGTAAACCTGCCTGGACACTTTCAAATCTCAACAACTAATGACAATGACACCTGAGAAATCTTTCTTGTCGTAAGCAATATTCCGTTTCTTGTGGTGTAAACCAAAATTGTTTCCTAAAAATTTTGTATCCTAAAAAATTGTATCCTAAAAACCTACGCCACGAAATTTTTAGTGGTTGTATAATTTATTTTGTCATTCTTCCTTACAGCGCTTTAGTTGTGTACGTATGACTCTTCTGGTTAGTAGTCCCAGCCGTTCACTGTTATTTCGTGCGCCTGCAATCTCGTCAATTTGCTGCCAAACGACTTTTTCTCTGGCAGCCGTTTTCAGCAACTATATTGTCGCTCATCGAATTATATAGTTATATAATTATATAGAATTATCACTAACGAAAATCAATAAAATACGAAGTGCGTTTCTCTGGACGAACACCAGTGCTCACTCAAATGTAACGAAACTCCTAAGAAACGCATCTGCCTTCGGAATTACGCCGCCATACCAAAAGAAGCGGTTCCGAATCGTTCAGCTTCGTGGCTTCTCTGCTGATGAGGAAAACGCCTAGGTGTCACTCGTATTCAAGCTGACCCGTAGGCCTACATTCAGGAATGATTACTTACCACAGCAAGGACGAATATGCCTCCTATGGGTCCCATAGCTGTAGCTTCTTCGATAATCTTTCGTGCGCCGTCTTCCTCAGAGGCGTCGATCTTCCTCACAATGACCTTTGCTCCAGCTTTTTGCCATCGATGCAGACAAAGCCGCTGGTAGCCTGTGCGCACTCCTGACCGGGTGGTGAGAAGAAGCTTCCTGCATCCGCGGTTCACCATCCACTCAGCCAGCTCGAGGCCGAAACCACCGAGGCCACCAGTGATGACATACGACTTGTGCCCGTAGAACCAGGTAAGCGCCGTGGCCTCGACAATGAGCAGCCTGGGCACTGAATTTTCCTGCAGGGTTTTCTCCGGCTGGATCTGCATGTATTTGACGCTTTTCTTATTGGAGGTGTTCGAAACTGATGATAACTGTACATATGCTTAGAGCTCCTTTAAGAAAAGCTCCGTGAAGTACACTCATCATAAACCGTTCGAAAACTATTGCTTTCAATTCAGGACGTGCATGAGGGGCGACTAATATGGAGGTGTCCCCGATCGAGCACAGACCTATTATCAGCTGTATTTTATGCGTGTGCGCGCATTTTCTTTCTTAATAGCGTCGTGTTTTTTAGATCTTCAAAATAACAGTGCAATCATCCTAGCAAGCAGAGTGAAGGTGTCATATGCAGCACGCAAGTGACGGTGTGTTAATTGTGACGCTGTGTAAACTACCCTCATTTCTTTAGAGGTTCACTTGGTGTTATGGAGGACTCCATATATTGAGATAGACATGGTCTGATATTAGTAGTAGGGTGAATATCGTCTTCTGATACGTTGGCATGCCTATAACTAGTGACTTGCTTTTTATTGTTCTAACATCAGGGCTACCTCGGACACCAAAACGAAGTTGCCATTTCTAGGGATTTCAGCGCACATTGTAAACGAAGGGGCTTTTCCAAACTGTAACATTGTCACTTTTTTGGCGAAGCCCCACCCATTTCCCTAGAGTACCCCATATGCCTAAAAAATTGTCTCCTTATATGATGCTAATATAAAACATGCAGCAGTGCGAGGGCTAAATTAAAAAGTTAATGTTTCTCGAATGAAAGTTATTGGAGCCACCAATTTAATGCCAAGCGCCAGCTACCATGTCAACTAACCTTTGGCGCTGGAATCATTGTGTGAAATGTATTTTTATAACACTGGTGTTACCTTCGGCCCTTACAAAAATAACCAAAACATGCAAGCCCATGCGGACTTATTGTAAGGAGCACCTCTTACGCCTAAACATTCGAAAATATCACCTCAAAATGTTGCCTATTAAGATACAAAGCGCACTGGTTTTCTAAGTAACGGTAAAGTTCATTTGAATAAAGTTTCCTCCGTTTATTAGAAGATGCCCCAAGCAATCTTGGCTAAATGTAAAAACTCCGCTTACCTCGAGCATAATTTTGCCTTTGTGTTTTCCTGAGGCCATAAATCGGAAGGCATCCTCGGCTTGGTCACGTGGGAACACTACAGCATCAAGTGGCCTCACGGCACCCGATGCGATGCCACTGCGGATGAGTTCTGCGACCCGATGCCTTTCTTCAACTGCGATGGCGTCGTCGCCATGTAGCAGCTCCAGCAAGACCCCGTGGAAAGTAACGCCCTTCAGGAACACAGACATTTTTAATTGGGAGTCATTATAGAGGTCGACTTTTCCAATCTCCAGGAAGCGGCCATGTGTCGCGAGGCAGCGAACACTGGCCTGCAGCTTGTCTTCTGCCAGCGAGTTCAGCACGATGTCCACGCCTGGTGAAAAAGTGGGTGACAGGATGCGGCCGAGTGGTTAACACAACGTTAAAGTTCAAGCAAACAGTGTGTACCCCTTTCCCAAATCTCAACACGCCGATTCCTCGAGATCTGACTGCATTTGCTGTTACATTACCTTCTATTCTGCAGAAGGTATAAGTTCTCGCCGGCTTGCGCAACATGCTAGTAATACTATGCGAAATCCACCAGCTGAATGCGACGAACGTTGACATTGTGATAACCAGAATACGCTCACTCCCCGGAAAATTGTTTCGTGATGCCAAAGATGCCGCGCAACAATGCAGGAAATGGAGACCACGCACCTACGTTAAGTGCAAGTGTTAAGTTTGGGCATTTTTCGTGCTCCTCAACATTGTGCCGATGACAACGCGAGAAAAATGCAAACATGACGCCATACCGACACCAATGGCACGACAAATACGGTGACAGAACGAAGACGACAACGACAGCGGTGACGTGCCGATACTCGTGCTCCCTGCTAACGTTTCCTGACTATCATAATCACCGTTTTTGCTAGAATAAACAGTGGTATCTTTCTTCGCAGTTGGAAATTACATACCATAGATTACGCTGCCGTATCCCACAACTGAATTTTCATTTGCTTAAACCTGGACTGATGATGCCCCCTCTATGCCAATGTACTAATAAATTGAATGAATAGACTGCTCCTTTTCATTCTGCTGGCGATGTTTAAACCAGAGGAATATGTTGCTCCAAGCTCCACTCTGCAAGATTTAGTTAGGATTAGGTATTCCAATAATATTGTCATGGAGAACGATCCTGCACTGCACTCAACACCATTTCTGGTCGCCACATATCTGTTCTTTTCACTGTCATAGAACAGTGCCCCCACGACCTCATCCTCGGAATTGATTTTCTGTCCACACACGCTGCCCTTATCGACTGCTCCGTGGGACTTCTGCGGCTAGAACTTCTTTCGTCCTCCTACAACGTCGATGCCGGCCCACCCTGCCTACGCTCCGCCGAGTTTCTTAGACTGCCACCGCAAGCCACAATATACGTCCAGCTTTCACCCTTTCCGCCCCTACCCGACGGCGACTACGTTAACTGCCCTACTCCTGAGATTGCAATGACATGCAACGTCGCGCTCCCCTATACGGTGGTGACAGTTAAAACAACCGCACCTCTTTTCCCATCCTCAATTTAGACTTCTCGACACAAGTTCTTCTTCGCAGCATATCACTCGCGCATCTGAACCCACTGGGCGACCACATGGTTTCTGCATGACCACAGAACCTCCACGGGATTGTCCATTGCCGTCATTGCAGTTGGGTTCATCCCACGACCAATTCACGCGCATCATATCAGGAGACCTCGCTCCGGCACAGGCCGCTGCCTTGCACAGCGTGCTTGTTTCCTACCAGGATATATTTAGACTTTGGCGACCATCCTATGAGCCAGACTTTCGTAATCACCCATCGTATTCATACTGGCGATGGGAGTCCCATTCACCGACGGCCTTACCGTGTGTCACCTTCGGAGCGTGCTGTCATACAACGGGAAGTTGATGAAATACTTGGTAAAGGCATGATTGAGCCCTCGTGCAGTCCTTAGGCCTCGCCCGTCGTACTTGTGAAAAGGAAGGACTACAGCTGGAGATTCTGCGTAGACTACCACCATTTGAACCAGATTACCAAGAAAGATATGTATCCTCTCCCGCATATTTATTACGTGCTCGACTGCTTGCACGGTGCCAGATATTCCTCTTCGATCGACCTGCGCTCAGGATACTGGCAAATCGCTGTGGACGACCAAGACCGAGAGAACACCGCCTTCGTGAGTCCTGATGGCCTCTATCAATTTGAAGTGATGCCTTTTGGCCTATTAACGTTCCTGCTACTTTCGAGCGCCTGACGGACTCTCTCCTTCGAGGCATCAAGTGGTTCATATACATTGCTACTTGGACGATTAGACTATTGGAAACCACCTCACTCCTCTCCATCGTGCTTGACATTTGTCGCCGTGCTCGTCTTCAGCTTAACTCGTCGAATGTCGCTTTGGGCACCGTCAAATCTGCGTACTCGGCCACCTTGTTGACGCTGCGGGCGTGCAGCCAGACTCCGACAAAGCACGCGCGGTTAGTCATCCTTACTCCGCGGTCGTCCAAGGACGTTCGCAGTTTTCTTGGCCTATGCTCGTACTTCCGCAGTTTTGTCCAGAACTTCGCGGTATAGCCCGCCCTCTCACTGGCTTACTCAAGAAGGACGTCATTTTCACTTGGGTTGGTGAACAAGCGGACGCATTTTCATCGCTCGTTGCCATCCTAACGAACCCACCTGTTTAGCAAATTTCGACCCGTTAGCCAGCAAGGACGTTCGTACTAGTGCTTGCAAATATCCGTCAAACCGGATATCCGGTTTAACCGGAGGGAAGTGAATCCGGTCTCGAAAACCGGTTAACCGGTTATCCGGTTTTCAAGAAACAGATATTCTGGAAACCGGAATAAATAACCGGTTAGCCGGATAATCGAATATTCGGACACGAATATTTGGTGACGGTAGTAGCTTATCCCAATTTTGAGTTCTTTTGCATGTATCCCGATGCCACATGCGCATATCATTCATTCATCGCTTCTAATGTGATGTTTATCAGACGGCTCAAAATGTGCCCGTGCATTTTCCGCGCAATACTTATATCCACTGTTACAGTTTGGGACGAAGCATCGGCGCCCCATTTTCGATAATCAGTGAAAGCATCCACAGCGAGGAGGAGGAAAAAACATTTATTAGACTTACATCGTAGAGGAGCAGTGGAGGAACTGCAGAACTATTCTGACTGCGCAAAGTGAGCGGCAGACTCTGCTCTACTCTCCTGTTCCGTCTGTCCACGTCTCACCAAACTTGCAGCAGAAATATAATGAAATTTTGTTTCCCCGCACAATAGCTATGTATCGCATACTCCGATCGGCGCATTTTGTGGCGCATGACTATAAAGTAGAACAAATTCACGTTTTTCGTTATGTCAGAAAACGTGAAAAGCACCATGTCCAGTTTTTTATAGGCACATGGTTAGGGTTGCAGATTGTCTGCTCTTTCGATACGAACTTGGCTACGATCACAGATTGTCTGATCTGTCAAGTGCGCTAGTTTCTTTCTCTTATTGCTGCATAAAAAGCATGTGATCCTGAGTTTAAATATTAAAAAAAATGTTTGTACCAAAACGGTCTACAGGTCTTCTATTCCTTGAGTGCAAACCGCACTGGCGCAAAACTTTCCGTGGCATCCGACAACCCAGCGCAAGCGGCCAGTAGCAGAGGCCACCGGGCGCCGCTCAAGGGGGATTTTTTTTCCCTTCCATGATCGCGGCTCCACTCGCTCCGCTCCGACCGCGAGGGAAGTAGTTCTTTTGCGGCGCCGCTAGTAGTATTTCTTTGCCGCGCCAACGTTCGCCACCCGCGTTAGCACGTCTGAAGCTGCGGGTCTCCTCCTCGCCCAGCGTGGCATTATCACGACAAGTGCTCGCGCTGGAGCCGGCCCATAGTTTCACCTCCTGTTATTCTTTCTCCGTGCTCGCTGTTCAGTAACGCACGTAAAAGTAATCAGCTCGTATAATATGACTATACTTGGACCATACTTCTGATCAGTCACGTTAACGCATTTACACCAAGATCAAAGGCAGCCAGATCTAAAGCTGTATGCTAATTAACTTTGCCAATTTGTCCAGCTGGTAGCAGTGGTTTGAGTTCAGAAATAACACATCTATATATGCACAAACACCAATGTAAATTCCAAGTGAATGGCTAAATACTACGAATTATGCGGCTGTTCAGAATCCCAAATAAACAAAAAGGATGTGACTGATCCTCATATACAAAGCAAAGTGGCCCTCATATACAACAAGGGCAGCGAATCCGCTTATTACGTAAAGAAAATTTGCTTTTAAATCTACCTATTTTATTTTTTGCAGGAGATGTCTACTTAGTGCTGTTTTTACCTTCTTATATAAGCCGACATTTTGTTCCTAAAATTGACCCAAGACGGTACAATGTCAGTATCACGAAAAAGTGGTGACTGCTTTCTTTTTCAAGAACTTGCGGTTGCGATGGAAATTGTGTAAGGTGTAAAAAATTCTGTTTGTAGCACTAAAGAAACATAAAATGTAGTGTTTTAAATACCTTCTTGGGGTAAAATCTCAAGCGTGAATGCTATCTTCGCTCGAACATATTCTCGGAGCGCACACAAATGCTCAACTAGAAGAAAGGTGCAAGCCGCCTGGTTCTGTGATATAGCCTCCTTCCTTCAACAGACATAATTATAGGATGAAAAGTACTCGCAAACTCTAAGATATCGTGAGAAGTATAGAATATTTATTTATTCCACATCTGTAATTTTTTAGACATTCATATACGCCCTATTTTGATACAAGAACACGAGGGAGCTAACATTTTCCGGTAAAAGGCAGCTTTTATTGGCAGTGATTATACTTCCGGCAGTTGAAAATACCCGCTCCGAACTTGCGGATGAGGATGGGATGCACATGTATTTTTTTGCAAGTTCCGCCACCAGGGGAAATTTGGACTCATTGTCCTTCCACCATTTAAGTGCATCCAAGTTGTGTCCCACCTGGGGCTCCGAGAGGTATGCATCAAATTGAGCTGACAGGTCACTGACGCGCGGCTGTTCATTAAACAGTATGTCTAGTGCAGTTGCTTCGGTTTGGGTAGTGCCCATCCCACTTTCATCAAACGAAGAAGTGACGTCGTTCAACATTTCTCTAACATTAGTACGGATTGCCTCCCTGGCATCCGGTTCCTCAAACCGGAGCCCTTTCTACCTCGGATCGAGAAAAGATGCCCTCTGGCGTGCAGACACCGAGCTCTGCTGGGCGTCCCAGTCCAAGGAGAATCGCCGAGATATCTCCATCCGAACCACTTCTTTGAAATCATCGACTTGAAAGTCATCCATGCTGTGATGCTCTAGTTTCTTCATTACTGCTTTCATTACTGGCCGAACCATGGAGACAGGGGACATCGTGTCGCTGCAGAGAATGGTAGTTGCAAAATGAAGAGGCTCAAGGACTTCGCAAAGTTCACTGATTACGTTCCATTCTTGCTGAGTGATCTCGAGGTTCTGCGCAGTTTTTGCTGTGACAATTGTTCGGTCAACAAAAACACTTTGTATGGCAGACCGATGCTTGATGAGCTTTGTGAGCATCTGGTAAGTCGAGCTCCATCTTGTCGGGCAGCTTTGCGTGAGGCGCTCTATGGGTAAGCCGAGTAGCTCCTGTCGCCTACTCAACTCGTCACTGGTGATGGTCGATTGCCTGAAATGTGAAATGTGCAACCAATCTTCCGCTTCTCTGGCAGAGTTTCTCGATCTCTTTGCTAGACAGGGCTTTTTTGATGCTCAGATGGAGACTGTGAGCAGAACAGGTGACATCATTTGTCTCTAAAATACCTTCCAGCGCATTCACAGCGTTAATGCTATTAGGTGCGTTATCAGTGACTACAGCCGTGACCTTGCCGTCCAACTTCCATCCCGAGATTACGTCCTGCATTCGCTGCATGATGTTTTCTCCTGTGTGGCGCTCTGGCATCTCCTCCGTTTTAGTCATTTTCCAAATTAACTCGGAATCGATTATGTAAAATAATTGTACTCAATATAATGTATGCTGCATGCAAATACGAATGGAAGTGGTTCAAACGATTTCTTTTTGGCAGCATTAACAAAAATTGACATCAATTTGGTCTACACCATTGTATCGTCACAGACGACGAAAAGCAGCGGTTAAGTGTGTTTTGAACACTGAAAGTTGTCAGAAAAATCTAGCATGAAGCTTCAACACGCGAGCCTATGACGACATTTTACACGTTCACCTATGTGGTTCAGTCAATAAAAACAGTTCTTACATCAACGAATCTAAGTAGACGGCTACTTTCTACACGTACAGGGAGGTCCTGCCTTTAGCATCTAACTGTCATATGAAAACTAAAAATGGGTTTTTCATGCCTAACGTGCTATTTCGTAACTAGAACTGACTTGAAGCGTATATATGTCGTGGAGGGTCGTCGAGTCTCACGAGGTTAAAGCACGCTCGTGCGGCGCACGATATTTGGCAGATAAGAACTATTGCGGAAGCTCGATCTAATTAATTGCTTGTAATCAATTATATTTTTCGAGTTCTGTAAGTGATTGATTAATTTTTACTAGGTAATGGTCGCTGTAATTCAATTAAACAGTCACATTTCTGAAGAAGAGTTATAACAGGCTCTCGGAGCACATAACTTGAACTATACTAGAACGCCCGCGGTTGTGCCACCAGCAGCCTTGTGGTTGCACATTTTCGGAAAGGCAAACCAGGGCGCTCTGTATACGTTGCCTAATCCTAACGCTCATCCACCACATGTTGGACGACCAACTGAACCGGCGCTTTGATGATTTGATAGCGGTCACTACATCACCTTTTCATTAGCCCTACCGAGAGCACCTACTCCGAAGGAGTCCGAGTTCTAACACCTATAAAGAGCGGCGCTTCATAGAGGATGCAGACACAAACACCGCGGCTCTGCAACCAGCGTCTCGTGCCCAAGGTGTTTCGTATACGTTACAAAGAGCCCTTCTCTCTTGCGTGCACATGGAGAGAGTTTTCAGTGTTAGTGCTGATGATTTAAAAAATGGAGTGAGAATGACAGACATAAATGTTCAAGTGTACTTGCAGAGTGACGATAAACAAGGTGTGCAGGGCCGCAAAGGACGCAGTGAAATAGCTAGGTGAGCCTCGTGTATTTACTATATGCGTGCAATGTTAATAAAAATTGGGGCGAACGTAACGTGGAAATAAAATACTATCTTTCAATAACGTGTCAAAAACATTGACGGGGGTGTAATTGGCGACTGCAATCCGTTACGTTTTTGAAGGAAGTAAATCCACTTGTAACCGGCAACTTAATTTTTTGTGACGTGTAAAAATCTGACACAGTGTCACTACTATAGTGCAGTTTTACAGAGTGCAGCAATTCTGAAAGATAAAATTCAGAAAGGAAAGGTAAGGAGGTTAACCAGAGCAATATCGGGCTCGCGCGAGCAGTTACAAAAAAAAAATAAAGCCTGCAGATCCCATGCCCGGTGGGGAATCGGCGTTATGCGAAACAGTGTGGCAGCGAAGCAGTGCCTACGAGATTAATGAAACGACCATGAAAGCACCAAGGCATAGGCGGCAGTTATGTCCTACATGACAGGATGTCATGACATTTGACCTATCATTTGTGTCCGAACCCATTCGAGTAGCTTTCGAGTGTTAATCTTTTTTCGTTGAGTCATTGCCATTTTTGCTGGGTCATGCTAATGAATATGACTTCTACCATCATCCTTTAGTGTTTCCTTCACTTAGTACCCGTGTCCGAATCCATGTCAGAGGTTTTTGAGTGTTAATCATTTTTCGCTGAGTAATTGTTTTTGCTGAGTCATGGTCATGATGACTTCTACCATCATCCTTTAGTTTTTCTTTCCCTTAATGCCCACATCCGAACCCATTCCAGCAGTTTTTGAGTGTTATTCTTTTCCCTAAGTCATTGTCATTTTTTGCTGACTCAAGGTCATTATTGAGTTATTATTGTATACTACTATCATTATCGCTACTATCATAACCGTACTTTCACCCATTACCATCATTAATTCTCGATTCGTAGCCACGTCGGGTATTTTTTTTTACCCATGAGAGCACCAAGACGTAGACGGCTGTTTTATGACCTACATGACACGCATGTCATGACATTCATGTCATGCCATACATTTATGTTCATCATACACTCTTGTCATAGCATGCCAATTTTGCTACCTTGCCAAGTTAACGAAACGAACATGAGAGCCCCAAGACGTGGGCGGCTATACAGATACTCTCAAAGTTGTAAACGTTTACCAAAAAATGTTTCGCATTTAATAGCTACAAATATAAGAATACTAGAGAATAAGAGACGTAATTTCGGCACAAGTACAGAAGAACAAATATCCGGCTATCCGAATATCCGATACGATACGATTCGGATACTATTAACCGAATAACCAACCGAATAACCGATCACTCCGGTTATCCGGTTTTCAAATTCGAATAACCGGTGAATCGAATAACCGGATAACCGGTTTTTCCGCAAAACCGGTTTGATGTTGCGGCACTAGTTCGTACCGATACCAGTGGCCACGATATAGGCGCCTTCCTCGCACAACAGCAGCACGGCCTACACCGCGTGATCGCCTACGAAAGCCGCCTTCTGTCGCCTCTGGAGAAAAATTACTCAATCACAGAATTACTCCATTCCGACTGTAACCCTTTGGCAATCAATTCTCACTTATTACAGTTATTTACAGTTATCTCAGTTATTCAATGACCCCATTGGTCGCCGAGGCTGTAGGGCACTACCCTTGCAAGAATACACTTTGACAGGGAAACTGTTTTTGAGGACACTGTGCCGTCGTTGTCGGTTCACTACAAACCACGTGACATAGAGGAGAGGAAACGAGCTCAAGCCTGTGAGAATGCTGTGACATGGTGCACATGAACAGGATAATAGGGAGGGGGGTAGACGTTAGTCGCGCCGTTCAATACTCGCGTTGGAGGGGGAGACCGTGAGGCGCGAACCAATGGCGGTGTACGAGAAAAGTAGCTCAATGGAAGCGTGGCTTGTGAGAGTTCGCGTTAGCGTTGGTTGTGTATAATGAGCGTTGGTCATGGACTCTTGTCTGGGAACATCGTAGTAAAAAAGCGTGAGGAACATGCTAGGAACGCCGTCGCCCGTGGAAGCCGACGCGTCCCATCCCCCGCAAGTGCCGCCGTTCGGGCCAGCCAAGCGGCCGCGAATGCAAGTACGGCTCGGACGGTTGCTCCCATTGCAGCCGGCCTGGCGCAGCCGGCTGTACCTTTTTCTTTAAAGCATGGTCACCACGCAAAGCACGCAAAAGCGAAAATGAGGGGAAATAATGGTGAAACAAAAGATTTACGATGTACACTGCTTGTGCACTTTGACTTGCATAGTGTAACACTCGGTGTAACTAACACAGCGCCGCTGTTCCACCATCTTCACGGAGTGGAATGGGCAGTGATTTTAACAGCGAAGCTGTTTAGGCGAGTCATAAAACTTGCGCGTTTCACGAAAAGCCAGCCGCACCGTAGCTATGGCAACCAGCGACGCTGCAGCTGCCTGCCACTCCGTAGCCTAGCAACCACCTCGGGGACCGTCGCGCGCTATGCTAGGGAGAAAGAGAAAATGAGAGCGAGAGAGAGTGCACCCGTAGCGCGCTATGCTCGGGAGAGAGAAAGAGAATATGAGAGCTAGAGAGAGAGAAACAATTTGTAGCAGCACCAACGAGGCAACGCGCAGAGGTGCTGCCGACGCCAATCGGCCACAAGTTGGTAGCTAATTTCCCACCAACTGTGCTCTGATGTAGCCGATTTCATTGTTCACGATGTCATCCTGCACCACGGTGCTCCTCATAGATTAATCACGGACCGCGGCTGCTGCTTCCTGTCTAATGTCGTCGACGACATTCTTCGTTCTTGCTCGACCAATCATAAGTTCACCACAGCGTACCATCTGCAGACAAACGGCCCCACAAACTGCCTCAACCATAGCCTCACAGATATACTTGCAGTGTACGTGTGAGTACCACCAGGACTGGGACATCAACCTGCCTTTTGTGACCTTCGCCTACAATTCTTCGCGTCACGACACAGCTGGCTACTCGCCTTTCTATGTACTGTTTGGCTACGACCTACCATTGCCCATGAGCACCATACTCAATCCTCGCAGAGACGCGTCCACTGCCTATAATCGTGATGCTCTTGTCCGTGCTGACATCGCCCGCCAGGTTTCCCGCGATCGCTTATCGGCTTAATGTCTCTATGACCACCGACACCAGAAGGTGAACTTTTTTCGAGGATCGCTCGTCTTGCTGTGGTTGCCGCCAAGTCACGTGGGCCTATGTGAAAAACTTCTGTCAGGTTATGTTGGCCCTTACCGCGTAATACGCCATGTCAATAATGTGGCCTATGAGAGCGCTGCGCTGAATCCTTAGTCAGCATCTGCAACAACCACGAGTGACATAGTCCATGTCTCGCGCCTTAAACCGTACCACTCTGACCCGAGCCCTAATTTCACTGGGACGGCACTTTTACCGCCGGCGTGTGATGTCACGGACCGCGATCTTGTTGTGGTCGGTGCTTGAACTATGATGGCGACGACGGTGCGGCTGTCTGGTGTGCGCGCACTAGCTATACCACTGCTGCAGTGTTGTATGCCTTCCCTTGTCAATATATACTCTGTATATAGATTCTCCCCGTAACAATATACTTATTTGTGACCTCGACACTAAGCTGTCACTGGAGTGTTTGTTGCGCAGGGTTAGATTTTTTAAGTGAAACAAAACTATTACCCTATTAATATTTGTAACTTTAATCTACCTATCTGATCAGCACTAATTTCACTCAATTGATTCTCCAAATCGTTTATGAACATTATCTTTCTCCTCACTTTGATTTTAATCTCTTTTCGAATGTTCCTTCGGTTAGTCTGACTGCTCGCTTGCATACTATCATTGTTAGACCGGTATTCCCTTTTGTTTTTCTGTTTAATTTGACTTTCTCTTCTTCATACGAGAATTTTTTATCCTACCTACTGGTGCTCAATTGGTCACCTAGCTCGGTATAACGTAAAACTTTTCCAATCTGTTTTTATTGCAAATCGGCCATTAGCTCTCCGTGATAGGTCAAAACGGCTCTAGCTTTGCCCATGTGGGTGGCTGTCACGCCCATATGGGCAGACCTACGAAAATGTTGCATTTTCCTTGCGCAAGGAACAAGGAACGGCTATCGAAATTGGCAGTAACAGCCTGTACAGCGCCCCGGGTTGGTGGCTCACTTAACACTTTTTTTGAAGATAAAGTACCAATCGAGGGGGAAAAGTCGTTTTGGCACTTGAAGGCAAACTATTCAATATGGACAACTTTTTCTTTCTTATAGGGGCGTAAGTGTCAGTGGCGGGGCGAAAGCGCATCAACCATGTCTGTGCGAGACATGTAATTGCTAACTAAAACTGCGGATAAGTGTTGACATGGTAAATTATTCACATTGTCATGTTTCGGCGTGGCGTAGTGGCGGAGTACGGGGCTTGTGACCTCGAAGTCAGATAATCGCTTTCTGGTGGTGGTAAATTTCGTTTTTAGGTTAACACTTTTCTTTTTTATTGCACAAAATGGCTCTCTGTTGTTTTCTTTATTTAAAGAAATATATTAGGTAGCCAGGCACCGCGTTCCTCTCGCTCTAGAGCTGCTTTAAGCACCAGTACCCAACGCCTTCCAGTATGCCATGCTAGTCGGGCGCTCCAGCATCCAGTGCTCGACACTGTGATAATAAGGCCGCATGGTACTGGATACTGGGTTTTGCAGTAGGGATACTGATCTTACAGCTAGCGAGAGACTTTTGGTGTAAATTTGCAGTCACGCTCGCTCGCTATTCGTAGTGGGCCCGCTTGATTCGCAGAAGGTGTGTGTGCCCGCAAGAGTACAGAGATGACAGCCCCCCTTCTGTGGACGACGAATGCCCTTCTCGGCTCGAGCCTCCGCATTCGAATGTGATTGGGACTCTTACGCTTGCCTCAATCTCTTTCGCTTGCGCTCCCTATAGAGAGGGAGACGTTCCGCATTAATCAACAAGGTTCACTACCCCTCTCTCTGGCGGCCGAAGTCCCTTCACGCAATTTTAGGTCAATATAAGTTGAACGTGCTGATTGCGTGGAGCAGAAGTAGAACACCGGGCTTCTAATCCGAATGTCGTAGGTTCGAATCCTTTTCCAGTCCACCATATTTTCAGGATTGGAGTCGCGCCTGACACCGGCAAAAAAATTGCCGGGCGCTAGTGGGGCTATACTAGTCAAGGTGCAATCAAATTAGGAAGGCCCACTAAGCTTCAACAAAGGCACTTTATAACCAGAACAGGAATTGGCCTCCCTGGTGCAGTACCCAACCACTACCTCCCTCATGACCCCTCCAATTAACCCAAGGCCCTCAGGCGCCAGCGGCTGCGGAGCACCTGACCAAGGCAGTGGTCAGACCTGTGACGTGGCAGAGGGTGCTAAGAATCTATGGATCCGGACAGGCCGCCACTAGAGACTGATCCTGGCAACGTTCACCATGCGATCGCCCTCGAGTGCGGCTACCTTAGCAGGGCTGTTTGAGGAATTATCAGCATTGCCTGGGATATTATTGGCCCTAGTTAGGTAAAAGAACTGGTGAGGCTTATACAGTCCTGACTAACGACCACGTTCTCTGCTACAGAGGTCTTTCAGATAGGATTCGAGTCCACAAGGACATAGCGGGCAACAATGATGAATTCTACAGCGTTAATGAGAGGGTAGCAGTTGTAATAAAGTTGAATAGGAAGTATAGAATGAAGGTAGTACAAGCTTACGCACCTACCTCCACTCACAATGATGAAGAAATATAAGAGTTTTATGACGATGTGGAATTAGCGATGAGAAAGGTGCAAACTCAGTATACTGTAGTCATGGGCGACTTCTATGCAAAAGTGGGGGAAAAGCAGGTTGGTGAGCAAGCAATTGGCAACTACGGCATCGATTCTAGAGAGAGAGAGAATAAACTTTAATAAAAAGAGCACGCGAGCGTAGGTAGCTCCTCCGCTCTGCAGTGGGTGGTCCCCTCAGTCCAGGAGTCCAGCGGCCTCAGCTGCCCTTCTCGGTCGGTTGACCAGGTTGAGCTGGTCCGTCGAGTCGGAGCTGGACAGCGCTGCCTCCCACTGCCGTGTGGTGGGGTGTGTTATGGGTGTTAGCTGTGGTGTGTTTGCGCAAGCCCATACCATGTGGTAAAGTGTTGCACATTGATCACAGTGTGGACATTTATAGGAATACAGCGCAGGGTCTATGGCGTGGTAAAGACTCAAATGTGGATATGTGTTTGTTTGGAGTTTTCGCCATATTACGGCCTCCTCTCGCGTCAGAAAATTATGAGGTGGGGGTAGTGTTCTTCGTGAAAGGCGATAGTGTTGTAGGATGTGAGTGTAGGTTAATGGTATGGGCTCTGGTTGGAACTTCTCGGCGCGGTCATCTCGCGGCTCCCGGTGTGCATGCGCTCGGGCGTAGGCGTGTGCCTGCTGATTGCCGCGTAAGGACTCATGCCCCGGAGTCCACACGATTTGTATGTATGGCGGCAGCTGGTGCGCTCCATTCAGAATGCTATGTGCAGCCCTGGAAATTTTGGCCCTGGAGTAACTTCTGCATGCCGTCTGAGAGTCCGTCAGAACTATGACGCAATCCCACTGCGGTCTCGTCGTGATGGCTAACGCCATCGCTAGTTCCTCTGCCTCCGCAGCGCAAATTCTGGAAACCGACGATGCAATTATTTCGGTCCCGTGATTGTCGACTATGCTGGTGACGAATGCGGTGGTTCTTGCAGTGCTGGCCGCGTCTACGTACAAGACATTGGGGTGGTTTCCATACTTTCTCGCGAGCGCCTGCGCTCGGGCTTGTCTCCGTCCGATGTGGAAGTTTGGGTGCATGTTCCTGGGAATAGGTGAGACGTGCATAGTTTCTTGTTTTAGTGTGTGGCTTTTGGTCAGTGCGCTGGTCTTCCGTACGGAATATCCAAGACGTTCCAAGACGCAGCGTCCCGCTATTGTGCGTAGTAGTCTTTCCTTCTGGCTTACCAGGTGGGATGCAAGAGGAAAGATGTTAGTAGAATTCGCGGAAAGGAATAGGCTCCGAATAATGAATACCTTCTTCAGAAAGCGCAGCAACAGAAAGTGGACCTGGAAAAGCCCTAATGGAGAAACAAGGAATGAAAGACATTTCATACTCTCTGCCGATCCAAGCATAGTGCAGGATGTAGAAGTGTTAGGTAAGTTTAAGTGCAGTGACCATAGGTTAGTGAGGTCTAGGATTTCTCTCAATTTGAAGAGAGAGAGTGTGTGAAATTAGTCAAGAGGAAACAGGCCAACCTAGAGGCAGTAAGGGTAAAAGCAGACCAATTCAGGCTGGTGATTGCAAACAAATATGCAGCTTTAGAAAAGGAAGATATAGACAACATAGAGGTAATGAATGAAACTATAACTAAGTTGATCTCAGAAGCAGCAATTGAAGTGGGAGGTAGGGCACCAAGGTAACCAGTAGGTAAGCTCTCCCAAGAAACAAAGGACCTAATAAAGAAACGACAGAAGATGAAAATGTCCAACTCAAGTGATCAGATAGAATTCGCTGAACTGTCAAAACTAATCAACAAGAAAAAAGTAAGGGATATTCGAAATTATAACGTGGGAAAGATTGAGGAAGCCGTAAAATATGGACGCAGCATTAAATCAGTAAGAAGAAAGCTTGGCATAGGACAAGGCAAGATGTATCCACTGAAAGATAAGCATGGTAATATCACCAGCAATTTCGATGACATAGTAAAAGCAGCGGAAGAATTCTATACTGACCTGTACAGTGCCCAAAACAGCCAAGCTACTTTCATTCAAAATAGTGATGAACCGGATACAGGGGCTCCTTCTATAACTAGCGCTGAACTTAGAAGGGCCTTGAAAGACATGACCAGGGGAAAAGCTGCTGGAGAAGATGGAATAACAGTAGATTTAATCAAAGATGGAGGAGATATCATGCATGAAACGCTTGTGGCCCTTTATACGCAATGCCTCACAACTTCATGTGTACCAGAGAGCTGGAAGAACGCCAACATTATACTAATGCATAAGAAGGGAGACGTTACAGAACTCAAGAATTATAGACCCGTTAGCTTGCTTTCAGTATTGTATAAAATATTCACCAAGATAATTTCGAATACTTGACTTCAGTCAACCAAGAGAACAGGCTGGCTTCAGGAAGGGATATTCTACGATGGATCATATCCATGTCATAAATCAGGTAATCGAGAAATCTGCGGAGTACAATCAACCTCTCTACATGGCTTTCATAGATTATGAAAAGGCATTTCATTCAGTAGAGATACCAGCAGTCATAGAGGCATTGCGTAATAAAGGAGTACAGGAGGCATACGTGAATATCTTAGCAAACATCTACAAGGATTCCACAGCTACCTTGGTTCTCCACAAGAAAAGTAGAAAGTTACCTATCAAGAAAGGGGTCAGGCAAGGAGACACAATCTCTCCAATGCTATTGACTGCATGCTTAGAAGAAGTATTCAAGCTCTTAGACTGGGAAGGCTTAGGAGTGAGGATCAACGGCGAATATCTCAGCAACCTTCGGTTTCCGGATGACATTGTCCTATTCAGCAACAATGGAGACGAATTACAACAAATGATTGAGGACCTTAATCGAGAAAGTGTAAGAATTGGGTTGAAGATGAATATGCAGAAGACAAAGATAATGTTCAATAGCCTGGCAAGGAAGAAAGAATTCAGGATCGCCAGTCAGCCTATAGAGTCTATAAAGGAGTACGTTTATCTAGGTCAATTACTCACAGGGGACCCTGATCACGAGAAAGAAATTTACAGAAGAATAAAATTGGGTTTGAGTGCATACGGCAGGCATTACCAAATCCTGACTGGGAGCTTACCACTGTCGTTGAAAAGAAAAGTGTACAATCATTGCATTCTACCGGTGCTAATATATGGCGCAGACACGTCGAGGTTAACAAAGAAGCTCGAGAACAAGTTAAGGACCGCACAAAGAGCGATGGAACGAAACATCTTAGGACTAACGTTAAGAGACAGGAAGAGAGCGGTGTGGATCAGAGAACAAACGAGGATAGCCGATATTCTAGTTGACATTAAGCGGAAGAAATGGAGCTGGGCAGGCCATGTAATACGTAGGATGGATAACCGGTGGACCATTAGGGTTACAGAATGGATACCAAGAGAAGGGAAGCGCAGTCGAGGTCGGCAGAAAACCAGATGGGATGATGAAGTTAGGAAATTTGCAGGCGCAAGTCGGAATACGCTAGCGCAAGACAGCGGTAATTGGAGATCGCAGGGAGAGGCCTTCGTCCTGCAGTGCACATAAAATATAGGCTGATAATGATGATGATGACAGGATGTAGAATTGTTAGATAGGGTGCAGTGCAGTTACCATAGGTGTGTGAGGTCTACGAGTTCTCATAATTTGAAGAGAGAAAGAGCAAAATTAGTCAAGAAAAAACAGGCCAACCTAGACGCAGTAGGGGTAAAAGCAGACCAATTCAGGCTGGTGCTCAGAAACAAATATGCAGCTTTAGAAGAGGAAGATGAAGATAAAATAGAGGTAATGAATGAAACCATAAACTGGGCTGATCTCAGAAGGAGCAATTGAAGTGGGAGGTAAGGCACCAAGGCAACCAGTAGATAAGCTCTCCCAAGTAACAAAGGACCTAATAAAGTAACCACACAGCATTAAAGTGTCAAACTCTAGAGATCAGATAGAATTCGCTGAACTGTCAAAATTGATCAACAATAAGAAAATAAGGGATATTCGAAATAATAGCGTGGGAAATATTGAGAAGGCCGTAAAATAAGGACGCAGCATGGTCAGTCAGAAGAAAACTTGACATAGGAGAGGGTAAGATGTATTCACTGAAAGATAAGCAGAGTAATATCAGCAATTTCGATCGCACAGTAAAAACAGCGGAAGAATTCTTTAGTGACCTGTACAGTGCCCAGAGCAGTCAGGGTAATTTAATTCGAAGTAGTGATGAGCAGGATAGAGAGGATCCTTCTATAACTAGCGATGAAGTTAGAAGGGCGTTGCAATACATGATCCGTGAAAAGTGTCTGGAGAAGATGGAATAACAGTCGATGTAATAAAAGACAGAGGAGATATCATGCTTCAAAAGCTCGCGGCCCTTTATACGCAATGCCTCACGGCTTCAAGTGCACCAGAGAACTGTAATAATGCCAACATTATAGTAATCCATAAGAAGGGAGACGTTAAAGAATTAAAAGATTATTGGTCCATTAGCTTGCTTTCAGTACTGTATAAAATATTCACCAAAATAATTTTCAACAGAATCAGGAAAACACGAATTCAACCAACCAAGAGAACAGGCTGGATTCAGGAAGGGATACTCTACAATGGATCACACCCATACCATGAATCAGGTAATCGAGAAATATGCGGAGTACAATAAACCTCTTTATATGGCTTTCATAGAATATGAAAAGGCATTTAATTCAGTATAGATACCAGTTGTCATGGGGGTGTTGTGTAATCAAGGAGTACCGTAGGCATACGTGAATATCTTGGGAAATATCTACAAAAGATTCCACAGCTACATTGGTTCTCCAAAAGAAAAGTAGAAAGTTACCTATCAAGAAAGGGGTCAGGCAAGGAGACACAATCTCTCCAATGCTATTCACTACATGCTTAGAAGTATTCCAGCTCTTAGGCTGGGAAGGCTTATCAGATAGGATCAACGGCGAATATCTCAGCAACCTTCAGTTTTCAGATGACATTGTCCTCAAATCAGCAAATGATTGAGGACCTTAATCGAGAAAGTGTAAGAATTAGGTTGAAGATGAATATGCAGAAGACAAAGATAATGTTCAATAGCCTGGCAAGGAAGAAAGAATTCAGGATCGCCAGTCAGCCTATAGAGTCTATAAAGGAGTACGTTTATCTAGGTCAATTACTCACAGGGGACCCTGATCACGAGAAAGAAATTTACAGAAGAATAAAATTGGGTTGGAGTGCATACGGCAGGCATTGCCAAATCCTGACTGGGAGCTTACCATTGTCGTTGAAAAGAAAAGTCTACAATCATTGCATTCTACCGGTGCTAACATATGGGGCAGAAATTTGGAGATTAACAAATTGCCTCGAGAACAAGGTAGCGACCGCACAAATCGCATGGAACTAAAAATGTTAGGCCTAACCGTAAGAGACAGTAAGAGAGAGGTGTGGATCTGAGAGGAAACGGGGATAGCTGATATTCTAATTGACATCAACAGGAAAAAATGAAGCTGAGCAGGCCATGTAATGCATAGGATGGATAACCGGTGGACCATTAGAGTTACAGCATGGATACCAAGAGAAGGGAAGCGCAAGTCGAGGACGGCAGAAAACTAGGTGGGGCCATGAAGCTAGGAAATTTGCAGGCGCAAGTTGGAATCAGCTAGCGCAAGAGAGGGGTAGTTGGAGATCGCAGGGAGAGTCCTTCGTCCTGCAGTGGACATAAATATAGGCTGATGACAATCAGTTGAACACAAGGGCGCCATAGCCGTGAAAGAGTGAAATGTCTTCAACAAATTGCCCACTTGTAGGTCTTGTACCTTCTAATGAGCAGTAGATTGGGTTCGATGAAATATACCTACTATGGCCAAACCACTACTGCTCGGATCGACAAACCTACTGCTGAGCCAACGTTGGCAAGGAGCCAACTGCTGAGCCAGGCTAAATTTAGCTCCGATTGCATCATGTATGGCGCAGCAACAACTCCATCTACCCATGCGACGCATTCGTGAGTGAGCATTGCTTTCTATCCTCTACAGAACTGCACTAAAGTAATATGCGTGGGTGCCATGGGTGCAAAGATAAGAGGCACTAAAGTTGTCATTTATGGGATATATAGGCACCAAGTGAAATATCTTGGGAAATATCTACAAAGATTCCACAGCTACATTGGTTCTCCAAAAGAAAAGTAGAAAGTTACCTATCAAGAAAGGGGTCAGGCAAGGAGACACAATCTCTCCAATGCTATTCACTACATGCTTAGAAGTATTCCAGCTCTTAGGCTGGGAAGGCTTATCAGATAGGATCAACAGCGAATATCTCAGCAACCTTCGGTTTTCAGATGGCATTGTCAGCAAATGATTGAGGACCTTAATCGAGAAAGTGTAAGAATTGGGTTGAAGATGAATATGCAGAAGACAAAGATAATGTTCAATAGCCTGGCAAGGGAACAAGAATTCAGGATCGCCAGTCAACCTCTAGAGTCTGTAAAGGAGTACGTTTATCTAGGTCAATTACTCACAGGGTACCCTGATCACGAGAAAGAAATTTACAGAAGAATAAAATTGGGTTGGAGTGTATACGGCAGGCATTGCCAAATCCTGACTTGGGAGCTTACCATTGTCGTTTTGCACAAAAGGTTTGTGACACATGACCAAACGCACCTTCCACGTTCGAACTCACGCATATCGTAGAAGGAATACGCTGTGTTTGCTGAGTTAGTCTTCTCGGTCGTATTTATTGCACCGCGGCAACACCGTTGCTTGGCGGAAGCCCGGCTCCAACCGACAACGCTCAGCATATTCGGGGCAGCAAAGCGAAATACGTGCCGACCCAACTAGACACTAATTTTGAAACCCAGTGCCGTTGGCCATGTACAGACTCAATAAAGTAAAGAAAGCTTCCGCTGTGCATCTGAGTAGTTTTATGGTTTTCTAAGGACCACAGCCCGCTAACAACTGTTTTGTACAATACATTTTATTTTACCAATAGAACGGAATGACGAAAATTGCGCAGGTTACCACATTTATCCCAAATTGGTGTGAAGACACCACGAAAATATAGTGAAAGCAGTGACAAAGAAAAGCCATATCACTACTTTTGGGTTGCGTGTAGTGCCTTTTTTTACTGGTATTATATTGTGTACAGAAAAGGAACACTCAATCAACGCCCTCCAAAGTTAGCGGCACGTGCTTGTACTCGGCAATGACCAGTGACTTAACCCTCTCGAACTGCAGAATGTTCGTCAAAACGTCACCGGCTTCACCAGTCACCGAAACATTAGCGTCATCAAAATGTGACAACGCACATAGAGATATATATACGGGGTGGTCAAAGTTAGGTTTCCAGAACGCTTTAAAATTGCTGTTCGCAGATAACATAGTTATGTATAACATAGTTATCTGCGACAGGCGTGCGAGCGCGCGCGCGCGCGTGTGTGTGTGTGGAGGGGGGGGGGGGTGGAGGTGCGTGTGTGTGTGTGTTTGTAGAGCGCATACCCAGGGCCACTAGGTCTGTGTGTTAAGAGATCCGCATGCCCCTCGGGAGGAGCGAGCGCAATTTGCATCTCTGTGAAATCTAAGTTTATTTATCTAGGCTCGGACTGCGCCTTAAGTTCCTTCGGGAATAATAAATGGTATTTTGCTCCATATACACAAACGTACTTTCACAAAAGCAGGTTGCATACAAACTAGCAACATGTTCACGCTGGTTTTCAAGACTAGTCACTTTGACAAGCTGGCATCCCAGCAATATCTCTGTCGAGAAACGGTTCCGCGCTTGGCAGGCTACATACTTGTCTACACCAACATTATATTACAAAAAACTAACGCAGGGGATTTATGAAATCAATATCGGGAATAATATTCCAACACTTGAAGCTCCGAAAAACGGCGGGTGTCATTGCCTCAGAAATTCCTTTTCAAAATTAGTGTCTAGTTGGGCCGGCACGTATTTCGCTTTGCTGCCCCGAATATGCTGATCGTTGTGGTTGGAGCCGCGCTTCCGCCAAGCAACGGTGTTGCCTCGGTGCAATAAATACGACCGAAAATACTAACTCAGCAAACACAGCGTATTCCTTCTACGATATGCGTGAGTTCGATCGTGGAAGGTGCGTTTGGTCATGTGTCACAAACCCTTTGTGGCAACACAGTAGAAAAACGTGTGCTCTATGGTTTAGGATTTGCTGCAATTTGGGCACCGGTTGTTGACAACTGCACCAGATCTGACCAAACGCTGATAGGTGAGTAGCACTCCCGCTCGTTCGATACCACCCGAACTCGAGAACTTTATCGGATAGTTGGCTTTTAACAGCAGATCTGTTAAAGCCGGGCGTAATGTTCCAACCGCGAACAGAAAATGTGGGCCAATCCTGGCGGTAGTGCAGAAAGGGTCCAAGCGCAATGGCACATACCCATGTGAACTAGCGAAGCTGAGCCTGGCTAAGTCTAGCTAAGCATGGTTGGGACTACTTAGGCTTAGTCAGTCATCGATAGCCAATCAATAACTAATCAATAATCGATAAATAATCAATAAATTCTGGAAAATGCTGGGGATGACTTGGTAGTGCTTAGCCTAGCCCAAATACGTGGCCAATACCTTGCGATAGCCAATCAATAGGTAATCAATAATCGATCAATTAGCAATAAATTTCGGAAACTGCTGAGGAGGACTTGGTAGTGCTACGTATAGCCCTAATATGTCGACAATACCTTGCGATAGCCAATCGATAGCCAATCAATAGCTAATCGATAATAGATGAATAATAAATAAATTCTGAAAAATGCTGCGAATGACTTGGTAGTGCTTAACCTAGCCCAAAATTCTGGACTAGCTAGGCGCCCATCAGCTCCGCTGTCTCTTTAGCATTGCTCTTCCAGTGCAAGCTACACAAATTTAAATTTTTTTTGCTATCAATTCGTCTTCTGTTGTCTGGACTTATTCGCCACTTCGTGATTTATGTTTGCTCCAACAAGCCCCTGGCTGATTTCTTGGGGGAGACAATTAATTGAAACATTTTTTCGTCATCCCTGCGATAAATTCGTTTTCTTCAAAGCACCTGTAGCTTTAGAGATCGCTAAAGGTGCTTCCGATTGAGGGCCCATTTATGTGTAAGTGGTGAAGCGCACTCACAAGGTAAAATACTCCAGTAAAATACTAACCACCTACAAGCGTCCTCTACATCCTCAAAGTGGTTTTGTATTCATTTGGCTGCCAAATCAGAGGCAAATGTGGTTACTTCAGGGAGTCCCACACCTATGCGGCTTGTAGGTAACCGCACAAACTTTGTTTACCCTTTCGCCGGCTCATTTTCTCAGGGAACGTTGCCGACGAGCGTAGTTAGGCATTTCGCCATGGCACGTATACATTATAGTGCACGCTTGAGTCTTGATTACCTCAGCCATAAAAGGGAAGCTTATTCAACTGAAAATACGCGGTTTCTACATGCACTTACACACTAAATGTACGAGCGTTCTTAGAGACACCCGAGCAAGGCGGTGCCACAGCCGATCGGACCTTTGTATTATTGACCTCAAATAGAGAAGAAAGGATGCTCGGCCTTAGATGCAAAGCAGCATTGCAAAATGCGCAAATGTGTCATGGCTAATTATGCCAGGTCTAAGCATTTATTTCGGGGCAGAAGGCTTTCATTTGTATCGGAGAGAAGTCGCGTGCGACAACATTCAAAGCGGTGTGCCTTTCATTTTTACTAGCTCCTTCGCTTTACACTGGGTTATAGTCGGGATGACCTCACAAAGACGCCGAGATACTGACCAATAACTTGTTTGACTTGAGAGAAGAATGCTTCGCTAGAAAATGAAGTAGGCGAAGCAGCGTTAAATGTTCAGTTGCTATTCCTGATAAATTTCCCCCTGGCACATGTGTAGTTTCACGACTCATAGTAGACACGATAAATTCTGCTAATCTGAAGCAGTAAAATTGTCCCTTACCTCTTCCTTTGGTTTCTCGAAGCACATGTTTTTCGAAGGAGACATTCCGTGAATTGGCGATGTTTCTTGTTTCCAACTTTGGGTAGCGGCGAATCAGATATTCTCGCTTCTCATTAGAACCTAAACGGACAGGCAGAAAACGAAACGCGTTGGGGTCAAGCTATTCTTTTTTATTCAAAGCGATGCTTTTATGAAACTTAAAAAATGATACCACGGCAACTGCGACCCTTAATAAGGGCTTCCACCTTGGCCAAAAAGATCTAAGCTTCTGCAGCCTAAATTTGCGCTTATTGGCACTGATTACGGTGCAAATAATTAAATTACTGATAAAGCTTCGCCAGTAGTGTACGTGTCACTCGTAATAAACAAGCCTCCTGGTACGCCACAGCGTTGCTAAAACTGCAGTAAGAGTGAACGCTAGTGTCGGATAACATCAGTGGTCCAGTCGTGGTTCTCAGATCACAAAATTATTGTGGCTGCAGCTTCGTAAACATAAAATGCTAGTAGAAATTGCGTGCTTTGCAAAACAAACTACTTACAACCAAACAAAAACAAAACAAACACTTACTAAACTATATTGAACATCAAGCATTCGCATATTGGCTATCATGTTTTAAAGCTCAACAAATTTGATGCTGGCATCGAGCAAGTGCCACAATTAGAACTGCAGCAAGTATCGTCAACACTGCGCTATAGCTGCCTGGCCGCTGCGTCAAGGCGAGGCCATTGTAAACAAACAAAAGTTCATTAAGACTATTCATACCTTTCTGAAAATGAACTGGACAAATTGCAGTTATAGAAGAGCTAAAGGCATGGCACCTCCCTTTCAGCAGCGTCTGAAGATGTGTAAGCAGCTAAGCATGTTTTGTCATTGCAGCATCCATGCATTCCAAAATACTTGCGGACGTGCACGTCGGTTCAGATAAAAAAATCCTGCAATATACCGACGGTGGTGAAGACGATGCATCCCATGGATAGCGCGATGGAAATGGCCGCCTGTCCGACGCCTCCACTTCCCGAATGGATCAGCACGGATTCTCCAGGACGCAAGTTCCCGCGCACGAGAAGGGCGTAGTAGGCTGTGGCATACGCCATGGGTATGGTGGCTGCTTGCTGAAGGCTCCATGCTTCCGGCACTTCCCACAATACACTTGGATCCACAGCCACGGCAGTCGCCAAGCCCTGGACTGGCAGAAGACCCATGACTCTGCGTCCATGGTTGTCAAGGCCAGAGAATTCCACGCCAAGGAGGAAGTCAGCAGTGGCGAGATCTCCTACGAAAACCAAAGTGGGAACTTGGACGAATGCATCAGCATTCTGGAGGCGTGAAAAGCCATGCCAATAATTAGTTTATGGCTGGCTGTGCGTAGTATGTAGTGTATCGAGATAGTGGCAATTCACTTATGACATGACCGACATTGTTCGTTGCAACTATACGTCAATGAACACATTTCCGAAGAAATGAACGCAGTGCAAACGATCAGACTTGTTCATTTGCATCAGTCACAATGTAATCCATTACTTTCTACGATAACATGCGCAAGTACACTGAATTTCAGAAATGACATACGCACCATTGGGGGAGCAGGGAGTGTCGCCCTGTCGAGAAAGATAAAAATTGTGGACGCATTTGATTTTCAGCTGATTCGGGGACAGATTTTCATGCTGGACCCTAGTAATCTCCACATCTGTGCTTATTTAACGTTTTTATGTGGACTGCATTTCACCCGCTAACAATTTTTTGTAACCGCTCAGCGCATGACATGCCGGCATTGTTTGGAACTTACTCGAATGTTATCGTTGATTCTGTGCATGTTCTCGCCGAACTTTGTGTGATCACATTCTATGCGCCACACGAATTGTGTAGTACCTTCTGGAAGGCACACGGGCACCAGTGATTACGCTGGAAAGTTGGACGGGTCATGTATAATAGCCGACGCGTTCGACCCACAGATCAGACTATCGACGATTGCCGATTTAGTTCGCCGCTATCGCTGTGCTTTATCTGTAGCATGGGCACAGGTTCGCCGTATAAATGGTTAGTTTGGTGAAGCACCGTCACTACAACGCGACGTCTTGTGCAGCGCTTCCTTTATTTTTTCAATACCAGTGCGATCGCTGACTCCGCAATGGGATCCGTTGGTGCGCCTTAGTTCAGTGAGTTGCCGCGATGTGACGCTACCCAGAGGGTACGACTAAAGTCACTCGAACCTGGAAAGCACCGCAGCCATTTTCTCTTCCTCGCCGCGCGGCCAATTGGTTAGTTACCCTCAGGTGATCACTTTCCGACATAGATGGTCCACATCGCGCCGGAGCGGGCAAGCAGACAAAGGCATCGCTCGCACGCGCCGCGCGTATGAGCCATCGACGAGGTCGGAGTTTTCATTTTGTGTAATTTAGGGCATATGCAACTTTCGTAGACTTAAAGCAAAAAGAAAGGTAATGACCGAGTGCTGCGAATCCGGGTGCAGCAACCACCGGGAGTCCGGGAAAGTGCTTTTCGCGATACCAAGCGGAAAGAGCGACAGCAAGCGCCGTGCTATCTGGCTGCACCGAAAAAAAGTACGACAATTTCACTCCCACTAGGTGAACTTGATGAAACCGCAAAGCTGAGAAGCTTTGCCGTATCATCTAACTGCGCAAATATCATAATGTGATCGAGATGCTTCTTCACGCGTTTGCTTTGCAGACGGCGGTTTGCCTTGCGCAAACAAGGCGAGGAGATGCTTTGAAATATGCATAACCGAGCAAAATGTCATTCGAAGAGCGGTGGAAGAAAGGCGGCTGTGTAAAACATACCATAATGTGGTGAGAAAATCGCTTCAATAAAGATCTATGGACCTGTCAGTGTCGAATAATAAAATATACATTTGCTCGTGTGTTGTTGTTTATTACAGCTTAAAACAACGGGAACGTGACCTGGATAACTCTGTTTTAGCATCGATTTCCTTGTACTGCAGACAATGACAGTATCTTCGTCGTAGTCAATCTGTATCAATCGTTTAGAGCGCGTTTAAGTCAGTAGCCACGTTCGAAAGCTATTGCATCCACGCTTATAAACGATGCGTGGCAGCGCTTGATACCTAGTCAGCCAAAAAAATTCTGCGTGACACACGAGCATCGGGTTTGTTTTGCATTTAGAACGGGGAGCGTGCAGTTGAATGCTTCACTTTCCGAGTATACATGTAATTTATATCGTATCTAGGTAAGCGGAATACGATTTTGATTGTGGGTGTTACAGGACCCACTGCGACAATCATCGTACCGGTCTTCACTGTATTAAGCCTAGAAAACTCGAGGAAGAGCTACTCGCGTTTTTTGCAGCACGTCGAATAGCTACGAGTCAGCTACGAGGGTAAAGCTGTCAATGTAAACTAACCAGAGATTCACATAGGCCTGTGACGTATAAAATGCTTAAAATACGAGTAATGTTGCCTAATTATGCAATTAAGCAATTTATGTATTCCTTGGATAGCTTCCCAACGAGCACAAAACTTTTTGGGAAGGAGAACAAATGAAAGGCCGGCCGCTCGAGTGCCCGTCCTGTCGCTGGTCTCACTGCATGCAATTTAGCGCCGTAAAACATATTCCGATCGTGCTTATCTGTACTGTTTCTCACGCATAGAAGATGCACCGTCTCAACTTTTCTGTAGAGGACGATGAAATGTGTCGATTTGCGACACTATAAACCGCTGAAAGTGAAGCTACACAGCTTAGCTGCTGCCGCCCAAGAGACGCCTGCAAGCCCAACCCGTGAGGGCATCGTCAACGCCGCTCCACACCATCGAGCTAGCCACAGGCTGCAACAGTTACCGCCGAACAAGGACTTCTACCGCAGAATTCCAGCAAAGTCAAGGCCAAACTACAGCCCAAATGACACCATCCGTGGTGTCAACCTAGGCAGCCGCCCACTTTTCGCAGATCATCGGATGAAGAACCGGAAAGCTGGCCGAAGTCACTTGAATGGTGGAGACGTTCAACAACTGGAATTCTTATGACAAGTTGCGCTATGTGTACTTCTCCTTGAAAGATACGACGAGGAACTCGTTTGAGAAACAAGTCGACCCTAACAACATAGGACCTGTATTGGAACGGCTTCCTGCAGGCATTTCCGAGCGTCGAGCGCAAGGAAATGGAAGATCTGCTAGAAGCCTGAGTGTAGCTCCGGAACCTGAACGTTGTCATTTACGCGGAAGAGATGGCCCGTCGGTTCTGCCATGCTGGCCGAAGATGTTTGAGGAGAAGAACGTTCGTTTCCTAATATGGGGAATAAAGCAAGGACTCTTCGCCAGATTAATTCACAACCAGCCGAATACAGTTACGGAATTTCGGCATCGAGACGCTAGAATCGAGGAGGAGGTAAAGATCTCCAGTAGTCAATAAAACCGCCAAGTGCTTACGCCGAAAAACGAACTACAAGCAGTTTTCCCCGAAGAGCTCCGCGAAACAATAAGGGCCGAAGGACCCGAAGAACTGCTTAAAGTGCTCCCTGCGTCGCAGCCTCAAGTGGCTTCGATCCCCGATATTGTGAAAGGAGAAATTCAGCGGTTACTGGGAGTTCCCTATGTGCTGCCCGACTTGACGCAGCCTCAGCCTGAAGCAATGACCTATGCCACCGTCGCCCACCGCCTGACAGCCCGTGCAACGCCCCTAGGAAGACAGACGTGTAGCGTGCTCCCGACCACCGCCGGCTCTGCTGCCACGTCGGAGACGCGGGCCACGTATACCACCCATGTCCCTATCGGGAGATGGGACTACGACGCTTTGCATTCGGCACGTGGCGTCCACAGCTTGGCGAGCTATCACGTGACATCGCCGACTACACAGTGAAGCCCCGATGTACTTCCCGTTCGCCTTCGCCAGGACGCTATCTGCCGCCGCAGCGCCGACCGTAGACAGGACCAGCCTATGGCCAGTCTGTAAGCCTATATCCGGTAAACTAAAGAAAGAAACCGATGGAGGCGCGGTTGCTGTTCGTCAAAATTCCGAACATCTTTCACCAACGACGAAGACGCTGAACAGACCCTCTCGACAACGTAGCGACGACGCGACGGAACCCGAACGAAGCCTCAAAGCAAAGAAATCGCCGCCTGAAGAAGACCTGACAACCAGACGTACCATTACATAGGACAATGCGACGTAGCCGTGACCCGACGCTGCACTTCAACTGCAATGCAGGACAAAGAACAGCTGACCTCAACGTGCTGCTCGAGGGCCCAGCATTCACCGCTTTAGTGGACACAGGAGCCGACTACTCCGTCATGAGTGGACCCTTCGCCGGCCAATTTAAGAAAGTTGAAACTGCATGGGAAGGCCCTACCGGATAGCTGGAGGACACCTGATAACACCGACTGGAATCTGCGCGGCATAAATTACTGTTCATCACAAGGGTTACCCTGGATCGGATTTCGTTATCCTCGAACAATGTTCACGAGACGTAATTCTCGGCATGGACTTTCTGAACCAACACGGCACGATCATCTACCTGAAGCCCACGTCGATAACGCTATCCTAAGTCCAAGCGATACCGCCAGGGAGTTCTTTGAGTCACCATGACCTGAGTGTGCTCGAAGATCGAGGTAGTGTCCCGCCTCGCTCCAGTATCATTATTTTTGTCGGCTACGAAACATGCGCAGACGTAAATGCGTCGTCTAGCGCTAGCAGCATCTACTGATCGGCCATAAAATTTACGTCGCAGCTCGCCTTCACGGAGGAAAAGCGAAACCAATGCTGACAAACTTCAGTAAGGAACTTAAACACCTGAAAAAGGGCACAAAGATTGCCTGCATATAAGAAGTTAATGCAGTCAGCGATCCGTTCGCCATTTCGGATTTAGCCGATCCTAAAACGATGGTCCGTATTACTGAACCACCCTTCGCTATAAATCTTAGTCTTCCCAGGCATAAGGAAGCACAGCTTAAAGGTCTTCTCAAGCTTTACAAAGACGGCTTCTCGTCGTATCAAGGATTGGAGAAACAGCAGTTGCTAAGCATCGCATAGTAACCGAAGAATGCACTCGGCTACTCCACCAGAATCCGCACCAGTTGCGACGAGAGATTGTGAAGCAATAAAGCATTAAATTGGCAAAATGATGCACGACCAGATCATCTAGCCGTCGAAAAGCCCGTGGGCGTCTCCTGTAGCCTTGGTGAAAAAAAGGAAGGAATTCTGTGTCTGTGCGTCGATTACTGTCACCTGAACAAAATCACGAAGACGGGTGTATACCCCCTCCCACGGATAGACGACGCGTTGGACCGGCTCTGTGATGTAAACTATTTTTCTTCAATGGACCTCAGACGGGCTACTGGCTATTTGAACTCGACGAGCAGGATAGAGGGAAGACCGGCTCTATAACATCAGACGGCCTCTCCGAATGCAGGATCATGCCATTTGCTCTTTGTTCGGCACCCGGAACTTTCCAGGGTTTAATGGACACGGTGTTGGCTGACTTGAAATGACAGACCTGCTTCGTCATTCTTATTGGCGCCGTCGTCCTTGCCTTAAACTTCGACCATCACGCTAAGCGCCTTGCGGGAGTACTTGAGGTCATCAAGTCATCTGGTCTGACGCTGAAGCCGCAGAAATGCCGCATCGCTTACGAATTGTTTCTGTTCCTGGGCCATGTCATCAGCAAGTCAGAAGATATTCCTGATCCACAGAAAACAGCTCCCATGGCAAACAAGAACGAAGTGCACAGATTTCATGGTCAATAGGCGTACTCCAGATGCTTTGTCAAGAACGTTTCTCCCATCACCGCATCTGTGACTTCAATCACGAAATCCAACGCCGAAATTAGGTGGGAAACACCGCAAATCGAGGCTTTCGAGGAATTAAAACGATGCCTGCAATCACCATGAGTACTTGCCCATTTCAGCCGAGACGCCGATACCGAAATTCATACCAACGCAAGCAGCGTAGGCCTCGGCGCTATCCTTGCCCAGAGGAAACATGGACTTGAACGGACCATATTTTAAGTTAGCCAGTCGCTGCCAAAAGCGGAATGCAAATATTCAATGACGCAGAAGTAATGCCTTGCCATAACTTGGGCCACCACGAAATTTCGCCCATAGTTCTATGGCAGACCGTGTAAAGTTGTACCCCACCATCACGCGCTGTGATGTTTGGCCAATTTAATGGATCCTTCAGGACGCCTAGCACGATATAACCTCCGACTGCAAGAATTCAACATCACCATGACGTGCAAGTCCGGACGAAAACAATCTGATGACGACTGGCTCTCCCGCGTTCCTATTGACCCACCGCCGCATGACGACCACAACGACTCTTTCCTAGAGACAATAAGTGCGGAGAACTTCGCCGAGCAGCAACAAGCAGACCTGGAGCTGAGAACCCTTGTCGAGCTCTTGGAAGGGAAGACCGACTTCGTCCTATGGCGATTGTGGTGCGGATTGTCTTCGTTTTCATTGGAAAATGATGTCCAGGTAAAGAAACACTTCTCCTCAGTCCGCACCAACTACCTTGTGATTAAAACGTACTGGTGGGCTAGTTGATTAGTCATAATGGAATACGGCAGCGCACTTCGAAACCACGACGAAACGAAGAATGAACAAACGCAACCGCGCTCGCTTTCATTGTGCGTTTTGTCGTTGTTCCGAAGTGCGCCGCTATATTCCAACATTGCGGGCGACGGCCACAGCCGGGCAAAGTACGAACGGAGTTGTTGGCAGAGTAGAAGCTGCGCCCCCTCCCAAACTTCTGGTTGTGCCTTCCGCACTATTGCCAGAGGTTCTCCAAAGCCTTCCTGATGACCCCATGGTAGGACATTACAGGTTTTCCCGTACACTCGCGCGGATTCAGGAAAAGTATTACTGGCCACGCCTGAACGCCGACGTCGTCCATTATGTCCAGACGTGTCGAGACTGCCAGCGACGCAAGACACCACCGACAAGGCCAGCGGGATTCCCACAGCCGATCGAGCCTCCTTGCCGACCGTTTCAACAGATCGGAATGGACTTGGGGCCCCTTCCCACGTCAACGTCCGGAAACAAGTAGATCGTCGTGGCCACCGACTGCCTTAACAACTACGCCAAAACGAAAGCCCTGTCCATAGTTAGTTCGGCGGAAGTAGCGAAATTATTCGTCGAGAACATCCTGCTGCGACATCTTGCGCCAGAAGTCTTCATCACCGCCAGACTAACGGATTTTACAGCTGAGCTTACTCAAGCCATCCTGCAATATAGCCAGGGAAGTCACCGGAGGACAACCACCTACCACCTGCCGACGAATGGTCTAACGGAACGCCTGAACGAGACGCTTGCTCACATGTTTGGGATGTCCGTCGGCGTCGAAAATAAAACGTAGGAAGCCGTCTTTCCGTACGCAACCTTCGCTTACAATACGGCAGCATAAGAAACATCGCTGATCGGGCGGTTCAAGCTGGTTTATGAAAGGAACCCGACAACGACTCTTCACGCCAGGCTGCCGCAAGTCTCCAACAAAGACAATCCGACGTCACTGCGTCTATGCAGCTCCCTGAAGAAGCACAACTTGGCCGCCTGTGCATCACGAACCAGCAAAGAACGTACTTTCTGTAATGAGTGAGGGGATAGCATCGGGGTTGAAAATGTGGTGACTGTTGAAGAGTTTGGAATTCGCGGCGACAAAACACTGCGGAATGGCGGCAGCTCCAAACACCCTCGAGTGGCCGACAAAGGAGACAATGTTGGCGGGCGGTGGCACTAGCTGTCGGGCGAATGAGAAAGAACGTCAACCAATCAGGGGTTGGCACGAAACAAGGCGTACGAGGAACCAGCAGAGAGGAGACAAGAAAAACGCTGAGAGAAGAGATCGCTCGGAGACGCGGGGCTCGAAAATGGCTGGTGTCGACGTCGGTGTCGTCGGGGTCCAGACCCAAACCCTAGAGCCTCGACAGAACCAGGGCGATCCCGACTGTCCCTGAAGAGTTCCGCCGAGCGTACGGCTCGGCTATTTGTGCTGCACCTACTAGTGTTGGCTTTCCTGCTCCTGGTGCTGATCCTGAGACGCCGTGCGGAAAGCAGAGGTAACCGGGGGGTGACCAGAGGCCTGGAGCGACGCTGGTGAGAGGCACCAGGGCTCAAACGCGAGTCAGGGAACCAGTACAGGCGCCGCTCAGCTGTATAGCGGTAGCACTTGCACGGGCTTCGACTCCAATAGCCTTTGGCTGACGTCCGGGATCCGCTCTACCGTGCGTCCTCGTCCTTCGTATGCCACTGCCCGCCACGCCACTACCGCCGTCAACTAAAGTGTCAGTGCATGTAGTCAACGCACTGCCCGAGTAACTAAGACTTTCGATGATTGAGTTTTTCTTTGTTTGTTCTAGACCGAGAGTAGTTTGAACTTTTCGTGTGGACTAACGTGGCTAACTGTACTTTTGCGTTTTCTGTACTTTCTGTTAGCTGTTAGTGTAAATAAACCAGAAAGTGGATGGGAAAGCGGCGCCGCGGTAGCTCAATTGGTAAAAGAATCGCACGCGTAATGCGCAGACATGGGATTTCTTCCCACCTGCGGCAAGTTGTTTTTTCATCCATTTTCATTTCCATTAATTTATAATTTCTATAACTCACTAACTACAAGTAAGTTAACATATTTTGACCTTAGTGTCATTGTTTGTTGGCTAGTATGATATAATTATTAAAAATCGGGTCCTTCGGTTTTCTTGCTTCTTATTTATTTGATTTGTTTACAGAATACTGCAGGCCAACATGTGGCCCAGGCAGGAGGCAATTCGTTCATACAGTAATCAGATTAAATACGTTCAAAGAAATGAAATACATACGAAATATGAAACACATTGCAGCATATAAGATACATTGAAGGATGATATAAAATACATTAAAAACACATTCTACAAGCACACAATGCAAGGGATTCCATTGAAAGGCGATAAATATATGCAGTACCAGTTTATACAGTTTTTTTCAGGCCTAACGCAGCGAAGATAGACAGAAGTGATCTCTCTCATGCGCCGGCTAACACGCATGAAAGTACTCACGCACTCGCACGCTTATTTAAATTGCAGTTTTTCAATGGAATGTGGTACATATTGAATGGGAATACATCGGCCGTCAGGCAGTGCCATTCATTTATTCTTCCAGGAAAAAAGTAATACTGAAAGCAATTTGTGCGCGCGCAAGTAGGGGTTATCTTGTCGGGGTGATGATTTCTGGTAGGTCTCGCCGGGGGGGGGGGGGGGGGGGGGGGGGCGGTAGCGGCGGGAGACTGGATGAATGATGAAGTTGTAGTTCCCGTTTCCAAAGGCGGAAAAGCAATGTTAGGCGTGCTACCTGTCTTCGGGATTCTGGGGTGGCCATATTATTTTCATTACTCAATTGAGATGGGGAATCATAACGTCCACAACAATTATATATGTAGGGGACGGCAAGTCTGTTTATGGTTTCCGGTTTGTTAATTTTTTTTTCGTGAATGGGTCCCAGACGACGCAAGCATATTGCGCTTCCTTGGCCGCTTCGCTCGCTAAATCCACTTCCTTGGTCTCGCACTACACCTCCAGGAGGGGCACACGTGTTCCAAGAAACACCCCACGTTCCAAGAAACACCTTCTCCCCTACACATCCAATCATTCAAAAGTGGTGAAGCGCTCCATCGCCCTAGGGGCCCTTAGAAATGCTGTCATTCGCTTTAGCCCCCACTTTATGTCCGGCAGCTTCACCATTCAAGTCCAGCAGCTTAAGGCTAGTGGCTATCCAGTGCAACTGCTGTCATTCTTGACGGAAGATTTATTGCAAGAGGTGTGTTCCCCCTAAACTGTGACAAGTGGTTGAGGACATAACCAAGAATGTTGCGATTCCGTATATACATGGTGTGTCTCATCGCTTCAAGAAAGCCGCCGGCCTGGTGTAAAGGTGTTTACCGCACCCTAACAAGTTGGGAAGGTTGTGCAAAAAAGACAACGGGTGCCGGAGAGCACCTGAACTGTGCAATAAGCAGCATGTCGCCAAGCCTGCAGATTGCGATACCAATGTAGTGTATTCCATTCCCAGCTCTTGCGGCTGCACTTACATATAGCAAACGGGACGTTCTCTTATGAACGTTTGCGTGAGCATTCGTACTGTGTCAAGATTAAGAATGGTAGTAATCTGGCTGTTCATTGTGCAAAGTGTGACTGTTCACCCCTCCTAGAAGACTAACGTGCGTTGACAAGGTGCAGCTATTAGATGGCCGGGGAAATCTTTCAGGCCTTTTAAAAAAATATGGGGTTTTACGTACCAAAACCACAATATGATTATGAGGCACGCTGTAGTGGGGGACTCCAGAAGTTTGGACCACCTGGGGTTCTTGCACCTGTATCTAAGTACACAGGGGCTTTTGCATTTCGCCCCCATCGAAATGCGACCGCCCTGGCCGGGATTCGATCCCGCGACCTCGTGCTCAGCAGCCAAGCACCATAGCCACTGAGCAACCACGGCGGGTTTTGAGGCCTTTTCAATGTGTCAGTTAGGACCCAATTGAGTAAGTGCCCCTTCTGTAGCTCTTTCCGATAAGGAACTTCAGTTCCTTAGAAGTTAATCAGTTTGGCCTGTGTCCAATATGTGTATTGTTACATTTCTATAGCTTTATGTTTCTGACGCATGCGCAGTAAGAGTTGATAGAAGATGACTCGGCTTCCCTTTCCTACTTCTTTTTCTCTCTCTTTCAGCCCGTTGCGGGCAGCATATATTTGCGCAGGCTTCAATAAAGATGTTGGCAGTCAGCGCTCGTCCCGTGTTCTCCCTTGTCCGTGTTTTTGGCGCTGTTTTACAATGAATGTTCTTAATTTATTCCCGACTGTTTACTCCATGTTATACGGCGTCTTGGCGTTGTGCAATACTTAGCAATCGCTATCAATGCTTCGCCTTTCGGACAAAATTGCGAATTTTTCTGCTGTAACGAGTGAGTGTATTAGTCCAAAAGACTGAAATGAAAAGACTTACCAGGCAGAGCATCAGATGGAAGTTTACCAGTGGCGAGCATGACGTCACGAAAGTTGAGGGGAGCGTAGTACACTGTGCAGATGGCTTTGGTAGTTGAAGTGGAGGAGAGAGCGTAGCGCAGGGGTGACACGTACCACTGTAGGCTGGACAAGTCACCGCGCATTTCTACGTTTAGGCAGGCAACCTCTGCGGGAATTTTCGGAGCACCACCTAGAAGAGGGAATAGACTTTGCATAGACAGCACCGTAGATTTTCATGGCTTAGCAAATACCAACCCAGATGGAGAAAACTTAGCACCATACCTTGTTGCCATAATTTTTCATCCTAGACGTTCGTTAAGTTAGGTGTCTTGCTTTCCTACATTGATTCGAGTCTAAACAAAGTCATGATTTAGAAAGTAGAAAACATTTATCTCTCGCACTTAATTTGGGCAGCTAAAAGAAGGCGGAGAGAATAGATATCGTGTTTACGATCAAGAACCTGACGACTATTGTGCGAACCAAATTGTCGCAAAAGGAGTTTTTCACTAGCAGTCTGCAAAAATTCGCCATTACCCCACTTAAGGAACACGCAAAAAAACAATTCTGGGTTCTACGTTGCCCAGCCATATCCTGGCTGCCTGAAATGCCATAGTGGGGGAGGTTTGTATTGATTCCCATCTTTTGCAGAATTTTGCCTTCACACAAACTTAGTACGCGATCCTTTACACATTCGGCGCAACAGAATGTGGCCGATAAAGCAGGTAATCTGACGGTCAACGCAGTTAAAACCACCACGAAAAAAAAGTGCAGCGCGAAAACGAGAGGAGTAAACTCCGGCAGAAACCATCCCGGCATGATGGTCGATATTACCGTGGTTAGCATTGGACTAATCTTGCGGCCACTGTATTGCTACCACCCAAACGCGTCGTGTATAAGGCTTGTACTGAAGCCAAGCTCCTCGCTCGTGCTTCGATGATGATGATGATTTATTGGCATCCCCTCTGAAACGGGGCGGTGAATAATAGTCACCTAGCCTGCTTCAGATCCTTAGGTTTGCTGAACATTCTTTTCGTACTAGCATTTTTGTATACATCTCTTTAATTTTTCTTTCTCTTCTTCAAAACTTCTCTGTTTACCTTGTACCGCTGCATATTCCTGTAAATGACCCGGTCGTATCAAGCTCATAGCTGCTATTTTCTTTAACCAATACTTGTGAATCTGGCGACGCCGGCACGAAGTCCGCGCGTGGTGCACGTCTAAATATATACATTCAGACAAGATTGCCTGAATGTATACTAAAACCGTTCAATTGCGCCTGCCACCAAAGGAATTGTAAACGATTTCATTGTATCTTTGAACAGCGGCACATACCAAGTAGAACATATACAATTACAGAAGTTGGCGTGAAAGAGGTTCATTCAAGACTGGAACATATCCTATGTCAAATAGCCAGTGACCCAAGTTCTTCCGATGACTCGTGTGGAAACCGGTTCACTGAGTAGAGCAGCCCGATACTCTTTTATAGACTGCGTAGCGGCCCAAGTTAGTGTTAAAGAAGTTAGACGTGTAGAGATATACAAACACACAGAGGCATACCTTACACTGGGTGACGTTACAAAAGAATGCCAATCGCAATAAATGACATGGAGGCAGCGCACGCCCATATTTTGTTGCCTCTATTGCTTCAGCATCCTATGTGTACTTCACAGATTTTCGGGGGGCTATCTATATATCTACGTATGTGTGTATCTAACCGTTTTCCCGCCAGGCTGGCTCACCCTGTAATACACGGCCGAATGATTACAGCGTCGTGCTGCTTTACAGAGGGAACAAGGTTCGAAACCAACCGTCGGACGCACTTGAATCGCCGAGTATGTGGCAATGTGCACATTTGTGCCGCTCTCCAACCAACCTCTTTCTCGCCGACATGGTTCACTGTAGAAGCAGGAATGGGTGTGAACCACTCTTCAGTGAAACTTGTGGCGTGCAAAGCCAGTGATGACGACGAGCCACAATAACCAGGAGTATATTTTTACGGAACAGAAGGTCTAGCTGACGTGCATTCCTCTCGGCGGCAGCAATCTCCAAGCAGCCTTGCACGGGCCACTCGTGACGTGAGCCACGCGCCCGCTTCGCTTTTTAGACAATGGCCTGTCCCTAGCCAGTCGCCGTTATCATCTTTTTCGACGTCGATGCTGCTACAGGAGGACCCCCCGCTAGTGACGGAGCCGTGCTGGTAGCCGGAGCGATACTTTGAGGAGTTTGGGTCGGGGCGTTGGGAGTTGAAGTGTGTTTGATGACTGGGGAGGGCCAACCAACTAACGTTCATAAGCCTATATGCACGAAAGAGGATAATTCTTTCGTTTAATTCAACAAAATAATTCCGCTCAATGATAGCTTCTAGAAGCCGTGAAACAAATAGCCATACGCACGGAAGCAAAGTTACGTATCGGGCGTGTATTATTCGCGGTCGCTCATAATGTACAAGCCACGCACTTTTCATAATCTCCCTGAATTCTGATAAACATTACATCTTGAATTCTGTAAGTTAATTATCAAGTGCCATAGTCTTCGAAGTTTCCGTGTGGGCAAACACTTTTGTTTTTCTTTTTTTTTTAATTTCTCGTCGCTTCATCATGACGAAAACAGGCGCATGCGTTAAGTTCTATATTGGCACTCTCGCAAACACAGCATGTATTTTGCACAGTGTCAGTGGTACAAAGGCTTCTGGCCCACTACTTTCAGGCGAATTCACTTTAAATAAACTAACATTTCTTCTTGATTACGTTCTTTGAGCTTCTTAAGAGCATTGATTATGAAACAATTTCTCGTGTATATTCTACGCTGCTAGCATTATATGCGCTCAATACACCTCCGCGTTACGGACAGCCCAAGTGGCGACAGAGGCAAACCGCTTTGCCACTGCTTGGTACTCATTTTCTGGGAGCGCTTGCTCTTGAATATATCGAAGCGTCTTAAAAAAAAATGCCATGACGTTCTATCGGAAGCGAACTTTCGTCATGGAAGTTTCACAACGGATAAATTTCCATACAACGCTTCAAAATGCCGAATAAACAAGCACGCGCATTGATGTTACTGCGGCTGCAGCGAGCCACTGGAGGGTTCAGCGTGCCGTGCGCACCGCGCCGGCCCAGGGCGGGTAGAAATTCGAGAAGAATTGAGGAAGAAAGCGCGCGTGCAGAGGGGAGTGTCGCTATTTTCTAGATCAATGGGTTTTACCGCCGGCTTCGCGTATGCCTTCCTCCAGCTGGGTCGCCGCCTGACTACGTGACTCGTCGCGCGCCTGAGAAGCGCCGCGCTCGCCTAGTCAGTACGAGCTTGGCCATGAATGATATCGAGACTAGGCCGTCTTTTCTGAGTGTTGCGCGGAAGTGGGAGGCTTTGAGCTGTCGTCGGCAAGCGGCGTCTGACCACCCAGCGGATATCAAGAGAGGTGCTTCACTGGAGAGGGTCCGGAATGCCAAGCGCGCGAAGCTAGCGTCGGAGACTGAGAAAGAGCGAGCCGTTCGACTTGCAAAATGCTTGTACTTGTCAGCTTATAATTTAAACCTGCTTCACGATGATTCTATACCTAAGTATAATAATTACAGCTAAATCAAAGTTTCACCAAGTGAAAACAAGACTTAACCAGGCTAAACCAAGCTTTCGCTTTGCAAATCCAGGGCTAGCTGAGCTAAGCCGCAGCCGTTTTTCTACTACAGTGCGCTAACTCACTTCCACTGTAAAATAATTACGGCACTGACCGAGCGAATACACCATGCCTTTATGCCTTCTCGGTTAACAGTTAGCCTCTCGCAGGTAGTTAGGTTCGCTAAATAATCAAGCGTGCTTCAAAGTTTTTCTAGCGTCTAAGACCTCACTACGGTCAAGAAATCCCGAATGGCGCCACTTACGTTTGAGTGGGCTTCTGTGTCGGAAGGATCCCCACTGCCCGTTGCGGTAGATGTTCATGACAAGGTCTTTCTCCAGTATATCGTGGTAGTCTGGGTTTCTCGGGCTGAAGTCAACTTCGTCCGATTCATTGAAGCTTGCGTTGAACAGGCATCTGCGAGGATGTACCGAACTCAGCAACGCAAAGACATGCTTGGCTAGATGGCCTCACGTTTCACACAGGGTTTTAATTCAACGTTGATACGATAATTCCAGGAAGTAGCAGTGGGAAGCAGTAAGCTTTTATAAACAGTCCCATAATTATTGGTCGTACTTGGCACGGCCGACTATCGTTAGACTGACTTGTCTGAGAAAGGAATTTCGAGAGTAAATTTGTTCAAGAAATTTATTCCTATATGTCGACGCTTCCTTTCAGTGCCTGTTTCCGCTTCCGAAATAAAACGTCCGCTAGCCTAAGGCGCCTAATAGCCTTATTCACACTCTGCTAGCCTAGGGTGCGGATAGAACACTCGGCAACAAAAACTATTAGCAAGTGGTGGGAGAGGCTACCAGAATTTGGAAATAGTCCTATAAGCGCTTCATAATAATAGTTTTACTATACATAGCTTCGCCGAAGCCAAGCAAGATTGTGTGGTGAGTTGTACAGATCGGGTGGAGAAGAATCATACTTAACGTGCAATGACGCATAAAAAGGGTAAAAAGAAAAAGGGGGCACGTGTGCCTTAAATAGGCAGGCATCGCGTATCGATGTTCGTACAGTGACAGGAGACTTCCAATAAGTGTACTTGCACGCATTGAGACCTGATTGTGGTGATTTGAATCCTTGATGCGCTCACCTTACCGGCCGTGTATATGTGACCGTAGAGGGTCACATATTATGAATCATCCGTGCTCGCACGCGCCGTTAGGGTTCGGCATCTCGACGTCTATTAAGTGTACTGCCAAGCTTTCAAACCTGTTTATTATGTTGCTGCGGTGAAATAAGCCCTTGTATGGTAGCCATGGCCACGCCTCTTTACAAGGCGCGAACAGAGCTGAATACCGCTCGCAGAGTTGGTACGAGCCCTTCCGATGCTTCAATCTCGTGGCCCCACCAGGGGTCATCTCAATAAGAAAAGAGACCAATGGCAGTGGCTTAGGAGAGCGGAATCTGACCTTGCTAGTGTTCATAGAACATCACTGAGCACAGAAGGTGCATCAGGTATAGTGGTATATCGATTTGCATTTGACGAACATCATTTTTTCCTCTCCTCCTGTTCACGACGTCCTAGAATAGTAGCAGCGCTTAAATGGGTAGGGTCGGAATAGGAAAGAGAAGAAAAATTCAGAACAGGTACTTTGCTGGGGCATCTACCGACGCTCACTCGGAGGAGTATCCGTCGTTATATTGTTAACCTCTGCCCTACTGCAGATAGCAAGCAGACCACGAACATTTCTTTTAATCTTCTTTCAGAAGTCGTAAACGTATATGGTTCACGGCACTGTCCAAGATTGTTAATCGATGCAGGTGAGTAGTGTCTCCTGTAGCACTTCTGAAAATTTCTGACCATTTCTCACAAGATTTTCTATTTTCTGCCACAAGCTCTCAATACTCTGTATGTTTAAGGCTAGAATATTTAAAGGATGCATGCGGGAATGTATACTCGTATTTAAGGAAGGCGTGCTAGGTCCCACAACGGTCCGACACGCTGTGCGCAAGGTCATGAAATCAAGGCTTAAATTGCATCAGCCACGTCAGAAACAGCTTTAAAGGTCGGCCAGTGCACTTATTAGGCATGTCGGTGCTCCAGCTGTGATGGGAGAAAGCGCGTGTGTGCATGTATAATTAAGGAACATGTTCTCGGCCCCGTGACACTGCAAATACTACAGGACACTTATGCTACATTACATATCATACGTGCTTCACTTCAGATGATCGAAATTATTCCGGAGTCCCCCACTACGGCGTGCGTCATAATCAGGTCGTGATTTTGGCATGTAAAACACGATAATTGTTTTTCTCACTTCATTTAAAGAAAGCTTTACCACAATACAATGTATGCGTTTCTTCGCAGAACAAATGTATTGCGGCGAAGTTGACTATAGGAAGTCTTCTTTGTTCCTTCAGTTTCTGAACTTCTCGTATCTTTCATCCTAGATGCGTCCCTTTAAATGCCTGTGTATGCAACGGTAGTATATCAGCCTAACTGTGGGGACACAATGATAAACTACTTACATTCTTTAATCGTCAACTTGGATTTCCAATGAACTAGAGATATAAAAGAAAGCACGCAGTGACCTGTTTATGATGCTTACCTAATGTGGCTTCCACCGGTCTCCAGGCGTAGGCAGTTTGTCAAGCCAACCACACCACTGATACCGCAGTCTTCGGCGAGCAGCCAGAGATTATGGCCTGCTGGTTTTTGTTCCACTTCTGGAGCCTTGGCCTTAAGTACCTCCACCCAGTCATATTTTGCACTGCTCACCCTCAGGAGGAACGGCTTAGCTACCTGAGCTGTTGCGGCCGTTTTTCTAAACAAGAGTAGTGCAGAAATGTTGTTTGACTTTTGGCCAACCAGCTTGAGCCCATGCGACCGGAACAATGATTCAATTCTTTCAATCGTGTGCAATCTAAAGTCACACATTCCAACGGACGATATGAGACTTTCTGCCGGTGTCATAGCGGTACGTTGGAACACGAGGGCAAAGCCTTGTTTTTTGCACAGCTTCGAGAGCTTGTCAATCAAAACATCGATGCTGTGTGAACTCCACGGGGAGAGGCAGGTGGCAACCAGGTGAGCATCGTGCAGTCGTTCACATGTATCTGATATGGGATCCCACTGTACTATTTTGGTGCCTTGTGGGACATTATCTGGATTGACCTTATCCATAGGATGGTGAGCCAGAGTGTAGTCGATATTTAGGAGCATATTGCTCATGTTCAACAACGAAGACACTCGGGGAGCCAAGATGGAGTGAGCTCCTGGGGCTGCCACTTCAAGAACCTGAAACGACTTTAGGCTGGTGTTCTCCACGACCACGTCAAGGAGGTGCCTAAAGGGATCCTCTTCAAACAGTGCTGTCATAAGAATGTCAGTTTCAATGTCCTTTTTGTAGGTCTCCACTGCAGATTGGATGATTTCCTCCGATGACGAAGCGGAAATTTTGACCTGCTCCTCTACTGTGGCAAGGACCCTCAAAAGGCCATGGTTCTCGGCGTTATTATCTAAAAGCCTTCGAAGAATTTTTTCGGGAACATGGTGATTCTGTTCCTTAAGTTCAGAGATACTATGCTCATTGTTGCTGAGGTTCTTGAGAACACGTGCGGCCAGGCCATTGCAGATGTCGATGTATTCTTGAATGCAAGCTTGCCTCTTTTGCTGACTCAACTCGTTGTCTATGTAGGGTATAAACCTGTATTCGTTTACAATGGGCGTATTATCTACGGTGCGCTTTAATGGGATGCTTGTCTTTAATCCTTGCACAACTACGCCTCCAGCTTGACACATGTTGAAGGAGACGTCGTAGACGAAGTCTATGCCTGCACAAGAAAGTGTCCAAGTGTTACCGTCATTGTTTTTCAAGCTTCAGAGTTTGAGTTGCGTTAAATGCAGCATGAAAATCCGTGAAACAAGAAGGTACTTGACCAAACTGCGGTATCAAGCACAATTATCTTTCCTGGAACGTTTTGTCCTATCAGGGGGGCTCTGCCGGCGCTACACACTGACAAAGCAGCTAATTTTGTTTCTTTTGGTTGATGAGTGCACATTGTTCCTAAGCAACTTAACAAAGGACATTGATCGAATATTCGATATTCTGAAAGAAAGCGACAACTAGCTGATAATTGTTTTATCAGCACTCTCAATACTAAAGGAGTTGTCGTATTTAGCACACCGTCATTTAGGCGAGGAATATTACAGTTTACAACTTACAGATTACTACTACCCCATTTACGAAGTAAATGGGGTAGTTGGCATGGCATCATGCAGAATGTAGCGCAAGCGAAGCACACATAACAACAAAAAGCCTGAGAAACATCGTTACTCTGAATGAAGGTTTATTACTGCACGTGATTGAAATATACATCATTGCACAACATTTTGGGAAAAAAGGCGCCTACGTATACGGTTGATAGTAGCGCCGTGTCACCGACTGTCTAATGCCTTGTGTGTTTCTCTTGCACTAATGCGTACACAAGAGGGCAGTAGGATATTCAACGCAGCGCCTTGTTCCTTGTCCCTCTCATATCCCATTTGTGCCATGGTTGCCGATATTTGCATAATTATCCTAGATATAGGGTTCCTGTGTTTTTTGTTTTTATAATCGCTTCGTAGGGGTTCTATAGCTGCTCCGTTAATTTCCGGCAATATGTATCTCTCTTTAGGAGGCCAGCATGCATTCAATATCGTGTGGTCAAACAGCTTTTCAAACGAACGGGAACATAGCGCTTCAGCCTTTTTGTGTACTAAACTTATAAGATACTGTTATCACGGTGATTATGAGCTTTCATGTAGTTCTTAACTAGGGGCCGGTATATCCGCTGTATACATGCGTGTATGTTTATTGTTAAAGTTATGAGAATCACTGATTTGGCCAATTTATTAGAAATTTCAGACGCTTCGTAGCAATCATTTGTGACTCAGTAAATGATACCGCATGTGCGGTGTCGCTGTCATATTTCGCTTTTCTACTGCCTATCCTTTCACCTGCTCACAGCGAAGTAACACTGCGGATGAACTCCAAATACTTCACGCTTCCTAAACACTTATCAAAACACACAGTGATTGGGAAGAGAAGTCGCTATAATAATTGGTAGTGGCGTTATGAAGCAGCTACAGCGCTAAGAAAGACGAAGTCATAAACAGAAGATGCTATGGGTGTGCGCACATTCGAAACTTTTGAATAGCAAATAGGATATTGTCCTATTTGATTTGGTCCTCTAACGAAACAGGCGCCATTAATTTATGTCCTCTAATGGAATATGTAGTGTTCGAAATATAATATTTTTAATACTTTTCGAGTACCTTACGTCATCGACTGTACACAATTGAGCATAAAATTGAAGCAACAATGCGGTAACTGCCATCACATCGCTGTGGACAACAGAATGGACAGCATGCTGCCTCGCTCACCCCGCCAGGCTTGTCTAGCTAAAGGCAATCAGCCATTTAATACTGTTTCTGGCAGACGCCCGTCGGCAGTGGGTATTGTTGGTACTGTATAAAGGCACAGCACATGTATCCTCATATCAGAAGTATTATCGATAAGGGGATATATTAACTGAAAGCGACAGGCGAAAAACCAACGCAGCTCCAAGGAAACAAAGGTCTCGGCGCCAACAGCTCGTGATCTGTGTCCGCCTCCTACCTCGATGATAGCGCCCCTCAACTGCTTGCTTCCTGTTCATCTCCTTCATTACAATAACCCCGGCGGCGAAGGGGAGCCACCCTGGCGACTCAAGGCGATGAAACGATGAGAGGGTCGCGATGTGGCTAGAGGCGGTTGACGGGAACCGTGTCGCGGCCAAGACAGTGCTTGTCCGAGGAGGGGTTGACTGGTTCAATGAATACGTGACGGGAGACCGGCACTCGATGAGGCGGTATGGCCCGTGGTACTTGGCAGCAAACTTGGGAGTGAGGTCAAGAGAGTTGAATGGTTGTCTAAGCCAGACGAGGGATCCAACGGCAGAACTCTGCACATGCTGATCGTTGTCGCGGCGATCATTCTGGAGGGCTTGGCTGTCGGACATGAACGAGCGGGCCAGCTGACGACACTCTTCTGCATGTTGTGAGACTTCAGAAGTCTCACTGAATTTGGAGGTGTCAGGGCGGTACGGTAAAATTGTGTCAAGTGTAGAGGACGGTTCGCGGCCATATAAAAGAAAAAATGGTGAAAAGCTTGTCGTAGACTGTGTCGCGGTGTTATAAGCGTAATTCACGCAGGGGAGAAGGACGTCCCAATTGCAGTGGTCGGAATCGATGTATATCGAGAGCATACCTCCCAGCGTGCGGTTGAAACGTTCCGTGAGGCCGTTGGTTTGAGGGCGGTAGGCAGTAGATGTGCGATGAACGATACCACACGAGCGGAGAAGCTCTTGTATGACGTTGGACAAAAACACATAGCCTCTGTCGCTAAGCAGTTCCCGTGGTGCACCACGACGGAGTATGAAATGGCGAAATATGAAGGAAGCGACGTCACAAGCACCAGCCGCAGGTAGTGGAGCTGTTTCTGCGTATCGGATGAGATGGTCGACCGCGACAATTATCAAGCGATTGCCAGCAATAGAGCACGGAAGCAGTCCATAAATGTTGATTCCAATGCGTTCAAAAGGGTGGGCAGGACATGGTAAAAGCTGCAGCTGACCGGGTGTATGGTGAAACGTCTTCCGTTGTTGGCATGCGGGACAGGACCGAACATATTTACGGACAAATGTCTACATCCCACGCCAGTAGCGTTGGCGCAGCCGCTGATACGTTTTCAGCCCGTCAGCTTGCGCATGTTGCGGGTCAGCATGGAAGTATGCACACACACACATCGGTTTGCAAGTGCTTGGGTGTGACTAACAGCCATTTCCGCCCGTCCACCTGGTAGCTGCGGCGGTATAAAAGTGGATAGCGTATTGCGAAATACATGGCTTGGTAACGAAGTACACGGGGTTGGCTAGCGGGTGTAGAGGCACAGAAAACTTTCAAGAGGGATGCGATCCACGGCTCCTGGCGCTGTTCCGAAGGCATGTCTGTGACGGTGAGAGCATCCAGGGAAAAGGCAGCCGCTGAAGGTGGTCCTTTGTCAGATTGCACGGGTGATCGAGAGAGCGCATGCGCGTCAGAATGCTTGCGCCCGGATCGGTAAACAACGCGAATGTCGAATTCTTGTATACGAAGAGGCCAACGACCTAGGCGACCCGAGGGATCTTTTAGGGAAGCCAAGCAGGAGAGTGCGTGATGCTCGATTACATCGTCGAAAGGCCTGCCTTACAAATAGGGGCGAAATTTTCCTAATGCCCATACAATCGCGAGGCACTCTTTTTGGGTGACGGAATAATTTTATTCCGCCTTGGTGAGGGCGCGGCCAAGACCGATACCAATGGCGTCTATATGTATTTCGGCTGGCGCAGCAGGGTCGTAATGGCGTAGTATGGGTGGCGAAGTAAGTCGGCGGCGCAGTGTCGCAAAGGCGACGTCGCAGGCCGGTTTCCAAAGAGGAAGGTCACTGGGGCCGGCGAGGGGCTTCGTAAGCGGTGCTATGATTGAGGCGAAATTGCGGACGAAGCGACGAAAACAGGAGGCCAAGCCGACAAAGCTTCGAAGCTCTTTCATGGTAGAAGGCTTTGGAAACTCGGCAACAGCACGGAGCTTTTTCGGGTCAGAGAGAATTCCATCTTTGGAGAAAACGTGGCCAAGGATGGTGAGACGGCGAGCCCCGAAGTGACATTTCTTCAGGTTGAGTTGAGGGCCTGCGTTTGTAAGTTAGCGCAGAATTGTGCGTAACCGAGCGACATGTGAGGCGAAATCCGAGGAGAACACAACGACATCATCGAGATGGCAAAGGCATATCTTCCATTTCAGACTGCGCAAATTGCGTCCATCACCCGCTGGAATGTTGCAGGCGCATTGCAATCCCGAAAGGCATCACTGTAAATTCATACAGGCCATCAGGTGTGACGAACGCCGTCTTTGGATGATCACACTCCGCCATCGAGACCTGCCAATATTCCGATCGCAAGTCGAGGAAAGAAAAAAAATTCGGGACTCTGAAGGCAATCGAGGGCGTCGTCTATTCGAGGGAGAGGATAAACGTCTTTGCGAGTAATCTTGTTGATGCGCCGGTAGTCCACACAGAATCTAGTAGAGCCATTTTTCTTTTTGACCAGTACAACAGGAGAGGACCAGGCGTTGCAAAAAGGCGTGATGACTCCACGCTGGATCATGGGAACAACTTGTTCTGTAATGACACGACGCTCCGCAGGTGACACACGGTAGGGGCACTGTCGCACAGGAGCGTGACTCCCAGTGTCACTCGTGTGGACAACCGTATTAGTTCGGCCTAGTGGCGCTTGCGGTAAATCAAAAGAAGTGCGGAACTCGTGTATGAGGGCAAGAAGCTGCGTCGGTTCAGCCGGAGCGGGGTCGCTGTGGATGGAACGGCGAAAATTATCCGAGGGGCGGCATCGGACGCAAGGTCAGGTGTCAGGGCGTTCAGCTGATGTTTTGTCTCAGACTCGGAGGGATCGATGGGCGCCCACGTCAACCGGCTGCACGTGGCCAAGCGTTTCATTATGGTACAAAGGCAGAGAGGGTGTGAGTTGGAGTTCCAAACAAGTAGTTTGGGATTATCCTGATGAAGCGCGATGATGTCAAATGGCGTGAACATAAAGGTGGCATCGGAAAGGGCGGCACAGGAAACGGGAACAATCACGGCACTGGGAGGCGGCAGATCAGTATCGGCGGTGACAAGCTTTCTATCCCCACCACTGGTCACAAGGGTGGAAGGCGTCTCAGGAAACACAGATAGCTCTACCTGAGCACGAGCACAGTCGATAACGGCGTGATTACGCGACAAAAAATCCCACTCAAGGATCAGATCATAAGAACACGAACCAAGCACAACAAAGTCAACGCTGTAGATTGCGTATTGTATGAGCCCCCCCTGGCCGTACATGCTGCAGCGAGTTGAATGTTGTGCGCTGGGAGTACGGAGAGAAAACCCTGAAGGTGGCGTCCTCACTTTACGGATGGAGCGGCAAAACTTATGGCTCATTAGAGGAAAAGCGGCACCAGTATCTACAAGCGCGAGAGTTCGTACACCTTCCCCAGCACGTCAGTAACATTGGCGGGGGACAAGCGAGGATATCGACAGGTGGACGACGGCGCAGCTTGCGCCTCAGAAGCTGCGGCAGTCAGTTTTCCGCAGCAAGAGCCCTTGACCAGCGACACATAGGCGAAAGAGAACCGCGGCACTGTGATGTTGACCGACGACAAACGAAAGGTTGGACAACGGAAGTCGGCTGACGATCGCGGGCGTCTGCTTCAGGTTCTTGTTCTGGCTGCGTGTGATAAGGAGATTGGAAGGAGTAACCCGGATATCTCTATTCACTCGTGGTCGCCGCGAAACGCCGACGACAGAAGCGGGCAACATGACCCGGAATTCCGCAAGCGTAGCAGATCGGTCGGTTGTCTGCAGTGCGCCAATGATTTGCGTACTGCGGCTGTGCCCCGAAAAGCGGCGTCACTAGCGGTTGAAGCGGCGTCACTGGTGGTTGAGGGGTCAATACCAACAGGGGTTGTGGCTTCATCACGGCATTCGCATACGTCAGTGGCGTGGCGACAGGAGTCGGTGGAGAGGCAGACGACACCGCAAATGATAGCGGCGCGGTGACAGGAGTCGGCTGGCAGGCGGACGGAAAAGCCTTGGTGACCTGCTCCTGTATCACCTGCCGAATGGTAGGAGTCAGATAGTGCGTAGGCACTTGCGTGGCCGGGAAGAACGAAAGCTGTCGAGCAACTGCCTCGCGCACAAGAATCTTGATCTGGGCCAGGAGCGCCGTGTTGTCGCCGCCGATGGGCAATACGGCGAGGGAATCGTCTGTTGACGTGTGCCGCCGAGCTAAGACGCGTTGCTTACGTAGTTCGTCGAAGCTCTGGCACAGGCTCACGAGTTCAGACACGGTGCGCGGGTCCTTGGCCAGCAACATCTGAAAGGCGTCGTCATCTATGCCTTTCGTGATGTGCTTGATCCTGTCTTGCTCAGCAATGGAAGGATTCACGCGCTTGCACAAGTCAATGACGTCTTCGATATAGCTCGTGAAGTTCTCGCCCTGCTTCTGCGCCCGCCCGCGTAGACGCTGTTAAGCGCGAAGCTTGTGCACTGCGGGGCGACGGAACACTTCCGCGAAGCTCGTCTTGAAAGTAGGTCAAGTGGCGAAGTCCGACTCATGGTTGCGAAACCAGAGGTTCGCGACGTCTGTTAGGTAGAACAGGACGTTGCGAAGTTTCGTAGCATCGTCACACTTGTTGTGCGTGCTCACCCTTTCAAACGAAGACAGCCCATCTTCTACGTTATGGTCATCGGTGCCGCTAAAGAAAGGAGGATCGCGCTGGCGCAGTGCGCTTGAGACGATGACCGACAGAGATTGGGCCGCGCCTAGCTGGGTGACGTCTTCAGGTATTGTCGTAGCGGCGTTGGTCAACGTGCGGCTTCAGATCTCCAGGTTTGAAGAGGGAACCCCAGCACCTCCACCGCTTTGGTAAGGTGATTTATTAACGGAAAGCGATAGGCGACAAACCAACGCAGCTCCAAGGGAACAACGGCCTCGGCGGCAACAGCTCGTGATCTGTGTTCGCGTCCTGCCTTGATGATAACGCCCCTCTACTGCATGCTTCCTATTCGCCTTCTTCATTACAATATGAATACATTTTATTGCGATAGCAATTACATGGACACTCCAAAGTGGATTTCTGCCGTCGTCGTCGCCATCACCGTCGCCGTCGCCGTGAGGTTCCGTATGACGTCAACGGCGATGAAATCGTCGCCGCGCTCCGGACGCTGTATGTGCGTCAAATGTGCGCTGTATGTGTATGTCAAAGGGCGCGAGGTACGCGCGCTTTGACGGGGAGCGAACGCACGTCCGAGAGCAAACGCGCGTTCTGCGCCGTGCTACCTGAAGGGCTGCAGAATTAAGCGTCTCTATCCTCCTTTACAATCACCATATATAAAGAGTAAATGCGACTTCTTCCGTCGCGCGATAGGCTGTGGGTGACGGGAGGGAGGGAGGGGAGGCGACGTTTAGCTGCGGCACCAAGTACCTATTTATATAAAAACGTTGCGAGGCGAGAAGGTGGGTAAGATTTCCGACGCCGCTCGACGAGTGTCCCATTCTGATCTCGTCGAAAACCACCGAGCCGCCCCCAGACGCACCGGCAACAGTCACAAACGCCGCGCGCTTTCGGTGCGAACGGGGAGAAAACGCCGACGGCGTGGACAAGAGTTCTGCGTGTTGCTGGTGCTGCTGCATGTCCAAGTTTATACAGCTTATAAAACAACTATCCCTTCTCCGTATAGCTCTCTACTAATTTGCTATCGCAATTGATGCTTCGCCTTTCGGGTGAAACTGCGACAATTTTTTTATTGGAACAGACGTTTTAACTGCTTCGCAGAAGAGATCGCATTCAAACTGTTGACCGCGATCTGTGGTAACAATGCTGGGGCATCCAAAGCGTGAGATCCCGCCACTGACAAACGCTGAAGCCACGGTTAGTGCCATTACGTCAGTGAGAGGAAACGCCTCAGGCCAGCGGGTATAACGGTATACACAAGTGAACATGTAGCGAGCCCCTCTGGATAGTGGGAGGGGGCCAACAATGTCGATGTGAACGTGATCGAATGAAGCGTCGGATGGGGGAAAGGAGTGAATTGGCGATTTTGTGTGTCGTGCTGTCTTGGAACATTTACAGTGCACGAAGTCATTCACGCGCCCAGCGGCGCACCTCAGGGTTCACACTCGGCCACACAATGAGGTTCGTAATAAGACGCTGCGTACCACGAACTCCGGGAGGACTTGCGCCGTGAAGGTTGTCGAATATTTGACGGCGGAGCCGGAGTGGGACAAACGGACGTGTGCGATCCCGTGAGACGACGCAAGCAATGGTGCCCGAAGAAAAGGGAAGGGGACCAAGGGAAGGCAAATAAGCACATTCTGCGGCAGGTGCTGAAAGAACATTTCTCGCAGCAGTGGGCTGTTTGCGTCCAGCGTGCTGTCACTGAGAAGCCGCCGCACGCCACGTAGAAGTTCCGACAGTCACCGATCGCCGAGCTCTTCTTTGTTGAGAAGCTGCTCAAGACGCCTGCGCACAGACACAGACGTGTGGTGCAGCACCGCCGTTTTAAAGTAGCCATAGGGGGTGGTTTCGTGGGGCGCGTCCACAACATCGTAGAACTCCGCAACCACATCCGTTGAGAGTACGGAGACAGCGTGGTAGAACTTCGCTTGCTGCGAAGTAATGCACCGAAGGGTGAAGGTGGCCTCCACGTGTGTAAACCAGGCTGCAGGATTCTGTGGCCAAAACGATGACAGGTGACTCTGCACGCACAGAGGGCACCGTGGCGATGCCCTCTGCGCCGATCGCCGGTCTGTCGTTCGTGGTCCCTTCCATGATGTGGTGCTCACCTTGCGATCACCTCCGGGTCACCACGTTATAGGGACCGAGGTTAGGTCCACTATATCAATGCGTGAGTCGGTGAGCGAAAGAACTAGGAACCGTTCAGGCCGATGGCAAGAGCAGAAGAAAGTATATTTTATTTTTCTATTTTTCTAGCCCCGCAGCATGCAGCTCGATGAACGAGGCACATGCGCATGCACCTGAGCGTGCCATAAATAAAATGTGGCCAATGGAGATGACGATAGCCGCTAGAGTATGCGCACAGAACTGAACCCAATGCTGGCCGCTTTTTTATGCGGGAGCATCTTCTGCAGCTTGAGTCGATTTTTAGTTTTCACATACTTTCACATTGAGTGTGTTTACTCTGCGCTAAGTATACTGAACGTAATCCACTTTGAACTTAGATAAACGCCGAAGTTAGAGAACACAAGCTGCAGAGGCACTTAAGCCACCTAACGTGCATTGAATGCGAAAGCATTCTGGGCATGTCGACTATATCCACGTCCATACTATTAGACGTCCATGTCGTGTGACATTGTCGCATGACGCCATCACTTGACCATGTGACCTTGCATCTTAATGTTATTGGTCACATGACTATGTCACATGACGTGATCCCTTGGTCATGTGCTCGAATTGGTAAATGTGAATTTGTAAGGTTCGCGAAGTCAGTTGTGGGAGTGGGGCAGGTCGCTTTTGAATGAGCGTGAACTGAATTTTGGAATTGCGTAAAGCGAATTTTTTGCGGAGTTGGCCAGCAAAATTTTGGGGGTGGGCAAAATGAATGTTTGTAGCGAACCATGTCCGTTTTTGAACGCAGAGGAACTCACTTCTCGAATTGTGCAAAGTAACTTTTTTCTCTTTCTTTTGGGGGGGGGGGGGGAGCACCCAAACTTTGCGGGCGACCCAAGTCAATTTTGGAAGTGGGCAAGGATGGTTTCGAACGTCGGTCAGCTCAATTTTCGAATTGCGCAAACTCAGTTTGGGGGTGGGCCACCCAAACTTTGCAGGAGGGACAAGTCAATTCTGGGAGTCGGCCAGGTCGGTTTTGATCGTGGGTAAACTCAATTTTCGAATTAGGCAAAGTCAATTTTTTTGGATGTGGCTAAGGTCGGTTTTCATTGACATTGAAACGATACGTAATGACTTGGTCGCGTGGGTTTTGGTACCGGCGAATGTTAACGCCGGATGCCGGATTTTCCGCTTCATGGGCCATATTTTGCTTTCCGCATTAATATAAGGCAATCACTCCCGGAATCAGATGCTGAGCAGTGCATTTGTTCTTAGAATACGCTAGCGGTGATACTTAACCTACCATAAAAAGACTAAAATTGCAAATGTGAATACTCGCCGCTCTCTTGAGCTTTCTCAACGACAGTGGCATGGACATTGGGGTCGATGCGGCATGAATGGATCCTCGCCGGAAGCTTGAAGACTCTCTTTGAGCTGGAAAGAAGGGCCGCCTGGAGCATGGAGTCAATAAATGACACCCAGTTGCCGTCCCACTTGAGCTTGCCGCATGGTCCTGAAAAATAATATTGCGCCAGTCTCATGCTTTATGGGAATATATTGCGAAGCATTTGCCTCTCAACGAATGTGACTACGTGTTTGAGCGTTTCGGTTTGTGCATACATCACTTCTGCTATCCGAACTCGCTAAGAAGCTACAGGAAGAAGTGACAAGCATAGGCTCTGAAAATGATGTTTCAAATAGCAAGACTGTTATGTGAACCTGCCTAACATCATGTGTTGTAGAACACGGAATGCCATCTCAAACACTGCGCACGAATGATATGGCCTATCTGGACTACCTGTATGCACTCTTTCTTTACCGCTTGAACAGGCACTAATGGTACGGTATATTGGCCGAGAGGTCGAACTGTCCGTGGCCGTTGTCGTAGGCATGCTTGCTCAGCCGTGGAAACATCTTTAGTCGCTTAAAGACAATTTTCGTGATAAATATGTATTTCGAATGGTATTTTTCATTTATTTATTCCCGAAAACTGTGGTTTTGTTTAGTAATAAATGAACTGTTTTTATAATACCATTCTAATCTCGGTCAATTCGCTGCAGTGGACATGCATCATCTGTGATAGAACACGAAAGAAAAGGTTGAATCGAGGGCGTGCATGAGTGAGCAAAGCGGGTTGTGCCATTGATTGAGGCATCATCATGAGGTGAGGCACATAAACCTAAATAAGTGAACACGTTTCAATAACCACTCAAGAAAGCTTCGCTGATAACCGATTCCCAATTATGCATGGGATCCGTTCCAAAACGCTAGCTTTCATGAAGGAAAGGCGGAAGACACTGGAACACTGTGGCTTATTATTGTGATAGCAATTACATCGGCAAATCAAGTGAACATTCACCAACGCCATCGCCTTGAAGTTTCATGTAAAGTCAACTGAAGTGAATAATTATATGGGATTTTACTTGCCGAAATCACGATGTGGTTATGAGTTACGCCATGGTTGGGCACTCAGATTAATTTTGACCAACGGGGTTTCTGAACATGCAACTAAATCTATGTGCACGAGCGTTCTTGGATTTCGCTGCCATTAAAATGAGGCAGGCACGGCCGCGAATCGAACCCGCGATGTCATAGCCGGAAAGTCACCGCCGGCTTGTCATTCCATATATAGTTAAAGATCGCTACCGTGCTGGATATCAGGGAAAAGGTGCGAGTGTACCGAGAATGGTGCTGCCTTGATGCGCGCCGTCTTCTTGCGCACCCAGTGTTGTACGTTGCATTATCAGGCGCTCGCAAGGGGCAGATGAGCGCACGTCTCCTCCGCTTGTTCGGCGGTGGTTTTCTTTATATTTCCGTGTGCTGTGGCGCTTACCGCTCAGAGTTAGGTTTACAAACAGGGCCACGGTTGCCCAATTTCACTAATGGCAGAATGAATATGCGACCTTAATATTCCAGTTATACACGCTTTATTAAATCTTACATAGTAGAAACTAATTGGTTGCACGCGATATAAGGACTGCATTTCAGTTGTAATACAGTTTTTAAAGGTGACATTCCCGAAAGTTAAACGACAAATGAGTGTCTGCACTCATTCTACCATACCCTTATTCTCGAACCCTTCGAAGACAATTGCCGAAATGCGACGGCTTCATAGAGACGACAGCGCAATACTTACTATGTATGTCAGCATTTTTTATGCCCTGGAAAACACCGTGGTGCTCGTAGCCACGCAGCCGGAACTCCTTGTAGATATCTTCGGCGTCGAGCTCGTAGGCCAGCGTGTCGGTTGGCGTGCCCAGTTCCTCGTCAAGGACCGTCTCGTTCTCCGCAGCCAGACGAATGGAGCCACTCGCGACCACCGTTCCTGCCTCCGAGATCTCGAACTCCCCCGATGTTCGAATGATGTTCATGAGATACCGCACGGTACCTTCATCCGAGCGTCAAAGCGGATTCAGTTTTTTGAACGATGCTACCAAATTCATAACGATACTGCACCGATCGTTTGGTCGGTGTCAATTCAGCTGTGAGTTACTTGCTCGCACGGTTATTTTGCAAGTTTCCGACCATAATTATGCTATTTTCACTTTTCCACCGACAGAAGCAACAAAACGAGGTGGATTTAGCCTTGATGAGCTATCAGCAAAGATGCATAAGAAAGAAATAAAACCACAAGCTGCTTTTAAATTGACAACTTTCTTTACCTACTTCACCGATTTGGACGGAGCTTGGCCTACCTGAGAAGTTTATATAATATGAAATCAATAAACTAAAAGTGTATTGATTGCATGATGTGTGCCAGATAGCGAATACGGTTATCTTTTCGGTAAAACTACACTGGGCAAATTGGCAGACGCATGATTGAGCAGCTCAGGAAGCCTTCTAACAAAGTGAAAATATCGTAACCGGATGGCATGATTGCCTTTCATTGTCACGAGCGTGGTTGCGTTCTCCGCTTTCAAGATAAAATTATCCCCGAGAAAAACACAAAAAGCAAAATGTCAATTGGCCTGCACACTCGGGCCCATAATAAAAAGGTATTGACCAGCCTAATCATTCAGAGCGCTCCCATTGCGACATTCGGCGAAGCATGTGTGTGAGCATGATGTCCATTATAGTCAAGATTTCGGCGAAAGTTCGTCTGCTCATGTAACATGATGATGTAGAAATTGCGGTCACAGACCATGTCAAGGTGAAAATAACACAGAGAAATTTCGTGATCGTGACGTGACAGTTTGATTGTTTCGTGATAGTTTCGTGACAGTGTGATCAAGGAAACCGTATTAATTGTCCCGAAACATCTATGTGTTATTTTCACCTTGACTTGGTCAGTGACCGCAATTTCTTCATTATGATATCCTTGTGACCTTGACAGACAGATATTATTTTCTACGCATGCGTTAGGAAAATAGTTACCGTTTGCTTTGCTTTGTGATGTTTTAGCAATTAGCGTTCATATTTTAACACTGCGCTAGGCAGGTGTCTAAGACGTGGAGTACTGGCGGTATTAGGTGTCATTCTACATCGGAAAGGAAATTGTTCGTCCACATTCTCCATTTGTGTTGTGTTCTACCGCTGCGTCAACCTACTAGTTAGGCTTCACAGAAAAGCCTTCATGCTAACAGATAGCCACTGCGATGAAGCTGTAGCCATAATACTAGGGATAGTGGGGTTTGCTGCGGCCTTTCAACTGGGGTGCACTAATTTCAAGAAGATATGAGATTGCCAGTTGATTTCTCTGCTGATATGCCTAGCAGGTTTTGTGGTCCACAGATGCCATGGGGTTATGCAGCAGGTTACACAGGAAAGCTATCGCTGAATTGGACAACCAAATTCGATAGTTGCTGCCATAATTTATTCCTGTGTATTTGACCTGCTTTCTTCAGCGCTGTAAGTTAATGCCGTATCGCAGTGAAAAAACGGTGAAGGGAGCGTACGTTCGCTCCCTGAGGCGAACATTAGTAGCACGAGAAATTGAAACACAGATTCAACTAATTAACAAAAGATCACAAATTAACTTCATAGGTAATTACTTTAAGACACATATTGCAATTTACTAATTGTAGCCGATGAGCTTTTCAGGCGTATCCACTTGAAGGTTATTTCCAGAATGACACCAGCTTGGAAATATGCGCCATCAAACTGACCGTAAAAATGCAGTGTTGTTCCAGTTACTTTTTTACCAAAATTCTGTTTTATACATTGAAGCACAAAAGTAACTGCAACGTCCATGTATTTCGTCCCACACTTTGGGAAACATCTCGAAACTGCTGTCATCCTGGCAGCAGTTCATTTTAATTGGATGCGTTTTGCAAGCTCACCGGCTACAATTCGTAAATTGCAATATGTATCGTAAAGTAATTAACAAGGATGTTCGTTAGTCAAATTGTGTTAAGTAATTGAATATGTGTTTTAATTTCTCGTGCTACTAAAGTCCGCCTACTCAAATAACCCAGCTCAACGATAAATATTATGCTACCTGCCACAGGCGATTTTCAAAACTTCCGTAAAGCTTAATTTTGAACACCGGTATATCATTGGCCATGCAGACTAAGAATATCATGCGTTTATTAACAATGGTAAATGAAAACACCCCAGCCCGTGCCACTAAGTATAAAGGGCTTATGGCAATGCAGACTTGTCGAATTACGAATTTTACTTGATAGCTGGAACTCTGCACCATGTGTTTTGTCACTGCTCTGTCTTCGCTCAGCGCTTACAAGTATGGAAAGGAGTCAGTATAGAAAGTTGCTGTTCCGGCACATCGCATGAGCACAAAGCAGCCGAACATCTGCGAGTGCTCTTGACGATTTAGGGAGAGCGCTGTATTAGGTGGCTAGATTTTAGCCCAATCATCTTTCAGCATATTTTTTTTACACTTTTCATGTTTCTCATGGGGAGTGCAGAGGCTAGAACTCATGCCACCCTCCCAAGTTCCTCTATAATAAGTTATCTTTCTCTTCAATAAGAACCATTGTCTGGCCCCACTCATCGTGATTATTCTTAGCATAGGACACCGTAACAACTTTCACGAACATAACGAAATTTGAGAAACTTTTAGTGTGCGTATGAAAAATTCTGCCCAACCTCCTTCGCGTTACCTGGTCATCGCTTTCATATAACATTTCTGCGCCTGGAATCTTTGGTCCTCGTTCTCTTCTCATAAATAACCGATTTGGGTTATCGCCCTCACACTGAAAAGGAGAAGATCCTGGACTCACCCGTCTTAGGCAGAATGACGACACGGTGAAATGTTAAATCTTCGAGTATTACTGGAAGCTTGTCAAATGGCTTCCCAAAGCGCTTCGCCAGGGACTTCCAGACCATCACTATGTAGCCGGTCGCCGGAAACAGAACGCGGCCTTGAATTTGATGCCCAGCCAAGTATGCGTCTCGTTCGTGGTCGTCGAGATCAACTTCTATGACTTCTTCGGAAAGCTGCGCAGGAGATACGTGATGTATTCTACTATAGGTCTATAAAGTTCATTAAAATTTTTTGCTTTCTATTTCTACCTGGATATATGACAATTTCGGTGAATATATTGTTATATGTCACATATCAGCGACTTTTTCAGGATACAACTTTACACGTATTCTTTAAGGCTTCTTTTTGGTTCCGGTAATACAACCTTTACTAATTTTATACTGAGAAAACATGCTTTATGGCTGCAGATACTGCCCTTGAACGCTGTGGTTGTGCCCAACGAAATAACTGAGTTTCTAAAAGCAGTCAAGCAAGGGCACAATCAAGGCACTATGCGATGCGACAAATGTGAGTATGCAGAAATTAGGAATGAGCGCATTCAATATTAGAATATAAACGGAGAAAGAATAGTATTGATTGCGACGTTTGCTGGTGCAGAGATGAAACAAATAATTCAGAAAAAAATTCTGCTACCCATCTCACTATGACTTTCGACGTTAATGCCACTAGCACTCAAGCAATGTTAGGACATACCGTAAGGATGCAAGAACCTTTATTCGCGATTTGTAGTGATTAATCGGATGTTTTCGTTGCTAGACTTCCTTCACAATTGTACCAATCCTTCGTTTCTAAGCTCGTTCTGAAAACAAATGTATTAAATTCTACGGTTTCATGGGCCGAAACCACGAATGACCAAGGCGCCCCTTAGTGGGAGACAGGAATTGTTTTGACCAAACAGTTTTTTCTAACGTGCATCAAATGCGCCGTATACGATCGTTTTTGCTTTTCGCCCCCATCAAAACGCAGCAGCAGCAGAAGGAATTTGATACCCCGGCCTTGTGCTTAGGCAAATCCACTTAGCAACCAAACAGGGTAAGCTGGCTTTGATATTTTCTCATATGTTGAACTTAAACGTTAAACATTATCGAACGCTATATTGACCTTTTTCGCGGAGCAGTTTGTTTTAGATAAACGAGATGGCGCTCACAAATGGCGCTGTAGGCAAACATAATCCAGAATAAGCGAAAGAAATGTTTGACCTGGGCCGACGTAGCAAAATCGTTCCATTTGGCGACGGTCCATTGCTGAGAGTGGTCCCAGCTGACGAGGTGCGCGATGTTCGGAGTGCCACGTGGTACAGGCAGGGGCACTGGCGGGTACAGCGGAGATGGATCAAACTTCACGCCCAGCGAGTGCAGCTGGCCCAAAGAGTTGAGGAAGAAGCTCAGGTTGTCCGCGTCCCGCTTCATCAGGCCAAGGCATGTGGCGTCCGCGCCAACTGAGCGTCTCAACACCGACTGCAAGACATAAAAAAAGAATGTGGGGCAGAGCATGCCGACGCACTTCGTAACGACCAAGCCTTAGCTGTAGAGGGCGTCTAAGACGTTTTGTTGCTTAAATGTGAAGGGCCTCAACTTCGTGAGAAGACTGCCCGAAGCAAACATATGGCGTGTTATACATGCTAATTTTCTTCCCGAGGGCTCATGTATGCTGGACGTACGCGCCACGCTCCCGCCACAAGCTTACTGCCACTTTCATCAGCTGATTTAAAGCTAGTGAAGAGAGGGCTCGTGAAAGCCATTCTCAACATTGTGCTTGAAATTTGATGGCTACACGAGACTGGAACTAGTAAAGAGAGGAATCGCGAAAGCTATCCTCATGAAAGTGCTCCAAAAGTGATGGCCACGCGACTTTAGCACTAGCGAAGACAGGGGCCGTGAAAGCCGTCTTAAGCAGTGCGCTTCTGAGGTAATGCCCACACGAGGTTGGAAAAAACTGTAAAGCCCAAATTCAACGGCTGTTAATAGCGGGCTTCTCTTGGTGCCTTTTGATACGGCTGGTAGAAGGTGAATTACATGAAGTGCACCAAAAAAGAAGGGTGCGCAATATCGAGATCGAAAGATCGAAATTAGGTCCTCCATTATCTGTATCGTGTGTTTTACAGGCTAAAGAAGGGTAGGGGGCGGAGCGCCGGTAGGATTCTCTGCCCATAGGCAGCTGAACGTTTCATATAGATTGGTCCACCAGAACGACCTTCCCACGAACGGAGGATACGAAAAGAAGCATCAGGAACCTTTCACTAGCTGCGTCACAAGGGTCGTTTACGACATCGTTTTGAACTGCGACCGACTCTACGTGGAGCACAGCGTGCGTTGGCTCGACTGACTGCGTCCGAGTACATGCCAACAGCTCGAAACAGAAGTATGGCAGCAATCTCGCTCTGCACTGCCTGTCACGTGGGTGCGGCCGAAAATTCGAGAAATAACCATCATCAAGAGTCATTCGGATTACCGCACATGCGAGATAATCGAGACCTTCACCATGCAGTGTCAAGCGGGGCCCTTCATGCGTGAGCTAGGCTCACGCGTGAGGGCCCCGCTTGACACTGCCCCGCACAAGCAGCTCACGTATGTGCACCTTCGCGTATATACTATACTATAAGCAGACACTCCTCCATTCGATGCCTTGTGTTTTTATGACTAATAGATGGCTCACGGGTTTTCGAAAAAGTTAAGTGGTAGCTCACCTGCAGTAGGCAGTGCGGTGCAACCTCAACCAAGATGGCGTCCTTGGGAACGCGTTGCAGAGCTTCGAAGAAAAACACAGGGGATACAATATTGTTTGCATGGTACTCTGGTGTGCACCTCTGAGCAAGAGACTCGTGCCAGCGGTGTGGTGGCAGTGAAGTGCTCAACCAACCCTTGCCGCGGAGCGTCGGTTCCGTAATGATCTGTGAGAGAAACCGAAGAAGTATGAAGGCGGCGTTGGACATCAGGCACCTCCTTCCTTATTTATCAAACGGGCAGCTACGTACAAGATGGTGGTAAGTGCTAAACTTGAATACGCAGAGCTACTGGTATAGCAGAGAAATATTACTTGTCCGTAAACCTATAAAAGGTCTGGCTAAGCTGTCACGTTTAAATATTGGCTCTTTCTTAGTCTCTCCACTCTGCATTAGGCGACTAGTGGCAAGAGCATTCTGCTAACTACTGTGAACTCTTCATACGTTTCAGAATTTGTAACATTTATTCTTTTACGTTGCGCTTATAATGATAAAAAACCACGTCAAATGTGTACCCAATGTAGATTCAGACGTTCTTTATTCAACGATGGAGATATTGAATGTCTACGTAACTGACAGGTACATCAGAAGCCTTCCAGAGTGACATTTTCGGTTGTAGATATATAACAAATTCTGTTAGTTCAGGAAGACTAGCTTATTAACACAAAGCTAGCAGACTCCTAAACAACTAAATTTTGGAAACCATTCATAAAACCATTCAGCAAAGCCCACACACTCCTTATACATTTTACTAGAAATAGCTTTATGGCCAAATCTTTGTGAGCTAAGAAACAAGGGTATATCTTTGTTAAATTGGTCACCAAAGTATTATGCTAAGGAAAGCTCGAACATAAAATTTTATAAATACCAACGCGAACTCTACATTGAAGCATTTTACTTTGACCTGAAGAAACAAGTTTACGTGGGCTTCCTTACCATGTCGTTCTTCAATTAATCCAGTGGTCGAAAGCAAATTATCCTGACGTAATCTTAGGACCATGCTTATCACCGAGGTAATTATGCCCGGTAGCCATGCTTCTTTAAAAGCCGATACGTTCAAGACATGGCAGTTCGGGGGCGGGTCATGAGGCTTAGCGTCATCTGTGGACGAGCGAACGCTTCCTGCAGAACAAATGTATATATATATATATATATATATCTATTTGTTTAAGGATGCCATATTTGTGAACAAACGAAGTGGCGTCATTTCTTTTTTCTTTTTGTGGCCTTCGATTAACGCAATGTTTTCAAATGCCATGCAATTCAACTCGATGCGCGTTTGGAACTAATAGCGGGGAAGCTGCTGCGGTGAAATGCCAGTCGTGCGGATGTCGTGCGGATGCCGCAGTCGCCCCCGTGCACAAAAAAACATCGTTCCTTTGCGAGCCAATTAAACCTTTGGGCGTTGCATGTTGGTCGCTTCGTCGGACGCCACGCCCGTCAGACAGGTTAGCCGAACGAAGGCAGCTAAGTGGAAAATTTGTTGGCATTCCTAAGACTACTCTTGATTGAACACGTTGACCAACGATGAAACACATCTCCCCAGCACAACGCCACTAGAACTGAAACAAATGTTTACAAGCAAAACTACACAGCATGCGAGGGTGGCGTATATTAACCAATGATATTTACGACCGCTTATTTCTTCCTTTACAAGGGCTCCCTCATTTTCTGCCATCCGCAAACGCCACTTAGCTACGCACTCCTTCGCTCACGGCAGCGCTAGCTGGGCACTCGACAAGCGTGTCGATTTCAGAGAGCGTTACAGTCTTTCTGTATTGCTTCAAGAGTCGCTAAACGTGTATGCTGCCTATTGTAACACAGCGGCGCCGCGGCTGGCGAATACGGCGCAGCGGATGGCGACATGACGATGTTATAGTAACTGACGACTAACAACGCCTTCGAATCCTCCTAGGGCAGCAAGGCCGTGAGCCTCAATGAAGCCAACAGTGATGAAGAGACGGCAAACTGACGCAGAATTTTGACGGCACGGAATTCGATAGCTGCATTCGAAGATCTGCCGCCTTGCCTTGCGTCACTCCGGCGTTTCAATGCGGAGCATGGAGGGCAATGTGGCTGGAGACTGTCGCACATTGTGCCACATAAAGCAGGCACAGAAATGCGAAGTATTTCGATAAGTATCTCTTAAGTTATTGTTAAATGAAGATTTTCTGTTGTTCAGCTTGTCTAGCCTGCATTGTTGTGAGCGGTAGGGTGCGTGATCTTGTTATACCGAAGTTAGCTGTATAATGAAGAATTTTCAAGGTCGGAAGCACTTAGTTATAAAGGAGTTTCACCTAAAGCAAAATAACCAAGAGAGGGGATTTTCTCGCTACTTTCAGGAAGGTGTTTGTAGACCGTGTTTAAGGGTGCGAGACGCACCTTAGCCGGGACGAGAATGAACGAGCGTAAATTATTTTGGTTAGTACAGCTGAAGGAAATTACTTCTGCTTACCCTGGAAAACCGAATGACATGCTGGGTGTCTGGAGTCTCATTTCGTTGACATCAGTGTCCATTCCTGAATCAAACCCAGCCAGGAAGGTAACGGCTTGGGACGGGATTGTACTGACATCGAGCAGAGTTTGTAAGACGTGGCGGGGTTGCTTCCTCCATATAGCAGAATCCCATCGGCTATGCTTCAACTGCAGTGCGCCGTCTTCACTATCGCGCCGTTACCCCTTGTGATTGACAACTTAGGACATACGCCACAACAACGACCACAGGCGCAAAACATTCTACCAAATTAACCGTAAAGGAAGTCCAGATGCATATAAGCCTCCGTGCTTCATTCACTACTACCTACGCATGGGGAAAGTGTAGTGCAATTACTCGCAATTCGAGTATACGAGAGCGCTCCCACCTACCCCTCCCCGTTGGCGCTGAGCCGTGCTCCCTCAAGGGCTGCAGAAGATAGCGCCAACCTTTCCCTTTCCCTCAAGAACCACTTATCATCATCAGAGCGGTGGCATTCTCTTGGTTACCCCAATTGCGAATTACCAATGGAAGGAAGCCCCGGCAACGAAAACCGCCGATACCCAATCGATGGAAGGCATCGTTCTGTTTGGTGCGTTTAACTGGAAATGTGTGTCAGTCTGTTTTTGTCATTTGTGTAACAGTATATAGCACAATAAACAGAACCAGATCCTTCACTTCATTCTAGTGATTCGAGATCCTAAGGCAACACTGGGGCTACGAAGGACGCCGTAGTAGAGGACTCCAGATTAATTTGGGCCAGCTGGGGATACATCACGTGAACCTCATGCACATTACACGGGCGTTGCTACATTTTGTCCCCTAGGAAATGCAGCCGCCGTCTGGGGTTTGATCTCGTGCCCTTGTGCTTATGAGCGCAGCGGCGTAGCCACTAAGCCAACACGGCGGTGTGGAGGGCTCATGATTAACTAGTTATGGCACGCTCACTAATTGATGTACACGAGCGTCCTTGCTTTTTGCCGCCATAGGAATGCGGCTGCGCTGCCTGGTAACGAACCCGCGACCTCGTTCTGAACACCAGTGGCAGAATGACAAAAGGCAATGTTGGCGCGCTTCGATTGTACTGATGATTTCTGCACCCTTCCATGCCCTTTAAAGAGTCTGCACCCACGCTTTGGCGTTGCCGTCACAGTGTCATTGCTGAGCGCTGGGCGTTTGATTGTGCCATAACGAAATGATTTACAAGTGAAACCGTTCACACCTTCGTTGTCAACGCGAAACTGGCTTCCGGTCGTAAATTTTTTGAAGCTTAATCTTTCCCGCAGCGCTCAATTCCTTTTGTCAGAGAATCTAAAATGTCTACATCAAAATTGTATTCAACCAAGCAAATAAGGAACGCCCACTTCTAAGCGGATTTAAAGTAGCACGTTTCCATTCCTCGACATCCTTTTCAATGACTGCGTGTAATAACACGCATCCTTATAGACCAGACAATTCAGCATTTGCTCAACAATATACGGTATTGAAACTTGCGGTTGTTCCGGTTGTTTTCTTCCTCGTTCGATTATTTCTTGATTTTTTATTAGTGCCCAAACTGTGACCTGCTTTTAGTGAGGTGATATGTCGAAGCAGCATTGAGACTATGGAGCTCTAGGCGGAGAGGCCACCATGAGACGCTAGGTGAACTTGCTCCAAGTGGGACTTGAGACGAAATGGTGCAAGTGCTCACCAGCACAAGATGCTCTTGTTAAAGTTACTGCACAATGAACCCCATCCTGCATGTTAAAGGTACGGAACATCATTGGCATTACTAGGTCACGCAGTTAGAAAAGACAGGGGTTTAACCCTTGCCGTACCGCGCCCATTTGGCATGGTTAGCCGTCTATTGATGGTTTGAAACGCCGCTTTCGATACCTTCCGCACCACTCACGAACATACTGCGTTTTCGGACGTGAAGGAGGAGAAGTATAATTTAGTTTTCTAAGCAGTTTGATTTTTTCCCGCCAGGCCTTGATTTTTAAACGCGCTCCGAAGTTTCGCGATCATCAAAACAGAACGCAAAAATTTGCGGCTCCGGAAACGGTGCGCGCGCTTCGGGAGATCGCAGATATCTCGATCCCGCTGCCTCTGCGGTGGTTCTCATCAAGACATCGAATAGCAGCGAGTCAGAGGACGCCGACTTTTCGTCGGACTTTGAGTCTGAAAGCGACGACAACGCAAACCAGCCCGGAACATCGGCGGCCGCAGCCCAGCACGCCCAACTGTGCTTGCAGTTAAATTTTTGTAGCGAAATATGTGTTCAATGAAAAATTTCGATTTTTTTTTCGGAGATAGTGCCTAATAGACGGCAATACATTCTCTATATCTCATAACTATTGTAACTTTTTTTCTTAGCAGATACAAGCGTGAATTTACAAATTTAGTTCAGTTTTATCGCAAAATCATGATTTTGACAATTTATATCGTTTTATGACATACATAGCGTTAATAAAACTTTCAAGCATGAAAAGTCTATTCAGTTTGCTTTCTGTTTATGTATTAGAATAAATCTTGATTGAAGGAGTTCCTTCAGACAAAGAAACATCTGCCGTAACATACAAAAAACACCTATTTTCCCCATGGTAGGGAAGAAGTTAAAAACAATAAAAATTGTTGCCTGTAACAAGCGTAAGGGAAGTTGGCCTGAGAGGAGTTGGCAAGGTGCTACTAAACTTGCTGACACAAAGAAGCAGAAGCAACAGGAAGCTGCCGACGAGGTCAATTTGACAACAAATAATGAGCAAATGCGAGCCTAACCAACATGGCATAGATTTCAGAAAGACTACCTCACTATCTATTACGCAATTATGCAAGCATCTAGCATGAAAGTTCTTTGAGTTGACGTGTATATAAGCAAATAAAGAGAAGAAAATAAATAACAGGTAAATTAAGCTCTTAGCTAATGCACAATAAGAGCAAAAGCACCAAGACTGCTAGATGATGTTAACAAAACATTTAGAGGTCCTTTAGTTTTAGAAGTGCACGTTATTTTTGCAATTTCTGCAGGTCATCGCTACGCCACGACATGAAGTCAGCAACTATTAGCACAGGTGGTAAAGAAAGCTTGCCGATTAAGAGATGCGTGGTAACAGCAAACCGTGCATAATGAGCACAAATGTGGCTTATTTTGTTTGATTTCACGTTACTTTTTAAATGTGGCATGAAATATAAAGAGCGGCAGCCGAGATTATGATCACTGTTGCGAAAAAGGGCTAAATTGATATGGACTGCACCTTTTGCATGGCTTCCAGAAATGCCGGTCTGACGCTCTCCATGTACTTGCTGTGAAAGGCGATGCCTGAGCTGTCCACCTCTCGCAAGAACACGCTTTCAGCTTTTAGCTCTTGGACAAACTTGGCTACTGCTTCAGCTGCTCCGGACACCGTAACTGAATCCTCTGCGTTGTGGCAAGCTGGCTGCACGCCGTCTGGACAGCGTCTTGTAGCCTCCTCCCACGAGAGACCTGACAAAACAGAGAACCGAAAAAAAGTGATTACGCCCGTTTGAGACAGTTGCATCTCACGGCAGCGCATCTGCAAGATTTACACGTTACGGTGAAGTTCATAGAAGTGGCAAGAATTCGGTAATTTTTCGTACAATGAACCGCAATAATGAACACCCTAAGTGTTGTGTTGCCGTCACGTGTTTAATTTACAGAATGTAAGCTCGTAAATGATGTTCCCTTTAAAACACTGCAAGCCATATCTCTAATGCAGTGACCAAGACAGGAGAGGGAATTCTTATAAGCAGCACTTTGGCAGCGGCGGTGGCAGAAAGCGCATGCATCAAAACGCTCTTTTTCTACTCGTTACAGTTTTCAAGACTTCGTCTGTATTGCGGGACCCGTCGAAGAAATTGCCCGTGAACCCACCACCAATTCATGCTGCGTCCTTTCCGCTGAAACGCTTATCCTGCAACCCATGAATTTGCATCGAGTTGACGTCCGCTGCTAGCGTCACCAAGCTGCGATTGTTCCAGCCAGCACCGCCGTGGTCATCAACGCCCCCCTTGCTCACTTTGGCAGGGGCGGTGGCAGAAAGCGCACGCATCAAAACGCTCTTTTTCTACTCGTTACACGTTGGTCTTTTTAACTTGTCCTAGCCCTCTCAGGCGTACTTTAATCTGCTGCCGCTCCCTGCCAAAGTGCTGCATGCTTGACTGTTGTGGTGGTGTCCGTTTTTGAGCTTGAAAAATGTCGGTATCTGATAAGACATGTCCCAAGTGCATGAAAACTGTGTCTGACAGCAGCCTTGTCATGAAATGCTCGGTATGCGATAAATCGTATCACCTGGGCAAATGTTCAGGTGTTACGGAAGCGGCGGCTAAGAATAAGAGAGAAGCATTCTTTGCCACGTGGAACTGTCCTCAGTGTTACTCATCCCGTTTGAGAGGCTCAGGCAACGACCGAACTGACGGTGACATTTCTGCAGTGCTAATTGCTATCCAAGCTAAACTAGAGAAGATGAAAAGCCTCCCAGAGAAAGTAGACAACATTGAGAAGTCGATTACGTTGATGTCGGACAAGTATGATGAGGTGTTGAATGTCATGTCGCTACATGACGCAGAACTGAAAGAGCTGCGGAAACGCGTTGAGGCTGTTGAATCCCGCAGTAACACTGATGAAGTTGAAGTCCTGAAAAGCACTGTTAATGACTTGGAGTATAGAAGCCGCAGGCAAAATATAGTTATCCATGGCGTCACAGAATCCCAAAATGAGGACTTGCTTTGCAAAGTCAATGAGGTTGCCCAGTCTGTTGGCCTACCGGACCTACTTCCAAGTGATGTTTCTGCTATGCACAGACTTCCCTGTATGCCAAAGAAAACCCCAGGAGTCATAGTACGCTTTGTTCGCCAGCATATGCGAGACGATTGACTGCAGAAAAATAAGGACCTAATAAAACTGAAATCTAAAGTAGCAGTAACAGAAAACCTGACTCTGTTAAACCGGCAGCTACTGCAAACTGCCAAAAAATGGGCGGAGCGTTCTGGGTATCAGTATGTGTGGTGTCGAAATGGCAAGGTTCTAGTGAGAAAGAAAACTGGAGAAACTGCACATCTGATTCAAAGCAATGAGGACTTGAGAACACTAGCCGAGTAAAGTGCTCCCTTTAGAAATGGCTTGTAAGAGTATGACTGGGATAAACTTCACGCCTGACGACATAAACAAGCTATTGGCTGGTGGTTCTGACTGTTTATCTTTGCTGAATATAAATGCCCAGTCAATCCGTGGAAAACTTGATGTTTTTCACGTGTTTCTACAAAAATTCACATTTGACTTCACGGGAATTATGTTAACAGAAACGTGGATTTCTAATGATTCTGAGTGTTTTAGTTTGCCTGGTTATAGTTCATTTTTTCTCAATCGTGTAAATAGACGTGGAGGTGGTGTGTGTTTGTTTGTTCGCAACAATTTGCTCTGCGAATATGTTGATCGATTCAGTATTCTTACTGCTGATTATGAGGGGTTGTGTTTGTCAAATAACAAATTCCTATTCACTGTGGTGTATCGTCCGCCACAAGGTTGTGTCCAATCATTTTTTCATTATCTAGAGGAAATTTTTCAGTTTGCGAATGTTAATAATTACCATGTACTACTCGGTGGTGATTTTAATATCGATATTAAGGAGACGTCAAATAGAACTAATAAATTATTTGTTCTTCTTGAATCGTATCTTCTGACTAATGTAGTGAATGTTCCCACCCGTGTCGCACCTACATCAGAAACAGTTCTTGACCTTCTGATCACTAATATGGCAACTGAAGTTTTGTCCACCGGTGTTTTAAACTATGCATTAAGTGACCACCTTCCTGTGTTTTTAGTGTGTAAAGTTCCTGCTTTAAACACATACTGCAAAAAAAAACACCCTTTATGACGACACAGCTTATCAACTCTGAATCACTTGGGTCATTTAGGGCTGCCATCATATATAAAAACTGGGAGCCAGTACTCGAGCAAACAGAAGTAGGTGAGGCGTTTAACACATTCCTGGATATATTCATTTCTGTATATCGAGATAAGATTCCCTACAAATGTGTCAAACCTCCGAAAAAAAGCTAGGAAGCCCTGGATGACACCAGCCATCCTTCATATGATCTCTTATAAAAATGAACTATTTCAGAAGTTTTTACAAAGCCGTGATCCAGGTGACTTTGCAGCCTTCAAAGCGTACCGCAATAAGGTGACTTCTGCCTTGAGAAAGGTTAAGGATGATTACCATATCCCTATGTTCAATGCCACAACCGATCAAAGTCAAGCCTGAGCTAAGCTTAATCGCCTACTTCATAGAACTTCGAATAAAACACCTGAAGCTCTCGAAATTGACAGAACTCAGTATAGCGGTGCTCATTTAGCCGACAAATCGAATTATTATTTTACTACATTAGTTAACAGTTCACATGATCCTAGTGCGCTACATTACATTAACAATCACGTGTGCGACTCCATCGTATTATTGCCTACAAGCAATGAAGAAGTACTAACAGTATTTAAGAATATGAAAAAAAAGCAGGAGCGAAGATGCATTTGGCTTAAAATTGTTACCGGTTCTTTAGGTACTTGATGTCATATCCCCAATTCTAACTCATATGGTTAATTTGTCACTTAGCTCCGGAGTTTTTCCATCAGCGATGAAAAAAGCGAAAGTTATTGTTATTTATAAAAGTGGTCCTAAACACGTGCTCAGCAATTACAGGCCAGTGTCGATCCTTCCGATCTTTTCCAAAGGGCTGGAGAAGATAATTTTTATTAGCCTCAACAGTTTTTTAAACAGGAACAATGTTATATCATCTAAGCAGTTCGGCTTTAGAGAAAGCTTATCAACAGAAATAGCCCTACTTGAACAGAAGGAATTAATATTAAATAATATTGAACGCAAAGTACTTACCCTTGGTGTATTCGTAGACTTCTCGAAAGCCTTCGACCGGATACATCACATCACTCTGATTAAGAAGCTCTCAATGTATGGTGTCCGCGACCGTAATGCTTAATCTACTTTCCAGCTACTTGACTGATCGCACTCGGTCAGTTCACCTAGGAAATTTTTGCTCCCAGTGGAAATCACTTTAGCCACGGGGTCCCACAAGGAAGCATACTGGGGCCCTTACTGTTTAATATCTACATAAATGATTTGGTGGAAATAGATAATGAGGCTGATTATATCATTTTCGCTGATGACACAAGCATATTTCTTTCAGGAATGGATGCAGGTTATTTAATTCGTAAGGGTAATGATGTACTTGCAAAACTTCACGCGTGGTCCAGAAGAAATGCATTAGCAATTAACACAGTAAAATCTAAAGCCGTTATATTCAGACCAAAAAATATGCACTTTATGACTGACCTCAGCTGAACCCTTGGTGAAAACGCTATAGCAATAGTGAGTACCGTGAAAACACTAGGTGTTTACTTTAATGAATTCATGTTGTGGAACAATCATGTTGATTTGATAACCACCAAGCTAGCTCGAGTTGTAGGACTATTAAGAAAATTTCAACAGACATTACCAATTAAAGTAAAGATGATAAGATATCATGCTCTTTTGACATCGCATATTAACTACTGTCATTTAGTGTGGGGAACCACTACCATTACTTCTAAAAACAAATTTCTAATATTGCAGAAAGCTGCGATGAGACCTATACTGAATGTACCTTTTACACCACATGTAAGTTCCCTATTTTCAAAATACCGTATCATGGAAGTAGAAAAAATATATGGATTCCGTATTCTTAAGTCCTATAAAATGCAGGTAAAACAAAACAATATGTTGCTTAGAGACATCGCTAACTTACATGAAAATCCCACACATTACCCAACACGATTTCATGAACACTGGCACGTTCCACACCCGCGCACAAATTATGGATTCCAAACACTCAGTTATGCATTACCATATATTTTAAATAAGTTTAAAATTACGCAGGAAAATATAACCACTTCTTATTCTTTTAAAAGCATATGAAAACTTTTTTTTCTGATACAATATAATATTGTTATAGAAATTGCACTAATATCAAATGTCTCGTATGGTTGTATTTCTACTTTTGTTGCCACACTGTACTGCTTTATTCAGTTTTTTTTTTCTCTTTTTGACGACATTGTAATTATTTGCTGTATACCAATGTACTCCGTCTTTTCTGCCCTGCACTGCCAAACACAATAGGGATATGGGAGCTTTGTCAAGCTGCTTTTTAGCGGCTTTTACTCCCATACACCTCAAACATGTTGTATGTAAACATGTTGGAAATAAATTCAATTCAAAATTCAAAAATTCATTGTTAAAAGCATAGATTCGCTGAAATTGCCGAAATAAATAGAGCAGTGGACTACCACAGCCTGGAGGTTTGTAACACGTACTAACGTGGACTAATGGAACATCAACAAGTGGTTAACTCGAATCCCGTATTTCGTTTTCACTTTGAAGAATTCGCGTATGTCAAAATCGCTTTGGCTTGTTTTCCCAGTTGAGATTATCACCTTAAGCACAATAGATACCCTAATACGCTAATGAAAAATATATCATTGGGATGTGTATAAATATAAGAATACGTGTACTAATTCAACGTCATATTATTATCTCGCTATAGCAAGCTGGCAATGTTATTGTTTACTAGTCATACTAGTTTACTAGTCATAGGGCAAACACGTACGTTGTGCATGTAAAACACCCCAACCTGTTGAAAAGCGGGAAGGAAAACTAAAGACTACTAACTAGTTCATTCACCTCCATTTTTATCACTTCATTAACTACTTCGCATAATATCATTTCTTCGTCTGTATTAGAGTAAGCTGTCACTAAATACATGTTACTTTAATTGTGGTATAGAATTAGGCAGGCTTCCTTTTTAAAGCCTTGTTGCGCTCAACAATACAAAGATCTCTTGCCGCAATGACCTTGTCTTAAGATAGTTACAGCGCAGTAAATCGGAGAGACGAAGGAAGTGACGCACCACACAAGTGATCTGAAGCGCTCACAACACAAGCGTCTCTCGTCCTTACTGCGATCTAAGTTTCTTAGGAAAACGAGCGAACAACTGGGCCACCTTTCTAACCTCGCCTTGCCCAAACGCCCATCCAAATACGCGAAAATTTCTCATCGCTTTCATGGCATTGTACTTTCGCATCACATTGTCATTATTGTTAGCTACCCTGCCTGATTACGTTCATCTTACTGCAATATATAAAAAAAAACTGTCAGCCCTTTCACTGGGGTGCACATGGAAGAACTGCGAAGCTGTACTATGGTGGCAATTATGTAATTCTAATAATGACTATTAAGATGTGATGGTGTAATTAGTTTTTTTTGAATTATTAAAGAATTAGAAAAATATATATATGAACTGGTGGTTCTCATTTATTTAGGGACCACAGGGATCATGGCCTTATGGTCGCTACGGTACACCGCCATAGGGTGTACGGCAAAGGTTGGCACGTTTTTATATACACTTCACCAACGCGGCGCGCGTTCGGTGCGAACGCGGGCAAATCGCCGCCGCCATCACCAGCATTTGTGCGCGTTGTTTGTGTGACCGCACACAACCGCTGTCAAAACGGTGGCTACGTGACGAACGGCTAAACGCCGTTGTCGACACTTTTAGGGGAAAAGTGGGTGAGAGCCCAGAGAGAATCGGCGGCAGAGGCCGGCAGGGCTGCGCGCATGCGCCGCAGTAGGAGAGTGGCTACGCACAGGCACAGTATAGGGTGCCTCAATACCGCTCTCACGGTCCGACGCAGCTAGCAGACTTCGAGTGATTTCACAGGAGATGACGCTCTCTCTATGGTGCACAGCAAGCAGCCAGACCAGCCGGAGCAATCGTCACTACCACCTGCCCTCTTTGATGCATCTCTGTATGCCAACTGGACTCCGCCGAAAAGAGGCCACTATGCTTTATCGCTTGTGGCTAGGGGTGGCATTCACGAAATCTCATTCATTTCTCATTGAAATCGCCGACAACGCTTTTTGCAATGCCTGTCTTTGCGAGGAGACGCTAGAACACATTCTATGCGACTGTCCTGAATATAATGTTCCGAGACAGTCCCTGGCGTCCGTTCTAGCGCACCTGGACAATCGACCAATGTCAGTTGAAACGATTCTCACGTGTCGTCGACAGAAGACATCGCAGCTGAAGGCGACAAAGCGACTACTTAGGTTTTTAAAAGAAACGGGCTTGGACAAGCGGCTGTGACAGTGGGCCTCTTCGATTATCCGTTCCTGACAGTCCCGGACTGCCCGAGACGGTGCTTTCAGCCAATGAGCGTTGCGTATGCAGTCTTTCGGACAGTCCGCGACTGTCAGAGACGGATAATCGAAGAGGCCCAGTGATGTCACGTACCACGCAAGAGTGACGGTAGAGTGTACTAGATTGGGGGAGTGGGTCCAACGAGGGCTCTGCGCTGAGGCATTTTTTATTGAAAATCTAGGTGGCGCTACCGTCGCTTTCTCCCGAATGAGTGGTCCCGCTCGCCGGCCGGACGCTTGTCGCGTCGGATACCCTACCGCTGCTGCATGGAGCTTTGACAGGCGGATACTCGGTGGCGATAACACTGAGATTATTCCCCACCCATCTATTGTAAATAAAATGGAAAAAGAGCGGTGGAAAGAACGCAAACGACGCAACAACGACGGTTTGTCGAGCAGATGGCAGTTACTCAAACCGCGAGCTCGTTTCAGCCAATGAGCGCTGCCGAAACAGCCGGAGCCAACGTTAATTGGCCGAAGATTTAGAATAAAGCTATGGCAGCGCCGCCACATTTTCCGCGTTTTTTGCTTCACCCTCGGCGCTTGCTAAGGCGTCCGTTGAACTCACTCTCCCATTCTAGTACACTCTAGTGACGGACTGTGACTGACGATGAGTGTGCTGTGTTATGTGCTCTCTCTCTCTCTCTCCTCCCCATCTTTCATTCCCCTCATCCCGCTCGCATGTGTAGGGTAGCAAACTGGTTGTGCTGGTTAACCTCCCAGCCTTTCCTTCTCCACTCTTTCCTTCCTTCCTTCCTCGCCCACCACTCCCCTTCCACTAGGAAGTCGCGTTTGCTCTCCACCGTGCGTTCGCGCCCCGTGAAAGCGGCGTCCCTCGCCTTCACGAGCTTCACTGGCACATAAGTCGCGTTTGCTCTCCGCCGTGCGTTCGCTCCCCGTGAAAGCGCGCGTTCCTCGCTCGGCCTCGCGCGCTTTCACTCGCCCATATGCTGCGTTTGCTCTCCGTCGTGCGTTCGCTCCCAGTGAAGCGCGCGTCCCTCACCCTCGCTCGCTTTCACTCGCACATATAGCATATGGCCAATGACTTTTTTTATTGCGATAGCAATTATATGGACACTCAAAAGCAGTATTCTACCGTCGGCGTCGCCGTCGCCGTCGCCGTGAGGTTCCGTATGACGTCAATGGGGATGAAATCGGCGCGCCGAACGCTGTATGTGCGAGTGAAAGAGCGCGAGGGGCGCGCGCTTTTACGGGGAATGAACGCACGGCGGAGAACAAACGCGCGTTCTGCGCCGTGCTCCCTTAAGGGCTGCAGAAGTAGGCGTCTCTTTCCTCCTTTACAATCACCATATATGTAGAGCAAACGCGCCTTCTTCCGACGTGCGAGAGGCCGTGGGGGAGGGGGGGGAGGGGGAGGGAAGGGAGGTGACGTTTAGCTGCGGCACCAAGTGCCTATTTATATCAGAGGCTCCGGCAACAGTCACCAACGCCGCACGCATTTTGAGCGAACGCGGGCAAAACGCCGACGGCGTCGACAACAGTTATGCATGTTGCCGGTGCTGCTGCATGTGCAAGTTTATACAGCTCATAAAGCTAATATCATTACTCCGTATAGCTCTCTACAAATTTGCTATCGCAATTGATGCTTCGCCTTTCAGGTGAAACTGCGACAACTTCTTTTTCTATTAGAAAGTTTTAGCAGAGCGCCGCTTACGCTCCGCTCCGCTCAGATTTCACGCTCTGAGATACTGCCGGGAACTGCGTAGATTTCGCATTTGATAAGCGCGTCTTGCCGAGACGCGAGCTACGCGCTATCAACTCGGCTGCAAAATGACGAAGAGGCCAAAGTAGACACGCTGTCACGTTCCGCTCAGTCGGCTTTGTAGCGGAGCGAGGGATGCGGTCTTCGTTCCGCTGACGGCATGAGCATTGTGCGCAAACGCAATAGCATTCCCGCTAAGCGGTTCTCTGGCATTTGCTAGCATATGCTGGTCTGAGCGGAGCGGACAGCAAGCGCTGAGCTAAAACACTCTTATGTGGGGCTGTAAAACTACTCAACGAGCAGTAGACGCACCCTAACACTCCGCTCAAACGGCTTCGTAGCGGAGCGTCGGCAGCGTTCTTCGTACCGCTGCCGATGTGAGCGTTTTACGCAGACGCATTAGCGTTCCTGCTAGCGTCCCGCTGAGCAGCTGTGCGCCAATCGTTATGGGCTCGATATACTCCGACGTAACGTCGACGCCCGCGCACGCTGGGCAGAGATCCCCTAGAGCGTTCGGAATGAGCGGATGTGCGTCGCTTGAGCTCCGCCGAACATATGCTCTCACTGACCGGTTTACCTCGAGATTGTCACCGACATTGCGTCGGACCACCAAGAACTCACGATCGGCAACACCCGGACATCTTTCCCGAGCCGGTAGGACATTTTTTATTTTTTTATCGGCTCGAGAAGATCCGAAGCGGGCGTTGGCCCGCTAGGCCTAAGGGTGGACCTAGTTCGCGTCGGCGAGTACGGGCCACCAGGTCTGGCGACGCGGCACCCTCCACCACCAATATGGACGCTCCCATCACGCTGATTGCCGGCACGACCACCACCCCATGCCTGCAACCTGCGGTCAACCCCTCCGAGCCCCTGGGCCCCACGGACATCCTCGACCTCGACGAGCTCACCTCGGCAAGCGACGACGAGGCCCCAGTACTTCAGCCCACCTCGTCTGCACCGTGGGGGCCGGTGACTGACACCGATGCGAACTGGAAACTGGCGATTTCCCGTCGTCAACGCCAACGCCAGAAAAAGTTCGACCAAGCTCGGGCGGAAACAACGCAGGCAGCCGGTCCTGCAAGCGTTCCTCCCAGCCACACCGTCGCCGGGGCTGCCTCGGCGGAGAACGCTCCCGCTGCGTCGAAAGACGCGGCCTGCGCTGCGTCGGCGCGAACAACACAACATGTGAAGGAGCCACGCCAGTTACGACGGAAGCTGCCGCCGCTCCCACGCACAGACCTAAAAATCATCATGCGGCCGAAAAAGGGTCTGGCCATTCGGAACTTCACGACACACCAAATCTCCCGAGCCATTGTGGTGGCAGGCGATTCTCAACAACATTGCACAGGTGACCACTTCATCATCCGCACCCGCCCCGGATCGAACATTATTATTGCCAGCACGCCACATGTTGACACCGCCCAAGTTCTCCGCCGGATCACCACCCTGACACTGGGGGGGAATACCCACGAATTCAACACTTACGTGGCGGCCCCCGAAGACACGTTGCGTGGAGTCATCCATGGCATAGACCCCGGCACTACTCCTGAAGAACTCACTGCCAACCTCCGCGTGCGCACGCAGGGGGTGAGAGTGCACAGTGCGCGGATGCTTGGTGCTACTAAATCCGCTTTGATCACCTTCGAGGGCCCCCTCATCCCCCGCTATGTACTGTATTACGGTGGGGAGGTAGCCTGCCACCCTTACAAGCCGACGCGGCAAGCCTGCCAAGTCTGCCTACAACCGGGGCACCGATCAGACGTGTGTCCTACGCCGAATGCTCGTGTGTGTCGGCAGTGCGGGACCCTCGACCCTGTGGATGGTCACCCCTGTGCTCCCAAATGCCAAGTATGTGGGGAAGGCCACCTGACGGGTGCCAAAGAGTGCTCACAGAGACTGAAGACCCTGCGGCCGCGGCCCACCCCACCCACCCAACCCCGTTGGCGCAACCCTCAGCGCAACCCACCCAATACCAAACGCAGGTGGTTCAGCAAGGAGGGGGAGACTTCGCGCAGCCTCTCTCACTCGCGGTCGCAGTCTTTCCCTCCTCTACCCCCTGCAGGACCTGGCCAGCAGCAACAGCCGCAGAACCAGGACTGGAAGACCAAAGGGCAACAGCAGCAACCCACACGCCAGCAGCCCCAGCAGGCCTCTCGCAAGTCTGCCGAGAAGCACAATTTCACTTCTTCAGCCGGCACTGATACCAAGGTGAGCTGGCCAGCAGTAGGGGCGACACCCATCGCTCCGCCCAACACTCAGTCCCCCGCGTACGAACACCTTCTCGCAGAAAATTTCAAGCTCACAGGAGCTGGCTGCCGTCAAGGCGCGTCAAGCTAAGGACAGCGCTCAACTCCACGCCCTAATAGCGCGCATTGGATCGCCACCGGAATCCACCGAATACCACTCACAAAACAACCCCAACAGACACGCAACCCCTAAGATTCCGCCCTCGCTTCCCACCCCGACGGACTCCGCAGTCACACGCGAAGAGATACGCGAAATGCTGTCTGCGCTCTCCCAACAACTCTCCCAACAATTCAGTATCGTCTTCACACAACACCTCACACAGTTCGGAGCCCGCCTTGACTCCCTCGAGACACGCCTCGACACCCAAATTGCCGAAACAGGCGGTAATATACGAAGGAAGAGGGCCACCCGCAGCTCCCGCACCACGGAAGACCAAGTCCCTCTCAGAGTAAGCTTGGAATCGCTTGCCCCTGAACACTACTCTACACCGGCGTTGACACACGCTGACCTCGGCCTCACATCGGCCTCGCAAGCCAACACTCCGACAACCACACCTCCCCACAACACGAATTAACCATGGGCAGTACAACCCCACCCATTGGCGAACCATTAGAAATCTGGCAATGGAACTGCCGCGGCTTCCGCAAAAAGCGGAGCCTCCTCCAACAATACATTAACACACACCTTGCTCAACCAGATGTCATAGCGCTACAGGAACCTGGCACATCACCCATACTCCCAGGCTATGAGTCCTACGATAGCCCGACAGAAGGCAGAGCGGCCGTCCTGATTAACAAAGCATTAACTGCAATTGGTCTTGACAACATCCCAGACACCAACATCGACCATGTGATAGTGGAGCTAATTCTCAGGCGCAAAAAGAAGGCCGAGAGGCGAAGCATCATAATCGTCAATCTATATAGTCCCCCGAAACAAAAATCCACCGACTTCCACGCTCTTGTTCACGGTGCCTGCAAATTAGCCCAGGGGAAGGAACTCGTACTCCTCGGGGACTTCAATGCTCTCGACGAACGCTGGGGATACAATCGTTCGGATGTCAAAGGCAAACAACTTGCAGCTGCCACCGAAAAATTCCAACTCGAACTGCTTACGGATCCAGCAAACCCTACCCGGATCGGCAACAGCGTATGCAGGGACACTTGTCCCGATCTCACCTTCGCCCGTGGTAGTGCAAACTATAATTGGGACAACTTGCAGGAATCCTTGGGTAGTGACCACTGCATTCTCCGTACACAAATTACGGAGAGTGCGATGCGTCGCTCCATTGGACAAGCCCGCATCACAAACTGGGACGTCTTCCGTCGCGAGAGCGAGAATTCAATTGGCAACCTTGCAAACCTCACTGACCGGTGCGAGCGAATTAAAGAAATTCGGGACCGTTGCACCACCCTCATGAAAAGAACATATCAACTCCCAGAAGTGGACGGCCATCTTCTGCACCTGTGGGAAGCCAGAAGAAGCCTCATCCGCAGATGGAAGACCCGAAAACATAACCGACGTCTCAAGCTCAAGATCGCATCTCTCACCCTCGAGGCTGAGCAGTATGCTGAGCAACTGGCACGAATTAACTGGGCCCAGTTCAGCGACTCGCTTCGAGGCTCACTGGGTACGGCCCGCACGTGGCACGTTCTACGAGCCTTGATTGATCCTACTCGAACAAAAAATGAGACAAACAAATCAGTCCAGCGCCTCATACACGCCTTTGAAGGCACGGACGAGGAGCTGCTTGCTCAAGTACAGCGCAAATGCTATGGTGATTATCACCCGCCTCCCTATCGGGCGAGGTATCAAGGTTATGCAAACCACACCCTGGACCGGCCGATAACGTTGGACGAAGTTAATGCTGCCATTCGCAGCAGCACCCGCAACACAGCAGCGGGGGCGGATAAAATCACGTACTCTCTTATCAGGAATCTCAACGACACCGCCGTACAAGAACTCACGAACTTCCTAAACGACCATTGGCAATGTGGCACGCTCCCCCCCCCCCCCGAGTGGAAGCACGCAGAGGTGATGATGATACCGAAGCCGGGTAAGAAGCTCCAGATCGAGAACCTTCGACCAATATCACTCACTTCCTGCCTCGGCAAAGTCTTCGAACGCGTCATCACTAGCCGCCTGCAAAACTATCTCGAGGACAATGACCTTCTCCCGCATTCAATGTACGGATTCCGGGCACATCTTTCAACCCAGGATGTACTGCTTCAACTAAAGGAAGATGTCATTGACACTGCCCCAAAGCAAGGAGAAAATATCATTCTGGCCTTGGACATCAAGGGCGCCTTTGATAATGTGAGCCATCAAGCCATTCTCGACGGCCTCGCTGCCCTTCACTGCGGACAGCGCACCTACAGTTATGTTCAGGCATTCCTGTTGGACCGCACCGCCACGGTCGGTCTCGGTTCAATCCGCTCAAACATCATCAAGGTTCCGAACAAGGGCACCCCACAGGGCTCAGTGATCTCCCCGCTACTGTTCAACGTAGCCATGGTTGGTCTTGCGCACGAACTCCATCGCATTGATGGCATCCATCACGCAATGTACGCGGATGACATCACAATCTGGGCTACGCGGGGGTCCCTTGGAGAAAAAGAACATAACTTGCAGAAAGCAGCCACCTGCGTCGAACAATACGTACAGGCACGTGGCCTGACCTGTGCAACCGAGAAGTCTGAGCTCCTAAGAATCTGGCAACACAAGCCCCCCAAATCGGCGCAGAAGGACCCAGGCTACAGCCTTCGCGTCGTTGTCGCCGGCCAACAAATCCCAGAGAAAACCACCATCCGTATATTGGGTATGTGGATCCAGTCAAACCGCCATGTGAATCACACCCTCACTATCCTCCGCACTACCACGCTGCAGGTTGCCCGAATGATATCCCGGGTCGCCACTCGTCACCATGGTATGCGCGAAGAGGACACTCTGAAACTCATACGCAACCTCGTGGTTAGTAGGATAACATACAGTTTGCCCTATCAACGACTTACCAAAGGCGAACAGGACCAAGTGGAAGCCATGCTCCGGAAGGCCTATAAGGCGGCACTCAAGCTACCCCAGGGCACTCCCACGAGCAAGCTCCTCGCACTGGGTCTGCACAACACCTATGCAGAACTTTGCGAAGCGCAGCTCGCCACGCAGCTGCAGCGACTTGCACAAACACCAACAGGCTGCGCATTACTCCGACGCCTCGGTTATACCGGCCAGCTCCATGAAGCAGCTCGCCGCAAGCCCATTCCAGACCACCTTCGCACCACCTATAAGGTCGCCCCAATCCCCCGTAATATGGACCCCCGACTACATCAGGGACGGCGGGAAGCCAGAGTGGAAGCTCTCGAACGAGAGTACGGGCACAAGAACACCACATACTATGTTGACGCTGCCAACTACGACCGCACGAACACCAAGGCAGTAACCACAGTTCTGGACAACACACTCCAAGAACTGACCAGCGCCTCCATACGATGCCACAATATCACCGAAGCCGAAGAAACAGCTATTGCGCTCGCTCTTGCCCATGGCTACAGACATAGACGATCGCTCACAGTTCTTACAGACTCCCAAGCGGCTTGCCGTAACTATCTACAAGGGCGCATCAGCCAGCCTGCCCTCGGTATCATCCTAAGCGCGACAGACACTGGCGAGCATCTCAGTACACACACACACCCAATACGGCATCGGATAATATGGCCCCCTGGTCACATGGGGCTGGAGGGAAACCAGGCGGCGGATAGGGTAGCTCGAGGGTACACGAGCCGAGCACCCCCCAAATGCTCCCCTGGGGAACCCGTTCCCGTCCCGTGCGACTACTCGGCCATTCTAAACCACTATAGAGGACTTAGGAAAACCTATTCCCCACCACACCGAACACTAAATAAAGAGGAATCGGTCAGTTGGAGACAAATCCAAACTGGCATGTATCCCAATTTGCATATCCTCAGTAAAATACATCCTACGGCATACCCTTCTCGCTGCCCATGGTGCTCAGATAAAGCAACCTTATATCATGTCACGTGGGCATGTCAGGCTATCACTGCCGTACCCCCCATACAACACCCCACAGCGGAGCGATGGGAAGAGCTGCTGGCCAGCGAGAGCCTGGACGATCAGCTAAGTCTGATTGACCGGGCCCGCAGAACGGCAGCCGCAAGCGGAGCCCTGGACTGAGGGCCCCCCACCGCAAGCCAAGAACCTCCGACCAGCCGGAGTCTCTTCGCAGCAATTTTAAGGACAATAAATAAGTTTTAACCACCACCACCACCACGCTGGGCACAGCGACGCTACGCTAGCAAAACGCGAGCACTCTATTAGCCCCGAGAACGACCTACAGGGGCGCTGCGAGCGCCGCTCGCGTGACGTCAGGGCACGGACTCACGCCGTTCCGCCTGGCCGTTGAGGCCGTGAAGACTCCCCATCCTCAACGCGCAGGGACTGCTTCGTTCTCCCCCCCCCCCCCCTACCTACGTGTAGGTTAAGAGGCGGGCACCCCCGCTCGTTGGAATAATAAAGTTTTCAATCAATCAATCAACCACGCCTGTCGTCTGCTGCCGTTCGCGCGCTGTCCGGACGCCTTCTGCAGTGTTTCCGTTTGTTCGCTGCCGTTCCCTGTGCTTGTGCACTCATGACAGTCATCTCAAATACATTTTACGACATCTTCACTTGCGCAAACTTATTCAAAGAGCTTATTTCCTAGACGACAATTTATTTCTCAAGGGCAACGCTGCAGTGCCAGCAAAAGGAGCTACGACCAGCCCATTGCGTGTTTTTCATGCGCGGATCTAGACTTTGCAGGTTGAGGGACTAATAAAAAAGCATAAATAGCACGTGGCTAACAAAAGCATAAACGCATAAACATAGCACATAAGAATCCTGTTGGGATACCATACCTCCATATGACTTTGATTTACCTTGATTTTAACCCATCAAAACGTGTTTGCTTATGACGAGTAGCTCCTGATATAATATCTAATTTTTCATTTATTCACAGAAACGCTCGGCAGTATCACGAGGACCTGACAGTGCAGTTTAGATTCAACCAGCACCACTCGTTCCTTTAACTGCTTCTCAAAATTGGGCCATTCTTCACCGCTTAATTTCAAGTGGCGGTAATTTGAAGTAAAGCTAATTGAGGCTTACAGCCATTTGCATATTATGCGAAGGAATGTACCAATATTTATTCACTGTTCCGTGCTGCACGTTAAACTCACTTTTGCAATTTACTGCTGCTTGCTCCTTGAGGAACAGACTTAACAAATGTGTTTGGCGAACTGGCACAGGCTGCCCGGCCCAAATTGTTTAGTGAAATATGCCTTTTGGACCGTATGACTGCAGCTAGAAAGAAGCCGAAGCCTCATTCATTAGCAGTATGAGGATTATTGAAGATATAATTATTACCCTGTGGAGGTCAAAAATTATATGAATTCACTTGAGGCTTGTGGTGTCTTCTCTATGAGGCGGGTATGCAATGTTCTTTTTTATGTACTCACGAAGAAAATAGTTCACAGTTTGTGTAGTAAGGCAACGCAGGATCGAGACATGGTGAGGCAGAAGGCATTTGAATTTTCCGCTTCCGCGCAGCCTAAGCTGCGCTATATAGCCTCGAGGATACCTTAGGCATTGCGATTGGCGCTTAAAGAACTGCTTCATGGTTTGAATTCGAAGCTGTAGTGAAGTGATGGGCTTCGCGAATAACGCGTGCCTCGCCATAACCACAGTCGGAAGATGTAGTTGCGCAAGGGCTGTGCCATGATATCGATAAAGGCAACTGAGGTCACTATGACACATTTTATCGCGTGCAGTTGATAGGCTCTCGATCTTAAGCACGAAAATTTTCTTTCAGGTGATTGCTGTAATGGTATTCGTGAAATATATACATACTATACGTGACGCGCCGTCGTGTTAGCAGCCATGAGCAATGCGTTTTCTGGGTGCCTGTCTCAGAGAACGGTGAAAGTGTTAGCAAACGTTTTCATGCAAAATGCGCCCCTAACTCTTCCTGTTACGCATTAATAAAGTAGCCATATTTGACTAGAATAACTCACCCTAGTAATAAGAATCATCATGAAAGATTCGCTGTGCAGTTTCCTTCTAACACGCATTTATAATATTGTTACGTGCCTTATGGTCTTTACATCTGTTCCGATGACTTTCGCATGACGATTGCTATCGCGTTTAAGCACTCGCGCAAGCCTACCGTGATACCAGCTTCGTATCTACGATGGGCCCATCGTATCAGGCAGGGCAACTCGCACTATCTCTCGCGATAGTACTGCGCATGTCCCTTCGCAGCCTTTAAGCACTGCCTGCACATTGGTGATGCTGTTTGTTTTTTGCCGATCACCGTCCGTGCTCGCACATGTTGCTCTTCCAGGGCTACATTTGGTTTTTGGTTATGCGGGGCACAAGTTCGCCTCAATAAATGTTTGTCTTGCCGTACGACCGACCAAGTACGACCGAGTGAGCCCGACCAGACCGACGTACACACCACTGCTACGCTCGCGATCAAACGATGGCCCGCCTATGGTCGAACAGGCAACGCCGAGAAAGTCCGACGTCTGGAGGACTCCAGACCAGCGTCCTCTATGTTTCCACTGCGGCGAGCCCGGCCATGTATACCGCCGGTGCTACTATAGGAACCTCGGCAACCGTGGGTTCCCTATCGGTGCTCCACGTCCGCAACCTGGCCAAAGGCCGCTTGAGATTGAGCACTACCTACAAAGGCAGAATTCGCAAATGAGCCGCTACAGGTCGCCGTCGCCCTCATCCCGCTGTTGTGGTTCGCCCCGCCCTAGCTACTTGGGAGCAGAGCGGAGAAGGTCCCCCAGCCCTCGCTTGGGAAACTGAAGACGGCAACTGATAGAGGCACGGTTGCTGCTCGTCGCACTGCTGAAGCCCCTCCCCCGCCGCAACGTTCCAGTGGTACAACTACGCCTGCCGCGTGCGAACAAAATGCGTCAACGGCGCGACAACATAATCTTCACGCCGCCGACATAGAGAACGAAATTCAACAAGAGGAGACACTCGGCAAAAACTGGCAACAGGAAACACGTCACCATACGTCACGCTATACTTTTGACACCGAACGTTAGCTGCCGCGAGCATCGAATAAAAAGACAGTGAACTTAGTTGGGAGATATCGCTTGTGGCAGTTTTTTGCTGCGCTGAAGGTAAAGCAAAGCATTGGCTAGAGTGTTCATTTTACCGAATAGAATAAGGGTTCGTCATAAGGTCATATTTTTTGTCTTTCATATAAACATGGCGATGTCAAAAGAAAAAAAAAGTGGCTGATTCATGAAGAAATTCAGGAGCTTATCTTTCTTCCGGACGGTGAATTGTCCGACGCTGACTTCGACAGCGACCGGATGACCCCGGCTATGATCCGAGAGATACTCGAAAATTGATTGATGCGTTTCCACTAGAAATAGTGACCAATCTTCGCGATAAAGAGTCATGCGTAGAGGATGACGATAATGTCAAGCGCTAATGTGAATTCAGCTTTGCCGGTAACTTCTCGTGGGGACTTGGTGGCTCAGCGAAAGAAAAAGAAGGAAACGTTAGCAGAACAAGGAGGAAACAAGACCTTTCAGTTGATGACATTGACTGGAATGAATAATAATGGCATAAGAAATAATATTAACAGGCACTGATTTATTTTTTTAATTCTTTGCCGCGAAAACTAAAACGTTTTGCGTATAAATGAACTTAAGCTTTGCGACTTATTTTCCTTGCCTTACCTAGCCACAGGTCAATGACGCGCCAGATACATGCGTCATCCGCCAGACACTCCCCCGAAGCCAGCGAGGATGGCTGTGCGCGCGTTTGAGCGCTCGCGCGCAGCGACCCGTCTGTCTCATTCTTTTTTCTTTTTTAAATGTAACCTGGTTTATTGGGCTCTCGGCGTATTCTTGCGTTCCTTCTGCACTGGGACAGGACACCACTGCACTATTGGACTACGGCAAGGTGGGAAATCTTATTTCACAGTCTACGACGCAATTAGGCTTACGGCACGGCACCGAGACTTAAGACGCAGTTAGCGAAAAACAGCTCGGCCATCCTGGCGCAGTTAATTTGAGTAAATGAATCGTGCTGAGACATGTTTCCGACGCTTCCTAGGGGACTATTGTAACTGATTTCGGTTTTTGAGCCACACTGGGCTCACAGGGCGCCGTGTCGCAGTTAGCGAGAACTCAGCCGTGGTGTGTAGTCTAGTGCATCTTGCTAGGAGAAGTTTGTGCCGCTTTCTCTGACGCCAGACATTACTGAAAAGTAATTTCGTTACTTTCTGGGGTACTTTTGAGGCACGCTGGCCGCACAGCGCGCTGTGACGCAGTTAGCGATAAGCAGCTCGGCCGTGGTGATCAAGTTAGTTTGGCGTGTAATGAATCTTAGAGGGACAAGTCTGTGACGTTTTTTGTGGCTCCACAACAATATATACCTTCTTTCGGTACTGACGCCTGTTGAAAACGCGATGGGCGATTGCCAAGAGTGATAACATGGGGTGTGCTGCTGGCGCCGGCAGAACGCGCGAACGACGAACATATCAGAAACTTGTAATTCGAAAATTACGTCTTCTAAAGGACTGAAAAAAGGCATTGCACCCACGCATTTGTCTTGAGTGCATGTTGCGTCCGTCTCTGTGTATGTCGCGTACCGTCGCGTCGCCCGAGGCCAAGTTTTGGAAACGCGAAGTCGCTCGTGTATTTGTGCTGCCCAAGTGCAGGAAATAATGCCCGAAAATTGGGGAAAGCTTGGAAATCAGATGTTTTCGTATATGTTTGGGATGAGTCGGGTATTTTCTACGCCATGTATGTAAAAGCGAATTGCTTTTGTTTGTAATGCCGCCCATTCACCGCTTTCGCACATTTCGCCTCGCAGTATTCCTATGTCTAAATACCAAAGTGACTCATGCTTGTAACATGCTGTTACGTGCTTTCAAATGTAACATGCTTGTAATTTACTTTTTTTTCAGCTGGTACCGTCCGGTGGAGAGCTTCATACAGGAACTACTGCCTTACCTGCTGGTGTCACAACGTTGGATGAACGCATAAAAAGCGCGCAACGAGCTTTTATATAGAGCAAAATAAATATTTCCTCATTGCACAAAAGGTCTTGCGTCTACTTTGTGAAATTGCACGTGGCACAGATTCGATGGGACTTTACGAGATCGTTCGCAATCATTTTTACTAAACAATAAACCGATTCTGCACGAAGAGAAAAAAAAAGGAAGAAGGGGGGGGGGGCGCAGCCGGCGTGCTAGCTTGCATTCAAAATACGCGCGCCCAAAACCGAAACCGGAAGTGATGCCAGTGATTGACACCGACCGCTTGGCACGCTGCAGTCAATTCGGCTGCTGGGCCCTATGGGAGTGTCCCCTCTTGTTGACTTCCTTTCTCTATGCCTCCGACGAGACCGAGCGATACGTCAGTAGCAAGTCCCGACAAAGCCGCGACGTCACACAACGACGCACCTGCAATACCAGAACCAAATCTACGGACCTAGCAGTCAAGGTAGACAACCGTGTTGTGTTTGCACTGGTTGACACCGGCGCTGATTTCTCCGTCGTGAGCGCCGTGTTCGCCACTCAACTAAGGAAAGTTCTTACCGCTTGGGACGGCCAACAGATACGAACAGCAGGCGGTCACGTAGTAACACCAAAAGGAAGATGTACGGCTCGTGTAGCGGTGAGAGGACACACGTACCCTACCGTTTTCATCGTTCTAGAACAGTGCTCCCGTGACGTCATTCTCGGCGTAGACTTCCTTTCAGAGAACAGTGTGGTCGTTGAGCTACAAGCACAGACCATAAGTCTTTCACCAGACAACGCCATCGCACAAGATCCAAGTCCTGCATTATCTACTTCACTCGCGATCCTCGATGAGCATATCACGTTGCCACTCCGCTCGAGTACTATGATCGCAGTGGGTACCAACAATGGCAGCTGCATCGAGGGATTGGTCGAAGCGAACCCAAGTTTGCTGTTTGAGCGGGGGTTGTCTGTAGCAAGAGGGATCGTCCACCTGATCGAAGGAACAGCCAACATACTGGTAACAAATTTCTGCTCGGAATATCGTCATCTCACCAAAGGCACCACGGTGGCGCTCTTCGAAACTATTCCGGACATAGCCAACATCCTCACGATCGAAAACGAACTCGCACCTCGACCTTCTGACGTTTCTTTCGATGTGAACCCTGCGCTGTCGCAACATAGACAAGAACGGCTGCAGAAACTGCTTCACACCTACCAGGCTTGCTTTGCTACATCGTCGAAGATTCGCCAGACGACGCTTACGAAGCACCGAATCATAACAGATGAAAGTACACGGCCTATTCACCAGTCGCCGTACCGCGTGTCCATGAAAGAACGCGAAGCAATCCGGAAACAGATAAAAGAAATGCTGCATAACGACGTCATCGAACCCTCTCAAAGCCCTTGGGCTTCCCCCGTCGTGCTCGTGAAAAAGAGAGACAACACCCTAAGATTCTGTGTCGATTACCGCCGACTCAACAAGGTCGCGAGAAAGGACGTCTACCCGCTCCCTCGAATTGACGACGCCTTGGATCTCCTTTGCAATGCAAGATACTTCTAGTCTATGCACTCTTAGCACGGTAACGTTTATGTTAACCTAAAATTGCGAGTAACTTATAACATAAAGGTTACTCGGTGACTAAAAAAATTTGATCTTTGTGTTTTCGTGAATTTCCGTCGCGGCTAGAGGTTACATGTGCCGAAGCGCCTATTTTAAAGGTTACTGCAACGCCAAATGGCATGTAACCTTTAGGTTGTAACCTCTAAACGAGTTGGCATTCGTGGCTTAGGGGACCTACAGTATGGATTGGAAGTCTACTTATTATTGTGTCGTATTCCGATCCTGATGTGGTGTTTTTATCCGGGACTAACCTATACGATATGTTGTGCGGCCGAGGGAATGAGGCAGGTTGGACTAAATTAACATTTTATTGACACCAGTGGGGATCTTTTGTTTCGCAATGTAAAAAAAAAATTAATCTTGCACGAGCGTATGCTCAAGAGAGACAGCAGCAATTCATTCGTCACTGATCTCTACTGCATACATACCATTATAATCTAAAAGAAAGCCACAGAAACAGTCAACATACATCGGAGCATATTGTGGCAAACGATGTTGTGGCTTGAATTATAACTACGGTTCAATGTGATGGAAAGCCCCCCGCTACCGCTGCAGGCAAATATTTTAGGCTGTGGTATAAAACATAGACATGTGTACCTGCACAAAAACTAAAAGCGGATGCATTATGGTGATTGAATGTATATTTGTACCCAATATTTTTTTATTATTTCCTTGTGTATCAATGCTCCCTATATTCACGTTTGTTTTATATTCTCCTGAAACGCGACACCCACTAACAGCGGGCGCACACTGAAGGTCGCACGTGGGCGCAGGCTAGAGTCTTTCAAAATCTCGACGACCGACAGAATCAAAGCGTAGAGCAGGTCGAATAACTAATCTGCAGGGCGAGAAAGATGCTTCGTAATCAGACTTACTTGTACACTGCAACTGAGGCCACCGCGCTTTCTTTTTCTTCTTTTCTTTTTTTTTTGTGTTTTTCACGTATTAGAGAGGGTGCTTCCTAAATTACAGCAAATGTTGGGTTCATTAGAGAACGCCAGACACGCACCAATTTTGCCCGCTAATACTCGAGAAAGACGCCGTTTCATTCACATGACAGCGGGCGACAGCCGCTCCAGTAAGGTCTCGTAGAGAGATGAAAGTGCGCTCGCGGTGGGAGGCCACAATGGCGACCGGCGAAATCAGCAGGAAGAAAACATACAAATACATACGAACAGCAACATCCTGAAACATTAGAATATTAGCGTCTTGATATATATATCGTCCTGTGATACTTTGAAGGAACTATAGTTTGATTATTATCTTTAGTTGCGCTAGATGCCGGGCGTAATCAAACACGTTTCAGCTTCAGCCAAACATGAGCGCTGTCATATCTCCTTCGCATTGCGCAGCTCTCGCGATGCATGCCGGGAAGAGTATCGCCGGCGGTGTCGTTTTGAAACGGTCGTGTCGCGCTTTGTTTCATCACTTTAAACACGTTTTTCCGCTCTCGGATTTGGTGGCGTGCACTTACCAAGCGTGTTGTGTGAGTCACTCGTGACGGGCGGTACAGTTACTAAAAAGACTCCTAAAGGTGCGCGCGCGCCGCTGAAAAGAAACCATGACGCCGGGCGTGGAGCAGGGACATGTTTGGCGTGCTGCGCGGCCGCTGCGACGATACGTATTGCCGATGGCCAATGGTAAAAGTTCTTCGCTTACCTGAGAGTCGTGAGCATCGTTTGTGTTGTGACTGCTGTAATGAATGCTGGAGACAACAGCATGAGCATGACTTGACGGCGAAATTTACGACAGACATACACCAGAAAATAAATGTGACCTAAGTAAGCAATGCTTCCTGTTCAACTATTTATTTTCTGGTGTATGTCTGTCGTAAATTTCGCCGTCAAGTCATGCTCATGCTCGCACTGTTCTGTTTTATTTAAGTAAACTACTTGCTCGCTTCATAAACACTTTTGTTTTAATATTTTTTATCACTATCAGTCACCGTGTTGGTTATTCTTAAATGTCAAGTTTATGTTGCACTTCTGTGCGGACGCACAGCATTGACCTCATGCACGAAACTGGTGTTTGGTGCTGATATTTAGTTTGTAATCACTTGATATTGCGTTTTGACTGTTAAACTGTCACATTATTGAGGTGTTGTCTTTTGTACTTGTACTGGAGGGGAGTACGAACTGACTTGAGAATTCATTTTTGTTCAGTTTTTTAATCTTTAATTTTTATTGTTACCGATATTTCATAGACAGAAGAGTATATTCACCTTAGGCGTGTTTAATTATTTGTTCGGTGGTAGTTTTTCATCTGTTACTGGTTTATTTATGTCTCTTTCATTACATGGTAATAGCTGTTGTTTGCAGGGCGAAGCTAACAAGTAACTATGAGATTCTAAGATTACTTTTCAGTCGTTGTAGGCTCCACTACACAGCAAGGAGATCGGAGAATAAGCAACTGACATACTAACAGCAAAGAGAGATAATTGTGCTCGCAACAGGGATGAGATCGACCTCCTCATGGAAGTCTAAAACTGATATGTCTTTGTATTTTAACATATTATACACGAACCTTCCACATTTCTCTTTTTTTGCCCCATTCCTCGTGATGCTATAGAAATTTGTGCTGCCAGACAGCGCTGTACTCGGAGGTTTTTTCATTACTGCTTCATGGCCGTGACGAAGAAAACAGACCAAGGCAAAATGTATTTTTGCTTGTGAAGGGAAAGCTTTCAGTTACCTTGTTTTGTATATCCAAATAAATTAATTATGTCATTTTCACTGTGTCAGCTTTCCTTCTCACAGCTGCATGCTACTCACACCATTTCCAGAATGTGGGTGCTGCCGTCTCATACCTCTATGATTTTTTTTCGATACAAGAGATGTTGCATGCCGAAATGCGTATTCTTTCTGAAATGTGCCGGCTTTCCAGATATACTTTCCACTTGTGCAAAATATAATTATTAGAAATCTCACTATCGTGGGATGACATGATACTTTTTGCAAAAAACTTTCAACATGGACGCAGCAAAGAAATATGTTGTGGGACGAACCTGTATACGATGCATTCACCTATAGAAATGCAACATACTGTGTATTTCATCAATTATTTTGTATCTTGCATATTTAATCCAAAGTTACCAAGTATGTGCCAGCTTATTTCAAAAGGTACAATTGTCTTGATGCATCGGGCATTCTATACTAAATCCTGGAAGCTGCCTTGATTAAATGACCTGCGCTGTAAAATAGCAAGGTGGCAAAGGTTTACACGTTGTTAACCAGTCTGTCCTTGAATATTAAAAAAGAGAATTTGAGACGAAATGTTGATTTCTGTGGAACAAGTTTTATAGTCATCGCAACAGAATTTCAGCAATAATCATTAGTACGAATTGCGCCAATAAACTCGAATAATCATCATTAGTACGACTATTACCAATGTTTGACTGATTAGCATGTAAATAAACAATCGTGGTTAACGGCAGAGCTGGTCAATCAGCACTCCATATCCGGTTGCTGGAAGCATTCTGCCACAGAATAGTCTCAAAAACACATACTGCGAACATGCCATAAGATGCCTTGCGGTTCCAGTTGAGATATTTACGGAATTTGGCAGCAAACATGCCATAAAATGCATTGCTGTTCTAGCTCAGATATTTACAGAATTTTGCTGCACGTTGTGCAGAAAGAATAACTGAAACAGCAACGCACTTCATTGCAGATTCAATTTCTCTAAATTGGTGCCAGGTACAATTATGGCAAATCGGCATTCTTTCAGTACTGGCAGCCTTCAATATGCAATTACATGTCCCCAAAGAAATGAAAAAAGCTAATTAGTAAAATTTTGTCTCCAAATGTATTGATTATCGTGCAAATGTCTGTCGCCGCTATGAAGTTTTCACAGCAATGAAATGTCATTTTGTCTTTAGTCCTGAATATTTTTTTTTAGTTTTCGACAATGAGATCATGTCCAAGAAATTAGGGCATAACCCCTGCGGCCATTTTTAGGAACCTTTTTTTTGTAATCTTTCGTATAGGCATCCAATCTTGCACGTTGTCACCCGCGCGTCCTTCTGCGCATGCACATGAATTTTGCATATTGCTCTTTTGCCACCCATTGAACTTCACTGCCGGGCACTAGCGTAACTCACTGAGCAGCGTTTTCAGAAAAATTGTATTTCGGAAGATCAGCCGAGGTTCAACAACTTTCCGTTAGCTACGTCGAAAGGATACCTGTTTCCGATAACATAAGCTTTTATGACACTTAGTCCTAATTTCCCTGCTGAGTTATAGCAGTGCTTTAACCTTGACCAAAGCGCTAATATAACGCAGCAGAGAAGTTATGACTAAGTGCCTTAAATGCCTATATTTTCAGAAGCGAGTATCCTCCTGACGTTGGTAACCGAAAGTTGTAAAATTTCGGCCGATCATTTGAAGTAGAATTTTTATGAAGTTCTGCTCAGTGAGTTACGCTAGTGCATTGCGGTGAAGTTTGGTGGCTGGCCGAAGAATCAATGCCCTAATTCATGGACATGCGCAGAAGGACGCATGTATGGAGCCTTGTAAGACTCTATGTCTACACGAAAGGTTACATACATAAAGGTTACGTGTACCTATACTAAAGGTTACTACATAGTCACCTTTAGTATAGGTACACGTAGTCTTTTATTTTATAGGTGCACAAAATTGTGAGAATATGCGCCTTTATTAAACGTTACTTAAAGGGGCACATACACTCCGACGTAGCGTGCGCGCGCGCGCGCGCGCGGCACGGCGATGTTACGTCGCCTGAAGCGCCACCCTCTACAGTCCGACGGCTCCCGACCACCGACGTGACCGGCGGCGCCTGACGCGCTTGGACGTCGTCCGGCTCCGAATAGATCCGCCTGCATTTCGCGCCGACCGCGCCGAACACGTCAGCCCCGAGCGCCCTCTCTCGTCGCTGTAGCTACTCACCGCCAGTACAAAATGGCCGCTTCACACGAAAACGCGCGTGAAAGCCGCACTACAGTTACTACAGTGCCTAGAATATATATTCTAGGCACTGTATCCGCACGAAACGAGGGAGACACTCCACAGGCACAGGTCCGAGTGGCGAATGGAATTGTTTCGCGGTTTCACGGCAGATGGCGCAACGTTCTGCGCATTAACTGCGCATGCGCTTCTCCAGCTGCGGCCGCTGCGCCGCGTCGGAAAGTGGTTTCACTGTAGAGAGCCGGACTTGCGCCTGGCGCGATGTCGCCGACGTGACGTATCCGACCGCAACCGCCGCCCGCCAGCGCGCCGAGAACGTTATAACAGAGCCTTAAGTAAACGTTACAATTTTATGTCCAACTTACAGGTTACAAATTTGTGAGAGTATGCCCTTTATTAAAGGTTACTTAAATAAACGTTACTGTGTAACTTTTCTTTATAGGTGCACAAATTTGTGAGAATATACCCCTTTAGTAAACGTTACCGTGCTAAAAGTGTGGACCTAAAGAGCGGCTATTGTCAGGTGGAGGTTGACGAAAGGGATCGCGAGAAGACTGCGTTCATTACACCAGATGGATTATACCAGTTCAAAGTCATGCCATTTGGACTCTGCACTGCCCCCGCAACCTTCCAAAGAGTAATGGACACCGTGTTGGCTGGGCTGAAATGGCAGACTTGTCTGGTGTATCTTGATGATGTCATAGTGTTCGCTTCTACGTTCGAGGTGCACCTTAGTAGGCTAGAAGTGGTACTGCATGCTATCAAGTCTTCCGGACTTACGCTGAAATCTGGAAAATGTCACTTCGCCTACGAACAGCTCAAATTCCTGGGCCACGTTGTCAGCTCTGCCGGCGTTTTACCAGACCCTGAGAAGACAGCTGCCGTGCGACACTTCCAGCAGCCCCGTGAAAAGAAAACCGTCAGAAGGTTTCTCGGACTTTGCGCCTACTATAGACGCTTCGTCAAAGACTTCTCGCGGATAGCAGAGCCGCTGACACGCCTGACAAAAGAGGACGTCCCTTTTGTATGGCATGCGCCATAAGAGCAAGCGTTTCGAGAGCTGCAGCGCCGTCTCCTATCACCGCCCATTTTGGCGCACTTCGATGAAAATGCGGAAACTGAAATCCACACCGACGCCAGCAGTATCGGCCTCGGCGCCGTTCTTGTGCAGATAAAGAATGGACGAGAACAGGTCATCGCCTATGCCAGTCGCTCTTTATTGAAGGCAGAGTCAAATTATTCCACCACCGAAAAAGAATGTTTGGCAATAGTGTGGGCAACATCAAAATTCCGCCCATATGTGTACGGCAGATCGTTTACTGTCGTTACCGATCACCATGCCATGTGTTGCCTTGCCAACCTGAAGGACCCGTCTGGACGCCTCGCAAGATGGAGTTTGCGACTGCAGGAGTTCGACATTTCTGTAGTGTACAAGAACGGAAGGAAGCATTCAGACGCAGATTGTCTGTCCCGAGCCCCCGCCGAGACGTCTACCGCCTGGAACAAATGGATTATTGTTGCAACGGATTACTTGACGCGCTACGCAGAAACATGCGCACTCTCAAGAGCCACCACTGAGGAAGCCGCGACATTTTTTATTTGTCAGATCGTCCTGCGCCACGGTGCGCCAGAGGCCATTATATAATCACCGACAGGGGGACAGCATTTTCTAGTGAACTGATGCAGGCCATTTTGCGGTACAGCCACACCACTCACCGCCGAACTACCGCATACCATCCGCAAACTAACGGTCTCACGGAACGGCTAAACAAAACCCTGGCGGACATGATGTCGATGTACGTGGACGTTGAACATAAAACGTGGGATGAAATACTCCCTTATATCACCTTCGTCTATAACACAGCCATTCAGGAGACAACTGGGCTGACACCGTTCGCTCTTGTTTGCGGTCGGGAAGCGACAACGACCCTCGACGCCATGCTGCCACATGTAAATGACGACGACCCAAAGCCCGACGTGGCAACTTTTCAGCAGCGCGCCGAAGAAGCCCGGCAGCTTGCTAGAGTCCGAACCGCAAGAAAGCAAGCGACTGACGCCCGGCACTACAACCTTCGACACCGCCATCAAGAATACACGCCCGGCGAGCACGTTTGGGTATGGGCACCAGTTCGCCGACGAGGCCTCAGCGAGAAGCTCCTTCGACGTTATTTCGGCCCATACAAGATTGTCCGCCGCGTGGGTGCACTGAACTATGAGGTCATTCCTGACGGGATGACGAACTCTCAGCGACGGCGCGCACGGCCTGAAACTGTTCATGTCGTGCGCTTGAAGCCTTATTACGCACGTTAGAAAGCGTGTTGTGTAGTTTTTCTTTGCTACCTTTGTGTTCTTCACAAGTTCCAGTCTGCTATTTATTTCACTGAATACTTATTTCCAACATCCGGGCAATGTTATTTTTTTGGAGGGGAGCAATGCCACGTGCCTTATGGTCTTTACATCTTTTCCGATGACTTTCGCATGACGATTGCTATCGCGTTTAAGCACTCGCGCAAACCTTCTGTGATATCAGCTTAGTACCTACGATGGGCCCATCGTATCAGGCAGGGCAACTCGCACTATCTCTCGCGATGGTACTGCGCATGTCCCTTCGCAGCCTTTAAGTACTGCCTGCACATTCGTGATGCTCTCTGTTTTTTGCCGATCACCGTCCGTGCTCGCACATGTTGCTCTTACTGGGCTACAGTTGGTTTTTGGTTATGCGGGGCACAAGTTCGCCTCAATAAATGTTTGTCTTGCCGTACGCTCGCCTACTGTTGTTACTGGTGTCTAGCACCACTCGTGACAATATTGACATCCAATACCAATACCAAGATTTTTCTTCCTTATATAATGCAAAGTCTCTCATAGTTAAGCACTAAGGAAATGTTAAGTGTTTTGCGGAGCATCATAACTTCGTGTGTTGAAATTGCAGACATTCCTTTTAGGCAAAGTTTATGGACAGACGCATTGCAAAACCAGTAGGCCCCTTCAATGATACATAACTTGCGATATCCACGCCGAATATTTTCACGACTCGCGGTTTTGAAGAAGAAACTGCGGTTCAGGCATGACAGCAGTAAAAAGAAGCCGGCATATCATTCAATAAGTACGGCTCGAGCCACTCATACCCCAAGCATGCACGAAGAGAACGGCGCGCGCAGCAGCCGAGCGAGCGCCGTCCTGGCCGTGACGTCACTGGTAGAGGGCGCCACTCCAACTTCTCGCCTAAAGCCCCTATATTTATAAAAGTAGCGCCATCCACTTCCCTCCTCCTCCGTTCCACTATCGCGCTCGGCGCGACCAGCGCGATCGAGGCGCGATATCGACAGTGGCGCCGCCTGCGTCGGGCCCTCCGTGGCAGACGACAGCTAACGCGCTACCAGAGGAAATCCGAGGAAAACTTCGATCGCGCCCTGCGGAGACGTTTTTGAGGCGCGATTTTGCTTCGTCAGTCAGTAACTGGTCTTAATAATGCCGTTTTGGAAGTAGCAACGCGACGATGCGAGACGGCGCAAATATCAAGTGCGCAGCAAGCGTTTGCGCACGCCGGATGGTAAACAAAAAAAGCATTTTGCCCTCGCCTTGTCGGTTGCGGCAACTTAAGGCGCAGCAGCATGCCATCACAACGAAGTTCTTGTCCCTAACACGTTTGATCCGTTTGTGCGTACAGCACTTTCGTCGCACAGGCCCGAGAATGGCAGTCGGAGCGCGCTGGAAAGAAAAAAATATACAAAAGCGCGACGCGAACTTCCACGTGACACGGATTGGCCAATGGGGGAGCGGAGGAGGCTGGGGCGACAGGAGGCGGCTAAGAGAGGGCGAGGAGGAAGCGCCGGGCTGAGCGCGGTGGCGGCAAGATCTAAGAATGGCGCTACTTTTATAAATATAGGGGCTTTATTCTCGCCGCTAATAGTCTGACGCGAGGCGCGACCGACGCGACCAGCGTCCGTCGGCGCGGCCCGGCGGACCCAGACTGCACCGCGTCCGCGTTTCTTTCCGCGCGGCTGCGGTGGCAACGTAGCGCGGAGCTCGCTCTCCGCGTGGCGCTCTGCTCTACTGAGCATGCGCTGCTTTGGCTGCGGCCGCTGCGTCGGGCCGCGTCGCGTAGGACTATAGACCTTTTCACAAACCGACGTTTGAGCAGCGCCATTGGCCGACACGAGCGACGTCTAGCGTCGCCGCCATTTTGGACTGTGCCCCTTGCGAGAGCAGGCCGGCCGCACTATGGTTGTGTGATCTTCGCCGCGCATTATTTCGATTGCTTTCTTCCGCTTCGCTTGTCTTGTGCCGCTTGACTTGTTACATGTTTCACGTGCTCGCATGAGCGCTCAGTGTAGTGTGCCATGGCAACAGCAAGCCCAGCCAGTGGATGTGGTGTTTCTTCGTCGGTAGCTGCGGCAGCCGCGTCTGCTTCGTCGAGACCTGGCGGGCTAATTAATCAGCGGTATATTTTATTGTTATTGCTGGGCACATATGACCGTATCGTCGATTGAATCTGATCACCATTACGTTTCGCGATTGAGGGTTGCCTCATTTAGCGAAAGCAGGCGCGTACGTAGCTGTTGGGCAATGCTTATAGAACCAGGCGCAGGCAGCCCGATGACGCGTGTCAGTGGAGATATGCGGTGGTTACTCCATACGCTTCCGACGCAACTGAAGAGCTCAATCATGCAAAATTTATTGGATCTGGTGCGGTGCAGGGTGCTTATAACCAAATGTCAATGCATAAAGCGTGGCGACCGACGCGCGGCAGTGATCACAGATGCCAGCGCGACTGATACAGCCCAGGTGCTAGATTTTTATTTTTAGTATTTCTTTATTTATACATACTGTCAATCCCAATAGGGATTATAACAGGACTTGTTATAAAGATATATTTGTTTACATATATTTTACGTTTGTTCACCTGGGATGGCTTTTCTTTCGAATGTCTGAATTTGGAACAAGCTTCGCTCACGGTGAACCTTAACGTAGATTGTGCGCGAAGTTTGTATTGAAGATATCGCGTACGGCAAGAATTGTTCGTGTGCGCTATCTCTGAAGCGAAATAAGCCAATAATATTGCAGCGTTAGGGCCATCTCTGCTCTTTCTCTTGTTTCCCTTGCACCGTCTCACTGTGCTATGTTCATAATAAAGTAATGTCGAGTCTTAACGATTGTCGAATAAATACGTATGCATATGACTGTAAACCACTACTGACCGTGAGTGAAAAGCGCTTAGTGGTCAGCGAAGCAGTCCCTGCACGCACGTAAGTATTTCACTTGATCGACTGTGCGAATTTTTTTTTTCGTTACTGTTATTCTTTCAAGCATGATGCTATTGTCCGCGTACCCATGCGAATACCGTTTTTTTACGTTCTTACTTGCGTGGGCTCATTTAGCGCATTTCTACGCCACGCACAGTTAGCGCATTACGGTTCCCGAACTCTAACACTGGCGCTAGACCGCACTGATGAGGTTGACACGTTCGTTTTTGCATTCTCTTGCTGCCCAAGCACATAGACAACGCTCAAAGATGGATGAGATCGATGCAGCACCACACTGTTGAAGTTAATTACCTTTATCGGCAAGGCCGCGTAGGGTGCGTGTGAACGCAGAGACGATGTTTTGGTGGACAAAGGGTCTGCATACATCTTCCATAGGACACGATTTTTCCAGATCGTTGCGAAGTGTATTTACCGACTAGTTCTCTCGCAGAGTGCTCCAATTTGTCTTATACCGGTGTCACACGGCCACTTTTGATAGCGATCGAGACCGATCTGGATCGGAATGTTCGACCGCGATTGGCTCCCTTCCGCAATTTGAGCAACGAAGCAAATCGCGACCAAGAAATTCGACCCAGATCGGGCTCGATCACGATCAAAAGTGTGCCGTGTGACTCGACTACATTCCAGTGCCTAATGGGGGGTATTAGGCACTGGAATGTAGTCGAGTTTGAAGGAATAATTAACAAATGTAGCCTCTGTCACTACATACGAGAAAATATTGCATCGAAGAGCTGGCAATTCTCGCAACCTATTGGGAAATGTGCCGAGAAGGGTTTACCAAAATGCGTTATTTTACTGATGTGTGAATTGGTTCACAGACTGAAATGCCAAGTCCTCAGGCGATGCAGGAAACCAGCGAAGCATGAACATACCACATCGGCAGTGGTCTCGCGGAGTGCTGCGTTGTGGACACACTTAGTCCCCAAAATCGTTACTTTCCGCTGGCTGTTTGTGCACCCATAAACTGCACAGTGCTGGCCTGTAGCCTTTTGATGGGTATATATGCCATTATTTACGAGCGTAAGTCATTCGTGACAAAAAAAAAGTTGTCGCAGTTTCACCTGAAAGGCGAAGCATCAATTGCGATAGCAAACTTGTAGAGAGCTATACGGAGTAATGATATTAGCTTTATCAGCTGTATAAACTTGGACATGCAGCAGCATCGGCAACACGCAGAACTGTTGTCGACGCCATCGGCGTTTTGCCCGCGTTCGCTCAAAATGCGTGCGGCGTTGGTGACTGTTGCCGGAGCCTCTGATATAAATAGGCACTGCGTGCCGCAGCTAAACGTCGCCTCCCTTCCCTCCCCCACGGCCTCTCGCTTGTCGGAAGAAGGCGCGTTTGCTCTACATACATGGTGATTGTAAAGGAGAACAGAGACGCCTACTTCTGCAGCCCTTAAGCGAGCACGGCGCAGAACGCGCGTTTGTTCTCCGCCGTGCGTTCACTCCCCGTGAAAGACGCGCCCCTCGCGCCCTTTCACTCGCACATACAGCGTTCGGCGCGCGGCGACGATTTCTTCTCCAAATGACGTCATACGGAACCTCACGGCGACGGCGACGCCGACGGCAGAAATCTGCTTTTGAGTGTCCATATAATTGCTATCGCAATAATAAACGGAAACATCGAAGGAAAGCTACCACTCCGCAATGCAAGCGCAAGGCAAGCTCACAGTCCAGACCGAACATTCAACACTGACACATACTCTCCACGCCAGACCGTCGGGAGCGCCCTCGTGAAAACGCCAAGCGGATTTGCGCCTGGCGTGGTGTCGCGGACGTGACGCGACGAAACGAACGCCGGCAGGCGCGCGCGTTGTGCTCGTCGTAGTATAACAGAGCCTTTAGGATAAGCCGATCTGAGCGGAGCGGACTGTGAATGCTCTGCTAAAACTGTCAATTGCCGGACGCGGCGCTCGAAAGGTGAGCCCTTAACAGCTTCGCTGTAAAAAGTTGTCGCAGTTTCGCCTGAAAGGCGAAGCATCAATTGCGATAGCAAACTTGTAGAGAGCTATACGGAGTAATGATATTAGCTTTATCAGCTGTATAAACTTGGGCATGCAGCAGCATCGGCAACACGCAGAACTGTTGTCGACGCCATCGGCGTTTTGCCCGCGTTCGCTCAAAATGCGTGCGGCGTTGGTGACTGTTGCCAAAGCCTTTGATATAAATAGGCACTTCGTGCCGCAGCTAAACGTCGCCTCCCTTCCCTCCCCCTCCCCCACGGCCTCTCGCGCGTCGGAAGAAGGCGCGTTTGCTCTACATATATGGTGATTGTAAAGGAGAAAAGAGACGCCTACTTCTGCAGCCCTTAAGCGAGCACGGCGCAGAACGCGCGTTTGTTCTCCGCCGTGCGTTCACTCCCAGTGAAAGACGCGCCCCTCGCGCCCTTTCACTCGTACATACAGCGTTCGGCGCGCGGCGACGATTTCTTCTCCAAATGACGTCATACGGAACCTCACGGCGACGGCGACGCTGACGGCAGAAATTGCTTTTGAGTGTCCATATAATTGCTATCGCAATAAAAATATTTAGGATAATTACCATTTCAACTTTCATGTTCTGGGTCCGTGTCTCTTATTTCTTTCTTGTTCTTTCCTTCGTTATCGCTCTATTAGGCTTTTATGACTGTGTTTATGTTGTATATTTCATGTAGGATGTATAAAGTGTTTTAAATGCGAAGCATTTAAAACACTTTATTGGGAAATGTGCCGAGAAGGGTTTACCAAAATGCGTTATTTTACTGATGTGTGAATTGGTTCACAGACTGAAATGCCAAGTCCTCAGGCGATGCAGGAAACCAGCGAAGCATGAACATACCACATCGGCAGTGGTCTCGCGGAGTGCTGCGTTGTGGACACACTTAGTCCCCAAAATCGTTACTTTCCGCTGGCTGTTCGAAAGGTGAGCCCTTAACAGCTTCGCTGTAAAAAGTTGTCGCAGTTTCGCCTGAAAGGCGAAGCATCAATTGCGATAGCAAACTTGTAGAGAGCTATACGGAGTAATGATATTAGCTTTATCAGCTGTATAAACTTGGGCATGCAGCAGCATCGGCAACACGCAGAACTGTTGTCGACGCCATCGGCGTTTTGCCCGCGTTCGCTCAAAATGCGTGCGGCGTTGGTGACTGTTGCCAAAGCCTTTGATATAAATAGGCACTTCGTGCCGCAGCTAAACGTCGCCTCCCTTCCCTCCCCCTCCCCCACGGCCTCTCGCGCGTCGGAAGAAGGCGCGTTTGCTCTACATATATGGTGATTGTAAAGGAGAAAAGAGACGCCTACTTCTGCAGCCCTTAAGCGAGCACGGCGCAGAACGCGCGTTTGTTCTCCGCCGTGCGTTCACTCCCAGTGAAAGACGCGCCCCTCGCGCCCTTTCACTCGTACATACAGCGTTCGGCGCGCGGCGACGATTTCTTCTCCAAATGACGTCATACGGAACCTCACGGCGACGGCGACGCTGACGGCAGAAATTGCTTTTGAGTGTCCATATAATTGCTACCGCAATAAAAATATTTAGGATAATTACCATTTCAACTTTCATGTTCTGGGTCCGTGTCTCTTATTTCTTTCTTGTTCTTTCCTTCGTTATCGCTCTATTAGGCTTTTATGACTGTGTTTATGTTGTATATTTCATGTAGGATGTATAAAGTGTTTTAAATGCTTCGCATTTAAAACACTTTATACATCCTACATGAACATATAACTTGAACATATGGCATGCGCCGTCAGTTACGGTACGGGATTATCGGACCAAAATTGCGTTCTGTCTGAAATTATTCCTTAAGCGTTAGTGTACATTCTCATCTCTATTTCATAATTCAATTTCTTGCAGCAGCAATTGAAACAAAGTTTCACTTGACATCCGCGACATGAAAATTTAGACGGCCCCTGTCCAAAACTGCGGAGAGTGAAGGTTATGATCACCGTTACTAGATTTGAGGTAATCTAGTAACGTTGGTTATGATCGCGTGATGCAGCTTCAGTCCTGTGCAGCTGCCGTCACGTGTCGGTGTTGCCTTAGCAACGCTCCTCGCTGGTGCAGACTGTGAGGGAATAAAGAAAAGGGTCACCGAGCATGCTGCTCCCTGGATTCGCTGTTCGCCCTTCGCAAAATGCAGAGTTCGGCGCCACTCCTGTTCGAATGACACGGTGTAAAATGCGCCCACTGAAGTCGCAATCGTTTGGAGGTGGTAGAGCTGGACGATGTTATTCAAATAACCTTGCACTCGGCCGCGCAACGCTTTAAACAGCGAAGCTGGGCGGTCGTAGCCCTGCATATTCCGGAAGTGCGCGCGAACTTTTCAACCTATTACTAATGATGATGATAATTTCTTTTCGCGCATCTCGGACTTACGGCCGTCACTGCGTGTTGCATAGCGCAGCTTGCAACACGGACACCGCGTTCCACCGCGTTGCAATACCGACAACGCGTTCCAGCAGACCCTCTCTCTCACTCTCATTTTCTTTATCTCTCTCCCGAGCAAAAAAACACCGCATATCCACGGGGTGAATGATGATGAGTGGGCGAAGCTCCGGAGGGAATCATCGGTAAACCGTGAATCTTCCGTGTAATTCGCCCAGTCTCGCCGCACTAAATCGAACGATTGACTTCCACCAATGACACGCGCCATATGTGACGTCATTCCTATTTTATAACAGCGCCCTTCATTATAATTGCACCATCTCCCGCTTAAGGGGACGCTAGCACAAACGCGTTAGAAACGTGCAGTACTCTAAGGGGAAGAGGCCACAGCGTCTTACGCAGCCGTTTACACATGCCGGAACGTGCACCGCGTTTGCCGACGCCATCAGCGTTTATGAATACGGGGGTAAGGCGGAGGCCCACAGCGTCTTACACCAGCTTCTTGCACGGGCCGTAACGCGCTAGCACAAACGCGTTAGAAACGCGCAGTCTTTCGTTAATGTTGGGTATTTATTGCCATCGGGGTGCGTCTATCCATGTGCGCTTCGTGGCGTAGTGGTTAGCGCCACGCGTTCAGAAGCGAGGGGTCCCTGGTTCGATTCCGCTACGGCCACAACTCTCGGAATTTTTTTTCTCATAAAAGTAGACGTGGCTACCTACTACGACGACTACTACTACAGAGGAGGGACAGACCCACACCCTAAGGAGCTTCGCCCCTAAAAGCGCAAAACCTCTTCTTCACCTCGCAGAGCACGAGCGTGCGAACGCCCCAGATGTGGACAAGGACGAAAACGCTCGAACGCAATCATATGGCTCGCATAAATGCATGTTCTGCAAGCGTGGCTGTATAGCCTAGTCAATCCTTCGTCGGCTCTCGCGCGCGTCGTACGCTGGGCTCACATTCTCTCTTCGAGCCGTGTCAGCGGCCGCAGGCCGCGGTTCTACTGTTTCTGCTGAAGACTACAAGGCTATTCTGCCCCAACTGCCAACTGGAAACGTGTCATTGAACACTGTCTTTTTGCGTTGTAATGTGTCTGCCAGGCCATATCGAATGAACGACTTCGAGGTAGAATGTGAGTGACTACAAGTAGTCAAGGGTGTGGTGTCGATAGGTGCCTACCAGAGGAATCATGTCTGGGCATTGACGACACATTCAATGGCCGTGAAACAGGTGCTCGTTGAAGCAAGGGAACTGCGCATCAAAGGTAAAAGATGCTTTGTCATCGATCTCAACGACAGTCAGGTGAGAGTCAAACTTCATTGGCTTCCTTATATCAGCGACGATGCCATACGAAAAGCACTGGAACCGTTTGGAAAAATTCAGAAAGTGAGCAGGGAGACGTGGCTGACCGGGAAATTCAAGGGAGCCCGAACCTCATCAAGGTCGGTGATATTGAAACTGAAACACGGATTTACTGTCGAAATGCTCCCGCATCAGATTCGTAAACAGGGCAGCAATACTCTTGTAATTGTACCTGGAAGACCACCTCTGTGTCTAAGATGCAAGAGATCGGGCCATATAAGAACGGCTTGTCGTATTCCGCGGTGTTCTGAATGCCGCAAGTTTGGCCATGAAGCCGACGACTGCAGCAAAACATACGCGACCATGACACGGGAAGATGGCAACAACGACGATGCAGAGGCACTCATGGACGAAGAGGAAGCTGTAGAAACATTGCAGCCTCGTAACATTAACCTTTCCTCATGGGTGCCTAGACCTGAAACAGCAGCCACAAAAAAAAGGAACTGAGAACGTCGATTCTCCAGTGAAGGATGCGGCAGCAGTTTCGCCTGCTGTGTCTCTAATAACAGATAAAACTTCGGGGGAGCCGGAACCAGAGTGCAGCGGAGTGTTTGAAGCTGCGTGCCCTCCAGTGCCAGTGGTTTCGCCCAAGGCGGCTGAAGTGTCCACCCAGAAGCAGAACCAGAACGCCCGGAGACACCAGTGGCGTCTGAAGACGTGGTCCCTGCGATGTAAACGGACTATGTGGACCTGGGAGCAGAACGCCGCAAGACGCCAGCAGCGTCTGAAGCCATGGACCTTCCGACGGACGCGGGAACGCCAGAGGCGTACTTATCCCTGGAGTCAGAGCAAGAGGACGCAAGCACTACGGCTCAGAGGATACCAGTGCTTTGTTCAGACGAGGATCAAGGCACGTCAGGGAGGACCGCAGAGACACGGCCGCTGGATAAAAAAAAAGGTGCGGCCCGCTGCGTGGCGCCGAAACGGCGTCTCGGTCGTAGTTCTCCTCGCGCCCACTCTACCGCCACTTCTCTGGTACAGCCGTTCACGGAGAAGCGTTTCGACAGCTGCGTTTGCACGCGCGACAGTAACTCTAATCATGCCGTAAATAACGCGTTTTATAGTTGCACATTACAGGTTGAATATTGAAGTCCTCATTAGAAGTGCCGATTACCCCACATATGTGAAATGTCTGCCCTCGGAGTGCCAATCTTTTGTAGAGTGAGCCTCAATGCTCTCCATGAAGGCTGCCCACTCGACTCATCTGAAATGAAAAGTGCTCTATTACGAATAATCGGGAGTGGATTTACGTGTTTCTTCAAGATGACTTCAAGACGATGGATCTCGTTTATTTACAAGATGATGAATGCGAAGGTATCGCTCAGCGAGAACATACCACGGCGCCGCACCCGATCCAGCCCAGCTTCCTTCTTCCCTTCAACCGAATTCCGCTCGCACGTTTCAATATTCTCTCTGCGCTGGTAGTTTCATGGCCGCTAGGTAGGTAGGTAGCACAATTTATTGAGGCCCGGAAGAATCTTCACCGCGTTTTATTGCGATAGCAATTATATGGACACTCAAAAGCAGATTTCTGCCGTCGCCGTCGCCGTGAGGTTCCGTATGACGTCAATGGAGATGAAATCGTCGCCGCGCGCCGAACGCGGTATGTGCGAGTGAAAGGGCGCGAGGGACGCGCGCGTTCACGGGGAGTGAACGCACGGCGGAGAACAATCGCGCGTTCTGCTCTGTGCTCCCTTAAGGGCTGCAGAAGTAGGCGTCTCTTTCCTCCTCTACAATCACCATATATGTAGAGCAAACGTGCCTTCTTCCGACGCACGAAAGGCCGTGGGGGGGAGGGGGAGGGAAGGGAGGCGACGTTTAGCTGCGGCACCAAGTGCCTATTTATATCAGAGGCTCCGGCAACAGTCACCAACGCCGCACGCATTTTGAGCGAACGCGGGGAAAACGCCGACGGCGTCGACAACAGTTCTGCGTGTTGCCGGTGCTGCTGCATGTCCAAGTTTATACAGCTGATAAAGCTGCTATCATTACTCCGTATAGCTCTCTTCAAATTTGCTATCGCAATTGATGCTTCACCTTTCAGGTGAAACTGCGACAACTTTTTTATAGGGGCAAGACTGCAGGCCGCTCCCATGTTGGGACGGGAAGCTCCGCGCGCGATAATGCGAAGCAGCTTAGGTTAGAGGAGCGACGGCAGGCGCCCCAGAGGCACCGGCAACAGTCACCAACGCCGCGCGCGTTCGGTCTGAACGCGGGCAAAACGCCGACGGCTTCAACAGTTCTGCGCTTTGCTGGTGCTGCTGCATGTCCAAGTTTATACAGCTGATAAAACTACCTTGAGTCGACCCCATGGCTGCTTCGCATACTACTCAGGGTTCCCCTACGGGAAGATGGTGTAACTTTTTCACATGAAAAAAGGTGCGGCCTGCTGCGTCGCGTCGCCGCCAGTGGGCGAGCGCGTCTCGGCTGAGTTTCCTGGGCTGTGCGTTCTTTTTTTTGCATGTACGGCTGATAACCGGGAAACACAGTCGGTACTGCAGTCGGAACCAAAAGCCTAATCTTCGTGTTCTTTTTATAGGGATTCTCAGTAAAATATAATGAACATACCAGCGACCTGTCGCTCGGTTCCCACTTGCTTCCTTTCCCTGGCGGCCCTTGGCGAGAAATATTCTTCAGCCACGCTTCCCGACACTGTAGATCGCAGGGGAATTCGTGGTACTTCACAGTAGCGACTCTTCTTGCGTTCGAGTTGCACGGCGGCACACAACAGCTTCGCGGCATCACACCGCTAGAAAAAACCGTCTGTCACACACGCGCACACCACAGAACCCCACTCAAGCACAAGAAACATGAGGCAAGCTGCTCACACACACGATCACACGAAAAAAACAAACACACGAGAATGTGCAGGACAAAGCACACCAACACTCATAAATCCTGCGGCAACCACATTGTAGCACGAACCGGCGTCTATCTTGCGTACCGTAGCAGTGGCGCCCTCACCAAAAACAGCGGCCGCAACTGTCAACTTAATCGATACCCGCTCGCCCATTGACGGCGACGCGACACAGCACGCCGCACCTCTTTTTTTCTTTTTTTATCGAGCGACCGTGGCCGGAGCAACGATAGCTTTTTTTTTTTCAATATGACTTACTTAAACCTAGCAACCTTTAACTGCGTGAGCTTGGTCGCACGCAGGAGGAAGCAATTGTTTCTAAATCTATAGATACCTTTACAAGAAAACATTGACATTGCATTTATTCAGGAGACTAAACTTTCATCTAGTGTGCATTTGGAAGAGATGAACCACTTCGGTCGCAACCATTACTCGTTTCATTTTTTACCTGGCTGTGGATACAGTGGAGGGACGGCCATTTTGGTAAAGAAAGAATCAGCGGTACTAGTATACCCCGAATGGGACAAGGACCGAAATGGCCGTATATGCAGTGGGAATTTGGTTTACGTTTACCGGAATGAACTATACAAGCTCATTTCGATTCATGCTCCGAATCACGCATCGCTGCGAAAAGAATTATTTTCAGGCCTGAGGCAGTATCATGACTCACCGTGCAGTACCATATTTGCCGGAGACTTCAATTGTGTTTTACGTGCTTCCGATTGTTCAAAAAAGCTACTTCCAGACACTAGCCTACTAGAGCTCCGAAAGCTTTTGCGCGACTATGACTTGCAGGATGTTACCGAACTTGCGCTAGGAAATAATGACGGTTTTACACATTGGGAAGGCGACTGTCACTCAAGGCTAGATCGGCATTAGGTGTCCATATATAGCGATCCAGGAAGGGATATTCTACGATGGACCATATCCATGCCATCAATCAGGTAATCGAGAAATCTGCGGAGTACAATCAACCTCTCTATATGGCTTTCATAGATTATGAAAAGGCATTCGATTCAGTAGAGATATCAGCAGTCATAGAGGCATTGCGTAATCAATGAGTGGAGGAGGCATACGTGAATATCTTGGCAAATATCTACAAGGATTCCACAGCTACCTTGGTTCTCCACAGGAAAAGTAGAAAGATACCTATCAAGAAAGGGGTCAGGCAAGGAGACACAATCTCTCCAATGCTATTCACTGCATGCTTAGAAGAAGTATTTAAGCTGTTAGACTGGGAAAGATTAGGAGTGAGGATCGATGGCGAATATCTCAGCAACCTTCGGTTTGCAGATGACATTGTCCTATTGAGAAACAATGCAGAGGAATTACAACAAATGATTGAGGACCTTCATCGAGAAAGTGCAAGAATTGGGTTGAAGATGAATATGCAGAAGACAAAGATAATGTTCAATAGCCTGGCAAGGGAACAAGAATTCAGGATCGCCAGTCAGCCTCTAGAATCTGTAAAGGAATATGTTTATCTAGGTCAATTACTCGCAGGGGACCCTGATCATGAGAAAGAAATTTACAGAAGAATAAAATTAGGTTGGAGTGCATACGGCAGGCATTGCCAAATCCTGACTGGGAGCTTACCACTGTCGTTGAAAAGAAAAGTATACAATCATTGCATTCTACCAGTGCTAACATACGGGGCAGAAACTTGGAGGTTAACAAAGAAGATCGAGAACAAGTTAAGGACCGCACAAAGAGCAATGGAACGAAAAATCTTAGGACTAACGTTAAGAGACAGGAAGAGAGCGGTGTGGATCAGAGAACAAACGGGGGTAGACGATATTCTAGTTGACATTAAGCGGAAGAAATGGAGCTGGGCAGGCCATGTAATGCGTAGGATGGATAACCGGTGGACCATTAGGGTTACAGAATGGATACCAAGAGAAGGGAAGCGCAGTCGAGGACGGCAGAAAGTCAGGTGGGATGATGAGGTTAGGAAATTCGCATGCGCAAGTTGGAATACGCTAGCGCAAGACAGGGGTAATTGGAGATCGCAGGGAGAGGCCTTCGTCCTGCAGTGGACATAAATATAGGCTGATGATGATGATGATGATGATATAGCGATCCATCATCGTACAGCGTGCGTTATAAGGTGAAGCTCGTCGCATTTTCACATCAGGCATTTGTCACAACCATATTTGAAGAAAAGGAAAGAACAACAAGGAGGCGCAAGGAATGGCAGTTGTTGAACCTGAATGAGGGTTTGCTGGATGACAAAGGGATATGCGACAGCATTAGGAATCTAATCAAGGAAAAAACGAATGTAGGACACGTAGATGCCATAATGTGGGAAGATTTGAAATAATAATGTAAGATGCTTCTACTTACGAAAGGTCAGGAAAAAGCAGCTCTAAAGAAGAGCGAAAAGCTCAGCTTGATGCGAACTCTGGAAAATCTAATCGAAGCAAGAAACTGTCACCAGGGTACCTTTACAGAAGATATGAAAGAGTGCAAAGGACAGCTGCTATCAATCTCGGAGAACGAGTACACAGGTGCTAGTATCCGGTCTAGGACGGAATCGCAGCTAAGAGATGAGGAACGGCTAAATGTTTTCAAGACAAAAGAAAGACAGCGGCGCAGCAAAAACAGAATGGAAGCACTAGAAAGCGCCGCGGCGACAGCATTCTTGCATCAAAAAGCGACATCGAGTCTGCTTTTACTGAAGAATACAAGGACCTCTTCGAATATGGATGTAACACATGTGACCGTGAACTATTGCAAAAATATGCCTCAACGTTAAAGAACAGCAAACGGATGAGTGCATGTCAGAGAGTGAAATAGCATGGGCTATTCGTAAATTAAAACCAAGGAAATCGCCGGGAGTTGATGGTCTCAGCACTGATTTTTACAAGAAATTTTCATCGCAATTATGCCATTACTACGCGAAGTGTATAATCATATTGCGAAACGAGGATTGCTGCCACCATCTATGCGACAAGGTCTTACTGTCTTACTGCCGAAGAAGCAAAGACAAGTGCCGACAGTGAGCGATTTCCGCCCCATTAGTCTTTTAACGACCGATTACAAATTCCAGCTAAAATTGTTGCTAGACGGCTTGACTTTACCCTCAAAAATGTCATCGGGAACCATCAATCATACGGCATCAAAGGACGGCGCATCAGTGATAATCTACATTTTCTACATTATCAGCAACCTGACGTAATGTGACATTGTCACGTGAAATGGACGTTAGAATAGTATGGACGTCAATATAGCCGACACGTACAGAATACTTTCATAGTCAATGAACGTGAGGGGACATAAGTGCCTCTCTAACTTTTACACCGAAGCTGTTAAGGGCTCACTCTTCAAAGGTCGCGTCCGGTAATCAAAAAAAAAAAAAACTCTCATTGGCTCTATGCTGTATGTGAGTGAAAGCGCGCCAGAGCGAGGGACACGCGCTTTCATGGGGAGCGAACGCACGGCGGAGAGCAAACGCGACTTCCCAGTCGAATGGGAGTGGTGGGCGAGAAGGGCATCGAAGCACCCTAGTCTGTGAGTGTGCGTTCCCGGTCTCCCACTGCATCGCATGCGCGCAGCCCTGCCGGCCTCGGCCGCCTGTGCCGCGGACTCTCTCTAGGCTCTCGCCCGGCTCTCCCGTAAAAGTGTCGACAACGGCGTGTAGCCGCTCCCTCACGTACACGCCAGCGTTTTGACAGCGGTTCTGTGCGGTCACACAAACAAAGCGCAGAACTATTGTAGACGGCGGTGGCGTTTTGCCCGCGTTCGCACTAGGGAGCCTACATGCAAACAGCGCTTGCATGTAGGCTCCTTAGTACGCACCGAACGCGCGCGGCGTTGTTGGCGTGTTTATGAAGAACGTACCAACCTTTGCCGTACACCCTATGGCGGTGTACCGTCGCGGCCATAATGCCATGGTGCCTGTGGTCACTAAATAAATGAAAACCACCAGATCATACATCCCGACAGACGAGCCCAGAGTGAACTTACACACTCACGAAGGAACTAAAATCAGGCTAGTCAAAGGAATCAAAGTTCTTGGATTCTACATAGAAGCGAATAATGCGAACTATAGAACAATACAGCATATCTCAAATAAAACCGATGAAGTAATTAGGCTACTAAGGAGAATTACCAATAGACACAGAGGCCTGGGGGAAGACAGTGCTTTGAGGCTAGTTCATGCTTTTGCTCTATGTCATTTCACCTATGTTGCTGGATTATTAAAATGGACGCAGGTAGAACTTAACAAACTTAACACGATGATTAGGAAGCTGATTAAAGCTACAGTGGGCATGGAAGCACAGGTAGGATGACAGTCTCACACCGTATCTTCCTATTTGTGCAGTTTTTGGCCATGTTCACGGGTTGCGGTAGGAATCCTGCAGCCTCCGTCGGTGTCCTCAGCAGCACCTCTTCGACGAACACATTTCCCGGGCGCGTCAACGGGACGCAATCGCACCCACCTATCGGTGAACACCCTTGCTTTGCCACTTGGAGCGCGCCTGACGCCCTTCCCGGACACTGCCAGCACCGCCACCTAGGCAGAGTGACGTCAACACAGATATCGCCAAGCATAAAAGCCGTCATCTCCCGTGTCGTCACCTGTGGGCATGGAAGCACAGGCAGGATGACAGTCTCACACCGTATCTTCCTATTTGTGCAGTTTTTGGCCATGTTCACGGGTTGCGGTAGGAATCCTGCAGCCTCCGTCGGTGTCCTCAGCAGCACCTCTTCGACGAACACATTTCCCGGGCGCGTCAACGGGACGCAATCGCACCCACCTATCGGTGAACACCCTTGCTTTGCCACTTGGAGCGCGCCTGACGCCCTTCCCGGACACTGCCAGCACCGCCACCTAGGCAGAGTGACGTCAACACAGATATCGCCAAGCATAAAAGCCGTCATCTCCCGTGTCGTCACCAGTGGGCATGCAAGCACAGGCAGGATGACAGTCTCACACCGTATCTTCCTATTTGTGCAGGTCGGTCATTTTTCTATGCTGCCTACTAAATGTTTCAGGTCTGAAGACCGCTTTATAATTGTGCTTCCATGCCCAGAAGCAGTGTGTGGTCCTTTTTGCAACTTACTCTTGTTGTTGAGTGGTGACATAGAACAAAACCCTGGTCCCGACGATAACGTTATGGCCGAACTGCTTAAAACTGTAAAAGAAACAAACGCGCGCTGTATTCGCATTGAAACAAACCAATCCAGTATGTCACAGGCGATAGAAGAATTTAAACTTTCACAGCAGTCCATCACACTCAGCATCACTGATATCAATGAACGACTGCAAGCTCTAGAATGTCAGTGTTGGGTTTGAGACGTTGCAGCAAGAAATGAGTGACACGTGTCAAAATATAAAACGTGTGCAGCGAGAAACCGCAACGCTTCGTGGGCGACTTGACGACGCTGAAGACAGATCACGACGAGAAAATCTTATTTTCTTCGGGATACCCGATGGCCCGTCTGAGAATGCGCGTCAGTGCGAAGAAACAATTATCTCCATCGCCTTAGACAAACTAGGTATAAGTTTGCCACTAGATAACATAGAGCGTGCACACAGAATCGGGAAATTTGCCAGCGGCAAAAATAGGCCTCTAGTAGTGAAGTTCGCCACATTCAAGACAAAAGAGACGGTGTTTTCCAAACGGTCTGCTTTCGCGGGAACTGGTATCAGCGTAAGCGAAGACTTTTGCGAAGCCACACGTCACGCCCGGAAGAAACTTTTAGAATTCGGTAGAGGCCTGAACACTAACTTCAAATTAAGCTACAAAAGACTATTTTCGGAAGGAAAGTGCTACATGTTTAATACCGACGAAAATTCCGTTATTGAAGTGAATACTGGCAGACAAACGAGCAATGCTGTCGCTATGTCCCCAGGAGCAACGCGTTCTGGACATGTCTATGCGGGAAATAAATAGGTACACGCGAGGGGTGGAGGCCCATCGGCAACAACATCCATAATCTTAACTAACATTCGGAGTGTTTTTCCTAAAAGAGACAGTCTGAACAGTTTAATTAACGATACTGGAGCTGATATTGTCGTACTGACGGAAACCTGGCTCTCCGACAAAATAGAGTCAGGCGAGCTCTTTCAGTGCAACAAGAAATTTACTGTGTATCGGCTAGACCGCGCCGATAGGATAGGCGGTGGTGTTTTAATTGCTATTAACTCTAGTTTCGAATCGTTCCTTTTGAGTGTGACTACTAATTTGGAATTACTGTGGTGTTGTCTATGTATTGGTTTCAAAAAAATAATCATAGGGGTCTGTTATCGTCCACCTAATCTCGATTGTGATTTTGCAGACAAAATTCATGACACCCTAAGCGAAATATCTGTTCGATTTCCTGGTTCACCTATGTTTCTTTTTGGAGACTTTAATTTCCCAACTATTGACTGGTCGCGTCCCTGCCCCTTTTCTAATCCGGCATCCACAGAGGCTACCGAATTTCTTAACGTTTGCGCAGATTTTAACCTTACACAGCTCGTTATCAAACCAACCCGTGTTTCACCAACTACAAGTTCCTTGCTTGATTTGATTCTAGCCACTCATGCCGATAATGTTTCACCAGTGACCCACGTGCCTGGCCTAAGCGACCATGACATCTTACACTTTACAATTTCCATCCCCCCTACAAAAGTAAAGAAACGCACCAAATATATTAGGGACTACAAGAAAGCTAACTTTAACGCCATAAACTCTGAGCTATCAGCCTTTCTTGACTACTTCCTTGGGACACGTGTAGAGCTAACAGTTCAAGAAATGTGGTTGTCTTTTAAAACTACAGTAATGCATCTCATCAACAACTATATTCCACTTAGAATCATTCATCAATCTTCTAACGCCCCTTGGTACAATAACCATCTGAAAAGATTATCCAACAAAAAATGCAGACTTTTTCGTTCCGCTAAAAGGTCATTAAACGCTGATAGATGGTTGGCACATACATCCGCTGCCAAAGCCTATACAAGCGCTTTAAACACGTCCAAATTTAACTTCTTTAACTCAACCCTACCGTCTCTGATAAAAACTAACCCAAAACGCTTCTGGAACATCATGAAATGTACTAAAGACAGCACTATAAGTCTCGTAAACGATTCAGGGGATCAAGTTCCGAATCATCTTTGCGCTTCTGTACTAAACAACACATTTGCCCAATCATTCTGCACAGCTAATATAAGTGACTATCCCCCTTTTACATCCGTTAACTTTCTGGCGATGGATCCCGTTACTCTAGACCCAGCAGGTATCCGAGCCAGAATTTTCAAGATAAAGCGGTCATCATCATGTGGTATTGATGGTATTAATTCTAAGTTTCTCCAAAACACTGCAGAATACAGCTCCATCATACTTACCTTTATTTTTACTAGATCACTTAACGACAGTGCCCTACCCATTGACTGGAAAACTGGTAAGGTGACCCCGCTTTTTAAATCGGGAAACCCACATCATCCTTTGAATTACAGACCCATCTCGTTAACTTCGGTACCTTGCAAAATTTTTGAGCACATCATTTTCACTCACCTTGTAAACTTTCTTGAATCAAACAATTTTTTTAACCCCTATCAACACGTGTTCAGGAAATCTTTTTCTTGTGAAACACAACTGATAACATTCACTAACGACTTGCATGCTTTCTTGGACTCGGGTTTTGCGACGGACTGTATTTTTTTAGACTTTTCTAAAGTCTTTGATAAAGTTAATCACCAGTTACTTATCTATAAGCTAAGCCTTCTAAATATTGACCCATTAATATTCAAATGGATTTGCAGCTTTCTTTCTAGTCGTACCCAATATGTAACCATCAATGACAATGACTCACCAGAGGTACCAGTAGAATCGGGTGTACCTCAAGGCTCAGTATTGGCGCCTTTACTCTTCCTCATTTATATTAACGACCTGCCTAATGAAATCACTAGTTCTGTTTGTTTATTTGCCGACGATTGCGTAATTTACCGAAAAATAACTAATGATTCTGATATGGTTACATTACAATCAGACCTTGATAACGTTACAACCTGGTGCTCCCGCTGGCACATGAATCTTAACACCTCAAAATGTAAATTCATGAGAATCTCACGTAGCAAAGTATCTTTTTCTAACTACCATCTTAACATCATCCCACTCGAAGCAGTATCGTTTTATAAATACCTCGGAGTGCACATCACAAATAATCTCTCATGGAAACGACATATCAAACACATTACATCAAAAGCTAACCGTATGCTGGGCTATATAAAACGAAATTTTGCACTCACATCCTCTCCCCTAAAAAAACAGTTATATGTCACCTATATTCGGCCTAACCTAGAGTATGCATCATCTGTATGGGACCCTCATCAATTAACATTAATTAACAGCTTAGAAGCTGTGCAGAATCGGTCGGTTCGTTTTATTCTTAACAATTACCAGCGCACAGCAAGCGTAACAGCATGAAACTTGCCCTAAACATATCTCTCCTTTCTAAACGCAGAAAAATCGCTCGCCTTTGTCTGTTCCATAAAATATACCATTTAATTCCCACACTCAAGTCACGCTTTATCGAACCAGCCTCTTTTACCTCTGCACGCTTGGACCATCGTCATAAGGTGAACATCCCATTCCACAAGACGTCTACCCATGGTAATTCATTTCTTCCGAAATCATGCCAGGAATGGAATCACCTACCGGATCCACTAGTCTATATAACTAACACCGATGACTTCCGTAAAGCACTCACTAACGTTATCTAGTATGACTTGATGTGAATGTATAGCGAATCAGTTCCGTTTTCTCCTGATCAGTATTGTTTATAAGTTATTTCTATTTTTCTTATCTGTCTAGTCTACAAACAGTATGTTTTGTATAATGATTTATTTCTATCATTCTCTGTTTATTGCCTCACTCTAACTTGACCTATATACCACGCATTTATAGTTTATCTATATTACCGAAGTTTTCTGTTTTCCTTTGTATAATTAATTTTTTGTTACCATAATAATATGCTTATTGTGTCGCTCCTACTTGCGTTATTTATACATTATACCGTGCGCTGTCATCTGATTATTATTCTTGTTTTCCTTTCTCCTTTTTGTATAATTATCTGTATCTTTAGCCCCTCCCCTCTGTAATGCTTCATTGTAAGCCCTGAGGGTACTATAAATAAATAAATAAATACCCTAGGAATACCGATTAACACTGCAATCGAGAGATTGATGAGTCTAGGGGTGCACAACACAATAGAGGAAATTGCGGAGGCTCAGCAGCTTGCGTAACAGGAAAGATTGGCAAAAACACGAGCCGGCAGGAATATAGTACAGGCAATAAGGGCAGAGCTAAATAGGTCAAGGCGCCCACTGGAGGATGAAGTGGAGTTGCGAGCTGAGATTAGGGATCTGATTAGAACCACCCGACTCCCTAGAAACATGCATCCAGAGCACAATATCAAAAGGAGAAAGGCAAGAGCTAAAGCACTCTTGCGGGAGATACAACAGCAGAATCAACAGGCGGCTTTCGTAGATGCTGCCTGGGTGACAGGGAAAGAAGCATATACTGCCGTAGTAGCAAACATTCAAGGGAAGGTGCAAGATGCCATCACTGTATTTACCAAAAGTTCCATGGTGGCGGAGCAAGTGGCAATTGCTCTAGCCATCGGGAACAATAAATGGACTTTTATTTACAGCGATTCCAAAGCTGCTATAAAGGGTTTCGATAAAGGCTACGTGGCCGCGGTTGCAGCTAAACTTATTGAAAACACTATGAGTATGACAACTGAAATCTAATGGTTTCCTGCGCATATGGGAGAAGTGGACGAGACCCGGGCTAACCTCAATGAGGTTACTCATGACTTGGCACGAGGACTAGCTAGCCGTGACAGTCAGAACCGAGCCGTCCACCACCAGGCCGGGGAACTTAGAGATCATTTATTAACATATAACGAGATTACTAAACACTACTATCTAGGACGCAGACAATTTCCATTGCCACATTCAAAGCTGAACAGGGCTCAGGCAGTTTCAATGAGACTATTACAAACAGGAACTTATCCCACGCCGTACCACCTTGATAAAATGTATCCAGAAAGAGAGGTCAAGAAAGATTGTCATGCGTGTAATGGCATCATTGGGATCAGACACATCTCGCGGGATGCCCTGCGACTTTCACCAACCCTGAAGAATGACTCCATTGGAAGAAGATGCTAGAGAGTTCATCTTTTCAAGATCAGCTGTAATAGGTCGTCCAGAGGGCCCACGATATCGCTGAAGGGCTGGGCCTAACGGTGCCATCGTGGGAGCGGCCCGCCTCGACTTGAAATAGTCGAGCCTCAGGACTTTTGTAAATAAAAAGTTATTACACACACACACACACACCAGATCATATGTATTTCTCATTCTTTTATAGGCCAAATAACCAATTACACCATCACATCTTAATAGTCATATTTGGAAATACGTAATTCCCACCATACTACAGCTTCGCCTGTCATCCATTTCCACCCCAGTGGAAGGGCTGACAATTTTACAGCGTAAGCTGTTATGGGCTCATTCTAATAGCCGTTTCGGTTCGCGTTGTTGGCCGCCGCCACCGCCGCCGCGTTACCGCTATCGGCCGAAATGCGGAAAAAAGTACCCGGTCTCCGCCGGGATCGAACCCAGGCCCGCTGCGTGGGAGTCGGATACTACCACTGAGCCACGCAAACGTTTGCTATAAGCGTCAGAAAAAGGCCCTATAAACGCGCCCTGGGCAGGCGCGCAGGCGCAGACGACCCGAACCTCCGCCAGTATGGTGGCGCCATCTAGTTAAGGCGCCTGCAAAAGCCGCATGCACAGGCGCAGACGACGAGATGTGATTCAGAGGAGGCGCGCTATAAAACGTGGTCCCGATGTGAGATGTGCGCCAAGTATTCTCGGCACCTCTTCGGTACGCGTTATGGCGTCTCCTCGCAAGGTACGAACCGCTGCTGAAGAAGCGAATAGTAGAGCCACGTGTGCGGCTACACAACCAAGCATCATTGGGCTCAGCAGACTGCTGTGCAGAGAGCATTACAAACCGCAACTCGCCGTCGACGCCGGGTGGACAGTTGAGATCTCTCTCGTCAAAACGAGGCGAAGCGACTTTGCCGCGAAGACCCTGTTGTGCGTGGTGCCGAAATGGCTACTCTTAAGCAGCTCCATCAGTTTACACTGTGATTGTGCTGCGTGTGCCGCGCAGGCCTGTGACACTTCTTTCGTATCGGGCCAATCTCTAAACTTGCTTATGTCCAATGTCCATCCTTTCTTTTCAGCAGTCTGCGCATACTGCCACTGCTCCTCTCAGCGAAATGCGCATGGAGCCTTTTCGATTCTTTGACAAAAAACGTCTAACCTTGGACTCGGCCGCGCAAGGCTTGAAACAGCGAAGCTGGGTGATCGTAGCCCAGCATTTTCCGGAAGTGCGGGCGTACTTTTTATCTTATTATTCATGATGATGATAGTGTCTTTTCGCGCATCTTGGACTTACGGCCATCACTGCGCGGTGCTTAGCGCAGCTTGCAACGCCGACACCGCGTTGCAGTGCCGACAACGCGTTCCAGCAGACCCTCTCCGTGAAAGCGTGTCTCTCTCTCTCTTTCTCGCGCTTACGGCCGTCACTGCGGGTTGCATAGCGCAGCTTGCAACACCGACACCGCGTTCCAATGCCGACAACGCGTTCCACCGCATTGCAATGCCGACAACGCGTTCCAGCAGACCTGCTCCATGAATGCGTATTTCTCTCTCTCTCGCTATCATTTTCTATATCTCCCTCCCGAACATAGCACGCAAAACCTCTTCTTCACCTCGCAGAGCATTGGCACGAGCACGTGCGAACGTGCCAGACGACGATGCTCGAGCGCAATCATATGGTTCGCATAAAGGCATGCTTTGCAAGCGTGGCTGTACGCCTATAGCCTAGTGGTTACGAGGCTCGCCTTGGGACCGGGGGTACGCGGTCCCATTGCTGATGGTGATAGTTTCTTGACACGAACCACAGATTACGGCTGGCCCAAACAGTTTCGCTGTTAATTAATCCGTGAGATTTCACCATCTCCCCTTTGGCTACACCGCTGCACCTTCCTGAGCGCTGTCCTCCCCCCCCCCTCGCCTCCTAACGATGACACTGTTTGACATCACTAACATAATGTATAGGGCCTCTCTCTCAGCTCCGAAAAGTTCACGCATATACTCTAAATGGCAGTAAACTCATGTTTGGGCACCCGACTTTCCCGCTCTCATCCAACGCATATATAAATGGCACGACCATAGAGCAATCGCCTCAATGAAGGAGCACCGGCGTCCGAGTCGATGACATGGCGGATTCTATAAATAAATTTCAAAGAAGTTTCGCAGAATTGAGAACAATTGTCAAGAGTTTCAATAGTAGAAGAAGCCGCAGTTCGTATATATGTCGGCGCGACGATTGCGCGTGAAGTGGCAGCATGAAATTGAGAAGTTGATTAGAAGCATGCGGTGACGACAAGTAGCGGTTTTTCTGTTCTCATTGCTTTGTGGCGCGTAAAAATTTATAGACGCACGTTTATATTTCTTGGGTATAGGGATTGACATTTATATCTCAGGCACAGTAATAAATTCTCCATTTGCTTTAAAGAAGCACCCACGCTGTGCAACGCCTCCTGTGGCATATTTACCATAGCCCGCATTGGCAACTTCGGGCATCGAGAAGGAGGTTGTTAAATTATAAAGAAAACTGATTTAGCCGCCTGTGTACAGAACAGTAATGATGCACTTACCGACGGCGGCCATAGCCCCTCTAGGCAGGTTGCCCATGTCGACGCAGTGGCCTCGCCAGTAGGCCGACAGTATGGTCTGCTCGGCTGTGAGGCATCCGTCGGCATAGCTGCAGCCGATCTCTCCTAGCGAGTGGCCCACCATGCCGTCTGGCCTAATTCCCAAAGCGAACAGCACATCCACGAGTGCCACCTGTACACAAGAGAAGAATGCAATCCCATTAAACCTTATCTTTATCCTCAAGCCAATAAATTGCAATGAGCAAATGCCTGTGTGGCCTTGCTTCTCTCTAAAGAATGATCGAGAATTACGCCAGCGCTTTCGTATGGCACAAGAAAACAGACGTCCGTATGGCTGTCTCCCAAGCTACCAGGTTAATATTAGATTATATTTACGATAATTATACTAATAATAAAACTTCCTACAGTTTACGGAATCTTCGCGAGCTAGTTATTCTTAGATATTACCGGATGGCCATTCGCATCAGACTGTCATAAATTTAGCGCTATTCATCCCTACCGCCATTCACTTCGAAGGCGTCAAAAGCGTTACTCTCTCTTTGTTTTTGCATTTAGATGACTGGGTCACACTATGTGGATGTGTCATGCAATAACTTGGGCATGTAACCACGTTTCCCTTTTCTTTAATATTTAATTCCTGAACATACGTCCCCCTACAGAGGGTTTCTAGTCGCAACTTTCTCGGATAAACACCACTGTAGCTCATCAATCCTGTTCATGCTTTTGTGGCTCATAATTCTTAATGCGGCTGCCAGTCAAGGGACACGAATCCAGCTAGGTGCGCAAAGGTTTTATTTGTTTAAAGTGTAAAAGAGCATGTACCGAGCATTGACGTTTACTATTTCGTCAAGAAAGCGCCCAGACTTCGTTTCTGCAATTTAGGGCATTTCTTATGAGAACTTGTACATCATTTGAATCATATTGGAAATAAAAATTCCAGGCCAAACAAACCTGAATAGCTGCAATACATCCGCAGAGGGATGCCACGGCCTTATCCTCGTTGTCGAAAGTTACCAGGTCTATGAGGTCAATGCCAAATTGCCTGAGGAGCGCGTGCGACTTCTGGATGGAGCGTGCAAACAAGTCAAAATGCATCATCTGCTGTGCCATGCCTTTCCACTGACATCCAACTCCAGAGAAAACAAACCACAGGGGCCGCTTCGTCGACTGAGCTTCAGCCGCGGCTTTGATGACTTCTTTTCCGGAACCATCCACGGGGACCAAGAGGTAGCCTCGTAATGGAAACTGCGTTACACTTGGTTGGCCAACAAGGTTTATCAGAGCGTACGCGGAATCCGGGTAGGGTCCCTCGGCACCCACCCGGTCCATAGTTCGCTGTAATTAATAGAAACAAAAATTATAAATACGAGGAATAAAAATTGTCCCGTTGGCATGAAATAACTTTACATTCTAGCAAATTTGTTATGCTGATTGCCGATCTCAGTTCTATAGACCGTATTGTGGACGAGTGCCACCATTGAAAATACTGGCGTTGCAGAGAGCGCCACGTGGCATGAGGGACCTTGCGAGTACAACTGCGGCGTCGGCGGCATCGAAAGTAGGGGAGCGTTCTCTAAACTAATGTTCAGCAATGGCAGGAATGCCTTAGCCACGCCATGATTTGCTCCGATCCCTAACGAGAAAAAAATATACTCAGAGGAGATAGACTCGTTCCGGAATGTCCCCATGGCTCCGTGGGCGAGGAAGTACTTGGGTGCACAGCGTTTTCGAAATGCTAGGGAAGCGTTTCCTACCACGATGATTGCTTTTATTGCGATAGCAATTATATGGTCACTGCGAGCGCACTTGTGACGTCGCCCTTGTTGCGAGTATAAGCGTGCGAGGGCGATCGTCGGCTCAATCTGCCCTGCGCAAGGGAGGAAAGGGGGGCCCGCGCGGCACTGTGCTTGTTAATTTATTTAGTGAGCTTACGTTTAAAAGTTTATTCCGCCGATGAACCTACTAACCTTACTTCGTATGGCTGTCCAGTAATAGTATGGCGGTGCACGACTTTTGGACGAACCTACCACTTTTTTTTATGAATTGCTCATGTTCAGCTAAATTAGGAATACAGCGCCGTGAAAATGCGCGCGCTATGCATTTAAACAAAACAAAATTGAAGAGACCTACGCGGAAAAGGGACAAAAGTGGAAACAAGGGTGCCTTTTTCTGCCCTCCTATTTTTGTATAACGCTCATTGGACGCTATAACGTAAAGTGATTCCAAACTGTTTTGATTCCAAACTCCTGACGTCAAATTTACGTGACCACCGACGCAAGCATCAGGCGGTAACCCGCCGCGTTGTCTCAACAACCCAATCAAATACTCTCTTTTATAGGAGGTCACTTTTGTTCGCTTTCAAAACCAATAACAATGTCTACACTCGGCGGTTTTTCTTATCTAATTGGCTGACAAGAAGCGAGGAGCACGCTGTATTGGAGAGGGTTTCGATGTGGCCGAGACAGCACAGTGACAATAGATAACCGCATGGAGAGGGTGGCGCCGGCTTCTCCGATTGGTCCGCTTCGCCTTACTTAGCTTGCGGTAGCTGGTCGAAAATCGCGGCGCGTGCAACGGAAGGATGAGAATGCCGCTAAAACGGATCCTGAACAAGGGAGAGTTGGCAGAGCGATGTCGTATGCGTGCCTAAACGGCTCGATAACGTTTTGCTGTCACGCAAGAAGGTTTATCATGCGAAAATAAATACATGCTCACCGGTAGGTGCGAGTAGCGAGGGCCTGAGCGATCGGCAGGCAGCCATCTTTGATTCCTTTCGGAACGGGGCAGTCTGTGGCTATTCAGAAAATTTTTCAGTTTTGTTCGGGCGTAGCCAGAAAACATTGGACCACTAGCAGAGAGCTAATGGTGAAAAGACATCGAATAAGGAATGATTATTTTTCTTTTGTGCGGTTTAATCATGCATAATCAGTGTGTACACGTTATATCAGATGGGGAACTATCGCGGTTTTCGTGACGTCGCGTGACCGACAGGCGAAGTTGGGAGGGGCCCGAAAATGTTTTGACCAATCGTGGAGGCTGATTGCAGAAATTGTAATCAAAACAATTTGGAATCATTTTACGTTATAGCGCCCCTTGTTGCTTTTCGTGCATAAGGTTGCAGACTAAGCATAAATATAGACGCGTTGGTATTCTAATGAGTTTTATTTATTTATTTTTTTAATTCTGAAAACATTTTAACATCCTTAGCAACCTCATTCGGTATATTTAAGTGGTTTTATTGGAAGAGGCGGCATTACTTGCACGGCAAATCACCATGACCAGGCAGGTACATTTGGCAATGTTTATGCCAACTACGTCACAGAATATGTGTCACTGGGTATGTACCGCTCTTGAATACCAAACTACTTTTTATTCCTCCTGTGTTGGGCGAATCAAAACCACCTAATAAATATTCAGAGAGGATAGTCACACTATACATGGACGTTCAGAAACGTGTCACGCGCGGTCCTCGATGCTGCGCTGCTAAATCATGTAGCGTGACCGGAAGAAAGTCTGGGAGAGAGGAGACCGGCTATAGTAAGCGCTTTCTGCAAGACGGGTTTCAGCTGTGCGCAGTACGGTGTGTTGCCTACATTGTATCAGTGCTAATCGTATAAACCTTCGCGGTCATTCGGAGATAGTTTCCGCACGAATTGCTTCAGTTTATGTGCATCTCTTTTGGTTTGCATAATGTTGATCAAACATAGCAGCCTTTCATAGTCATGAGCGTTTTGACGTTTCACTTCACCTATATTGAAAATTGTTATGGTTCCTATAAGGTGTGCAAAAGATTTGTCTGTCAACTACTTGCTCGTCTACCAGTAATGCTGCTAGATATACGTTCGGCATATCCAATATCAATGTTATGGGCCATAATATCACCAACAATCACGTCTAGGCGATGGTGCTGTATAAACCACAGATTTCGAAACGTTCCATGCACCAATTTCTCGACGTTGTCAAATTTGTTAACCAAGGAACTAATTCCTACGTCCTTGCTTGCCAAACCAGATATATATTTACGAGGCGCACCAGAGTGAGCCGACTGCGGAATAATGTTGACCACCTGCAAGTCGTCGACGTGCACCGGCAGTAAACTGGCGTTCATGCATTCGCCCCCATGGAAATGCGGCCACTACGGCCGGGATTTGATCTCACGACCTCGCACTTAGCACCGTAATGCTCAAGCCACTAGGCAACCGCTGTGCGTATTTATTTATTTATTTGTTTGTTTGTTTACTCATTCATTTATTATAATATATCATCAGGGTACATACTGCAAAATATATACAAGAGGGGCTAAACGTTACTAGAGTACATCATAAAGAAATACAGTATTGGATAAAGATAATAAGTTAGGAGGCTACGATAAAAACATAATAAGCTTAAACATCAGTCGACTACTAAGTGATTCGTTGAATGGCACTTATATCGAAACAGCAAAAGGAAGCAAATAAACAGAGTTACAGCACCATCATCATCATCAGCCTATATTTATGTCCACTGCAGGATGAAGGCCTCTCCCTGCGATCTCGAAATACCCCTGTCTTGCGCTAGCTGATTCCAACTTGTGCCTGCAAATTTCCTAACTTCATGACCCCACCTAGTTTTCTGCTGTCTTCGACTGCGCTTCGCTTCTCTAGGTATCCATTCTGTAACTCTAATCCCATGCCATCGTTACAGCACCAGTTGATGTTAGTTGACGCATTTTTAAAGAAAACGGGATCGCGAATGTTCATTATTGATGCAGGTAGGTTATTACACTCGACAGCGCTTTTGAGAAGATATGGCTGTGAGCACGTGACAGTATAGTAGGAGAATTCACTTTATGACGATGATCTCGACGAGCAGATTTATAAGGTGAGGCAACGATCATGAGTGGGTGATGAGCTTCGTTATGATAGTAAACTTTATGAAAAAGGAAAATTCAAGCTTGCTTCCAGCGAACGGCTAGTAATGACATGTTAAGAGATGTTTTTATTTGTGTTACGCTCGCGTTACAATTGTAGACTGCTAATATTGCCACGTGCTACTCGAACACGATGATGTAGACCCTTGGATTTAGTCGGACGTACCCATAAGCGGTGGCTAGCTGATCTGAGGACAACGACGTGTCTTGTTTTGATGTTGGCTGGGTTCCATGTTGGCCAATGCTTACTACCCTTTGTAAGTACTCCGTACAAATAGCTTACTTGCTGTGCTTACAAGTAACCTTTATTTGGGGGAGCTGCTGAGTACTACTTCTGACGACGGAGCTTCGCAGCGGACGCCACCTCGACTTTACCGCCATGCCGCCAGGTGAGGGTACGTCGCCGCCAGCTACGCCTGCGACTAAACACCTAGTATATCGCCCTCACACAGTCCCGCGATGCCGGGACGTTTTCCGAGGCCAACAGCGTTGACGTGGATGAGTGACCCCGCATTTACGAGCGTGTCAGCAAACAGAATGGCTGGGATACAACTATAATGCTGGCCAACGTTCTCGTGTCGGGTTTCGGACCCACGAGGACGATATAAACTGCTGGGACACGTTTTGTCGATAGCTTGCCACCAAGAAACAACTAGCGGTACGTACCCAGACGTCAACGGAACCTTACTTGTCGTACATACAGAACGTGCTGGCCTTGTGTCTACAAGCTGACCAGAAGATGGCTAGGCTGAATATATCGCCCACCTTTTTTAAAGGTATCGCGTACGACGCGTTAAATCTGCTCGTCTTCACGAACCGTTGACATTGTCATCAAAGAGTGCCGTCGTCTAGAGCAAGCGAAATGCCGACGCATCGCGCCTCAGTTCGAGCGTCTACCGAATACCACTGCAACGTCGCCCTGCGAGGCAACTCCTTGTCAGCCATCACCATCAGACGACGTGACGCGCATCGTCCACCGAGAACTCGAGGCCGCATATCTGGCTTCTTATAAACTCACGGCATCCAACACATTGACGCTGGCTGTTACAGTGATCCCGGCCGTTGTTCGCCAATAATTTGCCAACCTTGGCCTCTACTCTACCGTCTGCGCCGTAAACACTCCTCGGCATGAACACTCATCATTCCAGAAACCTGTCTGAGTGGAGAACAGCCGACGATAAGCCGATTTGTTTCCGCTTCAGCCGAGCTGGACACATTGCTCGCTAATGCCGCAGCCAGTGGCCTTCTCAGTCCCATAGCCCATTTTCCGATACCTCTGGTCCCTTCCGTACTGCAATACGCTATCCGCCCCGCGCCGAATCCTCTGCACCCAATGACCCTGAGGAAAGTACCCGCTACGCCCAGTCGCCCCCGCCGCATCACCATCCATCTCGTTCACCGAACTGCCACCGCTCTCCTTCGCCGTCCTTAAGCCGTCGCTTCTCGCCGGTGAACTAGACTGCGCAGCTTCTGGCGGTGAAGCTGTCCTGTCGACCTAGATTCAAAATCCTCTGTCGCCCTTGCATGCCAACCGGAAATTCTTGAAGTCCACGTCGACGGCGTCCCTGTCAGAGCTTGGTTGATACTCCGGCGCACGTCTCTGTCATGAGTGCCAGTTTTCGTCTCCGCATGAAGAAGATGCTTACTCCTCCCACGGCCCGAGTCGTGCGTGTCCTTATCGGTACGACGGCCGCTCTTGTTGGTACGTGCACCACTCGGGTTACCATTGGTGGTAACCAGGTGGTTGTTATTTTCACAGTCCTTGCGCAGTGCCCTCACGACCTCATTCTTGGACTTCGTTTTCTTTCTGCCCATTCCGCTCCAATTGATTTCTCTACCGGTGTTCTCCGCCTTGAACTGCCTCGCTTCTGTGAACCCAGTGACCAACCTCCTCCATCTCGCTTACATTGCAGAGATTTTGTTCGCCTCCCATCCAAAACCGTGACGTCTGTCACCGGTTGTTCCAGATGGCGACTACTACGTTACGCCTCTTACTGACGTCCTGCTCACGCACGGCGTCGCGGCACCGTACACGGTCCTGGGCATTACGGCAAACAGAACCGGCCTTTCACTTGTGAATTTTGGCTTCACCGGGACGAAGACGAAGTTTCTGTGAGCCAGAACGCTACTTGTGTAGCTCTGCTGTTTTCGCCTGATTTCTCTGTAAATCTCCGGCTAGCCGTCATGGATTGTTGCACGGATGCAAGTTGACGTCCCCGCGCCTCTGCTGGGGATGGCGACTTAAGCGGTGGCTGCGTCTAGGAAGCGGACCGGCCTCCAGAGCGACACCGACAGCGACGATACCAGTGTCTACTCGCTCAGTAGTGCGGACTTCTCCGATGACGACTTTCAGCTTGTCAGTAGCCGCAAGGCGAAGCGAAGAAACACCACGCCTTACTTGTCTTCAAGCACGTCGACTGCAGGACCAACTCAGAATAGAGCAGTCAGTACAATTTTAGTTATACCAGAATTCCCTACCGGCAACCTGAGGCGACTCAACAGACAGTCTGTCTCGGCGCTTCTCGAAGCGGTGGCGCCAAATCAAGTCACGGATGTCGGAGTCAACAAACGCACAAATGTCTTGGCTGTTGACGTCGTACATGAGACGGCAAGGATCACTTTGAGCAAACTTACGGAACTTGGCGGCATGAATGTCCGCTCGTGCATTCCTCTGGACAGTGATACCACTACTGGTGTCATCAGCGACGTGGACGTCTCCATCTCCAGCGCCGACTTGCAGATTTTAATTAAGCCAGCCGTTGATGGCTGCGCTATCACTAATGTGTCTCGACTCGGCACATCCCGCTGGGTGAAGGTGGTTTTCAAGGGCGAATCTCTTTCCTCACACGTCAAGGTGGGCCACTTCTGACACCCCATGCGTCCTTTTATCCAAAGACCACTCCAATGACGCAGCTGCCTGAGGCTGGGTCACGTGAGCGCTGTGTGCGAGAATACGAGAGTTTGCTCGCGCTGCGCACAACCCCACGATGCAGACTCATGTGTAGCCACGGTGCTCAAATGCCCCAATTGCCTTGGGTCCCATGATGCTACCTCAAAGGACTGCCCTAAAATCAGGAAAGAAAGGGCGGTCTTGAAGCAGACGGCAAGAGACCGTTCATCTCGTAGGGAAGCTGTTGCGGCCATTAAAAAGCGACGCCCCCGACGCCGTCGGACTTCAAAGAACGAAGATTCCTCTATGAAGAGCGCGGCACATTCGACAACTCCTTCTCCTCTGCCCCCTAGGCCTGGCGGAGTCGAGTCTAACACTGACAAGATCGTGCCGGGGAACACCAATACTGAAGCCTGGCTCGCGCTACCGAAGCTACAGCCGCCCCCACAGCAGAAGCCACAATCGAAGCCACAGCGAATACCCCAGCTGAAGCCACAGTCGAAGCCACAGTCATGGCCACAGCCGACGCCACCGCCGCCGCCACTGCCGATGCCACGGCCGATGTCGCAACCAACACCACAGTTGAAGCCACAGCCGGCACCACTGTCACATCAAAGTATACAGTGCACCGCGGTAGCATCCAGAATGCCGACTCCCGATAAATTGCCCGAAGAAGACCGGCAAGTGGTTGTGATGCTTCGGTCCCTTGTAAATACCCTTCGTATACTCTTAAGCAAGCTGCATACTCCGTCAGCACGAAGTGCAGTGCAAGTACTGGATACTCTTAATCCAGTGCTTGCAAGTCTCGAGTAAGCCTCATGGCTCCCCCACCGCCTCCTATTCACGCAACGACCACTGGCCCTTGGTTCATGTCAGATGTCTTCAACGCACATCACCAGCTATGGGACTTGACTTTTGTGTAATGGTGTCTCGCTGCACACACAATGCTCACTATCTTCCTCTTTTCCTCTTTTATTCCCCCTTTCCCTTACCTCTTGTGTAGGGTAGCAAACCGGACGTTCGTCTGGTTGACCTCCCTGCCTTTCCTCTCTTCCCTTTCTCTCTCTCCCTCTCTTGGCTTCACCAAGCAAGTACTGCCACAGGGGCTTTTAGCCCACATTTGCCCGCTTCAACACTTTCAGCTCAAAACGTTTGCACTGATTGCTACATGTCTTCATACGGGCACTGCGACGTCGAAACCTTGTGGCAGCGGTGAAATTCGCAGCATGATCACCAATGACCTTCCGTCTGAGCATGCTGAAGTCCTTAGACGTATTCTCGAGTCGTACCACGATATTTTTGACTTCGGTAATCGGCCTTTGGGCCAGACGCCCGTTGTCGCGCAATTCACGTACAGGTGATGCCAACCCTGTTCACGGGCGCCCCTATCGAGTATCTGCGTCTGAGCGATACGTTATCCAGCAGCAAGTCGACCAGATGGTTGCAAATGATATTATCGAGCCCGCCTCTAGTCTCTAGGCATCTCCTGTTTTAAAAGAAGGATGGATCGTGGTTCTTCTGCATGGACTATCGCCACCTCAACAACATTACAAAGAAAGACCCGTTACCACGAATTGATGATGCCCTTGGTTGTCTGTATGGTGCCGCTTACTTCTCTTCTATCAACTTTTGATCTTAAGATATAGGCAGATTGCTGTGGGCCCAATGGACCGAGAGAAAACTGCTTTTGTAACTCCTGATTTGCTTTACCAGTTCAAGGTCATATCTTTTGGCCTGTTTAATGCCCCAGCCACATTCTAGCGAATGATGGACTCTCTGCTCCACGGGTTCAAGCTTTATTTAGACGACGTGATTGTTTTCGCCTACGTTCGATACACACCTCGAACGCCTGTCAGCGATTCTTGACGTCTTCCGCCATCCTCGATTTCAGTTGAATTCATCGAAGTGCCGTTTTGGCCGTCGCCGCATCACAATCCTTGGCCATATTGTGAACGCTGCCGGCGTACAACCTGACCCAGAGAAAATTTGAGCCGTGAAAGACTTCCCTGTGCCAAATTCTGCCAAGGATGTTCGCAGCTTTGTAGGGCTCTGCTCCTATTTTCGCCGGTTCATGGAGAATTTTGCAGTGATTGCGAAACCGCTCACCGATCTTGTTAAACAAGACGCCTCTATTACCTGGGGTCCTGCAGAAGCCGCGCTTTCTCCGAGTTAACCACACTCCTCACAACGCCTCCTATTTTGGGCCACTTTGACCCATTCGCTGAAACTAAAGTCCACACTGACGTGAGTGGTTACGGGATATGCGCTGTCTTGGCCCAACGCCAACGTGAAGCCAACAGCGTCATCGCTTAAGCCAGCAGGCTGCTGTCCGCATCGGAGCGAAATTACTCTATTACAGAACGGGAGTGCCTCACTCTTGTGCAGGAAGTTGTAAAATTTCGCCCTTATCTATTTGGCTGACCATTCACAGTACTTTCCAGCCATCGTGCCCTCTGTTAGCCCGCCTCTTTGAAAAATCCTACAGGCAGACTCGCTCGATGGACCCTGTGCCTTCAAGAGTAGACCTGCACAGTGGTATATAAGACAGGGAGCCTGCACAAAAATGCGGATTTTGTCCCGTTACCCTGCGGCCGACTGCGACACTTTAAACACTGAATCCCTCGATTGCGTCTTTCCCGTGAGCCAGTTGCTTAACTTCGCCGACGAATAGCGTATGGATGGGTATTTAATGTAAACAATCTTGCGCCTGGCATCATCTCCCAGCGACGTCTCTATGCACATTTTCACCCTGATGAATGGCATCCTTATATCGGCGTAACAAGCACCCTCACGGTCCTGATCTTCTCCTAGTTATACCGTCCCACCTATGCTCCACCGTTTTTCGTGAGCTTCACCACGCCCCAACTGATGGCCACCATATTATTACTCGGACACCTGACCACGTGCGCCTTCGCTTCTACTGGCATGGCCTAACCCGCTCAGTGCGGCGTTATGTCAGCGCCTGAAAGCTTTGTCGACGGCGAAAGAAACCATTTACGCTTGCTGCTGGCAATCTTCAGCCCATCGACGACCCCCCTGAGCCTTCTACCGTGTAGGTTCGGACCTTCTCGGCCCCTTTCAAGATCATCGCGTCCTATCATCCCCAGACCAACGGGCTCACGTTGAATCGGACCTTGAATCGCGTTTGAATCGGACCTTAACAGATATGCTTTCCAAGTACGTGCCGGCTGACCACCGTCATTAGGACCTTGCACTGCCATAATTGACGTTCGCATACAATTCCTCCCACCACGACACTGCTGGATACTCTCCCTTTAAAATTTTGTTTGGACGTGAACCAACTTTACTGTTGGACACCTTCCTGCCTTCTCTTGCAAATTGGACTAGTGAATACGCACGCAACGGCATTGCGCGGGCTCATTATGCGTGGCAGATAGCCCGTAGTAGACTTGCTGCTACTCTAGACAATCAGAAGTGCGTTTACGAGAAGCGACACCGCGACGAACGTTTGCTCCGGTTGCCCTCGTGCTCCTTTGGACCCCCTCCCGACATGTGGGCCTTTCTGAATAACCCCTTCCTTGCTGCACGGGCCCATACCGCGTCCTTCGACAAGTGACTGACGTCACGTACGAGATTGTGTCCGCCAGTCCCGCAACATCTTCTGGCCCGTTGCCCACCGACGTTGTCCACGTACCGAGACTTAAAGATTAGCACCCTTCCTCTGCTCTGGATGCTTAATGGCCCCGGGTAGGCGCTTGAGCCCACGGCGGTCATGCTACGTGCTATTCGAAGACGACGATGTAGAGACTTGGATTTAGTGGGACGTGCCCATGAGCAGTCACTAGCTGATCTGAAGACGACGACGTGCCTTGTTTTGATGTTGGCTGGCTTCCATGTGGGCCAGTGCTTACTACCCTTTGTAAATACACCGCGCAAATAGTTTACATACTGTGCTTCCACATAACAATATAAAGTGGACAGAACGATTTTGGACTGCTTTGATTGGACCAACTAATATGAAGTGATGCGGATCCTAAGGCGATAAGGCATACTCTAGCTGACAACGAACGTTAGTGGCATACAAAAGTAATTTTAATGAAGATGGCGCAAGGAAACAAATTCTCCATAAGTATCCTAGAGTGCCTTCAGATTTAGATATGTGAACGTGATGACGTTTTCATGACAGGTTATATATGAACCCCAAGGCAGCAGTACGAGCTGAGCCTACGTATCTTCCTCTCATATGGTAGTACCGCTCATGGCTGGTTGTACCCGCCACGTTGGCTCAGTTAGCTAACGCGTTGCCCTGCTGAGCACGAGGACGCGGGATAAAATCCCGGCCGCGGCGGCCGCATTTCGATACAGGCGAAATGCAAAAACGCCCGTGTGCTTCCGTTGTAGTGCACGTTAATGAACCCCAGGTGGTCAAAATTAATCCGGAACCCTCAACTACGGCGTGCCTCATAATCAGAACTGGTTTTGGCACGTAAAACCCCCGAAATAAGACGAACATGGCTGGCCGCGTCACTAAACGCTTACGCGGTCCATGCGCCATATCTTGGAGGTAATCTGCAGCGAGTTCAAAGCCTAAGGAAGAGCCGCTTTGGCTGGTGGCTTGACGTGGTCTCTGTTCACGTGTGCTCAGTGTTTGAGGCCGCGTTGTTTTAAGTTTCTCAGGCGTGGTGAAACAAAAGGAAGAACGAAGCTCTCGCTCCGCGTTGCCGGCGCTCTTAATCAGCCAATGTTGTGACAACGAGTGTTCGTGGCAAATCAGTGAGGTCTGATCATGTTTATCTTTGCGCGTTTCACACCATGCTTGTTATTGTATTTAGAAAGTAAATGTTTACTGCAATTTATATGGCCGGTGAAACATAACCCTTACTACGCGTATATTACAAACACAGTTCTATAGCTCTAAATACTTCGCCTTTCGGGCCAATCTGTGGCATTTTAAGAACGTTTTTTGCAATGCTGTAGTGATCAGCTTTTTACATCAGCTCTGTATTATGCAGCACTGTTATATGTCGGGCTGTGTAACCTGAAAATATTCCAGAGGAAAATACAGCCACTGTGTTTCAGTAGTTCTGATTTCTGTATTTGATATCAAAAAGCAAATATAGCTACAATAGGTGCACCAGGGAGTGTGATAGTTTAGTACACCAGTAGAAGAGGAATTAGACTAACAAGAATGTACGCAAATTTCTTTCTGCCTATTACCAGCGTGAAAACTTACCTCAAGCGAATATTTTGTTCTGCCGGCCACAAGAACAAGTCTCGGCAGCTCTGGCTTATCACGTGCAATGTCATTCACGTGATACCCAGGTATTGGTTCCAGAATCGCGTGTGCGTTGGCGCCTCCAAAACCAAAGGAATTGACGCCAACCGGGCCTCCTGGGAAGGGCGTCGGCTTGTCGACAACTTCAATAGTACCATTTTGCAGAGATGGACTGTCAGGGTTTGGCTCATTAAAGTGCAGATTTGCAGCAATCGTGCCAGTCTCCATCGCCAAAATAACTTTGGCCAAGGAACAAATGCCTGAAAAGACAACAGCGGTAGGCACCAAAAGCGATAAACGGAATTATTAATAGAATATCCATCAGGGAAGACATGCAGCGGTGAATAAATGAGATGCAAATGATGGATTCCTCGGTGTAAGCACATAATTAACAAAAAAGCCCGTGGCTTTACCTTGCAATAAATGCGGCAGCACACATTCCAGCAAATGCTCCACTTGGTATAAAAGCACGGAGTGAACTACCCCTGAATTAAGAGTTTTTTTTGCTTTTTTAAACAAACAAAAGTGCATGCCTCAACCAGGAATCCCCCACCCCCGCCAAAAAAAAAGGTCCACGCATCTCCGCGAAGTGAATCATGGCGAGTGGGCGAAGCACTGGGGATCTTTCTTACCGTAACTCACCCGTGCCACTGGAAGAAGAAGAAGCCGAGGTGCGGACGTCCCTCACATCGGCTCCGTCGTTTTTGAATGTTTGTGCAGCCGTCTTTACCACCATCACGGATTCAAGCACATCACTGGATTTGTGAAGTCACCAGGAATTGGTGGGCACCTTACTTTAAGGTGGGACTTTCATTTTTGGACTTTTAATGACCTTTAATGAGCAAGGCCCAAGTAGGCCTACTGGCCCCACCGAGCCGCGATGGCGGAAACGCGCATGGAAGACGAAGACGCCACCGGATTAGAAGAGAATGAGGAAGATCTAGGCTGGCAAATTGTGACAAGCCTAAAATCTCGCTCCACCAGAAGGATTTCTGGTGATGGGAAAACAACGCCGCAGAGCCAGCAAGAGCAAGGCAACAACAGCAAGAACAAGGGACCTACAACCACTACGTTCAAGAATCGTATTGTCAAGGCATCGAGGATGCCTCAATTGCCGCAGGAGCACAGCAAGATCGTCATCCGCCCCCGAGGAGGTCTCAACTTGAGCAAAGTTTGCACCACAGCGATAGGCGTGGCGGTTATTGAAGCATCGGGCCTGAGTCCAGAACAAGCCCGAGAGGATGTCGTTTGCCCTAACTTCACGCAAAACATCGTGGTGGTCAGTACACCAGATCCCAGTCATGCTGCCAGGTATGTACGAATCAAGTCAATCATTATAGTGGAAACCGAATATGAAGTTAACGCCTACGAGACAGCTCCGCACACCACGTGTAAAGGGGTGATTCGGAGAGTTGACCTCAGAGACAATCAGGCCACGATAACGAAGAACATTGTGCATGACTTTAACCCACTGGCATTGGCAGCCAAACGTATTAAATCGACTGGCTCGGTCATTGTTTTGTTTGATGGGCTCAAGGTACCCAATTATGTCAGATATGGGTCGACCCTTGTGAGGTGTTACCTGTATAGGAAGCAGTTTGATGTCTGCTATGCTTGCGGAAAGATTGGACATAGATCAGATGTATGTCCAACACCGGACGTGGTTCAGTGCAGAGGATGTGGTACTCAAAACCCGGAGGACAATCACACGTGTGTGCCTAACTGCAAATTCTGTGGAGGGGACCACCCAACTGGAGACAAGACCTGCCAAGAGCGGTACCAAATTCCATACGTGGTGCGAATTCGACGACGTGAACGCAACAGATCTGCATCGAGGGCGACATCAACTGAGCGGCAATGGGATGCCCAAACGGGCGCCAAGGAGCGCTCACGCTCAAAGAGCCCCACACGGTCAAGACGCCGCTCGCCGTCGAACGGCAGAAGCCGCTCCAGATCACGTGAAGTGCAGGTGCGCTTTGAAGGAGGAAAGCAGAAGCCTGGCGACAAGAAGACATCTGGAACAGCCTGGTCCGACAAAGTGAAAGGTTCTGTGAGGGCTGCAGAGAGCGGTGCGGGGCAGCCGGTCGGAGATAATGATGCCAGGATAGAACAGCTGATCAAAGAAGTAACATATCTGAGAAAGGCAAATAAAGAACTTACTAAGCAGGTTGTACAACTTCGCAAGAACTCGCAGACTAGCTCCACAAAAGTAGCAATAGCCAAACCGGTCAATAATGACAACAGTCAGGAAGAAGAAAATTCACCAGCTCCAAAGAAGCGGGCAATAAGCCCAGTAGAAACGACAGTGTGCTCTGCTTTGGAAGAGATTAAGGAGGCGATTAAACAACTTAGAGATGCCACAGATAGAACTACCTTCAAAGTTGATAAGTTATGGAAATGTAGAGTGACGAAAGAAAAGAGGCTTTCAAAAGTAGAAGCGCAAGGCGAGGACGACGAATACCTACCCTCAGAAGCAGAGAGCGTCAGATCGCTCCCTGGTGCGTCGGGGAGTTCTACGAAGCGTACTCTAGCGGGTAGCAGTAAGGCGGGTTCTATAAGCAATGGCTAGCAGGGGGAGCTTTACCGTGTGGCAATGCAATTGCGAGGATTTCATCATAAAAAAGCACCTCTCATGCAGTTGATAAAAACATCTCCATATAAACCAAAAATAATTATGCTGCAGGAAACCTTGGCGGATGAGATCAGCCTATCCGGATACAAAGCGACATGCAGGGCAAAGAGCCGGGTAGGGGGCTAGCCACGCTCGTAGATAAGAAAATACCATTCATAGAACATGATTTGCGCCTTGGACTAAACAAATTAGAATAGTTACTTGTGGAAATAATTTTGAAAAGGAATAGAGGCAAACCGCAAAGCCTCTTTTGTCTCAATGTTTACAGCAGCCCTAGCGACATGAAACAAAGTTTCAGGGCACTTCTTAATAAGACTATGGCTGTTACTAAGCACGCTCCACTCATTATTGGAGGGGATTTCAACGCCCCACATCAAACCTGGGGATATCGCTGGAATACTAAGAAAGGGGATGGACTCTGGCATCAAGCTACAGATCTTAATCTCTCCCTCATCACTGACCCAGCTTATCCCACTAGGTGTGGTACATCTACGTGCAGGGACTCCACCCCAGACCTTACTTTTGTATCAAGTTTAGCGAACGCTGGCTGGAATAATTCCAATATTGATCGGGGTAGTGACCATTACATATTACAAATAGTATTGTAAACACCCAGTAATGAGATAAAGCACTTTAACTACATTGACTGGGATCTTTTTCGGAAAGCAAGGAAAAGCAGAGCTGAGACAGAGACAGGACAAAAGAAAACACTCCAAACTTGGACCACTATGCTCAGGGAAGATGTAAAGGCGGCAACGAAGGCTATTACTACTGAGGAGGATATCGAAATCATGGACAGTAGGCTGGCGCACTTGATTGAAGCCAAACAATCTATGTTAAATAGATGGAAAACGCAACGGCTGAACAGGAGACTCAGGAAGCGTATAGCATTGTTGAATAGGGAGATTGAGGAACACTCCAGATATTTACAGCAAGAACAATGGGATGAGCTTTGTAATACCATAGATGGTCGAATTAAACGAGGTGGAAATTGGAACTTACTTAGACATTTGCTTCATGAGAACGACACGAAATCTAATAGGAGAACAGCAGTAGCACGACTAGTCCATCGTGAGAGTCAGGACACAACGGACGAAGCCATTCTTGATCGGCTCGCAGCTAAGTATTTACCACTTAAGGATAGCAATGAGAGTACAGACCAGCCTGAATATACAGGGGAAGACTGTGAGCTTATGGATCAAGAGTTCACAGAAAGCGAAGTTCGCGCAGCCCTGTACGACCTCAACAGTAGATCCGCTGCCGGTCCAGATGGCATTTCCAATAGGCTTTTGAAAAATCTGGACGATGATTCTATAACGTATTTAACTGAGTATTTCAATGAACTCTGGAAAAACTGTGATTATCCGAAGGAATGGCGAATTGCTAACACAATTCTTATTCCCAAACCAGGCAAGCAACTCAATCTAGATAACCTAAGGCCCATATCGTTAACATCATGTCTGGGCAAAACCATGGAGCATGTCATACTTAATAGACTGACTAAGTATGTAGAGAACAGAACTGTTCTTCCGCATAACCTGATCGGTTTCCGTCCTGGACTTTCGACTCAAGATGCAATGCTTTTAATCAAACATCACCTTATTCTTGCTAGCCCGCTACATACGAGAGCTCTCCTAGGCCTAGATGTAGAAAAAGCCTTTGATCGCATCAAACACAAGGCCATATTGGATATCCTCTCGGAGATAGGATTGGGTAAGCGATTGCACAATATAGTCAAAGCCTTTCTCGGTTGCCGTTCTGCTTGTCTCAGGTTAGGCGAACTCCAATCGACCACCCTGGAACTTGGCAATCCTGGGACACCACAAGGGTCTGTCCTATCTCCCATGTTATTTATTTGGCAATGTCAAAAGTGGCTCGAGGTCTAGCGCAGATTGAAGGTATCCACTTTGCAATATATGCAGATGATGTAACAATCTGGAGTGCTGAAGGTAATATGGGACAAACAGAGACCAAACTACAGGAAAGCATTTATGTGGTGGAAACCATACTTGAGGGTATGGGACTGAACTGCTCTGCTAAAAAATCAGAACTATTGGTACTACGGAGCAGTAAGCGTGGGCGCAAGCCGAATAGATATATCCCAGAGGAAGAACCCCGCATTGACATATACGCCAAGAATGGAGAGCCAATCAGGCAGGTGGAGACTATTAGGGTGCTAGGCCTTCTCCTGGAAGCGAATGGATCTAATCGCAGGATGATACAACATATCTCTAAGAAGTCTGAAGAAGTCATTAGACTTCTGCGTAGAATTACAAATAAGCATAAGGGGCTAGGAGAAGACAGTGCCATAAGATTGGTACATGCATTCGCATTTTGCCACTTCTCGTACGTGGCAGGCATGCTACAATGGACACAGGCTGATAAGAACAAGCTAAACGCTTTAATCAGACGACTTATAAAGGCTACACTAGGACTTCCCATCAGCACTGCCAATGATAGATTATTGCGCCTAGGGCTGCATAACACACTAGAAGAGATAGCTGAGGCTCAACAGGTGGCCCACCAAGAGAGACTAATGAGGACACGACCTGGAAGGGCGCTACTTGAAGAAATAGGCGTAGAAAGTAACAACCAAACCAACAAAGGAGGGTTATTAACAGAATTGCAAGCGGGACTACGAGAAAAAAATTAAGACCACCCCGTTCCCTAGGAACATGCACCCGACACATAACCTCGAGAGACGGAAGGCAAGAGCCAAGGCACTCCTTCAAGACATAGATCAACATAAGCCTCAGGCGGTGTTCGTTGACGCTGCCTGGGTTAAAAATAAGGATGCGTATACCTCCGTTGTTGTAGACACTCAAGATAACATACGGGATGCCATCATCGTCTATAAAAAGGACCCAACAGTAGCAGAACAAGTAGCCATCGCCTTAGCCATCCGGGCAAATCGGTGGACACATATTTACAGTGACTCTAGAACAGCCATACGCAACTTTACTAACGGATATGTGACACAGATAGCAACCAAGTTATTAGACAAGGTCAACAGTGAGAGGATCGAAATTCGCTGGTTTCCTGCACATCTGGGGGTGGTGGACGGAACTCGGAGAAACCTCAATGAGGTGGCAAATGAAGCAGCACGAGGACTTTCTAGCCGTGCTCTTCAAGACCGAGCAGCTTACACTTCACATGGGGAACACAGGGATCGATTATTAACATATAACGAAATCACGAAACATTATTATTTAAGCAGACGGGAATACCCATTTGCAGAGCCCAAGCGGTCACATTACGTTTGCTACAGACAAGGACATACCCAAGTCCATATTTTATTAACAGGATCTATCCGGAGAGGGAAATTCAAACCAATTGTAATAAGTGCAATGGCATCATTACTCTTGACCCTGCGTAAACCCAGGGTTTACCTTCAGGACTCAATAAAGTTCTCCATACCATACCCGTGCCACTGCCCACTCGCGCATGTAAATGAGTGACAACGCGTGTGTACAGTATATACAATGTTTTGTCATGACTCGTATGTCGTGTTGAGTTCTGGATTACGTTTTCCCTTCATTATCACTGCTTTGATGCTCGTGAAGCGTAGCGCCAATGGTTCTTCGATTGGATCTAGCCAGAAGTTGGCAAAGACGAGGTCTATGTACGTTGCCCTGGTGGTTGTTGGTTGTTTCCAGTCATACGAAATGCCTCGTAGAGCGTATCGAGACGTCATATACTGCACAAGCCAGTCACTGTTTGTGATGTCTACGTTGAAGTCACCGACAAGTACGTAGGGGTTGTTCTTGCACTTTGTTTCGTATTCGCGAATGGCTAGATCCATGTACTTTTCTACGTTGCCTCGGGAGAGATTCGGGGCTAAGTACACTGTCATGACGAATGTTCCGTCAGATAGTTTTATTGCAGCGTATTCGCCGTTGTGAGTTTGGCTCGTTATTGGTAAGTCGAGATCCGCCGTAGTCTCTGGCAATTTCACGTGCATCCCAACACCACCCGCCGACTAGCGCTACAACGCCGAGCAGTACGAACTGATGAGAGAAATAATTCACATACAAACGACGGTCGGCGCGCCTTACGTTCGTTTTCATCCATGGCAGAAAGAGAATGTGTGGTCTGCAACGCGCTTATATACGCATTTGCACCGCAGTGCCCTCTCGTGTATTTTCACTGCAGCGTGCATTGTGCAGTCATATGCTTTGATTGATGGGCGTTTAAATGTCGGTGTTTTTACGGTGTTTTGGCCTTTTATTTTGTTCTTGTTATCCTTTTGTGAACGTTTTGTTCACAGCGTTGGCTGGTGCGAGCCAACGTTGGTCGTGAGCACGGACAACATGGACGTACGGACAAGCCTCGACCCTAAGGTGCTCCGCCCCTAAAAAATTCTGTGGTTTTACATGCCAAAACTACGATCTGCTTAAGAGGCCCGCCGTGGTGGGGGACTCCGCATTCAGTTTGACCACCTGGGGCTCTTTGACGTCCACCCAGTGCACGGTACACGGGCGTTTTCGCATTTCGCCCCCATCAAAATGCGGCTGCCACGGCCGAGATTCACTCCCGCTATTTCGTGCTTCACAGTTCAACGTCGTAGCTGCTAAGTCACCAAAGGCGGTTAAGAATCCGTATATTTGCACGACACAGAATATTATTACGTTCATAAATCGTTATATACAGCGTGCGCACATCGACAAAGTTTCAAGTCTTATTCTTGTGCCTTTTCGCTGCGTGCAGTGGATAGGTTTTCCCTATTCTATGCTTCTATTCTATGGTGGTTTGCGTTTCTTTTTTATTTCATTTATTTTGTATCTCTGTATACTTCAGGTAGATCCCAACAAAATGTCATTTGCCAGAGATAGTGCTCATGTCGTCCTTTTCTTTCGTTGTTCCTTGTGTTAGCGCTCTGTTTTGTTTAAACGCCATGAACTAAATCAAACTAGACCAAATTGCAGTCCCAGTTTACCGCATTTCTAGTACAACTGGCGTGTTTTCATGTTTTAACCCAGAGGTTCATGACCTAGACAACGTGGCTAATTTGCTAGTAGGGCCAATTTAGAAGGCGACAAAAGCATCGTGGCACATTCGTCGAGGCGCTTTTCCAGCGGAAATGCATGCCAAGTGCGCTGTGTTAGCTCCGTTTGGAGGTCACAAAAGAAGGATGTGCCAAATCTTCCTTTCTGAGTGTTGATGCCTAGCGCGGTTCTAGAAGAACTGGCTCCGCGTACCGTGCGATATTACAGGAAATGACAGCAAGCGCTACCAGCTATTCTATGAATGGTGCAAGGCAAGCCAACAGCTTTCCGAATTGTTGTGCAAATGTTGCCAACCTCATATGCTGGTGAAGAAAAAGGCCGTTCTCTACAGAGGAAGTGTCCTCAACGCCGCGTCCACTTTGATTCCCGAAAAGCACTTAGGTATATACACTTGCGTTCAAAATTCTGCTTCCAGTCATGACTCAACCTATTTGAACAGATGGCGAGTGCAAGGAAAGTGTTGGCGCAGGTTGCGAAACACGAACATTCGAGGTGCATGATGAACTGTGCTGACGTTGTTTGAAGGACTGCTGGTGGCGGTAGAATTGCAGGACATTTAAGTATAGTGGTCCTTTCAATACTGAGAAGGGTTTAATCAGTACGACAGCTGTCAAGGAACATTATTTTCAGGAGAGTCGAAATCCGGGCCACTTGGTGCATCATTTGCAAAAAAACTGTCGAAATGGCGAAGGACAAGAGAAAGGAATTCACACCATAAAGACTGTCCAGTTATGGGTGCGAATTACTTTGTCTTCTCATTCATCCTTCTGACTGGTTTTTCGTGTAAGAGATTATTTGTTTCGTTAGACGAGGCTGCCTGCCGAAAAAGTCTACCAGTGCCTTCGATAAGAAGTTTAGAATGGTGATCATTAAGTCCAGTAGAAGAAGACACAAAGCATACGCAACTCTCGAGAAACTTAGTTTACAAGCTTTGGCCAGAGTTATAGTAAAAGCCAAGCACTTTGAATTGGACGCTTTTTTTGCTATCGAGACACAAAACGTAGAGCACCGATGTCGTGCCGTAGTAACATGAAATGACATTTTGCATCTCGTAGTCTCAGCACATAGAGATAGAGAGAAAAGTGTAACGATACAAAATGCCGCGAAGTGGGCCTGGGGTATCAAGGTGTGCACAAAAGAACATGACTATCTTGAATGTTAATGACCTTTTCTGTGAAAAGGATTTCGAGAAAATTGAAGGGTGCTTTACAAATCAATCACTGCACTGTTGTATACTCTGAGCACCGATGTGCTTGTTTATAGTTCAAATCCGCACACACAATTACTTGAACGATTGCACCATTAATTAAATAAAGGGGTTTTACGCGCCAAAACCACCACCAGATTATTAGGCATGTCGTAGTGGGGGACTGCGTATTATTTTGGACCACCTGGGGTTCTTAAACGTGCACCTAAATGCAAGTACGCGGGTGTTTTCTGCATTTCGCTACCATCGAAATGCGGCGACCGTGGCCGTCATTTGATCCCGCGACCTTGCACTCAGCAGCCTAACACCACACCCACTGAGCAACCGTCGGGTCAGATTGGACCATCAAGGAAAACAACCCAACTTTCTTTATAGGCAGACGTGACACTTTGGTACACCGTGGAATTTCGGTATTTCTTGGCCTTCAATTTTAATTGCACCCTCGTGTCTAGGGGAGGAGACGTCTACCCAGGAAAAGCTGAAGTGCGCATAGGGTCGAAAGCAGAACCTGCCTTGAGTGTCATTTTTTTTGGGGGGGGATGGTGAAAATCAATCGTATGCTCGAACCCAAACTAAGAGGCCTGACGCACCGCATTTTCAGATGTGTCGTTGATTGCTTGATCGTGGTGAGCAAACACGAACTTTTTAAAGGCAGTGAAGTGGTCTTCCTACAACTTTAGGCCTGAAGGAAACGGGCTTCAGTTCACGCATGAAAAGTCAGTAAATAGTGAAATCAAGGTTACACACCTGCATCTGAATATGCAGCGCAATCATGTCTGCTGGGCATATCAACGCAAGTCAGGAAAACCTACTTTTCTATTCAATGCAGGCTATTCGAAATTGGCAAAACGAGGAATGCCCTTTTCAGGCCTTATTTCGTCCCTAAAGAAACTTCCTGCACATCCCATAGATGAAAGCTTTTCTGCACAATTGACACGCTTGAGGCAGGAATGATTCCCTGAAGGTGTCATTGGCGCGTTGTGCGAAAAGCTGATTCAGCAAACAAAAAACGAGATCAGCTTTTGTGGGTTGAAGAATGGAAAGATAACAGGAAGAACAGATTTGTTGTCGGTCCGTACGTGCACAAAATGGCCCATGATCTCAAGAAGGCAGACGTGAGATATATTGCAAATGTATATTTTTAGAGCGCTAGCTCTACTAACCCATGTCTTTCAAGGTCATTTATTGCGTGGCAATGACCTTGAGCCTGCAGAGGCAAGTGTGGCAGGTGTGACCTCACCCCACGTGGTGCGCTGCGGAGAGGCGTCACAGCTGCGCTCGCTCAGAGCCTTGCCGCTGCGGAACCACGTGACTAGGCGAGCGTTTAACGGCTACTTCGCCGGCACTTGGTCGCTCAGTCTCGACATGGATGGTGCGCCGGTTGAACTGTCTGTCTGTGCGCTTCAGCGCAAGCGACAGCCTGAATCCAATCACCCAGTAGATTATAGCTAAATAGCAGGCAACGAAATCTCAAGCGAAGACAAAGTTGGCTGCTGAAACACCGGAGCAAAGGGAGGCCAGATTAGCACGTTAGAGAGGAGCTTACCAAGCGCGGAAGCGTGCATTAATGAAGCACTGTGTGCATAGTCTTTGCAAAACCAAGCCGAACAGACCTTTCGCTCGTGATAACTAGGTTTACAAGAGTTAAACCTCAGTCACACTTTTTTACGATAACATTTATCTGGCACTCCAGGCGCATTTCTGTCATCGCTGTCGCCGTCACCGTGAGGTTCCGTATAAAGCCCCAGGGCAATAAAATCGTCACCGCGCACCGTATGCTGTATGTGCGAGAGAAATCCTGCTAGGGTGAAGGAAGCGTGCCGTCTTCCGTCGCGCACAAGGCTCGAAGGGAGGGTAGAGGGTAGGGAGTGGGGGTGGGGCGAGTTATACTAGACTACTGCATGGGCCTGGGCTTACTCGAAAGCCCGGGACGGCCCGGAAGCATTTTTTAGCGGGCTCAATCCGGGCCCGGGCTTGAAGCAGGGGGCTCGGGCCGGGTCCGGGCTCGCTGATTAAAGGGCCTATGTCGGGCCTTCGAGCACACGCGAACGTTATGCATTGCATGGTTCAAGGCATTCTGTGCCAATCTGAACTGACAATTGCAAATAGGTGGCTGTTAGTATACGAGTACCTTAGCACAGAAAATAGGAAAACGATGAAGTTCTATATGTTTCGTTTCAACAAAAAGGAACAATGTTTCCGCGCCAGGAAAGATATATGATACAAAAAACCGCTCTTCAAATAATTTACCTGCGACCGCTGTGCGATTGCAATAGTACCACTCTCGACACCATTATATTCATGTATAGGTAAAGCAAGGGGTGTCTCTTTCTGCTTGTGCGTTTATTTAATGCCCTGTGATCGTGAATTCGCCTGTAAATATTGTTACCACGCTGGGAACAAGGTGGAAGAAGAAGGGCACAAGCTGGTGTCGGAAGACAACAACGTTAGGGACTTGCCTGCGCTGCCTGTCTCTTGTAATATCAGCTGTAAATAGATTTCACTGTTGCTCCAATCCTGGTGTCACATTTTGGTGGAGGTGCGGGGTACATCTCATGCGAGACGGAGCTCCGAAGCGGACGTAGCCTGGCCGTTACCACCATGCCGACTGACGAAGCGGCTACAACAACGGCAACCCCAACGGTGCTCACCATGCCAACCGTCATCTTGGCTCAGCCCCGTGACCCTGGCGCGTTTACGGGGACCGACAACCTGGACGTCGAAGATTGGTTCCGGCTGCACGAGCGTGTCAGCGAAAGTAACAGGTGGGATCAGACCGTTATGTCAGCCAATCTGATATACTACTTGAAAGGCACGGCAAGGGTCTGGTTTCATACACACGAAGGGGAGAGCATTGTCCCAGTCATGGTGGTCATCGGAAACGTACATTGATAGCATGTCCACATACATCCACATACACCTGAAGTAAATTTATATCCGTCGGCAGGGTCAGCAGAGGAATTTCAGTCCGGGTCGATGTAGCAGCGTCACCCCTCGGAGCTGCACCCGTCAGTTTTCCGACGAGCGCCGGTACATGGGAGACGGAGAACGGCGAAGAGTATCTGGGCGAGGCAGGGGCCGTCGAGGAGAAGGCGCACGACTCTGCCGTGTAGGTGGCGAGGACTCAGCACGGTGGTAAGGTTCTGTGGGTTCCTCTGGCGGCGGGCGACTACCTGGAGAGCGATGGTCTGGTTGGAATGCAGCTCGAAATGAGCGTGTCCAGGTTTTGCGGCAGTGACGAGAAATATGGCCAATACGTCGGCAATTGAAGCAAATAGGCCTGTCATATGGTGTTCGCCGTTCCATTGGGTTACGATAGGGCGTGAGAGGTACTGGTTCCGCGGAGCCGGGACAGTAGTAGTAAAGGCGTCGGATCGGTTGATGGGGGCAAACGGAGCGAACACCAAGGTTCGCCAGTTCTTCGCGAACGTCAGACTGGATTAGGGAAACCGTCGGTCGAAAATTGTTCGGGGCATACGTCTGGGAGTTAACCGGCGATGCGGCCTTTATCTCTCGGCGAACGATACGCACAATGCTTTCGGACGTGGTCGGCTGAGGCGGGGAATGGTCTTCGCACGATGTTGTAGCAGCTGTATTAGGAAGACGGGTATACTGATGGACAATTCGACGGCCTTTAGCTTCTTCGAAACGTCTGCATTCACTTATGATGTCGTCGATGCTTGTGCAGTTCTTGTACACGAGTAGGTTAAAGGCATCGTCAGCTATGCCCTTCAGCACATGGTTCACCTTTTCATCTTCCGGCATTCGCTCGGCGACCTTGCGGCAAAGCGCAAAACCGTCCTGAATATACGTCACGTATGACTCGGTTGACGTCTGGGCATGAGCTCCGAGTTTCTTCTTCGCGGCTCGTTGTCCCCCAACTGTCCTCCAGAAAATTTCGCAGAGCTTTTTCTTGCATTGCTCCCAACTCCTTAGCTCCTCTTCGTGTGGCTTAGTGGTCACAATATATATATATATATATATATATATATATATATATATACGGGTGTTTTCTGCATTTCACCACCATCGAAATGCGGCCCTCGTGCTACATGCCCTGATATGGCCAAATTCTGCCATCAAGGTACATGCAACTGCCCCAACGCGTCAGATGATTGATGTTCCCATGGGGAAGACAAACATTTCAGTTCTTTTTTTTTCCTTTACAATGCAGCTAATTAGGCATCGAGAAGGTGACGCTGACACATAGGGTACACTCTGTAAGTATATATTTATTATTCACGGGCAGGGCCCGGGCCGGGCCCGGGCTTACAACACGGTCCCGCGGCGGGTCCTGCCTTAGAACCACGGGTCCGGGCCGGGCCCGGGCTTGCCTTGGTCATTTACGCCCGGGCCGGGACCTGACTTGGTATCACGGGCCCGGGATGGTATCAGGCTTCATAAAGCGGGTCCGGGTCGGGCCCGTGCCAAAATATCAGACCTGTGCAGTGTTCTAAGCTCTACTCCTGGCGGCTTTGTGCACGCCTGCACGGGCCGCTGTATCTTGAAAGCAATCTCTGACGAGCACAGAGTCCGCCGTACGCTGTTCTCGCAGCTTAGTTCGCGTTGATGCGAGACGCAGCACGAAGGTCGATTTATTCGCCGCCGCGCTTACTCACTCCATTGTTTGTATAGCAGTCCACTAATTTGTTATCGCAATCAATGCTTCGCCTTTTGGGCGAAACTGCGACTTTTTTTTCACAAGCCAAAGTTTAGAGAACTTTTGCCTATTAGTGGACAAGTGCGTTTCGAATTTTATCGCTAGAAGAGGCCCTTGCGTAGTACGTCACGCCAAGCAATGTGTTCCATAGAGCTGTGGGAGTCGTGTAAAAGTTACAGTTGCCGTACGATAAAGTGCACGGCGAACAAACAGGAAGATGCTTTAGCAAGAGGTTAAGTGAGAACTGGGAGTCTTGGAAATGTACTTTTAACTTGCCCGTGTCATCACATTACAACGAATGTAGCTGCAGATAACAATTCAGCAGATGCTCAGATTTGTATAGGATGAGGGAGTGAACTACGCATGAACTAACCGAGGCTTTTTGTAGCGTTAGCTACACTGGCCTAGCCAAGCCCGTTTCGCGCGGCACATCAAGAGCCGTGCTGCGCATGCGCAAGGATCAGTGATGTCACACGGCTTGCGCACCGGAGGCACCGGAGCCGGCACCTCTCGCGCACTCCGCCGCCGCCGCGCGCGACTCACCGCCGCCGGTCTGCGCATTCCAGAGGAGTGACGTCGTAGCCGTGGTAGACGCACTGGCGCCGGCGCGCGCTCGCCTTCAAAGTAAGTCTGACACTGCGCTGGAGCCGCTGCGCTTCTGACTGGCGTTTGCCAGTGTGGTATAGCCATGGAGCGCAAATGCTGCTCAACAGCGCAGAAGAACGGAGCCGAGAAGAACTCCAAATACTGTGTTGGGGCCATAGAGACGGCAGCGTGTTACTTCACTGATCACCGAGCCGTCTTTGTGGCAATAGAGAAGCAACGTGACGTTGAGCAAAATAAATATACATGTGGCACATAATACGTATACCGCGTGTGTGTCATTGGAGCAGCAGTAAGCATGACAATCAAGCTAATCCTTGACAACCTTTGCTAACGCTACGTATATCCTGGCATAGCCGAGCTAAGCCACTGCAACTTTTTTTTTCATTATTCATATACTGACGCATGCGTCAGCCAGGAATCGCTAACCTTACACGCTATACAATATCATCACATCACTAAATCGGTATAGACAGCGTGCGCCGATTAAATTTGTAAATTGTGCCTGGCTTGCCGTTTCGCTGCATTGTTGCTGGGTTTTTCTATTCTAGGTGCTTTGCTGTTTCATTTTATTGTTTGGTTTTGTATCTAAATGTGTTCCGGGCAGATCTCATTAAAATTTCATTTGCCAGGCAGCGCCCGTGTCGTCATTCCTTTGTCCATGTGTTAGCGAAGTGCTGTGTTTACAACAATGAAGCACATCCATCCAACCAGACCAATTGGACGTTATAAATTATAAATTCTTGTATTTATTTGCTTAAGTTTTAGATACCTCCCATGTGGGAAGCCATTACTGGAAAGATTGCGAAAACAGCAATTTTTCTAATCATAAAAAAGTAGGGGTGTGCGAATATTCGAAACTTTCGAATAACAAATAGAATTGTGTCCTATTCGATTCGGTCTTCGATTCAGATAGTGACTTTTCGTAAATGCGAATATTGTTCGAATATTTCAAAATGTCAACTGCGCCCAAATAAACAAAGAATTGGCAAATTTTCATCCCCGCGGGCACAGTATTGACATAAAACATGAGATCTTGCATAGTGAAGCAGGCTGCGTCAAATCAGTAGCCAAAATTTAGAGGTTGTACAGTGATCATTCGCACTCGCTGAAGAGCCCTATGCATGCGAAGAAACTACTTGTTTGCTCTTAATGCTTTTTTGTGCTGTCAATCAAAACGCTTCATAGGTACCATGTAATGACAGTAACTTGGTAACTGTAATAATACTGCGATGTGAACATTTTATATTAATTGTGACAACGGCTATTCAATATTCGAATGCTATTCGAAATGTATTTGATATTAGATTGGATTCGATTCGCTTCTGGTACTATTCCATTCGTATTCGATTCGGTCTCAAAACTCACTCTTCGCACACGCCTAACTGAGTATTGTCTGGAACAGAAGCAAACGGGGACGCACTCTTGAAATGTTACATGTACCCGACGTGTTTGCTTAGTGGCTATGCTGTTGGGCTGCTAAGCACGAGGTCGCGGGATCAAATCCCAGCCACAGCGGCCGCACTTAAATGGGGGCGAAATGCGAAAACACCCTTGTACTTAGATTTAGGGGCAAATTAAAGAACCCCAGGTGGACCAAATCATTCCAGAGTCCTCCTCTACGGCGTGCCTCATAATCAGATTGCCGTTTTGGCAGGTAAAAACCCCTTAATTTTTAATACGTTACATGCTTTATTGCTAGCTTTCACGTGACGTCACAGACCCAACTTATCACCATGCCGGTGCACCAGCGTGGCGGCTACGATGACGTCATTGCAAGGCATCTGCATCTTCGCCCTTTAAGGACAGTATCGCCGCTATACGCGAACGAAATTATAATCCGTAAGCTTGATCACCTACAGGCTATATGACACAGCCTTCAGAGAAGGGCAGTCGCGGTATGCACTTGCGCAATGGAACGAAAAAGCAGTTTACTTACCAGCAGCTGCTTCGGTGTGACCAAGATTGCTCTTCACAGATCCTATCTTCAGGGGTCCAGCTCTTTCTGGTTTGCAGAAAACACTGCTCACGGCGGCTAACTCGGTCGGGTCGCCCACCTTAGTTCCCGTGCCATGAGCTTCTAGGTAAAGCACGCTGCTTGGGTCAACGTTGGCTTCAGCGTACACCTCCCGAAAAAGCTTCTCTTGCAGTTTTGCCGATGGAACCATTATTCCTGTAACATAGTGCAAACAAGGCTAACGTCAGGTGTACAGTACAGTTTACTGCTATGTGCATTTCTGATTAAACAAATACGCTTAACAAAGCTACCGCTTGTGAAAAGCGATCCGCGCAATTAAGCATAACAGTCTGCACATACTTTTGTGCACGCTATCTTAACCCAGCGGCCATCGCAATGCTCAGCCCGCGTACATCTCAGTGGACAGCTGGCGTGTTTTACACAGCAATGAAGCGTTCTGTAGACCAGTGGGGTGCAGATCTGTCTACAAAATGTTTGTCACCGCAGATGACTTCTGTATTTCTATTATGCTTTCAGAAAATTGCCCCCCCCCCCCAAAAAAAAAAAAACGGCTTCCGCGAATTCTCAGGCTTCCCTCTCGCTAAATACATCCAACTCATCAGAGTGGATCCACGCTTGTGCTAAACTCCTGCGATCACGCGCAATATCCCCAGCTATGGAAGGACTACAACAGGATGAAATATTCGATGACAGCATAACAACGACACTTCACAGATCACATGAAATGTATTGCAGGTTTACAAGGACTTCTACGAAGCGAAACATGCGGACAGTCAATCCAATTTTCGAGGTCGTAACTGCTGTCGCAATGAAGTGAGGGGCCTAGCGACTGTATTCTCCAAAGTCAGGAAGCGCTGCATGGATTACTGCTCGACGACCAGCGCAGTTGCATAATGAAACAGAGGGACGGACCCGCCGTGGTTGCTCAGTGGTTATGGTGTTCGGCTGTAGAGCACGAGGTCGCGGGATCGAATTCCCGCCACGACGGCCTCATTTCGATGGGGGCAAAATGCAAAAAAACACCCGTGTACTTGGATTTAGGTGCGCTTTAAAGAACCCCAGATGGTCTAAATTAATTCGGAGTCCCCAACTACGGCGGGCCTCATTATCAGAAGGTTGTGTTGGCACGTAAAACCCCATAAATAAATTAACAGATGGACGGACGATGTATAACAATGTATTTAGCTCTTATCGCGGTTTCGGGAAAATTGGGTATATGAAGTGCGTCGCTGTTAACACACCGAATGGTACTGTAGGGTTTGACCGCTCCAAGCGTTTCGTTTGTCAGATTGTGTAGGCCTGTAAAATGCGAACATGTTTACTTTCAATGTCAAACAACATATAATTTTAGCAAAACGTGAAGCTACAAAAATATTTTAAAGGCAGCTTTCGCGTTGTATGATCCGCATGCGCAGAACGTAAGCGAGGCTGTGGCTTTTGGGAGCGTACGCTACTTGCGGTTTTTAATGTTCAACGCTAACGCCTTGCTTTGAGTAAATGCGCCACCATCTGTGGGCGCCATCTGCTTCAATCGTATAAAATCATCGTTCTGCATCGTATGGCCAATCTTTTTCGAAGTAATGCTTCTATTTGTTTTTATTTTTGTGTCGTTCTGCTTCGAAAAGAAAAAAATTAGTAACAACTTGGTGCTTTGTCCGATCTTAATTTTCAATGTTTTGGCGCTTCACACTTAAGAAGGTGTATCAGCTGTACATGACATTCGACATTCGGCTGCGCAGGCCGCATGACGCTAGCGCTGCCTTATCCGACAGGCCATAGATTACGAATGCTCCCTAGTACATTGTATTTTGTATAGATGGCACACAAAATTCAGTGTTATATTTTGTGATCTGGGGTGGTATTCTGTAAGAGTCCACCCAGTGGACTGTTCATTTCGGCTGTCGCTGATTGGCTGCAGCTGTACAAGTGAAAAGGAGACTGGCTAGGGGCACCTGTCTCCTCCTCACTCGTGCACTTTCACCCAATCAGCAGCAGCCGAAATTGACAGTCCACTAGGTGGACTCTTACAGCATACCACCCCTGGTCGGTGTCATTAGACAGTTTTAGTATAGCGTAAAACAGCAAACGCAAAGAGTTAGCGTTAACGTTAGCGTTGCGCGCACCACATTGTGCATGCGCTGTACGTAAACGGTGCTGGAGCTCTTACGTACGTACGCTATATTCGGGATTTGGCGGTGAACGCTGACCCACACAAGGGGAGCCTTACGTACGGCAACATGGCGGCGCCAGTAGAAGTGAGAGCTGCCCGCTTTGGATCTATCTAGTTGCCGGCCTGCACTGTTCGGCTCATTCGTTCCCCACTAATGCTCGTGTTTGCTTTAGATTTGTGTGATGATGCTTCGACAGCGGCGTACAGGTGACAAATGGGCGTTGTATTAGATATACGTTGTCGATTAGCGGCGCATGCAGTAGGCTTAACGAGAGGGTTTTTTTTATCCAGCGGCCGTGGTTCATGTTTGCTGATCCGTCTAGAGATGGCAGCCAAGTGTATTAGAGTTAGCGTTAGCGTTCCCTTCTGCTATTCTAAAACACTGCCTTGTGCCGCTCAGTGCAGCCCTTTTTTCCGTTAGCGCTGCGTCGCACGCTAACGCTACCGCAAGCGTTTTACGCCATACTAAAACACACTATTATCAAATGTTTTGTGCCTAATATACAGATACTGCAAAGGAATAGGTTGATACTTGGTATGCATCTGGTTTACTCGTACTTTTTGTACGGTTTCACCGAGAAAAAGTTATGTATCGCACGGTGCTCTGTAGCGTACGATAGCGTTAGCGTTGCATCGTCCGCTAACGATAGCGCAAGCATTTTACGCTTTAGTAAAACTCTTTCGTATCTCATACTTTAGCACGAATACCTGCTAGCGTATATACAAAAGCGGCTGTACTGCGTCATAGTTCCCGTGTTTAAGAAAATGCGGTGGCTCAGATCCATCTGCTGCGGACGCACACGATGTACAAAATTTTTACGCAGAGGGCGTTTTTGAGCGTCCGTAAATTTTGTGCAAACTCTACAAAGTACTGACGTAAATATCGTACCATGGTATAAAGCAGCAAGAAAATTGTGCATTCCCAGAAACCCACTGCAAGCAGGTACTTTACGACTCACTGTCCTAGCGGTTTTTTGCCTAAGGATGATCTCACCTGTAGTTTTGTGACCATCGGCGTTAATCTTGACGTGGTTTACTTTCGAGTAGATTCGGCGAGCTTGGTGGGCTCGTTGAACGAAAAAGGCGCCCACGGTTTCACTTCGGACGTAGCCATTGCCTGGATTTAGAAAGGCTCTGTTGTTAGTCCTACATGATGTGCATACGGATTGATTGTTTTGTGTAATTTTCGTTTCCAGCACGCGCTGTTCCGAAAGAAATAGTTGCTTCGTGCGAAGACTCAGTGCAAAGTACTGTAACCATGGAGAATGGAACAGGATAAATTCAATCCATCAGTGCGCGAGTGCTCACTATGTGCCTGTTAATTTTACGCACTTCACAAATGTGATATATGAATGCGTTAGAAAACAGTTTTCACAGGGCTTCACTGAAATAATTGATAATGTGTCATACGAAAGTTCCCACAATTTGGTCTGGGAGTTCACTTTTTCGAACGGGTTCGTGAGTTTGAAATTGAGAGAAATGGTGCTCTTTCTGCCAGGCTCATGTGATTTGGATTATACCTGGCTGCAAATAGCGTACTTTGCTTACTCTGGTTGCGTGCGCTGGTATTGGCAATTGTAAATAAACATGAATGAGACATTAAGAGAGCTTTCTTAAACATTAGCAGACTTTTCTTTTTCCTGGCCATGGTCATGGTTACTGTTTCTGGCGTTATCGTTGATGAGCTACACATGTACGTATCTAGTAATGTCTGCATGTGTGCAGGTACAGGAAAAGTTCGATACAAATTTCCTTTGCATGAAATGACGTAAGTGCACTGAAAGCAACTACATTCAATAGCTTGATGAGATGACTGTCCCCACGACTGGACGATCACGCACACACACAAACGCACGTGTGTCTGTGAAAGAGAGATGTGTCTTCTCTCTTTCACAGACACACGTGCCTAAACCACAGCATCGAGGCTTCCTACCGGCCTTTGTCTCAAAAAATTGAGACGGCATTGCGGTGGCATAACGCTTTATGAAGGCGACCGATGCACAAAACAAAAAAGACAAGCAAACAGTGGTATGATGCTACTCTCGTTTGAGATCGGGCATACGTGTGGCATAGGTGTTGCAAGCGCTTCAGTAGAATCCCCACGCTCCGCGAACCCCTTTTAGCGGCATGCGACCGAGGCAGAAAATACTGGAACAGAGAATTGAGCCAGACTGAGCGATGAAGGCAACAGCCAAATCATATGTACAGCCAAACTTCACATAATTGCGAAAGTGGTGTAGCCTCGCCTAAATGTCAGCAAAACAAGGAAGCGCCATTTTGTCTTTTTGGTGGACCCGTACTGGGGTCTATTTTTTTATTAAAGTTGTTCTCTCTCTCTCTTGTTGGCAAACTGAAATTGCTCATCGGAAATCACAGTTTTGATGCCACAGCGGAGAAAACGTAGCGCTATTTGGCCAATATTAGCCTGATCTCGAAAATTGACTCCGGGCCAGAACAGGACCATTTTATTGTAAGAGGGTGACCGGCTGCGGCACAGTAGAACCGCGCTTGTCCGGTCGGGTAAACCACTTTTAGCAACGGATCTGTTTAAGCTCTCGGTTAGACCGCGTAGTGCGAACACAAAACTGCGCCTGGCGATGATGTCACTGCGCGTTGCCTACCAACCACTTCGCGGAGCGGCGTGTGCTTCGCATCGTCTCCGTGCCGTGCACATGTTGCCTTCACATGGGACGTTAAGGAGAGCAAAGGAGATCATGCGCGCGGCGCGCGCTATGCTCGGGAGAGAGAACGAGAAAATGAGAGCGAGAGAAAGAAATTGTAGCAGCAAAACCGAGGCAACGCTCAGAGATGCTGCCGACGCCGTCCGCGTTTCCCCGCGTTAACGCCGAACGCGTGCGGTGTCCGTGACTGCAGCCGGTGCCTCTGGCGGCGGCAAGGCAGGTTTCGAGGAGCCACGCCCCGGCAAGTGTGGAGGCGCAGCTTGGCCGTGACGTCACCGGGTAGATAAAGCTCAGAGCCGCCGCGACGGCGGCGGAACTCTCGATGACTCTCTGGCGAGTACATGTGCACGGCCGCTGGATGCAAGCGCACACGGTGCGGCCTGCCGCGCCAGGCGGCTTGCTATAAGAGAGAGCGTGAGGGGCCGTAGTTGCATATGCGGCTGCTGTTGGATGCCACGTGGCGGGGACGGGTAGGGGCGGATAAAGGCGGGAAAAAGCGTACCGGCGGCGCTCTCACGGACGCTACCTCAGCAAATCAGTCATTCGGAGGACCACGATTTCTCAGCGGAGCTTTTATTCGCCTGCCACCAATTTGTGTACGCTCTCGGGTATTCTTCCTGGGAAGTACTGCCCATGGGGAACTCTGCTGCGAAACTGTTGTGTGCCACGGTGCACGAGCAACCCCAGGAAGAATGCAGGCATCCGCTACCACGACTTTCCGTCCGATGCACGACGACGATCACAGTGGCTGAACAACATCTCACGGTAAGGTTCCAGTGGCAAAGAAAGCAAGTGGGAGCCTAACGACTCATCACCGGTATGTTCCCTGCATTTTAAAGAAGATGATTACCATATGACGACAAGGTATATGATCTTCCTTCCGACTGCAGTTCCTTCAGTTTTTTCCAAATTATCCGGCGTACATGAGAAGGAACAATACACAAACAAGTACAAAAAATCCCCGGAAATATGTGTCGCTAAGTATGCCAGATGAACAAAGTGAAGTTGTCACCATTGAAAGTGTAGATTGATGCGCGATAAATGATTCGAAAGACGAAATTCACGGTTCCGTTTTTGAACTCACTACTGAAACTGCAAGGGAAAATAGTGGATAGAACGTTTTGTTGGATGGTGCATCGCAAACCGATCCCGACATTGACGGCATGTGGAGAAGTCGAAGGAAATTATTCCTCGGCTCGACATGAAACTTTTTCGCCTGAAAAAGGCGCTACAGACGCTTCAGACGGCTGCGATGGAATGCGCGAGCATGTGGGAGCGTACGGTGAGAGTGAAGAAATTCAGCAGTTCTTCACCGTCCTAACAGCGGCCGAACAAGACGAGAAAGTGGCTTTGTTCATTCAAAATGAGGTAGTTCACTTTCATGCAAAAAATCTGGCATATAGCGAGGCTATCCTAAGAGAATGTGTTCTCTGGAAGGCTACAGTCACGTCTGGTCGAGGGATCTCTTCAAGCTTCCCTGTCGTACCACGTTGCAAAAGTACGTGGGTAAATCAACAGGCGAGGTTGGGATAACCCCGTTGATCAAAGAACGCCTGCGTTTGGCGAGAGAAGGCTCGGTTGTGGAGCAGTAGCGAATGTGCTTCCTTATTATTTACGAAATTTAAATACAACAAAAAGTTATATGTCACCGTCAAGAGGACATACTTTTTGGCCTAGTCGACATGGGACCTGGCTCAGAGCAAGATGCATGTCAGCACCTCGGGTTGCAAACCGCCTTCTGTGCTTTATCCTCAGAGGACTTTCAACCTTTTATGTAATACCTGTTGGCTATGAGCTCGAAATTGCTCCAATTGGCTTTTTGGTCATCGTGACTGCGATGAAAAGGCATGAACTCGAATGTTTTAAAGGCAACGCGATCTGAAAGAATTGGTTCGTTGAACCACTTGAGCTGCATTTGGCATCCTTAGTTTTTTTTTTTTGCATTGTCAGACACATTTGTTAAGGGAAACAGAAGCAATTTTTGTTCTAGTGAAAAAGCACACCTTCAAGGCTCATTGCTCAATTTTATGAAAGTAGTACTGCTCATTGCTTTATTGATTATTCTTAATTTCTTGAACTTCACAACTTTTGCGCCATCAATCCAATGAACTCCTGCAAGTGTCAAACCCGACGGCGGCAGTTTATGGGTTAAAAAAAAAACCTGGACAGCGAGCATCTAACAAACCCGACACCAGAACTCATCGGCATGTTCCAGCTCACGTGCAACTTTGTATTGAGAGTAATGAAATCAGTGGAGGTGAGAAGGAGTGGAAAGCTATGCACGTTGCTCCTCTCAGCTCTGCTGCCGCACTACACCCGATGTCTAGCCTTGATGTGCGAAGCGAACGATCCGGAGCATTCCAAGAAAATTTCTGAAATTCTTTTGATGAAGTTACTTCTACCTTTGCTCTGCAATTGGACTGGCATCGTCAATGCAACGGTTGCACGTATTTTAAAGCTGTTGCAAAAACCACTAAAAAGGAAAGTCGTGAGACTGCGATGCGAGTCAATGGGCTTGATGTAAGGACGTGTGCAGCACGAAAGACAAGAAACATGGGCAGGGAAGAGAGCAAACTTGCTATTCAATAAATTCACTTTGTGTCGTTTGTCCGTATTTCGTATTCACTGTTGGAATTCTCTGTATAATGAAAGTTATCTTGCGCAAAAATTTCTTTTAGGTGACGCGAATTCAATTCTGCGAGATGGTCGCACACACATGAGGAGCATTAGTCTGTCACTGTGGTACGGGATATTTCATCATATCCACTATCAGCGTGTTTAGAGACAGCTGCAGGAAAGAATAAGTTTTCGCTTATATTTGATGTTAAGTAAGCAGCATGCAGGCAACTAATTTCCGAAGTGATTTTTTTATCTGATTGTAATTATTAAACCTGAGTGGTTAAACATATTAGGACACGAATGGAGAAGTTTGATCTGTTAGGCAAGGTGGAACACCTCTAGAACCGCTAGCTGAGATTCTATTGGATAGCGGGAAAACATGCCCGTGATTAGTTCTTTGAATAAAGATCGGTGCGCGAAGTCGCATCTCGGGCATACAGGGCAAGGCAAGAAATTCCCAAACAGCTGCAGCTGTCATTAAGCAAGAGTTGTAATGAACGGTTGTGTACTATAGGTGTCTTTTAAAAGAATATTTTGCGTGTGGTGCAACGACGCACGCGCTCGAGCTAAGCGACAGCAGCGCGCCGCGCATTTCATCTCATGCTCACTCGCAACATCTGTCCCCCTCCGGTGGCGCCGCGGCGATGGCACGGAAAACTGAGCCCTCTCATGCCGTTTTCAGAGCGCGCGGCAGGCCGCACCATGTGCGCTTTCATCCAGCGGCCGTGACATGTAGCCTTGACATGGGACGACCAAAGAAGATCCGAACGCTCGAATAAGAAACCGCTCATCTTGAAGCGCGTCGCGCGCCCAAGCGAGATTCTGCGCGCGGGCGGCGAGCCGATTGGGGATACCGTGCATCGCACCACTTAGCATTTCCTAGCAAAACTTAGCCAAGCCTAGTGAAAGCTGGAAGAAGCTAGGTCGATTGCCAGCTCCGCTGTTTACACCAGCCTTGCACCACTAGTGCAAGCTGCCCAGTTTTTTTCTGAAAGGATGTCGGCAGAGCGCCCTGCTGCTTTGGCGGAAATACAGTTTTTGGGACAGTTCCGCGCTGCTTCATGTTGATATGTCGAGAATAGGTGCTAATTTTCATCAATGCAACCGTACTTTTTGCTATACATTCTTATCTTATGGTTACGGTGTTCAGAAATTGTTGGATATTAAGGAAAACTTGACGTCAACAAAGTTCGATGTAGTCGATTTCAACTGCACTCCATTTCACATACACAAAAAACTTGAGCTTGAGGGGACCCTACAGGCTACTTTTCATCCACATATCTAACATATCAACCGGAAATACAGTAGCGTATGCGCGTGTACACTGGAAAAGAAGTAACGGATACGTCAAACTTACTCTTAGACACTTCGAGAGAGATCAAGAGAACCATCAGGGAGTGAGGAATGCAGTGAAGAACAACACATGCGAAACAACTGTTCTCGAAAACAAGGTATTCGCTGACTTTAAACGGGCTGGAGGTATATGGTATCTGGGTATCTTGCAAATACATCGAGATAAAAAATTACGAAAAACAAACGGCCCTTTCGGCACCTTCGGAGCATTGTAGGGAGACACAAGAGGGGCCAAAATGTAAGTCTCAATGAGACCAAAAGCGAGAATTACTCGTAGAGTAGGTAAACAAACAGGTACGAGCATGGTTAGCGCAAATATAATCGAACAGACTCCACATTGCACTATACCCCTCTAGAGCGTGCACCACCGTAAATAAAAACTCGACGCAAGCCGCTGTGCGGTACACTTTTGGGAAATGTGCTAGTTCGCTATGACTAAACAGGGCTCCTGTTGGCAGTGGTGTCTGGAAGGCGGCTACGGTGGTGCAACAAGAAGCGAGAATTGCCGCAGAATAGGTAAAAAGTAATGGTAGGGGCTTAATAGGGGCGCCAATATTGTAAACAATAAAACACATTGCACCGCCATAGAGCACGCTATCTGCGCAATGGGCCAACCAAATGTTGGCACTAAAGAAGACAAGATGAACATAGTTAAGCGTGAAATTCGAGAAGAATACAATAAAAAATAAGCGAATAATCAACACGAAAAAAAAGAAATGACAGAGAAATGTGGTGGACATTTATTTATGGAATGATTTGAACCACTGTAAACGTCGACCTTGACTTTAACGTCGACACTTGGTTGGCCCTATCTTTCTTTTTATTTGAATTGTGGAATTACGAATGAGGGTTACATTTGCAATGAACTTCATATTAAAAGAAAACAGGGTCCGAATTTACAGTTTTAGTTAGTAATTTCTCTTTACAGTTGGCAGGTCGCTCAGGTAAAAGTATGTCTTGCATCAGGATAAGCTATATTTTTTAGTTACGAACAACTCTAGCGTATGATCGTTTTGTGGATACCGACTCTTTCCGTCAGCGGCACCAGAACGAACTTCAACGGCGTGACGTGTGCGTTTCTCAATAAATAGATAAAGAAAAGTGTTTCCGTGTGTGTTCCCATTATTGGGACGACAGGTCTTAGGAAGTTATCTATATTGGCCAGGGGAACAGGACGGAATCGTACCACTGCCGCTCTTAGTTGCTGCGTTCGACTTACCTTGTGCGTCGAATGACTTGCACTTTCCGTCCGCTGACAGCATACCTAGACGCAGGTAGCTTAGTGACATAGCAGGTTTGAGGCAAACAGTACTTCCACCTACAATGGCTGCCTCGCACTGCCCAGAACGCATAGCCAACACGGCATGATTAAGGGCCGACAGTGTCGATGAGCACGCTGTGTCCACCGTGATGCTCGGACCTGCAAAACGTTGTGGACATTTTGGAATCACCCACTAATGTAGCACTGTCGATTTTTCAGTCTCTTAACTAGGTGACATATAAATTAGGACATATTTCATTTAGATTTCTTTCAGATCTGAATGTATGAATGTATCACATAACAAACCGTGCATATCATATGAGCTAATGTTTCCGCCCTTCCAGGTGGTCAATGAGAGGGCTGAGCTCCAAGTCGCCGCGCTGTTGTTGAGCCATGTCTGTTACTGATACGGCAGAAAGTGCCATCCTCTTCAAGGTCAGCGGGGGCACTTCCGGCTGGTGCACGTGAGAGACAGTCAGCGTCGTTGTGTTTGCGTCCTGACTTGTGAACGATGGTGACGTCAAATTCTTGCAGTCGAAGGCTCCATCGCGCCAGGCGACCTGAGGGATCCTTGAGATTTGTGAGCCAGCAAAGCGAATGGTGGTCGCTGACTACTCTGAATGGGTGACCGTACATGTATGGCCGAAACTTTGTTATGGTCCAGACAACGGCTAAGCATTCTTTTTCTATGGCAGAGTAGTTTTTCTCGGCAGCGGATAACGTTCGGCTCGCATAGGCAATCACACGCTCTACGTCATTTTGCCACTGAACAAAGACAGCTCCAATGCCGACGTTCCTGGCGTCTGTGTACAACTCCGTGTCAGCGTTCTCGTCAAAGCGACCAAGTACAGGTGGGGCCTGGAGAAGGTTTCGGAGGGTATCGAATGCGAGGCCGTGATCCTGACCCCAAACAAACGGGATGCCTTCCTTCGTAAGTTGGTTGAGGGGTTCAGCGATTTTAGAAAAATTTTTGACAAAGCGTCGGTAGTATTGAATATTTACCCTTCTTCGAAGAGCTAGAGAAAAAGAATAAGCCAACTGCACGGCACGCGGGAGCACGGAGAAGACGACAAAGTAGAAAAAAAGACAGCGTCCGCCATGGACTGCATTCCATCCAATTACTGTAAATAATGTAAATACCGTTGCGTTTCACCATAGGCCGTGACCATTTGTTTATTCTATATTCGGGTGCCGAAACCCGCCGGTAGTGCTCGCTGGGACTCTACACGCCTGGAGTGCTCATCGGGAACTTTGAAAGCGAAGACAGCCTGTCGTCAGGACAACGTAAACCTCCTCCGAAAGCCAGTCGGTACGACCTGACTGGACTATCCGCCTATACCCTTCGCCGTTATAAGACACCTACTCAGCATTCATCTGAAAGGTGAGCGAGGTCACACATTGTTGAAACACAAGATGAACGGCCTCGAGGTCCTCAAAGAAAAGTGAACGGTGCGACGAGAGATGAATAAGCGTCTCATCAATGAAGCGAAAGCCGTGATTGAAAGCGCTGACAGTGCAAAGATTTCATCTTTGATCGAACGACTACACGCAAATAATGAGGACTTGGACAAGCTTAACGCCGATCTAGAAGAAGGTATCCCTGAGGACGAGTTCGCGACAGAATTTGAAACTGTTTTGACTTATCCCGAGCTGAAGGCTCGGGATTGGCTACTCCGTCAAAATCAGTGTTCTACGACTGCCCCTTCCGCAGCTTCATGTTCATCAAATGCCCTCGATGATCACGCCCCGCGCAAACAAATCAAGCTTCCACTTGTACAGTTGCAGACATTCGACCGACCGCTTTGTCACTGGCCTGCTTTTTGGGAGCAATTCAAGGCGTCGGTGCATGAAAACGAAAAACTGACGAAAGGAGAACGATATCAATATCAGAAGAATCAGAAGGACGGTGCAGCAGCAGCTTCAATTTCCAGATTCGCGTAAATATGGAAGACAGAGATGCGTTGAGATTCCTATGGTTCCAGGATATACGTTATAAGAGAAATATAGAGGAATGGCGCATGACAAGGGTGCCTTTTGGAACAGTAGCAAACCCATTCCTACTCAACGCCACACTCCAACACCACCTGACGGGAGTAAAGAATAAAACAGAAGAAACGGCCAAGTTACGTGCTGCTTCGTTCTACGTTGATGACCTTCTTATAGGAGCAGATAGTGAGGATTCAGCTCAAAAGGTATACAGAGACGCAAATTCTATAATGGAAGACGCTGGAATGCGACTAAGAAAATGGTCATCAAATTCTAAACTGCTGAGAGATATTATTGCCATGGCTGAAAGAGATAGCGCACCCTCGGGAGCTGTCAAGATATTGGGACTCTTGTGGGATCCTCTAACAGACAAGATAACAGCAGCCGCAAAATCAGCGTTATGCTTCTTGGGAAAAGATCAAAAGCCCTGTAAGAGAGATGTTCTGCAATGCAGTGTCAAGGATATTTGATCCGCTTGGAATGGTTGCACCCTTCAGCATTCAAGCCAAGATATTTTTTCAGGAGTTGTGGCAGAGACAGGTAGATTGGGATGCAGATTTGCCTTCGGGCCTTGCTTTAGAGTGGCAAAATTGGTTCTCAAATCTGCAGCACCTTACTTCTACGACTATCCCACGTTGGGACTGGAGCTTCTTGGCGCTTTGCTCAGAGCAAGGCTAGCGAAATTTCTGAAGACTGCCCTTGAGAAGTGCACGTTAGAAACATTTATTTGGACGGTTTCAAGGTCACACTGCATTGGATAAAAGGGTCTCTGAAGAAATGGAAGCCATTCGTCTAGAATAGGGTGGCTGAAATTGAAGGCTGTTCCGACAAGAGCCATTGGCGACATTGTCCTGGGACTGATAATCCTGCGGATTACCTTACACGTGGAGTTCAGCTGCAGTTTCTCAAGACGAACGCAGTGTGGTGGAAAGGACCACCATGGTTGACAGAAATGGAAGATGCGCGGCCCATTCATACCCTGGAGGCAGATTTACATAGTAATGACATAGACTTAGGTGAAGCAAAAGTCGTCGTACAAGTTTTACATGTGAGAACGTTGTTGCTTATTTTGGACCTTGAACGTTACTCAAGCCTCGCAAGAGTATTACGAATAACAGCATGAGTATTTCGTTTCATGAAAAGCTGCAAAAATAAATGCATCGAGGGCCAAGATCTACGGTCACAAGAAAGTGACTTCATCGCAAGCAGTTACTGGAGCACTTTTGGAGAAGATGGAGGAGGGAAAATCTTCTTAGCATGCGCTCAGCGCACTATGACAATGTTCAAGCTTCGAACAATCTGAAAGCTGGTGATCTTGTGCTTCTTTACGAACAAAATGCACCACTACAACTATGGAAGACGGGACGAATCAAAGAAGTACATCAAGGACGTGATGAAAATATCAGAACTTGTTCGGTGAAGCTTCCAAACGGCTCTGTAATACGCCGACCCGTCCAACTTCTGTACCCGATTGAACTTTCTTCGCTCTAACAGACTCGAACTACGCGCCTTTGCGGGGTGCGGATGATATTGAATATTTACCCTTCTTCGAAGAGGTAGAGAAAAACAAGCCAACTGCATGGCACGCGTGAGCACGGACCCACGGAGAAGACGATAAAATAGAAAAAAAGACAGCGTCCGCCATGGACTGTATTCGATGCAACCACGAGGAAGAGCTTAACGACTTGGACACGTGCATACAGAGGCTGAGAAACTTGTTCGACCGTCCCACCTGTAGGAAGAACGCCGCTAAGAATGAACTTGCGACCCGCGTCCAAACGACCCCAGAATCATGTCTCTTACATCCAGGATGTGCTGGCTGTGTGACGTAAGGCCGACAGCGATATGCCTTGAGTCAGACAAGGTTGGGAATGCACTTAAGGACATCGCTGACGATGCTTTCAGCCTGCACGCGTGGAAAAATTGTGAAACGGTACAGGACACAATAAAAGAGTGTCAACGCTTTGAGCCGGCCAAGAGCCGCCACACTGCAATGCCGTTCGCACGTCTCCCGAACACAGCTGCGACATCATCTTGTGGATATCGCAGCGACAATCATCATCAGATGACCTGACGCGGATAGTGCGGCGAGAACTGGAAGCCCCGACTCCGGCAGCCCTTTTTTTCCGACCCACCGCGCAGAACAACTTGCCTACAGCACCATTTGTGCAGGCAATAGTCCGCAAATAGCTCGCTAATCTTGTAGTTCATTCTGTATGTACCTTTGCCGCTTCACAGCTGTCTCATGCTCCTTGTCCATCGACTGGTCACCTGTATCCTGCACGCTACCGAAATCCAGTCGACTGGCGAAGCGCAGACGATCGGACAATCTGTTTTCCTGCCGGCGTGTGTATCACGTTGCTCGCCATTGTAACAACCGTACCATCTCCTCCCCTTTCAACCTCCATTCACCAGTTATTATCGCCCTGAACAGAGCCACCGTCGTTACCCGCCTCCATTTTAACCGCAACAGCTAAACAATGACACACGTGCCCTTTGATGATGCACGTGCTCGTCGTCATTCTGACATCACCAGTCCCGTTCGCCACCAGCTTGTCGATGATGGGGCTTACACGCTGCAGTTTTGAAAGTGCTGTGGCGCAGCCTAGTGAAGGAAGGAAGGAAGGAAGGAAAGAGTGGAGAAGGAAAGGCAGGGAGGTTAACCAGTTCAGGACAACCGGTTTGCTACCCTACACATGGGAGCGGGGTGAGGGGGAATGAAAGATGGGGAGGAGAGAGAGAGAGAGAGAGCACATAACGTACACAGCACACACATCGTCAGTCAGAGTCCGTCACTCTTGCGTGATGCGTGACATCACTGTCATAGCCGCTTGTCCAAGCCCGTTTCCTTTAAAAACCTAAGCAGTCCCTTCGTTGCTTTCAGCTGCGATGTCTTCTGTCGACGACACGCGAGAATGGTTTCAATTGACAGTGGTCGATTGTCCAGGTGTGCTAGAACGGACGCCAGGGACTGTCTCGGAACATTATATTCAGGACAGTCGCATAGAATATGTTCTAGCGTCTCCTCGCAAAGACAGGCATTGCAAAAAGGGTTGTCGGCCATTCCAATGAGGAATGAATAAGATTTCGTGAATGCCACCCCTAGCCATAAGCGATAAAGCATAGTGGCCTCTTTTCGGCGGAGTCCAGTTGGCATACATAGATGCATCAAAGAGGGCAGGTGGTAGTGACGATTGCTCCGGTTGGTCTGGCTGCTTGGTGTGCACCATAGAGAGAGCGTGATCTCCTGTGCAAGCACTCGAAGTCTGCTGGCTGCGTCGGACCGTGAGAGCGGTATGGCCTCTTCCTGTGTGTCGTCAAGAGCTGCCCGAGCGGCATTATCGGCGTTTTCATTCCCTATGACGCCGCAGTGACTTGGAAGCCACTGAAACGTCACGTGGTGTCCTTTCTCCTGTGATGTATGGAGTAAGTATCTAATATCGAATACGAGCTGTTCGTATGGCCCGCGACGCAGAGCTGATAGCACAGATTGTAGGGCTGCCTTTGAGTCACTGAAGATTGACCATTGTCGAGGTGATTCCCGATTGACGAAACGAAGTGCCGCACGAAGAGCAGCTAGTTCCGCAGATGTCGATGCCGTTGGGTGGTCAGTCCTGAAGCTAATGGTAATAGCTCTTGCTGGGACAACCACAGCACCGGACGAACACTGGAGGTTTGTGGAACCATCAGTATAAATATGTACACTGTCCGCATACCTCTCGTGTAGAAGAAGCAGAGAAAGTTGTTTCAGCACAGGTGACGACAGCTCAGATTTCTTCTTGATTCCTGGTACACTGAGATGTACTGTGGGGCTAATAAGACACCAAGGGGGTATCGATGGTTTAGATGCAGCGGTGAAGCCCGAGGGAAGTTTGTCGTTGTACTTGATGATAGTTTTAGAGAACGATGCTTGGCGCCGGTCCGAAGGTAGTGTTGCAAGGTGGTGATAGGGGGCACGTGCAAAATGTCTGATGTGCGTTCTCAGGGCTTCCACCGTAATGTGAGTTTGCATCGGATGGTCCCGAGAAATCGCAATAGTTGCCTCTGTTGACGTGCATCTGGGTAAACCAAGGCAAACTCTGAGTGCTTGAGCTTGTTCTGCCTGCAGAACACGAATATTTGTCTTGCAAGTGTTGTTCAGTACAGGTAGACTATATCTTAAAAACCCGAAAAAGAGAGCTCTGTAGAGTTTCAGCATTGCCTCTACTGACATCCCCCATGTCTTTCCTGTCAAGTATTTAAACAACTGGGAAGTTGCTGTCAGGCGCCGTTTCATGTAGGCCACGTGTGGGCTCCAACAGAGGTCTCGGTCAATGATTACGCCAAGAAACCTGTGGGTTCTGACATAGGAAATGGTCTGCCCACTGATTGAGATGACATAAGGCGTCATTGGTTTGCGAGTAAATGCCACTAGTGCGCATTTTTCTGGTGATATGCTGAGACCTTGTTTACACAAGTAGCTCGCTGTCAAAGTTGCTGCTCTTTGAAGCCGCGCACGTATCTGAGGACGTGTGACTGCCGAAGTCCAGACACAGATGTCGTCTGCGTATATTGAAATCTTGATGGTAGTTGGTAAGTATTCAGCAAGTCCAAGAAGAGCGAGGTTGAATAGCGTCGGGCTGAGAGCACCGCCTTGAGGAACGCCTCTGCTCGTATAGCGTCGCGTAGTCGGGCCATCGTCAGTTAACACAAAGAATGATCTTGCAGATAGGTAACTTGCAATCCACAAGAATACTCGACCACCTAGGCCAACCGTCGCAAGAGCATCGAGAATGGACTCATGTAATACGTTATCGTATGCGCCTTTCACATCTAAGAATAAAGCTGCAGATAATCGCTTACGGGACCTTTCGTGCTGAACATACGAAACGAGATCAACTACATTGTCGATGGAAGAGCGGTCACGTCGGAAACCAGCCATGGAATTCGGATAAATCTTGTAGTGTTCAAGGTACCATTCTAGGCGGCCAAGGAGCATCCGTTCCATTACCTTGCCTACACAGCTGGCCAGCGCTATTGGGCGGTAAGAGGTGAGCTCGAGTTGGGATTTGCCCTGCTTCAAGAGTGGCACCAGGCGGCTTACTTTCCATTCGTCAGGAACGTTTCCCTCCTGCCATGAGGAGTTGTAAAGGCTCAACAATTCTCTCCGTGCAGATTCTCCAAGATAGCACAAGGCTCGGTATGATATACCATCTGGACCCGGAGATGAAGAGCGCCTGCAGAGCGCTAGTGCCGCCTCGAGCTCCTCCATTGTAAATGGAAGGTCCATGCGGCAATCCCGGGAATGGGGGACGTCACCTCGGGCTGGAGGATCTGGACGAGTCGCTTGGTCGGCGATCATAGCACAAAAGTCCTCTGCGACATCGATGTCTTGCCGCCCTTGGAAGAGCGCGAGCGCCTTGAATGGAAAACGCTGTTCCGGAAGGCAACGCAGACCTTGCACCGTTTTCCAAATGTGAGACAGTGGCTTGCGGGGGTCTAGTGTCTGGCAAAACGTTGCCCAACGTTCCGATGCTAATCTATCCATGCGACGTTGGATCTTCTTTTGCATCCTCCTGGCCGCCCTAAGGTCATGGATTGATTTCGTACGCCGATATCGACGTTCCGCCCGGCGACGAAGTGCTCGTAGGCGCTCTAATTCTATGTCGAAGTCGTTTCGCTTGGAAGAGATAGTCATCATGCGGGTGGCGTTTTGCATCGTACTTTTAATTGTTTGCTCTAATCCGGATGGTAGGCCCTCGCGGCAAGCATCTTCCATATCAGATTTGAAGGTGGCCCATTGAATGGTCCGAATGGTCTTCCGTGAACCAGATCTAGACGACAAGCCTTTGATGTTAAGATAAGTGGGAATATGATCACTCCCATGCGTCTCAATGTCTGGAAACCACTTCACACATTTGGCGAGAGAGTTGGAGACGAAAGCAAGGTCGAGGCAGCTGCCGTATGTGACGCCTCGAAGAAAGGTGGGGCTACCATCGTTCAGGAGAGTAAGGTTATAGTTGTAGGCGATGCTTGCTAATCTTCGTCCTTTTGCATTGGTTCTTGTACTTCCCCATGCCGGATGGTGTGCATTGAAATCTCCTATGATGACCCATGGGGCAGGACACACACTCAAGATATCTGCTAATCTTTTCGTTTCAAAATTGCTTGAAGGCGATATATACACGCCTATGAGAGTAAACAATAGTTTGTTCTTTTTAACTGTGATGCATATATATTGATTGTCGTCGTGAGGCGGAATTGGTTGCAAAACATAGGTAAGTTCACGACGAACAAAAACGATGATTTTGCTGGATGCACCATTTGTTGAAGACCTAATAAATTCGTACCCTGACAGTCTCATTGGTTTCGACAGGTTGGGCTCACAAATGACGATGAGTGGAAACGCATTGGTGTACACAAACTGACGAAAATCTGAAAGGCGTGATTTTAGTCCTCTGGCGTTCCACTGGATGACGGACGCTGCCTTGACTTCTTTTCGGAAGGATGGGGTATGGGTAGCCATCTTTCTAGTTGAGGGATTCAAGCACTGGGCTTAAGGCGTCCAGCACTTTAAGTGCGCTTCGAGCAGATGTTGTCCCCATGTCGACTAAAAGTGCTCGGATGGCGTCCATGAGGGAACGCAGAACCGAAATGACTTGACGATCTGTTTTAGGTGCATCATCCATGACTGGAGAAGGCTCCGGTTGGACGACGACCTTCTGAGGTTCCTTGGCAAGGGAGCGGCTCGGTAGCGTAGGCCATTCCTCTAAAGAAAGAGTCTTATCCGCTTCCTTCGTGGAAGTGGTGGGCCTTTTCGCGGCGCGACTAAGTGGTGCCGCAGTGGAGTGGGCACTATCACTTCGAGCATGCGCCTTCTTTGAAGACGTACGACGGTGCCGACGTCGACGCCGACGCCGGACTACTTCGGCTGCCTCCCTGTGTGTCGAATTGTCTCTGGACATTTGCTTGAGAACTGCGCGCTCCGTCTTGATGCGGGGGCAGTCTTTCGAAGAGGCAGCGTGAGGGCCATTACAGTTGGCGCACTTCAGAACCGTGGCACCGCAGGTCTCTTCTGCGTGAGGTTCAGCACAACGGGGACACAGTAGCGGGTTGGGACACACGCCCTTGACGTGTCCTAGCCGGAAACACTGATGACATTGAAGCGGCTTCTGGATGAATGGTCGAACCGGATGACGGAAATGTCCGACTTTAACGTGGGATGGTGTACAATCCCCCTTGAAAATTACTTTTACGCAGCGCGTATTCCCAAGGCGGCGCACTTGCGTAATGATAGTGCCCTCGTTTGCCGGCTTGATGAGGCTAGGTAAGTCATCATTGGGAATGGCAATGTCGATGTCATAAATTACACCGGCTATGGATGTATCGTCGGTCGGGATAAAGGGGCGCATTTTGATGCCGCCTAGCTCCGTGATTGCTTGAAGTTTTCCAAGCGCACTCACGTTGTACACGTCTATGGCGAGTATATTCTTCCGTGGATTTATTCTGATGTCCTTAATTTGATCTGGCACCGCACATTCCAGAAAAATGGATAGGGCTTGCCTGTTCAGTAGGCGTAGGTTGCTTGAGGGTTCCTCCGGCATAAAGATGATGACGTGTGGCCAGCGCGCAGGCCTTGACTTCATAGTCGTTGTACTCGCAGGAGTTGACGGCGATGTGTTGACGATCTTTCTCTTCGCCCTCTTGCTCCGGACGGGTATGAAGCTGTCGTCGGAGGAGTCGTCTTCCGACATAGAGTACAGCTCGGTGTCTTCGGTGTCGCTGGGGGAGCCAACTCGCTTCCTTGCGGTTGACGGCCGTGATGACTGCTGGCCAGGGGGGCCTCTGGAGTGCTCCGCGTCCATGGCCGCAAGACGGGGAGGCGAGGCACCTCGAAAGGCGAAGATTTCCCCAAAAATTCAGAGAGCACAGAGACAAGTGTTCTATGGTATGGTATGGTATGCCTTATCTGATTAGCCTATTATCTATTAGCCTAGTGAAGTGCAACAATAGTAACTGGGTAGCTTAAGATGGACGGCGTCCCTTGAGTTACAGAGGTCTCGTACGCTTTGTGCGTTGTATTGAATTCTTTGAGTAGTTTTCAGACTCCAAAAGTGATTGAAACGTACGCACGATCTTCTGCGCTACCGCCTGCATCGTCGGACATGGAAAGCGAGCCCTCTCTGTGTCGACAAACCGCGTGGAAAGCAGGGGGACCTGGTGATTAAACTGAGCAGCGCGCGGTCCCAAAGCACGGTAGCCGCTGTTAATGTTGTTTGGTAAATTGCCATGAACATGAGCGTCATTATCCTAACGTGTGGTTGAATCGGCTCCCCGGAAAGCAGTACGCAGCAGAGCGACGGGAACGCTGGATACGTCCTGTTCGACTCGTGAAGTACGCAAGAGAAACTCTGTCTACTACGTATACATGTAGGGTATTTAGAACATATAAATGTAAGCTAAACAAAGCGCCTCATTCACCTGCCGAGCGCCCCGAACGAATTAATGAGGCTAACCAGGAAAGGGTAACAAAGGGCTTCGTCATGGTCAGCGAATACCAACCCAATGTTTAGTTTCGGAGGGCTCAGCCAACACGGGGCAGATTGCAAAACCACGGCTGCTGGCATACGAATTTGCGAACTGCCACCATGCACATACACAATTTCAAGAATTCTATGGAAACAAATCTTGAAAATTACGCGTAACTGCCGTGCATGCTCCAAACGTCCTTGGGCGATTGACTGTGCTGCAGAAACGGCACAGACCCACTGCGGCCCGAATTCGGGCCACCAACGGCCGCAGCCTCCAGCCGTCGGTGGCCCTTTCATGACTCGGTTTCGTCGCTTATTGCACATCATATTGGGTTTCTTAAGAGGAATCTCTTCGTCCATTTATTGTCGCTAATCGCTCGAACATGCCTCATAGAACTTTCCTTTATTTCAAGGTCGTGTGACATTTGGTAAACTTGCGAGTGGCAGCGCGCCGAAATACGTCGTAAACGTCGAAAACGTACTGGGCATTCAACAGCTTCTTCCCTTTTCGAAGAGTGCCAGGCCTGAATAATTCTTGCTCGCCTGAAAGTCTTGCACGCCTTGCATACGCCAGTAGCATACGGCAACCTTTCCCCTACTCGAAACTAATGAACTGGCCGTTGGGGGCGCTGTTTAGCGGCGCTTTTGCAGCGCCGCCTGGGAAGCGAGTCTTTCCTATATCGTCCCTATCACCGCAGGCTCATCGCGCAACGTCCACGATGCAGCCCCGACGACGGCCTCCGGAAAATTAAGCGATGCAACTACCGAAGGTGACGCTGTATTGACGACTCGACCGCAAAACCCTCTGATCACTTTGCCGACCAAACAAAACTTGACGGACGTTGTAGTCGATGGCGTCCGTATCCCAGCACTGATTCACAGTGGAGCGCACATATCCATGATGAGTGTCCACTTGCGGCGACATTGCGTCACTTGGCGACGTGAACTGGAAGATCACTCCGCTGGACTCGCGTGCCCCCACTGACGTTGTGCATGTGTCCCAGCTGAAACGTTAACTTGCCGTGGGTTCACCTCCCTTATAGTTAGCGCCGTGATGGCGCCTTTGAAGGCGGGGGTTATGTTACGGCGCAAGCAAAAGTGGCGCCAGTCTGCAGAGGACGATTTGACGTGTAGATGTAGAATCGGTCTCGCCAGCCATGGTGCTTATATGTACTGTTGCCGCTCGTATATATTGTTATAAACCTGTATATGTGACTTCGGCAACGTAATAATGTCGAAGCGGTGGAATGCGTGTGGACAAACGTATTGCTGGCTTCCACAATTTCTTCTATGAGTGCCTGTTCGACGCCCTTGTTTAAGTCTATATATTCCTGGCTCAAGTTTGTCACCATTACCTGAGTCTTCAGAAAACTGAAGTTTCTTTTGCAACACCGACTTCACCGTAGACCAGCTGCTGTAGGTTGCTCTCGACGATGCCTTGCATTTTATCAGTGGAGCTGTTTAAGCTTTTCGTTTCCCCGCGCAGCGTTCGCAAAAACTCGCCTAGCGATGTCGTCACTACGCACAGCTGCGCTTCGCTTCGCCTAGCTCCTCCGCCGCCGCGCAAGTGAGGACGTCACTGCGCGCAGCTGCGCCTCGCTTTACCTTGCGATAGCCAATAGATAGCCAATCAATAGCTAATCAATAATCTATCAATAATCAATCAATCCCGCAAAATGTTGGGATGACTTGGTAGTGCTTAGCCAGTGTTGTACACCTTCCTCTAAAACAGGAACGAAAGCGCGTTCCTCGTTCCTTCCCATACTTGGAACGAGTTCCCGTTACAAGTTCCTTTAATGCGAAAGGAACGCGTTCCAGTTACACTTCGAAAATTGGAACGTGTCGTTACATTAACGTTCCTGATTTCTTTAAATTAGAATATAGTGTCGCATAATCCTGAGGCGAAATAAAGTGAGCAGTTTAAAATTCACATCGAACTACATATAATATACGAATTTGAACATCGCCGGCGGCAGATTATCTGGAGATAAAAATAATCCAAGAAACAGTCCTATAGACGAATTTTTTCAGGGAGCAGCGGACATATTTCAGACAGGTCTAACTGCAACTTTAGTGCTTGTCTATTACAAGTGCAACACGTATGGCAACTTCCACTTTGGGCTTCAAATGCATGGTCAAGATACTGCGCTTCAGATCAGCAAATAGAAAGTTACTCACATGCACCAGTATCTTCCTGAGACGCGAACACAACAACGGAACATCATCGCTCTTCAAGGTGGTTTTTATTGAATACTGTTCTGTCTTTGACTTGAAAAACAATTTTTAATATTTGAATACCAAGGATAGATGTCAAAAGCTCCGTCTCCATGTAAGTGAAATAAATGACTATCTCCATTATCTCCTCATATTAGCTGTAGTAAAAACTGCATTTCATTGTTTAAGCACTTAGATGAACATGGATCTACGTGTAATACATTGCCATGTTGCTGCCGCGTCCGGTATTTTCACGCAATCTCGGTGACTTCATTCACAACACGCCTCGAGGTTGCTTTCGGCCGTCTGAGACAACACAGAGGTCTAGACCAATTTATTGTGAAATTTCTCGAAAGCAGATAACAAGAATATGATTAAACCACTCCTCTACAGTTACACATGCACCGTACTCCATACCCAGAGTGAATATTTTGCGTAACCACTTCCGAGTGAATTTCGAAAAAAAGTTGAAGGCAATGTGCAATGCATTGTATAAGGGGTCTCAGGAGGACATAAATAAATTTCTTGCACAAGAAACCGCATCGACAGGAACAATACATAAGTGTTTAATGAATGCTTATTCAATATTGCAGTATCAGTGCAAAAAGAAATCTCCAGAATAGATATTCGCAATTTAGTAAAGACTCTTGTTTGAACTCAGCAGGAGTTATATCTCAATGTTAGTGTGCGACAGGCCATTATGGAGGAAAGAAACTACAGCAGGGAGCGTCACGTGAGAATTTTGAAGTCTAGTGACAAAAAAATATAATGGAGAACTCACGAAAGAAAATGCACCATATTCATGTGACAGGCAAGCGTTCGTTCTTTGCGCCTCACGCGGTCGCCCATCCGCCCTGCATGATGTGCTGCGTACCTGCGTGCGTCTGTTCAATGTCATGGAACGTTTACAGAAGGATCGCCGTTCCCTCTGCCATTCCTTCGTAACAGTAACGAGTTAACATTACAGTTCCACCGACCCTTAATGGAACGGTGGCGTTCCTCCGTTCCCCCCAAAAGGAACTAGTTCCAGGAACGCCGTTCCGTACAACACTGTGCTTAGCCTAGCCCAAATACGTAGCCAGTGCCTTGCGATAGCCAATTGATGGCCAATCAAAAAGTAATCGATAATCGATCAATAATCAGTAAATCTCGGAGAAGTATAACCCGTAAGCCCAGGACCAGCTTGGTGCCGATCAGCTCCGCTGTTTCTTTAGCCTTGCGCCACTAGTGCAAGCTACGCTAATTTTTCAGGCTGTTTCTGCGTCGACCGAAATCACGATTCTGGTGCGAAGCGGAAGACTGACTTGGTCTTCAAGTACACACAAGACACGGTCATTCAGGCTTCTCCCGAGTTATCGTTTGGTCTGTAGACAAAGTTAATGTCTTGGTGTTTATGGTGATGAATACACCGTGTTGGACTTTGGAAGTGGATGCTGAGAATTATGGTAATTCTTGCCGTGCAGATTTCAGTCGGTGGCATTAGGGGGCCTCCGGCTGTCTGGGGCATCCTGCCGTGCTTTTCAAACTTTCTTATAATGGGCGGTGAAGGGTTCTCTAATGACGAGGTAGTGGGCTGCTTTATTCACTAAAGCGAGGACTGTTTGGTCGTAGAGAAGCACGTCGAAGTCGGCGGTATTTGTCTTGCATTTCAGATAGGTCACGGCGTTGGATCACGGCTGAATCGCACTGTGCCAGTGATGTTACGTCGTGTCGTCCTATCTCTATTACGCGGCGTTCTTTTGACTTGGAGGCTTCGCCTTAATGTGGTCGTGTCGTTGTTACATCGTTCTGCTGAAATCTTAAAGCGTTATCAGTGGCGGCAGAGGACCTTCGCCAATTGGGCAAATAGCAACCACACTTGTATCGTCTGCTTTATTCAGTTTTCTGGATGGGGGCTGAAAGGTTCCAGTCTACTGCCGGCACTGCGGCGAGAAGAAGCGGTCTGGCGACGGCAAAAGGGACGGTCGTCGAGGTCTACACTGAATGGCGGTGACGTAGACGGCGGTATGACGAGATCGTTCGCCTTGCTGAGGACGCGATGCGTTGCCGGTGAACCCTCGTAGTCCAATCTCGCGGTATGGGCAACCACGGTAGCCATGACTAGCTTCTCTGCAGTGATGGAAAAGCAGCCGTGGTATAGAGCACGACACACCTCTGTCCTCTTTTACAAGTCGCGCTTGCCGATAGGTGTACGTGCTTGCACTGGCGTCGATGTCGCACGACGTTAGAGCGGCGTTACCGGCACCTGACGCAGGCGCAGATGAGGCAAGTGAGGGTGGGCGACAGCGGTGTAGTTCATTGCTCTCTAGTGAGGCTGTGGTGATTCAGGCTGCAGTTTTGGGGCTCCAAGAGACTGCGCGATATTTTTGCGTGCGATTTCAAAACTCGGCACATCCAGGGGTGTGACCTTGGAAACATCTGTTGTGCTTTTTCCCGTAGGACTGTCCAGGCGGTCTCTCGTGGCCCGCCGGTGCTAAGTTCTTGGACCTCGTGCTTCGGCGCAATTATTTAGCGATCATATTGCCCGGTGCGCTTTACTAGCGTCTTCAAGATGGTCATGGCTTCCTAGAAAAATTACATGACGGTCTTCGGTAGAATGCCAGTTATTCCGGCGAAGAAGTCTTGCTTTATAACCCTCCTCAGGTAACAAACTTTCCTCTCTTCTTGCATGGCGGGGTGAGCATGAAGAAACAGGCGGGTCATCTCCTCAACGAAGATAGCGTCTTTTTCATTAAGTAGCTGCGTTCGACGTCTTATCAGGACTTCAGCTCTTTCGGCTCTTCGGCCCATCGACGTCTTCGGACTTCGGCTCGGAAAGGCCTGTAGAAAGCTGCTGCGAGACAGTTCCAATGGAGTTCGGGTCGACTCTCGATTATATAGTGACGTCCGATCAGTATAATCGCAAGAGAAATAGATATCTTGTATCTTGTAGCAGTTCCCGGTGTTGAATGCCCTGACCCTTTCGTAACTGTCCAACCAGGTTTGTTGGTTCTCAGTCGGTAATCAGGAGATAGTCAGTGTCTCCCAAGGTTGTTTGCAACAGGATAGGTGACAAAAGGGCTGTCATTGGCGCCATAGACTTAACCTTGACTTTCCTGGTCTTCTCAGGTAGAAATACGAAATGCGGCAACAATCCTTACAACCTGCAACTGGCTCAATTGTCCGTGCTTTCGTTAGCCTTTTCTTCACGGCCTGTGCTTTGCTGGGCTTTAAGGCTTGGAGGGGTTTAGCGGTACACAATAAACACCTCCACCAGATGTCACGTTGTACTGGTGGTAAAGAACCACACTGGCCACTACGGCGAGGCAGAAATGATCTATTGGGTGAACGTGTGCCGTGCAAGACAAGTACCATGGTAGTTGAACTTACTGGCGGCAATCGCAGAAATTTGATGCAAGCATGCCCTTCCGCCGTGCGATAATATGAACAGCTCCTTGAAGGTATAAGAGCTGTCAATGCAAAAACAAAAACAATGTACGCATAAACAATGTACGCGCGTGAATTTGCAGAAACTGGGTGGTGCAGCGGCACTGTCCAGCAACGTACATTCAACAACTTATTCAACATTGTCCTGCTTGCTACCTTTTACCAGGTTATTTCTTTTCGTGTTTCAAAGTTGCCGCGCAAAACACGAAAATCAATGTACAGTGAAGGCAGGCCCTCGCGGCTGCTAAGCACGAGGTCGGGGGATCGAATCCCTGCCACGGCGGCCGCATTCCGGTGGGGGCAAAATGCGAAAACATGCATGTACTTAAATTTAGGTGCACGTTAAATAACCCCAGGTGGTCAAAATTATTCCGGAGTCCCCCACTACGGCGTGCCTTATAATCAGATCATAGTTGTGGCACGTAAGCCCCATAATCTCGATAGGTTGCATTGGTGACCACAGACGAGTTACAAGGCGATGAAGTTCCTGTTCTCTGTTGCCACGAGCAAGCTGCCGCTTTAGCTTGTTTGCGAGAGCATTGTGCACCGGATTAGGGTTAAAACAGCGATCAAAAAGGCAATAGTAATGATTGCGAAAAGTGAAATATGACACGTACCATTGAAATCAAATGCGTAGGTAATGCGGTTGGCGAACATCGCTCGGTTGCTGCCGGCCAGCCCGTAGCCGTCTATTCTGTCCGCGTTCACGCTGAATGCTTCGTCGGATTCAGACGCGGTACAGCCTATGAAGACTCCCACATTGCGACCCCGCAGTGTCGCGGGATCATAGCCTGCGTCCACGATGGCCTCGTACGAGGTCTCCAGCAGGAGGCGAACTTGGGGGTCCATGAGGTGCGCCTGCTTCGGGTTGACACCGAACAGCTGGGCGTCGAAGCGGGTCAGGTCACGGATGGTGCCCATTCTTGCCGGTAATCCCAGAAATCCTTCCAATATAAACCGAATGGGAAAATTAGATGGGAATAGAGCTGCTAAGATGTGTAAGATATTGCTATTGCACTGTTAGCTGCTGTTTTGTCCATTTATATAGAGTAAAAGGTACGCCGGCCATATTGCGGCAACGCTGTAATTGCCAGGTCTCTCTTCCTGTGAGATATTCCATGTTATTACAATGTTTTTATTGTGCTGCCCATAAGAAGAAACTTGGGATAACTCAATTTCCTCGCTCCATCACGGAAACTTGCTTCCGGATGTTTATTAACAATCCAGCTATCACTCGCGTACCGGAAATCTAAGTTTTGATGCAAGCAGCACTACAAGGTACTGCTTACACCTATTAGGGTATTGTGTAAAAATAATCACGATAGTGCTAAAAAATAATAGAAAGATGGAGCTGATCACAAATCTGCTCAGTCTCCGTTTGGGCAGAAGGTTTTCTACAGAAGCTAATCTGTAAATTGGTTTGCTGAGAATTCTTTGAAAAATGCATACCAGGGACGAGTTCTGCGCGCAATAGTGGCTGTGCCTTCAAAGGAAATAAAAGCCGAGTCCCTGAAATAGAAGGAGGCACCTTATTTCGTGGCTGCGCTTACGTTGGGCACAAGGAGCGCTGTGTTAATGAATTTCTAAGTGAGCATGAAAACATGTTTCGAAGAAGTGCAGATTGACAGTAAGTTAACCACTGCCAAGATTTCGGATGCAGACTTCGCAGCTCGTCACGCCACAAGCTACAAAAAGAATTCAGCTGAATCAGTCGGATTAAGCGTATTGGCAGACAAATAGAAGAGATGTCGTAAGGTCGGGCTAAATTCAGGGGAACTAAGTTTCTAAAGCTGATAATTGTTTAATTTTTTAATGTATTGTCATGCCAAATCTTCTGAAAAATCTATTAGCGTCTTCGATGTTTTCCTTGCACACTTTCTAGAAAACTGCCTAGCCCGGCCAGTCTTTCTGCGCCTCACTTTGCGTGGCTTCAGTAATCATGTTTTCGTTTTTGTAAGTTTTTTGCTAAATGCTCCTTTAGCAGGAAAATCATTCTAAATGATATTGTGGGATCGATCTTCCACAACCTTCATAGTGAATTATGATCCAAAATATGCTGTCCACCAGAAAGTAGCTTTGTGCAGCTGTTACCAGGTGCATGACAGTTTATTCCTTCTACAATTTATTTGTGTAAACATCCCGGGGATTCACGTCGCATCATCGTGTTCCCGTGGCTATATATTAAAAAATAAAATATTACTGTGGGAGCTCATTATCTTGTCACGGTAAATTGTGGTATTCTCGCATGTGCAACGGTTACCATACGACTTGAAAAACGTCAAACTGTTTGTCCTCCATTCATAAACATAATGGGATCTGCCAAATTTGTAGTTTCTTTTTTTGATCGATTTTTGCTTTGTTATGACACATCCGAACACGCAGAGAAGCAATGAACAACGTGACCTTTTCCCATCAGATTTGCGCTGTAGCGCTCAGGCGGAAAAACATCATTTATCGCATGTGGGAGGTCATTGTAGTGGTTGCGTATGAAAAAAAAAGACGAGAGAAAGAAGACTTCATCAAACAATGTAGTACATTCGCAAGCGCATAGAATATCACAGCGTGTTGCAATTGATTATTTCGATATCGTGCAGTATCCTGCACATACAACAGGGCAGTTGACCTGCTGAGCATCGGCTAAAACATCCTTCGTACCCCGAGAATACAATCAGAACTGTCAGGCAGTCAGTAGTATACACTGAATACTAGCAGTAACTTTAGCGGATAATACGCAGCCCTCGTGTATTTTAGGGCTCAGTTAGTTACGATAGGTTTCATATGGGTACCTTTCATATGGTACTTCCAATGCGTTAAAATTAGGAGTGTCAAAAATGGAAAAAAGTGTTTGTGTATGAACTGCGGCAAGCCGGTCACGTGGTATTTATATATATATATATATATATATTGATAAGACGCGTTCAAGGTTAGATGCGCTTGGCGTTTTTATGAAGACCAGAAACAGGCAACGGCCAAGCGGAGCGAGAGCGAGCACCAACAACAAGAAACGTCTTCTTCTTCGTCCTCTGCTGGCGCCGGTATTTGTCACTACAATCACGCCCCGGCGAAAAAGGAGCCATCCTGGCGACCTATGGAACAGGCAGCACTGGTGGGTCGTAGTGCGGCTTCAGTCGGTCGACATGAACAGTTTCGCGTCCGCGACGCCGTTGGTCCGTAGATGGTTGAACGGGCTCAATGACGTAGTTGACCGGGGACGTCTGTCGTAGAACCCGGTAAGGGCCGTCATACTTTGAGATGAACTTTGTGGAAAGGCCGGGAGTAGACGAGGGAACGCGGAGCCATACCAGCGATCCAGGTGAATATGATGGAAAGGACAAGCCGGCGTCTCGACTATGTTGCTGGCTGGCCTGGTTTTGCGCGGTAAGAGAACGTGCGATCTGACGACATTCTTCGGCATAGGTGGCAGCTTCGGATAGAGTCGTAGATTCTGAAGCGTCGGGGCGATACAAAAGAATCGTGTCCATAAACGAGGAAGGTTCGCGACCATCAAGAAGAAAGAAAGGAGAGAATCTTGTGGTCGACTGAGTGGCGCTGTTGTAGGCATACGTAACAAAGGGAAGGATGCGGTCCCAGTTAGTGTGGTCAGCGGAAACGTACATAGCGAGCATGTCGCCGAGAGTGCGATTGAAGCGTTCAGTCATACCATTGGTTTGCGGATGACAGGCGCTCGTAGTTCTATGGACAATGTTGCATTCGCGGAGCAGGGCTTCTACAGCCTCGGAGAGGAATGAACGACCACGGTCACTCAGTAGCTCGCGAGGCGCACCATGTCGAAGAACAAGGTTGCGAAGGATGAACGAGCCGACTTCACGTGCTGTGGCCGCCGGAAGCGCTGAAGTTTCGGCGTAGCGCGTGAGGTGGTCCACGGCGACGATAACCCAGCGGTTGCCATCTGGGGTGTACGGTAGAGGGCCGTACAAGTCAATGCCGATACGGTCGAAAGGCCGGGAGGGACAAGGCAATGGTTGAAGCGGCCCTGTTATCTGGTTAGGTGGGCTCTTGCGGCGTTGACACTTGGAGCACGAGCGGACGTACTGCCGAACGAAGCGGTACATTCCGCGCCAGTAGTATCGAAGCCGTAGGCGTGCATACGTCTTTAGGACACTGGCATGGGCGCATTGAGGATCCGCATGAAAAGAGGCACAGATGTCAGAACGTAGATGGCGAGGAATCACTAGCAACCATTTACGGCCATCAGAGAGGTAGTTGCGGCGGTACAGGAGCCCTTCGCGGATGGCAAAGTGGCGAGCAGTGCGCCGAAGCGAGCGGTCGGTGGTGCGGGGTGATGGCTGAGATAAATACTCTAGAAGAGATGCAATCCAAGGATCCCGGCGTTGCTCGGATGGCATGTCGGCCAATGTAAGAGAGGAAGAATCATAGCTTGAGACAGACGCAGCACCAGACTCATCAGGCAGTGGTGAGCGCGAATGAGCGTCGGCATCCGAATGCTTACGGCCTGACCGGTAGACAACACGGATGTCATAGTCCTGGAGACGAAGCGCCCAACGAGCTAAGCGACTAGATGGGTCCTTTAATGACGACAGCCAGCACAGGGCGTGGTGATCAGTCACGACATCAAATGGACGGCCATATACGTAAGGTCTAAATTTGGTGATTGCCCAAACGATAGCAAGACATTCTTTTTCCGTGACCGAATAGTTCATTTCCGCTTTGGTGAGAGTGCGGCTGGCGTAAGAGACGACGTACTCTTCGAAGCCAGACTTACGCTGGGCTAGAATAGCGCCCAGGCCGACTCCACTAGCGTCTGTGTGGATTTCTGTTGGAGCGTCTGGGTCAAAGTGGCGTAGAATAGGTGGGGATATCAAAAGATGGCGTAAGGTGGCAAACGCGTCTTCGCAAGCTGTAGACCATGCCGAGATGCCTTGGCTGTTGGCAAGCAGCTGCGTTAAGGGGGCGATTATGGACGCAAAATTACGCACGAATCGGCGAAAGTACGAACACAGGCCTATAAAGCTACGGAGCTCCTTCAGCGTAGACGGCCTGGGGAACTCGGCGACGGCGCGAAGCTTTGCAGGGTCGGGAAGGACACCGTCCTTGCTGACAACATGACCTAAGATGGTAAGCTGGCGGGCGGCAAAGTGGCACTTCTTCAGGTTAAGCTGCAGTCCAGCGTCGGAAAGGCAAGTCAGGACGCTTGCGAGACGCTTTAGATGGGAGTCAAAGTCCTTGGAAAAGACTACGACGTCGTCCAGGTAGCACAGACATGTGTGCCATTTGAGGCCTCTAAGAATGTTATCCATGAGGCGTTCGAAGGTGGCAGGCGCATTACAAAGGCCGAATGGCATCACGTTAAACTCGTATAACCCGTCTGGGGTTACAAACGCTGTCTTCGGACGGTCAGTGTCATTCATAGGGACCTGCCAATACCCAGATCGAAGGTCCAAAGAGGAAAAGAACTCTGCTCCTTGTAAGCAGTCGAGAGCGTCGTCGATTCGGGGCAGCGGATAAACATCTTTTCGTGTGATTTTGTTAAGGCGCCTATAATCAACGCAAAATCGAATGCTACCGTCCTTTTTCTTTACCAGCACAACTGGGGAGGCCCAAGGGCTGTTCGAGGGTTGTATTACGCCACGATGAAGCATGTCGTTGACCTGTTCATCAATGACACGACGTTCAGCGTGAGAAACTCGGTATGGACGCTGGCGTAGGGGTGCATGAGTGCCGGTGTCAATGTGGTGAACGATGCAGGATGTGCGGCCCAAGGAAGATTGCTCATGATCGAACGACAGCCGAAAGCGATCGAGCAGTTCCAAGAGTTGGGTACGCTGGGCAGGTGGAAGTTCGGAATCAATTGACGGGAGGAAGGCTTCTAAGGAGGACGAATCGGCGGTGGTAACAGGAGTAATGCTGTCGACGTGAAGACTCATCGCGTCGTCAGGCAGTTGAGTGGAGTAGGCGGAATCAACATCGTCAAGCCGACCGATACATTCACCACGGAATAAGGTGGCTGGGGAAGAGGACCGATTCGTGACATAAATGGCGCTGCAAGAGTTTTCGACTGTGAGAACTGCAAAAGGAAGGAGGAAGTCTTTGCGAGAGGTGAAGGCTTCGGAGGGCGCAAACAGAGCGGTGGAAGAGGGAGCATAGTCGCAAGAAAGTGGCACAAGAACACAAGACAAAGGAGGTATATCAGTGTCCGCGGCGACGACCACTCGAGAAGGCGGCTTGTCAGATGCGGCGTCACACGTCGGCGACAACTCAAGTTCGGCACGCGCACAGTCAACAACGGCATGGTTAGCAGCAAGAAAGTCCCAACCCAAAATAACGTCGTGTGAACACGGTGAAAAAACGACGAATTCGACTACGTACAAAACGTCCTGAATGACAAGGCGAGCTGTGCATGCCAATGAAGGGTGAATGTGGTGCGCGGTTGCGGTACGCAGGGAGACGTCGGAAAGCGGAATCGTAATTTTTTTGAGCTTGCGGCACAGTTCTCCACTAAGAATAGACACAGCGGCTCCAGTATCGACAAGTGCTTGCACAGAAACACCTTCGATATTCACGGTGATTTCGTTCGCAGGTAGAAATCGAGGCCTTGAAGTTGTCGACACGAGCGCAGTTCTTGCCTCCGGAACTGCGAGGGCTAGTTTTCCGCTTGGACTGGTGGGGGGCGACGAACCATTGGGGAAAGTGAACGGCGACGTGGTGAGGGCGACCGACGTGGGCCGTAGTCACGTCGATTCGGTGAGCAGCTGTTCATCGTTGAGTGGGAGGAGATCGGGTGTGGTGGCTCAGAAGGAAAGTAGCCTTGATTTACTTCGCCCGCGCTAGTACGGATGTCACGACGACGACAGAAACGTGTGACATGGCCAGGTAGACAACAGAAATAGCAAATAGGCCTGTTGTCCTGGGTGCGCCAAGGATTAGTGGACGGCGGTGCGGGACGGCGAAAAGGAGGCGGGTTCGGGTGGACAGGCGCACACGCAGCGTAGAAGGTATTTGCTGGTCGAACAGGATCCGTGCGGAGTGGCATTGCTGGTGACTGGCGGCGTGCGACCTCAGCATAGGTGAGTGGAGCGGAAACAGGCGGATGCTGGTAGGTGGTTGGGAGAGCCTCAGAAATTTGCTCCTCTATGGCCTGTCGTAGCGTCGGAGCAAGCGCCTGCGCAGAGTCCGGGACGCAGGGAACAAGCGACAATTGTCGCGCCACTTCTTCTCGGACAAACTGCTGTATCTGCCGCATGAGCATTGTGGTGTCAGCAGAAACGGAGCCTACAGTTAACGCTGACATGTTGGCTGTGTCAGAGCTCGGGAGGCGTGTAGCAATGCGCTGTTTCCGCAACTCGTCGTAGCTCTGACAGTACTGAACCACGTCCGTGACAGTTTGGGGATTTTTGGCTATGAGCATGTGGAATGCGTCGTCCTCGATCCCCTTCATGATGTGTCTTATTTTATCGGCTTCGGACATCGCAGGGTTGATGCGACGGCAGATGTCCACAATATCCTCGATGTAGGACGTGAAGTTCTCGCCGGATTGTTGGGCGCGACCGCGTAAGCGCTGTTCTGCGCGGAGCTTGCGAACAGCGGGTCGGCCGATGACTTCCGCGAAGCTCGCTTTAAAGGCGGACCAGTTGGCAATATCAGCTTCGTGGTTGTGGAACCACAGCTCTGCTACGCCCGCCAGGTAGAAGTTGACGTAGCTGAGCTTGTCGCCGTCATTCCATTTATTGTGGGCGCTTACCCGCTCATATGAAGTGAGCCAGTCCTCGACGTCGTGCTCGTCGGTGCCGTTGAAAATGACAGGGTCTCGCTGTCGTGGTACGCCGGAGCAGGCGACCACCGGTGGTGCGGGAGCACCTTGCTGTGGCGCGTCGTCAGGCATTGCCGAGGCGGGGGGTAGAGTCCGGGTACGGAGTTCCAGGATGAAGAGGGAACCAGCACGCTCCACCAATTGATAAGACGCGTTCAAGGTTAGATGCGCTTGGCGTTTTTATGAAGACCAGAAACAGGCAACGGCCAAGCGGAGCGAGAGCGAGCACCAACAACAAGAAACGTCTTCTTCTTCGTCCTCTGCTGGCGCCGGTATTTGTCACTACAATATATATATATATATATATATATATATATATATATATATATATTGTTACGCGCGAAGGAGACCGTTTATCACCCTTACGGACGAAGGGGGCCGTTTATTGTAGGGCGCGAAGGTGAGCGCAAGAGCGGTCAGCTGGTTGATCAACTCAGCGTCGTCCTCTTCTCTTTCAACCCGGGACCGCAAGCACGTTCACCGGTCATCGTTCTTCTCACTCACGCGTGCGTGCAACATTCCTCTCGTCGCAGACGAAGCCCGCCGGGCGAGTCAATCCAGTTGCCTTGACGTGAACAATTTCAAGCGGGCGACATGGACTACTTGGGTCTTGGCAGCTCTTCTACCACTCGCTGTGAGGCGAGCTATGGTATAAGTGACTTCTGTGAGTCTGTTGGCATAACCCGCGTTTTCGTACAGAAGTCCACAGCCACACTAAATCACCAGGGCGATAGGTGACTGGACGGTGGCGAATGTCGTAGCGTGCTTTTGATCTGTCCTGCGATGCCAAAGTGCGTAAACGAGCAATAAGACGCGCCTCTTCGGCAAGGCAGAGGGTCTCGGCGACAGTGGGATTTTCGTGAGTACAGAAAGGGTAAAATTGTGTCGATCGTGTACCGGGATGGCCGTGCGTACAGCAGAAAGAAAGGGCTATAGCCGGTAGTCTCGTGCTTGGCGGTGTTGAACGCGTACGTGATAAAAGGCAGTACGTCATCCCAGTTCTTGTGGTCGGATGAAACATACATAGAGAGCATGTTTATAATTGTTCGGTTGGTGCGCTCCGTAAGGCCATTCGTTTGTGGATGGTATGGTGTCGAGTGACGCAAGTGGCATTCACACGAATGAAGCAGCTCCTCCACGACATCTGCTGTGAATTGTCGTCCATGGTCGCTGATGATTACGCGAGGCGGACCATGTCGCAGGATGACATACTGCAGCAGGAACGTTGCAACGTCAGTGGCATTTGCTGAGGGCACGGCCGCCGTCTCGCAGTAGCGTGTGAGGTAGTCGACGCAAACAATTATCCACCAATTTCCCTTGGCTGATTTCGGAAAAGGTCCCACGAAGTCAATGCCCACTTGTTGGAAAGGCGTGCTTGGAGGTGGGATTGGCTGCAGGAGACCAGCTGGAGCATTAGATGGACGTTTGTGGCGCTGACACTGCATGCAGCTGGCCACATACGTCTCAACAGACTGTCGCATCCCAGGCCAATAAAAGCGTTCCTGAATCCGGTAGAGCTCCTCGCCGAACCTAAATGGCCAGACGTAGGGTCATCGTGCATAGCACTCAGAATCGCCATGCGAAGACTCTCCGGCACGACTAGAAGAAAACGTGCGCCACTGCTGGAAAAGTTCTTCTTATATAGGAGTCCATCACGTACACAGAAATTGTTTGCTGTAGTAGAGGCGGTCGTAGCGGTGAAGAGAGGTGTTAATTTAGTGTCTTTTCGTTGTTCGGCTTTGAAACAGTCGAGGTCTGGAAAACTCGGCGATACAGAAGCCACAAGGTGATCGAAGCGCAGCGGCCGTAGAGTACAGCGCGGCCCCACAGTCTCAGATGACAACAATGTATATATATATATATATATATATATAGTTGGGCATAAGGAAATTGCGAACAACTTAAAAGTGCTCTCGTTAAACGGCAGTATCCATCAAACTTAATTGACGACGCCATATGCCGAGCAGACCAATTAAGTAGAGCCGATGTTCTTAGCAGTAATCGATTACCCGAAAGACGTACCAATACCAATCTTGTGCTAACATTCTCGGCATCAGCGCCAAAAGTTTCTTCTATATTGAAACGCCACCACAATATCCTTGCCCAAAGTGAACATCTTTCCGATATATTTCCCGAACCGCCTCGCGTCGTGTACCGACGGGGTAAAAACCTCCGCGATATGTTAACCTCCTCAAAATTAAATGAGCAGAATAAAACATCTGGCTGCGCCCCATGCAACAAAGCACGTTGCAAGGTGTGTATGCATATGCAAACCACCCAGAAAGCGATTAGCACATTTTCAGACTTTACCCTAAAAATTCGCGGATCCTTTAATTGCGACACCTCCAATGTAATATATATTCTTGAGTGCACTGTTTGCAGAAAACAGTATATTGGCCAAACAGAAACCTCGTTCCGAATACGCTTTAATAACCACAGATCGCATGCTAACACGCTTCCTAACCTACCATTATCAAAACATGTTCGCCTACCAGGGCATTCTTTCGAAAACCTCAGGGTTACTATACTTGAATCAGGCTTTCATTCCCATCACGATCGCGAAGTCCGCGAGTCTTACCTGATCTATAAATTTAACACCGTGTCATCTGGCATTAACGAAAGTACAGGCACACTAACTAGTGTTCCTACTAAGCATCCTTGACTTTAGCCGTGAATCCCGATGTCTGCCATTAAACGTAGCTTTCTTTAAAAACTACATTTTTTTCTCCTTATCATCATCATTTCATCATCATCATTCAGCCTGCTCAACTATGGCGGTTACTGAGCAGTGCGTATCACCTGCATTGTACTGTCGCATGGCGCTTTAGTACCCCCACAGGTTGTTGGCTAGTAAACTAACGATTCGTTCCTTTACTGTATGCCACGTGTGAGCCACATTTCCATGTTTGTTATTGATATCGAGTTGCTTGCATTGCAATGATCCCTGTGCTGTGTGCCACGTGGGCTGTATGCCACCCCTGCTGAGATTACATGATTAGTTACGGCCGGAACATGTCTGCATATAGTGTAATTGCGAATTGTATCTCTATTTTTTTCGTGCGATTTGATTATGCTGTGGCGAGTACTAAGTGAATGCCAAATCACTTACCGTATGATCAGCTTCGCCGCTGTTATCGCGAATTTTACGTTGCATTGTCATTATCATTATTGTGCACAACACAATCTTATGTATAGCGTGTATATAAGGAAACGCGATCGCATGTACTTGTTGCTTTGACGAAGGCTGGTCCACCAGCCGAAACGTTGCAAAATATACTGTGCTAATACAACGTACGTCGTCTTCTCTTTTCTTCAATTATATATATATATATATATATATATATATATATATATTGTGGACCTTTCCGCCGGAGACCGACCTTTGTCCCGACTTTCTGAAGTCTTGAGAAAGGTCGGCCTCTGGCCGAAAAGTCACTAATAAACACTTTCTTTTTGAATGAATGAATTAATGAGTTTATTTCTCCTGTTTACAACAGAAAGGAAGCAGAAGCTTAAGCCCATGTGGCCTGACAAAGGCTTCTGCTTTCGGTACGCAGGCCGTACGCAGCAACATGTATCATACAAACATACCAAAATCAACCGGAATGTCAGGAGACAGAATATTATTTTCGTGAAACAGAACATGTCTGAAAGAAATATGAAAAACTGACAGAATACTTAAAGTACGATACATTTTGTTTCAGACCAACTACAACCTGAAAACAAAAGAAACAAAAGACTGACAATTTATACTGCGGTTCTAATCAGACAAACTCAATATTGTTCAGAATGAGAAAAGTTTTGTATGATTTATTCGAACATTCCATAATTTCATCTTCAAAATCACGTAGGCGATTTAGTAGTGAAGGTGCCTGGTAACTGACTAGTTGTTTTCTGTAATTAGTTCTTATTTTTGGTGTTCTCATGTTATGTTGTCGAAGGCTGTAGTGCGAATTGGTGGGTACATTATGCATGTACTGTGATTTGTTTTGTTTAATATATTGCAGCAACTTTTAATAATACACCTGGTTTACCTTTAGCATAGAATGTTTTATAAAAAATGGTGTGGTTATAAAGTTTTGTACAAGGCCATAGTATCCCTCGAATGCACGTAAGACTCTTTTTTGCAGTACTATCAATTTATTATAACTTTTTTTCGAAGTAGTGCCCCAAATTAATATGCAGTAGGTTAATCAAGAATAAAAGAGTGCGTAGTACAATGAAATTTTCAACCATGGAGGGACCAGAGTACTAAGTCTGTATAAGCAACCAACAGTCTTGCTTGGTTCCATAGCAAGTTTGTCGATGTGCGTGTTCCAGGCCAAATCCTCTTGGAACCACACTCCGAGAAATGTTTGACATTGTACCTGCTCTATCAGCCTATCTTCAAAAAGAATAGCCGCATTGCAGTTACGTGGCTTATTAGTAGGAGCAAATATCAAATATTTTGTTCTAGAAGAATTCATTTGTAGCTTATTCTGTTGTAACCAGCAAGCGAGTTGCTTCAGATAATTAATCGTTAACTTTCACTTCGAGCTCTGTTATAGTGGTAGCTTTAAAGAATATGTTAGTATCATCTGCATACATAACTAATTCAGGAGACTCGGGGACGTCACACAGATCATTAATATATATTATAAACAAAAGAGGTCCAAGTATTGATCCTTGTGGAACACCGTTTATGATTTCAGCGTAAGATGAAACATCATTATTTATGCTGACATATTGATAGCGATTGGTTCAGTAATGTCGTAAAAGTTCTAATATGATACCTCGTACACCTTACTGTTCCAATTTGCTAATTAATAAGCTGTGGCATACAGAATCAAAGGCTTTCCGAAGGTCTACAAATAAACCTAATGTATACATTCTATTTTGAATATTTGTTATTATTTTATGTTTGATATTAAGAAGAGCTGCTTCGCAAGATTTATTTTTTTGGAATCCATACTGCATGTCACTGATTACATTATATTTACTGAAAAATGTTTGTAGTCTAACATTCAAGGCACTCTCGAACACCTTTGATAGAACAGGTAAAACAGATATCGGCCGGAAATTTGTCATTAAATGTTTATCACTTCCTCTGTAAATAGGACATACACGTGCTATTTTTAGACAATCAGGAAATTTGCCGCTTTCAAACATTATGTTTATGATGTGAACAATGACAGGTGCTGTTATGTCCGCAATATATTTAATTGGTACCGGTTTCACATCATCATACCCAGCAGAGACGTTGTTTTTTACTTTAAACAGTAGTTGCTCAACTTCATCAGGTGTGACAGGTGTTAGTATCACTGAGTTAGCAAGACTGAATCTGTTCACTATAGATGTGGCCATGGGTTCCCCCCTGTCGGGAAGCTGGGTACTGGAGACGAAATATTCATTCAGAGCAGCTGCTGCTTCTCTGCCTGTCAACACGCCAGTGGATGTCTTTATGTTTATCTCCGTGTTCTGTGTTTTCGTAGATGTTAAGTCTCTAACTTCATTCCAGACTTTCCTAGGGCCATTTTTTATTTTAGCAAATAACCGTTCGTAGTACTTAATTTTTGCTTGCTTAAATTCACCGGTGACCTTATTTCTGTCTTTTTTGAAATCGGTAAACAATTGCGCACTTCTGCATTTTATAAACAAGTGATACAGTTTGTTTTTTCTTGTTATCATTTTTAACAAAGCAGCATTTATCCAGGCTTTTCGTATTTTATTGCTCCTCTGATTGCACAATTTCAACGGAAACGCTTGGTCGTAGCACGTAATCATTTTGTGAAAGAACAATTCGTATGCGGCATTTGGATCTTGTTTTTCAAATACACATGACCAGTCTGTTGAAAGGATCAGAGCACGGAAATATTCTAATGCACTTGCGTGAAAACTACGTATCTGAGCTTTTTTTCCTCCTTCCCGCGTTTGGGCGCGTAAGGAATGAAACAAAATACAGGCAGATGATCACTTATCTCAGCGGATAACAGTTCCGCAAGGCAGTCAGTTGGGTGTACATTCGTTATACATATATCAAGCAAGGTAGCCGTTTGCGCCGTTATCCTCGTGGGTTCCGAGATTACGTTTGTGCACATGAACGAATTGATTGGGTCAGCAAACTGTCTGGATGATATGTCGTCCGACAACATATTTATATTTACTTCACCCATTATGATAAAGGGGGAGGACGAATGGCTCAGGAAATGTGGTACCTGTTCTAGGAAATCAAAGAACATCAGTTTGTTTCCCAACGGCGGGCGATACATAACCACAACTGTGACATATTCTAAGCGTACCATTACACATTCTACATCATTCGTTACAAGTGAAAATTCTGGAATTATCTCATGTACAAGGCACTGTTTACCATAGCCACGCCACCTCCTCTGCACTTTGTTCTTACTAACCCATGATATGTGTAATTGTCACAGTACGGGGGTTTATCATTCACAGTAAGCCATGTTTCACAATACAGTAGGATATCAAAATTGTGCGCGATTGACCCGAATAAGCAATTCAGTTTATCCTCATTGTTTTTTATGCTCCGAACGTTTAGGTGAAGCATATTTAGCAATTTATTGGTATGAGGCACTATTTTATTGAACGACTGGATATCATAATATGTGCAGTTCATACGATGAAACTAAATGTAAAAAAAGAGAAGTAAGCCATGGCGCTCACGTTGTCATCTTATCAACGTCTTCCATACTGGCGATTCGGACAGCTGGTGAGCTTTCGTCCTTGCGTACGAACACCTTGCCGCCAGCCGTCCATACGAACCGCCATCTCAATTCCTTCCTACTTTCTACTGTGGCACCAAGAAGTCGTTTGAAATACCGTTTGAGGTGTTCGTTTACGAACACCTTTGAAGACGATTGAAAGTCCAGTGCCTTTGTATCCATTCTGCTTTTTGTAAGCTTTCCTGACAAAGGCATTCCTCTTGGTTCTGCGAACAAACCGAACAATATTTGCTTCATCATGTCGAGCAGTGGGCACTCGGTGGCAGATGTCAATATCAGCCTCTGAGACCTCTTCCTTGATCAGCTCAGCAATTTGCCTCACAACGACTAGTGGTTCGCCTTCAAGTGGAATGCCCTTTATCTCAATGTTATTTGAACGTTGGTATTGTTACAGTTCCTCAGTTCTACGTGACAGCTTCGCATTCTCAGCGCGAAGATCCTGGTTTAGTTTTAGAACCTGCTGTATTTCTGCTTTCAGCTCAATGACCTCTTGAAACTTATCTTTTATGCTCCTCAAGTCTGCTCTGAGCTCCCGCCTCAAATCTTCAATGGCCTTAGCTTTTTTCGACATTGCACAACAAAGCGCGTGTTCATATGCGGATCCGTTTTTGAATATATATATATATATATATATATATATATATATATATATATATATACTGGTGGAGTGCACCGGACGGCCGTCTAGTGCGCTTAACTGGGCGCAGAGGCGGGACGTGCGCCAAGTGAGCCCCTGAACGTTTGCAATCTTATGCATGCGGTTTAAATCGTGGATCCGGGACCACAAAAAAGTGCTACGTAATGGTAAAGCATTTATCCCGCATTTGCCGCTAAATCATCACTGCATTTTCAGGCTGCCTATACACCTCATCCTTTCCTTTTGACGTCATCTTTCCGAGAAATAAAACAAGGCTTTCAAATACATTGTTCGCTACAATCAATTTAAGGTTTCGACTATGTTTCTACACTAAGAACTGTATCAAAATTACATTTGTGAATAAAAACGGCAACGTTTTCTTGCTTGTAGATAATACTACAAAAGTTTGCTTAAATGAGTTGAAATGAGGGTGCGGCTTCAACAACAATCATTTTAGCGAATTCGCGACCAGAGAAATTTGCGCTGCTTGCTACCCTTGCGATTAGGTTAAAATGGACAGTTTGGTCTATTTACGGACTCAATATAGCATCGATGGCAAAGTGAGGTGTACATGCAGTCAATTTATTGACGGATGCTGTGGTGACTGTTCCTAACATTGGAGTCCTCATTTTAATGAGGTTGGCCGAAGCGATGCAGGACTGCGTATATGACTGCTTGTGACGCTCGCAGGCTTTGTTTACTCTGACGAAGGGTGCGTGCTTCGGTGAAGGATTTCAACAAACTCGGGGTATTGCGGCCAGTTCATAACGGAAGTACGTTTTATTTGAAATTAGTATTTTTTTCGACACTTCACGCATTTTGAGGTATAGTTCTAATCACTTTCTTTGCGTACTTCACGCACCTACTGGGACTATCTATCTATCTATCTATTAATTATCTATGTAATCACCGTTTCCCCGCTAAAGTAGGTCACTGTGAAGTCCATGGTCGAATGGTTGAATCATCGAGCCGCTGTTCTGAGGGGAAACTTCAAAACCAACCGTTGGGACAACTTCAGTCAGTGGGGATATCGCATGTGTACCTGCGTGCCGTTCATTAATTAACCTCTTACACGCCGAGATAGGTCACTGGGGATGCGAAACTTGGAATGTGGCCTTGGGTATGTACCCCTATTCAATGTCCTTCTTTGGCTCCGTCTTCGACCACTCGGTATTTGCCATTGTGTATGCGCCGCTTTTCAATAAACATATTTGATGCCATTTAGCTCACTGGGTATGTGCTAGTACGTGTATGCCACTCTTCGATGAAACTGACGTCATTTTGCTCACTGGATATGTCCCACTGAGTATGCGCCTCCCTTCAATAACCATCTTTGAGGCCAACTTGGGTAACTGTGTGCCACTTAATATGTTACGCTTTTCGATGAACCTCTTTGAAACCAAATTCGGTAACTGTACGCCACTTAGTATGTGCCGCTCTCGAACGACAATAAATTATATAAAATCTTTCCCGCCGATTGGGCGCAATCGAACTCGCGTTTTATATGTTGAGCCTTTCTGAAGGCTACGCGAAATCTATTTTCAAACTTGTCTGATTGTTCAGCGCCGGCGGCGCGGAATGACGCAGCGGGATCAGTGGGGAAAGCGAGAGGGGAATCGGGCTGCATACACACGTTATACATAACGTGCCTCTGCGGCGGCAGTACTCTCTGTCGCTATATTGCTTCCATGTTGAGCGCTTTACCATTGACAGTCATCATACTATGTGTACTGCCGAATTTTTTCTGTATCTGACCTCCTTCACGCCAACTTGAGTCACTCGGTAGGTGCCATTAGGTATGTATGTGCCCCTGCTCCATGAAAAAATAAAAAAAGCCATTTTTAAAGCGAAGCTTTCTATCTCTCACTCATTCGGTTGTGAGCACCGAAAACGCACTGCAGGAAAGCCAACTTACACAATAGAACTATCTGCGCACACAATAGAACGGCGCACGAGATAGGTATCGTGGAACACTACAGTTTACATTCGCAGTTGTAACGATAAGAACAATGGGAACTGTAACCCCACGCAACCCAGACGAACTGTATATATCTGCATTGCATTACGTGCGTCACGCAATGAATTCCCGGCCCTCACCATGGGTAGGCCGCGGGTGCAGTACAGGGCAGAAGAAGCTTCCGTACGCGAACGTAAGTGCATGCGCGATCCTGCCCGTAAGGCCGATCTCGTGTATAGGCAACGGCAGAACCTGTGACCGTCTACCAGAGCGATCACAAGGCAATACTGTGCAAGTTTAGAGCCTTCGGTCAAAATGTGAATGTGCGCGTGTAATCAAGGAATACATGATATAAAATAAAGGCTATGATACTTAACGAAATGTGTCTTCATTCAACTTCAACTTTGCAAAAGTACTATCCTAAAGAAGCAATTAAATAACATATGCATCGCATCGGGTCGCTCAGCATTTCTTGGGTTCGTTGCGTGGTCGTTGGCTTTGGACTTTGAATTTGATTCAGTTTGATGAGAGAAAGCTTCGCGTTTAACCATATTTCTTTAGGAAAGGATCTTTGCTTTTTTTATGACTCAGCATGCTTGAAACATGGAAACAACACTGTTCAATAGCTGAACGGCAGGTATTCATTGCGTATATAAAGAATCCTATTTGCAATGAAGAACAGGCGTTGTACTTCTTTTAAACCTTATAGTGTGTCTTCACTAAATCAAAGGTGCAAGACTTGTACATTTAGTTAAGTGATATCAGTGGTAAACTTTATGAAATTATACAAATGCTCTTATTAATGTCGAAGGGCACATACAGCCTGATTGGTACTGTTTGTTTGATTTGCTAATTCAACGATGTCGTTGTTGCTAAGACACGGCCAGGCATCGAATCGCTTACAAATATCTAGAACCTACTCTGTCCAGTAGTTTTGGATGACATTATATCAGTGCCTTTATAACGAGAATTTATTATTCGCTAAAGATTTTGTTGTGCCCTACAACTTTGCTTGGACATTGAATGTTTGTAGTGTCTGTAGCATCGTTCCAATATCATCAGGATGATTTTGGCCATATGCTTGCAAATCACATGGGAGGTCACATATGTCACACACGGGAGGGCACCACACCAGTATAAATACTGGTATGGTGCCGCAGGTCGACGTAGTTTCCTGTCCTAACACTGGTTGTATAGCTGGGCACCATAGCAATAACCGCAATACAGTGCCTGGTCCCACGGTAGAACGTTATTCTTTCGGAATGTACAGCTCCAAAACTGTTTTTGAAATGCGCGTAAAATTTCAGCTGCGTGGATTTTCTTATGGGGTTCAATAGAAATGGCACTCAAGCAAGTCATTTTGTGGTGACTATTGTTGCTGCTGTACACCGCTTGACAACTTCTTTAGGAGACGCAGAAACGTAGTACATAACTAGACGCAGAAACTCACCTGGTGTTTTTAAAGGGATTTGGAACGCAGTACTTCTCTGAACTTGATAGCTCTTTAATAACATTAGCCCGCTGCTGCTCTCCATGAAATAAGTGACGCATATTTTCGCTGCATTTGTCAGCACAACCAAATTTGGTAATAAACCCACGCATAATAAATAGCCAAATCATGTTTCATATGCCGTGTTTACCGTCGTTAGTATCTCTACCAACCGTGATGTTTGGCGTTTTCTAACTTCTTCTGACTGAGGACGCTTCAAAGCTTCATACACTTTTTTGTACAACACCTGCCATATTTTGCTTGTTACCTTTGAACTCTTAGAGTAGCAATGAATCTATCAGCCAATAAATCGATGTCTTAAATATTCCAAGTTTCCTACAAATTAGTTAATTTGATGTTAAAGAACATCTTTCATGATTGCGGCCGCAAGAGGCACTCACTATCCTGGTATGAGATTTATTCTATTGCTGCATACACAATCAGTATCAGCTGTATTTTTTGCAACGCTCGCAGGCAGACATACCTCGAGGCCAACGAGCCTCATCGTCTGTAACGAAGTCGACATTCGCGTAGAGTTTTTCCTTGAACTCGCCCGGATCATCAGCTTGCGGGAAGTGTCCGGAGAAACCGCTTATCACAATATCGTCGTCTGTCATGTTTTCCTGAAAGCGAGAAAAATAGCAATGAAGTAATATTTATCATGTGCTTGCTGCGAAAGTTCGGTGGAAGGTTAAACGGCGATCTAAACGTTCAATTAAACGGCAATCTTCCGGCGATTTAACAACACGGTGCATTGAATTCGGAAAGCAAAGGTACAAACGCTGAATTGTACTGCAGCCTCTTCCACTGCTGTAGAGCGAGCGGCCGCAACAGCGAACTACATCCAGAGTCACTGCCAACACGACCCTTATACGTATAGCTGCGTGTGCAATTCCGGTACTCTCAAAATCAAAAGGAAAATATGACACTGACGTACGACAGGATCTCTGAGTTCCAGATGTGTGAGTTATAACGAAGCGTTTCAAAAGTAAAATCTGTAGTTAGAAAGCTGCAAGTATGAGCCTTGCATAGTTGAGCTAAATTGTCAAAGAGCGGACTTCAAATGGCTTTATTAGCATCCAGACGGCTCGCTAAAAGCACAAGCAATCCATTTGAAGGTAGCATTTTCAAAGATATGATTATTATTGTATGCAAAGCTTACTAGAACAACAGAGAAGTGAACTATTGAAGTACTTTTGACACGGCTATTATTAAATTGCAAAAAAAAAACTAATACGCTCCAACCTCACCAAATTCGAAAGTTCCATGTTATTGGGTATCATAAAAACATACGTGCTTCCATTCTTTATTAGAATAACAATATTTAATTATTAACTGAGCATGGTATGTAGACGGAATACTAGTTTTTACAAGTGTAGGTTATAGTATTGGTCTTCCTAATAGGTACCGGTTACATTGTCAATGGCGAAAAAAAACTCGGCACAACCATTCTAACTGCGGTGTTTCTCGAGATACATACACGTTAAGCGCCAAGTTAAGCTTTCGAAAGTCTATCGCAAAATTGTGTTAAAAAAGGCTGAAAACAATGGAAATGCTACTTTAACGTGAACACAATGTTTGCTAAACTTTACAGCGAGGCTGTACATGGATCGGTTCTCACCAAGAGTGCGTGTATCGGCAGGGTGTGTAGAAAAAGCCACGTAGATAAAATTGAATCAACTGTAGCCTGCTGCGTGCCGGCGGTGCTCCGTGGCTCCGGAGTGGATGGTGGAAGAATAAAACATCATTTTACTCACCAATGTCCGTGCCTCGTTTTCTTGCGACGTCGACATTGCTCAAGCGACGTAATCAGTAGTTGTACTTTGGTCTTGCTATGGCTAGGACGTGCGTAGTTCGTACTGAAGAAGAAGAATGTGCATGGAAAGAGCGCCTGTGTGAGCAACAGCGTGAATGGGCGCGAAGGTGACGGGAAGTCTCTATAGCCGAACGCGTGGCGCCCGAAGGAATCCGTTACGTCGGATAGCCGCTCTGTGACCGATGAAGAACAGCGTGCCCGTGAGGATCACCTTCGCGAACGGAAGCGGGAGTGGGCGCGAAAGCATAGGCAACCAATTGCAGTATATCACAGTGACCACAAAGTAATGGTTACCATGGTAACAAAGTAACGCGAAAATAAACGACGATAACAACAACGAAGTTATGTGTAGGTCTCTATTAGACTTTTGGTCTTTATTGAATCAATATAGCAATTAACCATATGCAACTCAATATAGTTGTCAAGAAGTAAAGCTTCGATGGTCTTCCATCTTCACATAGGGGAATAACTCTGAATTTTTTTTATGAAGCAATAAAATTTTTTCATTCACATTTTTATGTCAATACTACTAAAATCCTACTTTACCAATTAGCATAAAATAAATTTTTGGGGCCGAGAGAGTTTTATGAGTGATAGCAGCAATTGTATAAAGTTTTCCTGGTTTTGATTTAGGTCCCAATTTCAGTAATTCGTCACACTAAATTAGTCAAGACAATCTCAGCATACTGGCATGCCTATTGTCTTTTCTAGTTCAGGAATGTAATTGAAGCCACTGCGCATACTTCGTGATGACAAAGATGTGCCAGGCAACAAAGATTCAGTGAGCGGTCATCTTGGCATGCCCACGAAGTGCGACCTTACTTCCGCGAAGGTATTGGGCAATGTTGAAAAGGTACTATTGTGAGTTCACATAACAGCCTTCAAATAATGTCGTTGAATTCCGAGGTTTAACGTCCTGAAACTTTATTGTGTTCACGTCCCGGTTGAATGATACCTTGAAGAAGTTAGTTGCCGTGTATCACCGGTTGTACGAAAATAAAGCGAAATCCATAAAGCCAACGTATTATTGGACTAATGGCTATGACGTTGTGCTTGTAAATATGAGGCCGCGGGGTTAAATTCCGGCCACGGCGGCTGCATTTCTGTGGCTGCGAAAAGCAAAAAACGTCCGTGGACTGTTCATTAGATGCACGTTATAGAACCCCAGCAGGTCACAATTATTCTGGATGTACCAGCCATGGCGTGCCTTAAATCAGATTGTGGTTGTGGCACGCAAAGCCCAAGCATTTATTTCAATTCTTCATTGTCCAAATTTTGCCATAAGAAGAGTGTTACAAAAAAGGCGTAGTCACGAAGCTTGAAACGTTCGTTAGATGATCAGGCTTAGGGTTTGTGCCGCTGCAAAAGCGAATGCTGTATTCAACAGCAGGCAACACATACATGCAGGGAAGTGCCTTGCCATTTGAGGCTCGAGCTGGTTGCTTAAGGACAAAAACATACCGCAGCAAGTAGTCCCAATTAGAACATGTATGTCCGTATGCTGCAGGAACTGTCGGGCGACCACTGAGCTCATGGAATGTCAAGGGATTCACGCAACGAGACCAGCACGTAACGTACAACAAGCTACGTCCAAACGGCATGTGCAGCGCATACGGTGCTTGCTCTAAAAGCGGGGCTAAATATGAATTCCAAACTTTCTGCTCATGAAATGAATCAGGATTAGTGTGTTTTGCGCTTCGTTCTTTATTTGGCAAATATTTTGAAGCAGCTAATATTTCTGACTCAGTAATGTTCGTCAGTGTGGTCACTATCTGATTATTTTCTGCCTAATCACTCGCGGTTGTGCCCAGTTTCGTTAGATTTGTTCTTGCTGCGCACAAGACTTGAAAAGTAGCTGTTCTGCACATTATAATACTTTGTAGCAAAGATGTATTATCGCTAGTAACTGAATTACTCTCGTGGACCGTCACGAAACATTCAACTTCGACCATTCGTGAGCTATCGGTGTAGTCCGTCATTTATTGTGGGCATAAAGCAGACATTTATACAAGTGTGCGCCCATTCACTTATTCTTGACACATTGGTGAAAGAGTGGGCGTAAGTTTTCCTGCCATTTGGGACAGCTGTGTATAGATAACGTGCGCGAAACTTACTATGACAGGAAGCGGCGCTACTCCCTTTGTCATTGTTTAACGAGTGGTACTCACTCTTGCCGACGTTATGGGGATGAAGCCCTTTCTTTGAAGGTTAGCGATACAAGGCTAGCGGGTGAGCAAATTTCTGTATCCTCTAGGAAAGCCGTACATCACGAAGTGCCGGTAACACGTTCGGAAAGTTGCAGCAGCGGTCCGCGAACTTGGCCCCACATATACATATTCGTTATATTCCTTAATATGCCAGTCACTGTTTTAGCAGCCAATACTGCACGCGTCTTCAATCCACATGATTCAAACCAGCATGAATGAAGCACAGTGCCTTAGCGAAAATTCAGTTGCATTTCCGAAAGCTGATCGCACAGAAGCAAAGTAGAAGCAGTAATGCTTTTATTTTCGTGCGCTGTCGCTGAGGCAACGTATGGCGCGCCGCCGTAAGCGCCATCTCGTTTCTCTAGAACAAACTGCTCCGCGAAAAGGGTCAATATTTTTTTTTCTTTCCAGCGCGATCCGACCGCCATTCTCGGACCTGTGCGACGAAACTGCTGTACGCGCAAACGGATTAAACGTGTTAGGGACAAGAACTTCATTGTGATGGCGTGCTGCTGCGCCTTCAGTTGCCGCAACCGACAAGGCGAGGGCAAAAGGCTTTTTTTTTTTTTTTTGTTTACCATCCTGCGAGCGCAAAAGCTTGCTGCACACTTGGGAATGCGCTGTCTCCCATCGTCGCGTTGCTGATTCCAAAACGACATTATTAAGGCCAGTTACTTACTAAGCAAAATCTCGCCTTAAGAACTACTCCGCATGGCTCGAATGAAGCTTTCCGCGGATTTCTTCGGGTAGCGCGTTAGCTATCGTCTGCAACGGCAAGATCGACATGGGCGGCGCCACTATCGAGATCGCGCTGGCCGCGGCGAGCGGTGCCGTGGCACGGAGGAGGAGGAGAGTGGTTGGCGCAACTTCAGACATAGAGGGTTTTTAATATTGTGTAAGTAGTGGCGCCATCTATGTGCAGTCGGCAGCGCTCCATGTTTTATGCCAGGTATAAACTCGGGGGTAGTTTCTAGGGTCAGTTTTCGCGCTCGCGCGGTCCTTTAGTATGACTGGGCGTCTTCTGTGTGAAAAACGGTTCTCTGGCACGTACTGAAATGGGTTAAGTCAGCATGGCCGTAGTTGCTCTTGGCGTTCAGGCGGACGGAGCAGCCTGTGCGATGTGTGCGCGAAGTGTTAGGGCCTTGTTGCGAATGTCGATGGTCCGAGGGTCCACGAAGGTTCCATGTATGGTGCCGTGCCAGGTGCCGAGAGGAGGAGATATCCAGGGAGATTAGAAAACTGTTTTATATACACTGTACATGGTATATTACAAGATGGGCTCCATGATATTGGAGCCGTCTACGTGCTAACATCTTTGCATGTGGTAGCGTTTACATCTCCGAGCATTCTCCATGGTCGAGCGTGCTCTACATCGTCAAGCATGCTCTACATGGTCAAGCCTCTAGCGTCCCCACAACACTCAAGTCCCCTGTTTTATCCCTTTCGTTTCCCTCTTTCACTCGACGAGGGAACACACTGTAGTTCTTTTAGCCAATCAGCATCTTGGATCAGGTGGCCATATCCCGCACGTGATGTGTCGTCGTTTCCCGCCGGGCTCCACCTCCAATCTTGTTAGGTCGCCCCCGAACACAGGCAGCGGTTGACACCTTGGGAACCGAACGTTGATGTCGTTCCCCCGGGATTGCCAGACACGGGCCCCTTTCAAGATTCGCCTCGCCATAGCGGTCAGTTCGCGGAACCAGGTAGGGCGGTGGCTGTCTCGAAAGGCAGCAGTCGGCGTAGCGTCGTCGTGGTTCGGGCGGCGCTGGTAATTCACGGGAGCGCACCAAGGGGCGACGCTGCCGTTTAGCCACGCATGAGGTAGCCCGGAGACCAACTGCTAATCCCTCAGTCCCAGGTGACAATTCTCGGCCGCGAGAAAGGGCGCCAGGTTGGCGCGTCTGAGTCGGCGCCGGCCTCCTTTGTCCCGAAGGACTGCCAGACACAACAGCACCCCCGCCGCCAGATGATGCATCGGGAGGTCGAGTTGTTCCATGCAGCTCGGCCGGTTTGATGCCTGCTTCGCTCAAAGCCATGGGGCCGCTGCTTCCAGGAATGATGATCTTCCCGCCAAAGGCCTCTTCATAGGTGGGCTCTGACTGGGCTGCAGAAATGCAAGATGACAAGCTCCAAGGAGCGACCTTTGTCAGCCACACACAATGCTGCAAGCGCCACATCAAGCCACTCTCATCGCCAGACTTTACCAATTCCAAAAATCTGACAACCCCCTATCTAAAGAAAACCCTAAAACACAAGGTGCGCGTCGATCCGGACAAGTGCCAAGAAACTTGCGATGATGTGTCTTCGCAACCAGACACCAACTGGGCTTATGTAATAAAGCTAAGTAATTATGAATTAGAGCTTCCACAGATCAGGAAGGCGAAGGAAGAACTGGCCTACACTAATTCACATTCCGTAACACTTAGCACAAAAAGCTACATAATCCCTACCTAATACCGAAAATGCAAAATAAACAGATGGGCAAACTATTTACGACTTACTACAAACTCGTGCAAAAGCTCCGGTCATCGACTTGCGCAACCTGCGCGTGACCTTCTAAACTATTTGCAACCCTGACACTGTTTGCAATTCAATTCTTCATCTGTCGCCGCGTACACACTCCCATTTAAATAGTCGGTCTAACCTGAGCCGGAAAGGTCAACAACAAAAAACTGCGGCATTCCTTACGCCTGTCAAACTTTCAAAACTCAACTAATCTCCGGTAGACAGAATACAAAAGAAGAAAAACTTGGCACCCGTCTTCCTTGTTCACTTTATTCTCGGGCCCCCAAACGCACCCCTTACTTTCAAACGCACTCGAGGGGGTCGCGCGTTCCGGGGATTTCGCAAGGTGTTGTCGCGAATAAGGCAAAACCCACTAATTTGCCTGACACACCTTGTAGCTGCGACTTCCGAACAGCCGCTTCCAAGTACTGGGAGGGGGAGGCATTGACAGACCCGTGCGCTCACTGTCCCATTATCTGCTAGGCAGACCCTTTTCCTTTCCCCCGCGAGTGATCGGCCATTGTAACAGCCTACAGGATGCTTCCCTTTGTCCCTCTGCTTACAATGCGCTGTACGCGAGGCGGTTAGGCGACAGTTACCATCCCTCTGTCTACAGTGCACTTTACGCGTTGCGGTCAGGCGACGGTCACTACACCTGAGTCTTCGGAAAACTCTCCGTTTCACGACGTGTGTCATGCCGATCCCCGATCTTAGGAAACGCCTAAGCTTGGGGTTTACCCTCCGTTGCTTTTTCGCCGTCTCTGGCTGGATCGTGACCTTAGCGCATCTACTAATGTCGCCTTGGCGCTTCGCAAGTTTGACTCTAAGCGCCTCCACCGCGTTCGCCTTTCTCGTCCTGCGCTTACGCCTTTTTCGTTTGGCATGCTTCGCAGAGCCTGCGGCATCGGCACACGCACTTGAAATTTCGTTACCCTTTTGGGTTTCACAGTGCGACTGCCGTTCTAATAGAGCAGGACCAGATTTGACCTTTGAGCAAGTTAGCTCGTCATTAAGTCTATCTTCAGGTGGCCTAGCTCCATCACTGCCGTCGATAGCATGCAAAACTTCTCGCTGGCCTTCGAAGTCGGCCCTTGCTTCCGAAACAGCCTCGCTAAACGGCAAAACAAGTGCTTCTTCGCGCTTGTCACTGTTTCCGTCAACTACTGGCACCACAGCCCTCTCAGCGCTGTCTGAACTAGCTTTGTTGTTCTCATCCTGGCCCTCGCAGTCGGCCACGAATTCTAGGGCGGGAGAACCACCGCTCTCCTCGGTGACCGCATTCACCTCGCTTCCGGCTACTAACCCGTCTAACTCATCACTGCCCACAGCTGCCTCTGGAATCGTTTCATGGTCCTGTGACCGCTGCTCAATAGGGAATGCGCCTATCAGTCTCTGAGTCTCCTCACGTGCTTTCGCCCTGAAAGCTCCCTTGCTGGTGGTGGATTTTCCCGGTTCCCTCAGCATTTGCTCCGACCTATTCGAGAAGCAATGCGTGACCTTGCCTGGCAGGCTGGCCGAAATTGCCGCCGCCGTAGACACTTGGCCTAAAGGGCCTTCCGTTTCTGGTGCGGGAAAACCGCCGCTCTCTTCGCTTTGTGTGTGTGCCACTTGCATCACACCTTTTCCAGAGCTTTCTACCCTAGTCATCTCAGTGCTACTGTTTTCTTCAACAGGCTCGCCTTTTTCATTGTCTTTTGGGCCTTCGAAGTCGGCCTGCCATGCTACACCAAAGCGCCTGAACAAAGCCCTCTTAGCCCTGTCGTAGTCGCGCGCTTTCTCCTCGGACAAGCAATGCATGAAACACGCGCCGACGCTAAACGGGAGAAGTGCTCCTAATCGCTCGGCCCACGAGTCCCGGCTGACACCCTCTTTCTCACACACTCGTTCAAAACCGGCGAGGAAATTAACAATACCCTCGTCTGTCTCGAAAGTGTGGAGCTGGCGTCGCGCTGTCCGCCATCTGAGCATCTGATTTACCCGTTCGAGCTCTTTCATCCTAAGAGCGTGCCGTTGCGCTGCCTCTTGCTCGCGCCTCTCGCGAATTTCGGCATCGTGCTTGCGCCTTTCTGCTTCTTCACGCTCGCGCATCTCGCGCTTCTCTACAGCTTCAAGCTCGCGCCTCCTGCACTCCTCTGCCTTTTGCTTTCTTTCCTCTATTGTCTCCCAAGCCTCATCAGCTTCCTCGACCGTCACCTCTTCTACCTTCATGACGTCGAGAACCGCTTCTTTCCTTTTTGCGGAGTCGACCGAAATGCCTAACTCCTCGCAAATTAGAAGGAGGTCCTGCACTCTGAATTTCTCCATAGCGATCTCGTTTGCCTTCAAAATTCACCCTTCCTAAAATTCGCTATTTAAAGAAGGTGAATTTCCCAAAATGGTGCCCGCCAGAAAACACACAGTTACTCTCCTAGCAACTAGCTACTTGTACTAGAGAGTTCTGGCGACATGAAGCGCAAACTCAGGCCCTAAGCCCGTCCTTATCGCTACCACATCGGGAGATCACAGAATTTCCTCTCTTCGCTTGCGAAACAATTTTCCTGGCCTCTCCGGCCTTCTCCCAACTCACTTCCTCATTCTGTAAAAGCTCCAATTGTTGACTTTTGCCTACCGCAGGGACAACCAAGATGCCCATCGGCTCACAACTTTTGAGGAGTTCCTGGATTTCAAACTTATCCGTATTTACAGTGCACCCTGTGTTTCTTCCCCTTAGTAACTTAGCCCACGAGACACTGTATTCTTGGTCTGTGAGACAAAATCACTAACAACACCAAACCACCATTACCGACTTAGTCACCTGCGCTAATGAGTCTGGCGAAAAGAGAAGCAAACACGTAGCACTCACCACACCGATGTAGCCAACGCAGGCCGATCCCATAAGCTGCCAGCCACTGTTGCGAATGTCGATGGTCCGAGGGTCCACGAAGGTTCCATGTATGGTGCCGTGCCAGGTGCCGAGAGGAGGAGATATCCAGGGAGATTAGAAAACTGTTTTATATACACTGTACATGGTATATTACAAGATGGGCTCCATGATATTGGAGCCGTCTACGTGCTAACATCTTTGCATGTGGTAGCGTTTACATCTCCGAGCGTTCTCCATGGTCGAGCGTGCTCTACATCGTCAAGCGTGCTCTACATGGTCAAGCCTCTAGCGTCCCCACAACACTCAAGTCCCCTGTTTTATCCCTTTCGTTTCCCTCTTTCACTCGACGAGGGAACACACTGTAGTTCTTTTAGCCAATCAGCATCTTGGATCAGGTGGCCATATCCCGCACGTGATGTGTCGTCGTTTCCCGCCGGGCTCCGCCTCCAATCTTGTTAGGTCGCCCCCGAACACAGGCAGCGGTTGACACCTTGGGAACCGAACGTTGATGTCGTTCCCCCGGGATTGCCAGACACGGGCCCCTTTCAAGATTCGCCTCTCCATAGCGGTCAGTTCGCGGAACCAGGTAGGGCGGTGGCTGTCTCGAAAGGCAGCAGTCGGCGTAGCGTCGTCGTGGTTCGGGCGGCGCTGGTAATTCACGGGAGCGCACCAAGGGGCGACGCTGCCGTTTAGCCACGCATGAGGTAGCCCGGAGACCAACTGCTAATCCCTCAGTCCCAGGTGACAATTCTCGGCCGCGAGAAAGGGCGCCAGGTTGGCGCGTCTGAGTCGGCGCCGGCCTCCTTTGTCCCGAAGGACTGCCAGACACAACAGCCTACAATAACCCTCGGAGATCAGTATTGTATTTCTGCAAATTCGTTTCACTGATGTGACCTTACTGCAGCATCGTCCCTGTAGTTCTGAGCTGTGGCTTAAGAGTAATGCGTAGTTAAGAAGCATACGCGGCAATCGGAACAGCGTGGGTGCCGTTATGCTACTGTAAGGTGTGATATTTATTTTGACAAGCGTTCAAACTGTCAGCTGTAGATTACATGGATGACTACTTCATTCGTTGGACGAGGTTTCGACTCACGAATAAAATAGTTTTTGTTTATGCGAGGTCGTATTGCCGAATGAGCCGTATTTGGATCTTTTCTTTTTAAGGCGAAAGCGTTAGGTGACTATGTTGGTGGTGTCCTTGGCTTGGCGGTGACCTTGGTGAATTTGCGCCGTGTCGAAAAGTGGCCGACGCCGCAAAGCGTATAAACACGTTTAAAAATGATCGGATTGAAGTTACATTTCTCAGGGATGTTACTGTAAACAAAGTAAATTAGCGGCTTTGAAAGAAATATTGGATATATTTCGGTTTGGGTGGAAATGGAACCCCGGCCTCCGCGGTGCAAGTCAAACACGCTTGCCTGAAGCCGCGGCTGCTCCACGGTTCTGGATTACTAATTGTGAATATCACTGGTCGATCTGGAGCACGCTTTCTTGATCCGTGGCACAGAAATTGAATTCCAGTGATCGATCTAGATCAAGTTTGCGTTTTCCACTAGTCGATTGGGATGTACCCGCGCCGCGATGGAACGCTCGTCGTTGATCCGCCGAGGAGATACGGATTTCACCGGACCTCCGACGACGCGTTGGCCTCACTTTCGGATTGGTCGTATGGCTTGGCTGTTTTGAGCTCTTTGCACAGCGAAGCTGTCTATTGCTAGGATCCGGGAATTTATGGCGTCCGCGCGGAAAAGCTCTCCCCTGAACTTCTCCATTAAAAACTGCGCGTAAACAGCCAACAAGAAAAGCAAATCCATATAGCAAAAAATTAACACTGAATGTGTGAATGCGCACGCGCAAGAAAACTGATATATATATATATATATATATATATATATATATATATATATACATATATGAAAGGAATCACGAATATACATGCTTTCATTTGTGTATATATTCAGAGACGGGGGACTGACACAAGCGTCCCCTCTTTGCTTAATCTGGTTGGCCTCCAACAATTCACGTGCCACCGAATCTTTACTTTTAAACATGATTGTTGTATCATGAAGCCTTGCTTCACATACTTGTTGATTCTCATGTCCGCAGGCCCAGCAGTGAAGATGCAAGTTTGAACTTTTTCAATGAAAGCTTATGCTCCCGCAGGTGTTCAATACATCGGTCCGTTTGGTCTACGTATTCTTTCCCACACTTCAGCCCTACGCGGTATACTACCCCTTCTTGACACCTCACAAAAGTGTTTGTATGTTTAATAGAAAGTCCTACTTTCTTAGATTCATCAGAACCAATCAGGCGGCCCAAAGTAGCAAGTTTTCGGGCCACGGAAAAAAACAAGAATTTTGTATTTCACGGCAACGTGTTTAAGATTGTGCGCCACTGTGAGAATACGGAATCACCACTGGTTTAGCTTTCTTTTCGACTGTTTGGCCTTCTTCCCTGCTTCTTTTTCTTTCTTTTTCACCTTTTTCAATAACGCCTCTGAAACTGCGCTTAAAACCGAACAAGCTAGCCTTCCTCAACTTCAAAATCTGTTCTTCAAAGCTTCCTTGTTCCTTAGGACAACACGATATTTTTAAGGACGCACTCTATGCACATAGTGGCAATCGCACGTTTAATAGTCTTGTAGTGTGTAGACTCATACGGCAAGAATTCCTTGCACGCACGGGGTCGGTACATCCAGCAGGATACTTCGTCAGTAAGGGTTATGTCAAGATCTCAAAACTGCAAGCTGTTATCGTTGGCTAGTTCAAACGTAAAATCTAAGCCTTTGCCTTGCTGTTTAAATTCAGATAAAATGCCCTGCACAGTATGCGAGTAAGTCGTGGCAGATCGTTCCGTCAGTAAAATTAAAAATCATTAACATACCTAAAAACCTTGAGCACTTTGCCCCCGTCAAATACCTTGGCTAGCGCTCTGTCAATGCCCGCAAAGAAAATGTTGCGAAGTACGGGAGCCACGCACGAGCCAATACAAATTCGTTTCTTTTGCACATAAAACTGGCCCTGAAAACAAACAGCTGTTGAAGACAAATAAAACTCCAGGAGTGCTATCAAGTTATCCACAGAATTTCCCGTGGTATTCAGAAACGACACCAGCCCGTTCATCTCGATGCAGCTCAGGACAGCAGCTAACAATTCTTTTTTGCGGAATACAGTAAAAAAGATTCACATCATCTATTGAAAACAAGCAACCTAGCCACTTGGTCTCACGTAACAAAAGCTATGATGTCAAGGCGATTCCTTACCATGAATGGGTCAATCTATAACCATGGCGTTAAGCTGCTTTAGAATGTAGCGGGTAACGTTGTTTTGCCAGGAACCTCTTTTACTCGCAGTCCATCTGAGCGGTATATCATCTGTGTGCGTTCTTGCAGTAAAGAATACATTTAAACAGTTTCCCTACATTTATAGACACCATTAGCGAGCGTCTGTAGTACACGGTCTTCACACAAAGATATGGCACGGCTCTTTTCCTTACTTGGCTTCAGTTTCGTTAACTTAAAATTCCTCTGGCTGGCTTGTAAAGCTTTTTCATTAAACATGCCCGACGGCATGCCCACAAGCCCTACTTCCTTGTCGACCTGCAGGAGTCGAAGGTCATGGCCCTTGAAAAAATTCGCGATACGTTTTGTGGGGGTTCTTGGACCAGTTTCTTTGTTAGACACCATTCTGGCCAGGCTGTCAACTCCATCCAGCAGACACCTTTCCATGTCCTCTAGTGCAGCTTTGTTGGAAATTATTTTATTCATGGAAAGAAGGTCATGTGCCGGGATAATCGGCTCGGAGCTGAACTTGGGGCCTTTCTTGAGGACATCAGTGATGTCTTCCGGGAAGAAGGCTCCCCCGAGAACGTGCAGCGCTGTGCTGCTGGCTTTGTTTGTTTCGCCTCCTTTGGGAAGAATGGGTAGGGTCTTACGCCATAAAAATTCCGTGTTCTGAGCTGCAAGCTTCAGAAGGAACTGCAGCTTAGTACTTGCAATGTTCACTGGATCCACCGCAAAGCATACCAGGTGAACCCAATCGTAGAGAAGGCGGACCTGTCGCCATATCTCCGAACGTAGAATCCGGCATATTCTTTTGACATGGCCAACCGACGGTCTAACAAAACCGAACAGAACGGTGAATTCTGTCGGCACAAATCCTTTCCTAAGGCAGTATCCCAGGGTTCTCGCCCGGCACGTCGATCGGCCTGATCTTTGCCTGTGTATGTGTGCAGGAGCCCTGCCAGGTCCTGCCGTTGGGCTGTCTTGCTAGTTTTCGTGGTTAGCAGGCTGCGAAGAATATTCCAAATTTTTGGAATGTTGGGTTGGCGTTCCATGCGGTTGCAGATTGCATGCCAGTTTTGTTGTGTGAGGTAGGTCGCATGATCTTCAATGGTGCTACGTATCTGCACACTCCGTTTCCGCAAGCTTCGGTTAAGCTTCATCCGAGCATATCTTTGTCGAACTTTGTGCAAAACTTCCCATAAATGAAGTAGCCTGGAGTCGACGCCCAATGCAGGCGCCTCCTCTAGGACTGTCTTCGTGCAATGGAACTGATAGATAGGTAGATCCATGTAGTGAGGGAACGGGGTGGTTCGATGTCGTAGTGGCGAGATCGCGCATCTCGGAAGATGTCCCAGTCCTTGACGGCTTTTGATGTCCCTGACGCGGACTTACTAGAACCGGCCTCCCGTGTGATGTGTAGAATGCAGTGATCGCTATTTAGGGTTTCTCTGGTGTTAAGCCATTCAGCCGAAGGAAGCTTATTGGTGAAATTAATCTGCAGGATGGTCTCCCGAGTAACTCTACTTCCCAATCTGGTGGGGTCTGATGGATCGCTAAGCAGGAATAGCCCAAGACATTGTGCATCCGTCCAGAGCTACCTGCCCTTGCGGCGCTTGATGGGTAGCCCCATACCGTGACTGGGGCATTGAAGTCTCCCACGACGAGCAGGGGGTGTCCACTTGTGCAAGCTAAGGCCTTGGTAAAGAGTTGATGAAATCGATGTTGTAGTTTTGGACTGCTGTATACATGACGTATGAACATACTGGCCGAAGACGTGGAGTGCTTAGCGTGAGGTATGAGTTTGATGAAAGGTGCGGGCCAGACGTTATATTAAGGTCGTGCACAATTACCTGGACGTTGCGTCTCACCAGTGTAGTGATATGGTTGAAAACAGGATTTGGGTAGGTGGTGAAACCAGTCAATTTAACGGTCCATCGCGTTTCATGGAGGGCAATAACATCGGATGCCGGTTGTGGGGTAAGCGTATCCAGTCATATTCCGGGCCTAGTCAAGCTGTAAAAAAACAGCTTTTTGCCCAGGTATCCCTTCCAGAAATGTGTATTTTGTTTTCTGGAAAATGAAATTGTAATGAAATATGAGGTAGTGCTACAGGAGCCCCCGCTTTTTGCAGTAGCCGCTGCAGTTCCACTGCCAGATGGCATCATCATCAGCCTATATTGATGTCTACTGCAGGACGAAGGCCTCTCCCTGCGATCTGCAATTACCCCTGTCTTGCGCTAGCTGATTCCAACTTGCGCCTGAAAACTTCCTTACTTCATCACCCCACCCATTTTTCTCCCGACCTCGACTACGCGTCCCTTCTCATGGTATCCATTCTGTAACCCTAATCGTCCACCGGTCATCCATCCTACGCATTACATGGCCTGCCCAGTACCATTTCTTCCGCTTTATGTCAACTAGAATATCGGCTGTCCCCGTTTGTTCTCTGATCCACACCGTTTTCTTCCCATGTCTTAATCTTTGGCCTAACATTTTTCGTTCCATCGCTCTTTGTGCGATCATTAACTTGTTCTCAAGCTTCTTTGTTAACCCCCAAGTTTGCGCCCCATATGTTATCACCGGTAGAATGCAATGATTGTGCACTTTTCATTTCAACGACAGTGGGGAGCTCCCAGTCAGGATTTGGTATTGCCTGCCGTATGCCTTCCAATCAACTTTTATTCGTCTGTAAATTTATTTCTCGAGATCAGGGTGCCCTGTGAGTAATTGACCTAGATAGACGCATTCCTTTACAGAGTCTAGAGGCTGACTGGCGCTCCTGAATTCTTGTTCCCTTGCCAAGCATTGAACATTATCTTTGTCTTCTGCATATTCATCTTCAACCCCACTCTCCATCATTTCTTGAAATTCGTCTCCATTGTTGCTGAATAGGACAGTGTCATCGGCAAAGCAAATGTTGCTGAGACATTCGGCGTTAATGCTCACTCGTAAGCCTTCCCAACCAAAGTGTTTGAATACTTCTTCTAAGCATCCAATGAATAGCATTGGAGACGGCTAGATGGTATACGTTGGGGATTATCGCTACGCCTCTTCGCCATCATGGTGGTTGGTCGCGAGTAAGGTTTTTTGGAAATGCTAGGTTGGAACTTCAGAAGAGCCTTGTGCAGTGCCACGATGCGATTGTGATATTTGCTGGTTAACAACTGAACGGTCTCATGTGTCTGCGCTTGCGTGAGTGCTTCGATCGGCGTTTGGGGTGTTTCTACGTGCATTTGGGCCAGCCTGGCCGGAACAAGGGTATCGAGTTTGGTTGAGAGGGCATTGTCAAGGAGTCACTCGATGGAAGCTGCGAAGGTATCGCGGATTATGGTGGTAAGCATGCCGGAGATTTGCGTCCGAATATATTGCTCTATGGTATACTGCAGTCACTGGAGTGTCTCGGGTGTGGCGGGCTTAGAAGGGGGTAGCTCTGTGGCTCTTCGTTTAGCCGCAGGGGGCTGTGATACTTGTGTCAAGTGCGTGTTTTCTGTAGCAGGGAGGGTTGAAGGCCCTAGTACGCATTGTAGTGGGGATCTAAGCCAACAATTTTCTGTTTGTAGTTTACGTATTTCAGCCTTGAGAGCATAGAAGCCCTGCTCTATATGTGAGTCGAGTGTGTTGTTAGTGGCCGCTGTGGTGCTGACCAGAGAGGCTATGCTAGCCCAGTTCACTTGGCATTCGCCGCGTGTGGAAAAGCCTTGGGTGATTGATGGCACCGTAGATGTCGAGGCTGGGTTGGACCGGTGCTCGTCTTTCTCCCGGGACCGGCTGCGGCCTTTCGATGGGCTGCGGTGCCGGGTGCGACAGCCGCTCCTGGAGCGGTTGCCTCTAGGATGGCTTCCGGAGGATGGCGCGGTAGCTGGTGGATGGGCGTGGTGGTTCTCTGTGGGATTCTCTTCCGAAATGAAGGTGACTCGTGCGTACGACGTTGTTGCTCTCGGCAGCGTAGAAGCAGCATGCGTGGCGTTTGGTAACGGCGACGACATGTCTTGTCCCCATTGACGTGGTCTCGACCGCACAAGCCATATTTAGGGGTGCAGGAGTGGTTCTCAGGTGGAGACGTCATGTGATTGGTCATGTGATTGGTAAGGGTGAGGCACAAGTCTGTGTGGTGGCCTACTGCTCCGTATGCGTTGCGTACTTCCACTCGACGTTTGAGGATGTAGCATTTGCAATTGGGCCCTCGGTAGTATACGTCAAAAGGGACTGTGTGGTCATTAAAGACGTACGATGAGAGCTGAGTGTGTGCTACCCATGCGTCGATCAAGAAGGATGGTGGGGTTGCTGCTGTTCATCAAGCGGCGTGAGATGTTTTCGGCTGTGTCATAGGCTGGGATGTTGGGAATCACTCTTATGACTGGATCGTCTGGGGCGTAGCATATGCGACTACCTCGTGTCTGACTGCGCCAATGGCAGTAATTCTCAGCGTTGTCCAAGGAAGGTGTGCTGATAATAATGATGCTGCTGTCGGGGTTAATACGGAATATATCGTCGATGACTTCATGCGCCGTTAGTGAGACTGAATGTAGTGTAGCGTCGCGTACTAAGGCTTTACCGAATCGGGTAACCGCCAGGCTGTTGCGGGGACGGACAACTATTTCGGCGTGATCTTCAGGGAGGCGAGGCTGTCGTATCGTGCGCGGACGTGGAGGCCAACATTGAGTAGAGGGGTGCGACGTACGCTGTTGTTCTTCATGCGTAAGCTGCTGAGTCCGCATGTGATGGTGGTACTGGGTCTTGTGACACGTAAGCCAGCCGTTGGCGGCAGTGAATTCGTCTTCGGTGAGAGCAGTGCCTTCCACTTTTAAACGCGAATCATTCGTTGGCAAACATTTGACACTTTGAGAGTATCTATCTATCTAGCCGCTTACGTGTTCGTGTTGTCATGGTCGTTTCGTTAACTTGGTAGGTCCCAAAATTGGCATAGTATGACAAGAGTGGATGACGAACATAAATGGTAGGTGATGACATTATTATCATGACATGTGTGTCACGTAGTTTATGAAGCAGGCGCCTACGTCTTGGTGCTCTCATGGTCGTTTCGTTAACTTGGTAGGCTCCTCACATACTCCTTCGCATAACATAGATTATCGTATGACGTGGGATCTGCCGGCTTTTTTTTAAGTAGGTGGCGCCATCGTCGCCTTCACCTAAATAAGGGGCCCCGAGCGCGGGCTGGACGCTGGTCGCGTCGGAAACCCTACCGTAGCTACATGGAGCTTTGATAGGCGTTTCAAATTGCTGCATCTAGTTTTGATATTCCATGGAGGAAAAATTTATTTTATTCCCCAGCGACCTGTAAATAAAATAGAAAAGGAGCGGCGGAAGCGACGCAAGCTACGGTGCGTCGGGCAGATGACAGCTACTTAGTCAGTGAGCTCACCTCAGCCAATGGGCGCTGCCGAAACTGCCGGAGCTTCAGGTGATGATCATGATAATTTAATGGCATCCCCTTTGAAACAGGGCGTTCACACATGGTCACCTAGCCTGCTTGATTTAATCAGGTATGCTATACATATTTTTATCTAGCATTTTTGTGTACATTTCGTTTGTCTTTTATTTTTCTTAATATCTCTCTTGTACCCCTACCCATGACTGAAAGAGATCAAATGAGGTCGTATGAATCTCTTCCCTGTTTTTTTTTCTAGCAATACTCTAAACGTCTCTTGCGTATTTCGACTGCTGACCGGTTGATGTTTCCATCCCTTTTAAATCCAAGCGCTTCTGGAAGGTGTACGTTACTTGGTGTTCTCACTGGCCTTCAGATTCAATTAGGATGTGCCGAGTGTTCTCCGGATCTTCGCTGTAGCATACACAAGGCTTACCTAGTTCCGTATATTTGTTCCGGTATGTTTTGGTCGTTAGGCAACCGGCTCGAGCCTCTAATAGCGAGGCACCGCCCTTTGTGTTATTGTACACATTTTCCTATCTAATTTCTTACTTCTCATTGTTGTAAATCTCCATGTTCCTTTTTGTTTCCATTCTCTGCATCAAATTTACTGTCTCTGTTCCTGTAGCTTCCTTTCTAATGACTCTTGGTTGTCTATTTACAGTTTGAATTATCCTTTACTTGGTTGCCTGCTTTCTTGACCTTTTCCTCAATTCTGTGTCCACGCTTTTTAGGTACAGATACTTGCGCACTTTAGCCGCCCATTTATATCCACCCATGTTGCTGAGTCTTTCTTCAAAACTAATTTTGCTCTGCGCTTCTCTGACTTCAAAAGAGGCCCAACCTCTGCCACCCTGCACTGCCAAATTTGTGGTTTCACCGTCGGCTCCCAAAGCCAACCAGCCTACAGATGTTTGGTTAACTTCCAACCCCGGCAACATATCCTATTTTAAGTGCAGAATGGCATTTGCGACCGTTAGCACTGGCACCATTACTCCTTTCCAGGTTTCAAGCACCACCTCAAACATATTATGGCCCCACCGTGTTCTTTGTTTCAGTGTTGCTGTATTCCGCTTCCCCTTTATTTGCAGGTTATCTTGGTGGTTGCTTGAGTAAGTCTTTCTTTCGTTTATGTATACGCCGAGGAACTTATATTGCCTGACTATGGGTAAGACTTGCTGTTGAATTAACACAACGTAATTACTTGTCTCTTTATTAAAGATCATAATTCCTGATTTATCTGTGCTAAACTTAAGGCCTAGATTTTTTTGCTGCATTGCCAGAGATATTCGCAATTGTCTGCAAATCTCTTGTATTGTGCGCTAGTAGCACTATGTAGTCTACGTACATCATTCCAGGCACCTTCTCTTGCACCATTTGTCCATTACGCATGTAGGATAAATCAAACCCTAATTCGGTGTTTTCTAGTCGTCTCTCTATGCCCATAACATAAAGCGTGAACAACAATGGAGACCGAGGACATCCTTGCTTGAGTCCTTGGTGAACTTCCACCACTTCATTACCTTTTTGGCCTTCGCATACAACTTGCACTCGGTTGTCTCTATATATCTCCCTCAGCAGCTCCACGAAATCATCGTCTATGCCTTCGTGTTTAAGAATATCCCATCACAATTCCATGTATCCGTGTCATAAGCTCTTTTGTTATCTAGAAATGATATCAATAAAGGTCTACTGTGAGCTACTAAAAACTCTGTGCCCTAACTTAGCACAACCATATTTTTCTCTAAGCATCTGCCTGGCCTGAACCCATTCTGTAGTATCCCAGTACATCATTTTCCTCCATCCACTTCAACAGTTCTAAATTTATGGCTTGCATTGTCATTCATTGCATTGCATGTCACTGACGGTACTATAACTGGCCTGTACGAGGTCGTCTTATCCCTATCTCCTTTGCCTTTAGAGGTGAGGTTCATCTTGCTTTCGCACCATCCAAACCGGAATTTTGTTCGTTATAATCACTTGGTCCATAGAATTAGTCAGCAGTGCCTTGTTCTGTGAACCGATGTTTTTAATTAGCTGTAATGGGATTTCATTTTCAGGAAGGGATATTCTGGAAGCGTTTAAGGGATATTTTACGTTGAATCATATCCATGTCATCAATCAGGTAATCGAGAAATGTGCGGAGTACAATCAACCTCTCTAGGTTGCTTTCATAGATTATGAAAAAGCGTTTGATTCAGAAGAAATACTAGCAGCTATTGACGCATTGCGTAATCAAGGAGTACAGGAGTCATACGTGAATATCTTAGCAAATATCTACAAGTATTCCACAGCTACCTTGGTTCTCCACAAGAAAAGTACAAAGTTGCTTATCAAGAAAGGGGTCAGGCAAGGAGACACAATCTCTCCGATGCTATTCACTGCATACTGAGAAGAAGTATTCAAGCTCTTAGACTGGGAAGGCTTAGCAGTGAATATCAACGGTGAATATCTCAGCAACCTTCGGTTTGCAGATGACATTGTCCTATTCAGCAACAATGGAGACGAATTACAACAAATGATTGAGGACCTTAAGTGAGAAAGCGTAAGAATGGGGTTGAAGATGAATATGCAGAAGACAAAGATAATGTTCAATAGCCTAGCAAGGGAACAAGAATTCACGATCGCCGGTCAGCCTCAAGAGTCTGTAAAGGAGTACGTTTATCTAGGTCAATTAATCACAGGGGACCCTGATCATGAGATTGAAATTTACAGAAGAATAAAATTGGGTTGGAGTGCACACGGCAGGCATTGAGAAATCCTGACTGGGAGCTTACCACTGTCGTTGAAAAGAAAAGTGTACAATCATTGCATTCTACCGGTGCTCACATATGGGGCAGAAACTTGGGGTTAACAAAGAAGCTCGTGAACAAGTTAAGGACTACACAAAGAGCGATGGAACGAAAAATCTTAGGAGTAAAGTTAAGAGACACGAAGAAAGCAGTGTAGATCAGAGAACAAACGGGGATAGCCGATATTCTAGTTGACATAAAGCGGAAGAAATTGAATTGGGCAGACCATGTAATGCGTAGGATGGATAACCGGTGGACGATTAGGGTTACAGAATGCATACCAAGAGAAGGGAAGCGCCGTCGAAGACGGCGGAAAACCAGGTGGGATGATGAAGTTAGGAAATTCGCAGGCGTAAGTTAGAATACGCTAGCGCAAGACAGGGGTAATTGGAGATCGCAGGGAGGGGCCTTCATTCTGCAGTGGAAATAAATATATGCTGCTGATGATGATGAATGAGATTTCATCGGATCCTGCTGCCGTGTTATTAGAGACATTTTCTGCTTTATTTTTCGAATAGAAGCTTTCAATGCAAAATTTTGATCTCTCGGGCTTCTCTGTTGTTGCTGGATCTGTTGTCTGAACTACTGTTTTTTTTTCGTGCCGAAGTTATCCCTAACATTATCTGTGATGTACTGCAGCGCATCGTCTCCTCCTTAGATGTTAATGTTTTCATCCCTTATAGCCGTTTGCTAGTTTTTAGTTGGAGCTCCGAGTGCTTTCATAAGGTTCCAAAAACTTTTTTGTGTGCCATTGTCTCTTTTGTGAATGTTATGCACCCAGCGTTCACTTGCGTATTTTATTTTCTCTTGTACGAGCTGATCAAGAGGCAGATAGTCGACGTCGTCACGAGAGACGTCCGAGGCATCTTGGCGCTGTACCTCGCCAAGGCTTTCGACATCGTCAAACACAAGCACGTCCGCGACTCTGTGTCGAGATTGAACCTCGGCGAACGCTCTCACGCGTACGTCAGCACTTTCCTCAGGAATCGTAAGGCCACGATCAAGTGGGACGAGATCAAGTCGGACGGATACGCGCTGGGAGCCCGCGGCACACCGCAGGGTGCGGTGCTATCCCCACTGCTCTTCAACATCGCCATGAGAGACCTATCGGTCCGACTCGACCGAATCGGGGGCGTCAATCTCAATCACGCCCGCTACGCGGACGAGATGACCGCCTGGTGCGGCGGCGGGTCGGACGCAGTGGTGGAACGGGCCCTGCAAGCGGCCCTGGACGTCACGGAAGAATTCCTCGAGAGCACAGGACTGGTCCTCTCGCCTACCAAGTCGGAGCTCTTGCTGTATGGGCCCGACAGAAAGGGCCGCAAGCTCGACACCCCGCTAGATCAAGTACCGACCGAGCTGAGAATGAAGACGGGTCAGCGCATGCCGATGGTTAATTATCTCAGGGTGCTCAGACTGGTCATCAACGCAAAGGGGAGCAAGGTGAAATGATCGCGCGCCTGAGGTCGAAAACATAGAACATGCTCAGACTCGTTTCACGAGTCACGAGCCGGAAGGGTGGCATCAGCGAAGCCAACCTCCTAAGGATCTACCACGCCTTCCTCATGAGCCATATCAACTACGTGGCTTACGTACTAAATTGGTCGGGGTCTGAGGAGAACAAGATTGACACACTCTTCATGAAAAGCATTAAACGAGTACTCGGCATCCCTGTGACGACCAGCACGGAGAAGCTGATGCAGCTCGGGGTCCACAACACCCTGAGAGAAATCGTAGAAGCACAGAAAACGGCACAGATCGTTCGCCTGTCTGCCAGCAAGTCCGGCTGCCGAATACTCGAGATGGCGGGCCTCACCGCCATGGCCGCGGAGTCGTGCGCCGTCCCCCTCCACCAGGAAAAAAGGGACGCCTTTCGAGTCTCTACATTCCCGAGGAACATTCACCCACAACACAACGAGGCCCGGCGCGCAGCCAGGGACCGAGCACTCATCAAGACTGCCCTGCATAACCCAGGGCTCGCGTCCTTTGCCGACGCGGCGCAGTATCCCAGATCAAACTCGTACGCGGTCACGGTGGTTGACCCCCAGGGAAAAATCCTGAAATCAGCGTCCATCCAACACTCTACGGCGTCCGTCGCGGAGCAAGTCGCAGTGGCACTGGCTCTGTGCTATCAGGGGCGCACCAAGATCTTCACGAACTCTAGATCGGCGGCGATGGCCTTTCTCGCTGGCTCGGTCTCAGCCGAGGCTGCGGCGGTGCTTAGGACCCGCAAGCCAGGCACTGTCTGCCACGTAATCACTTGGTTCCCGGCTCACGTGCGCCGGAACGTCTCTCCCGACTCGATCAACCTCAATGAGCTGGCCCACGACCAGGTGCGAGGTCTCGTCAACCGCGCCGGTCTGAGGGGCCCGGTTTTGCAGGGGATCCACCGCACCAAGGACCCGCAGCTTACTTTCCACGACATCACGGCTCACTACCAGCTGGGACGCAGGCAGTTCCCGGCTCATCACCCGAAGCTCGGCAGACCCCAGGCCTCGGTGCTGAGAATGCTGCAGACGGGCTCATTTCTGTCTCGATACAGGCTGAGCCACTACGCTCCGGGTGTGGAGCCCCACTACTGCGGCGAGGAAAGGTCCACCTTTAACCACATGCTGTGGCAATGTTCTGCATTGCACCACTCGCCTTTCAACAGGCAAGAAGACTGGGAAGAAGCCGTCAAGAGCGGCGACCTTCAAGTCCAGCTTCGGGCTGTCCAAAGGGCCTGCGAAAGGGCTGAAGATCATGGTATTCAGCCCCCGGTGCAGGTGCGGCCCGCGACTACGACAAAATAGTCCCTTAGGGCAAAATAAAGTTCCTTGTATGCCTATCTGTCTGTCTGTCTGTCTGTTTCTCTTGCACAAGCTCTCTCGCTACCCTTTTCTTTTCTCGGTATTTGTGTCATCTAAGGAGCACCTCTTCTTGTAATCCCAACTTTTTGGCTTCTCGAAAATCCCAAATGTGTCCTTACGCCCTTCTATAGTTTAAGCTTTATTTACTTGTTCCACCATTTACGTGGTTTCCTGTTTCCAATCCAACAATTGTTTTTTTTTTGTCGCGCCTGCCTTATTTTCTGCTGCATAACGTCTACCAGTTCCTTATATTCCCTGACCGCTGTAGGAAAAGACTCGATTTTCTTTATTTTTTTGCAATCTCTGTTATTTTCTTTTCTATAATGCTCAGAAATCCTTATGCTATTGGTTCGTGTTTCGCGATAGCATCACTCCCAAATATTCATATTAAACGTCTGTGGTATTTTTGCATATTATCGTTTGGTCCAGTTGTCCGTAGACAATTTCTGAGACTAAGGCTTAGTCGATACATCACTGCTTGTTCCGCATTCCCACGTTACCTGTCCATGGCACTTATTCTCACTGTTAACTACTATAAGGTTCTGTTCATCACACAGATCCAGCACTCAAGAACTGATGTAACCGGTGTGTCCGTCTAAATCGTCCATGTGCGCGTTCACACCTAGGCAGCACACCAGCAATGGTGCAAGCAGGGTCCAATTCTGGCAGAAATTGGTACCAGTCCTTAACGATCGAACGCTGGCATATTGGCAAGTGCAACCCAATCCAATGCTAGTTCAGAGTTGAAACCAAGATAGGCCGAATATTATGGCAATGTAGCAGCCATTGTTTTGCTAGCGTAGTACCAGCACTGAGTCATATCGTTACCAATATTAATGCTAGCTTTTGGCCAATGCCCCGGCATGATGAATACTGTAAATATGCTGCCTCGAGACATCGCAGCCACTATTATTGCGAGCCTTTTGCTAGTGGCATTTTTGATAGCATTTGTCGCCATCACAGGTCGGCGTACTCACTCATGATTGGACTCACTCACACTCACTCGCACTCATTTCAAGGGCGTGAGTGCGAGTGCGAGTGAGTGCCTGTGAGTTTGAGTGGAGGTGAGTGGAGTGGGAGTGAGTGCGAATGAGTGTGAGTGCAGGTGAGTGCTAGTACGAGTGAGTGCCAGTGAGTGTGAGTGCAGGTGAGTGCGAATGCGAGTGCCAATGAGTGTGAGTGGGGGTGAGTGCGAGTGCGAGTGAGTGCCAATGAGTCTGAGTGGAGTTGAGTGCGAGCGAGTGCCAGTGGAGGTGAGTGCGAGTGAATGCCAGTAAGTGTGAGTGGAGGTGAGTGCGAGTGCGAGTGAGTTCCAATGAGTGTACGTGGAGGTTAGTGCGAGTGAGTGCCAGTGAGTGTCAGTGCGAGTGCCAGTGAGTGCGAGTGCAGGTGAGTGCGTGTGAGAAATTAAATGTTTATCCAAGGTAAAAAAATACTTGCGGGGCACCGCAGTTATGTAACATTTTCTTCTATTGATTAGTTGTACACACTGTATGCGAGAGTACAACTTTCCGCTCGAAAAGTAGATGTCCGATCTTCTTTCCCGCAAAGGAACTTTGACGGGAGGGAAATACTGCTTTGTCGTGTGTCACTGCGCTCGAACGCCTTTCCGGTAGATGTCCCCCCACCTAAAGCACTTTAGAGTGCCCGTGGGTCAGGGGTATAAGTCGAATGTTTTCTAAATGATAATGTGGGGCAATGTTGTCTTGTCTGATAACTGTTGGCTATGAATACATGGTGTCGCCCGGAATTGCGAATGATTCTGCGCAAAGGTTTTGCATATGTTGCTATACATTACGACTATGTGCTGGCCATTGTACTTTTCATCCACTGAAACAAGTTTTGTTTGGTCAATTATATTGGTTGCATTATTCTAGACGAATAAAAGAGAGGTTGTTTTTTAACCTCCGTGGCACTGTTATTTATTTCCACCCTATACGCTCATCTTGCTAAGAAGCGTACTGGAGCAATTGCCGTCAATACCAGCCTAATTATGATCACATTAACAAACACGCCACCCCTATAGTTTAATGACACGCTGGCGCTTCCTCTGATGCGAGTCACAAGCTCGCCTCAGCCTCAAAAAAATAGCTGCTGGCGTAGTGCTCGAAATGCCGGACATGACGAAATTCAAACATTCGCGCCAAGCAGCATAAGATCTTGACGTCACTGCCGCTTTTATTTTTTTATGTTTTGTTTGCTGTTAATTGTCCCCCCGCCCCGATTCGTAGTTGGCGACGGTTGCAACAGGCCGCCATTTTCTTGACACGTGGACTTCTATGGAAGCTACGCTACCAGTTTACATATACCTTGGTTAAAACGTGCACAACGTCGAGAATAACTTTTAGACGGTTGCTCGCTTTGCTGCTTCCGCTGCCAAGTGAAGTCCCGCTGATCAGCAGTTCAGTATTTAAGCAGTAATCCCTGGTGGAAGTCCCTGAGTGGCTGCGTATCACTCCGGGGGGCGTGGGCGATATGCTGATCTCAGCTGGCAGCCGGTCTTTGGGAATCCGTTATAGCGATGACACGTTCCTTCCGGCAGTGTAAGCCAAGAGCGATTCTTGCACAACGTCGAGAACAACTTTTAGACGGTTGCATCGCTTTGGTGCTGCCACTGCCAAGTCTGCCAACATCTGTTCTCCCTGAATGCTTCCTGACGTTTCTCTATGGCCTTCTTAACCTCCTCATCCCATCAGCTCTTGGGTTGACGTCTCCTGTTCCCTTTGGGCCTTATTCGTACCTTAGCAAGCTCTAGCTCAAATAGCCCTGTTAAATTTGCATATATCCATTCTGTTTCAGTGTCCTCTGAAATTATTTCCTCAATTTGTTGGGTTGGTACTTCCAGCTGCTTTTCCGAGTAAGATATCCCACCTGGCAGTGGCGCACCGACGGAGGGGGGGAAGGTATCGGGTGTGAGGGAGGGTTAACTCCCCTCCCCTGAGGCCGCGTTAACCCTCCCCCCACGCGTCCAGCCCCATCAGTCCAACGTGTACCTTCATTGTTCTGTGGACATTGTCATTACATATTAGGAGGTGGCTTGAGGTCGAATTTTCCTGATTAACAAAAAACTCTATCATTCTCTTGTATTTATTAATTCACTTTGAAATTACTTTGTGTGACACGCTGAAGAAATAAACATCGTCATCATCCTTGGTGTCATTATTATTATAATTATTAGGCATTTAGTTGCTGTTGGATTCCTCCTGTTAAAGCAAGGAAATGGCACATTATGCAAAGTGCTTCCTTCCCTCTCCCTTTACAAAAATTCAACCCCCCCCCCTGGCAGAGATCCTGGGTGCGCTACTGCCACCTGGTTCTTCATCTTGGCTCCTACCTACTTTCATCTCTCTTCTAAAACTCAGCTCATTACGTTTGTCATCACTACCTAGACTTCTGGAGCCATATACGCCTATGTTCAACACCTTTGGCCTATCATTCATCCTATGTGACATTAGCCCATAATCTATCGTCGACTGCAGACTCCCTTCCTCCAATGTTATGTGCCCTTCACACTTCTCAGTACTGTTACATACAACTAAGTCATTCGTTTCACACATATCCAGCATCATGTTGCCTGTTGAGTCTGTGTACGCTCTATGTGTGCGTTCATGTCTCCTAGTATAATTGCCTCGCGCCCTCCTCCTAGCTCTATAATGTCACTTGATATGCATTCCAGCATTTTTTCCCTCTTTGGCATTTACTCCCGTTCACATGTATACAGAGCCAAGAAGCGTCTGCTGTCCTGCCACTCTCCCTTTTAGCCATAAATGCTCCTTGCATTCCTGTTTGACCATTTGCCAATTCATACTATTATGAATGAATGCCCTAATTCGAACCCCTTTTCTGCTGCCCTCTGTTCTATTGCAATATTCCCATGCAAAGTCAGGATTACAGGGTGGTTGCTCCATGTCCCTAAGATGTGTCTCCACAAACCCATATACTATCAGCTTTTCCTGCCTTAGTTGCTCGTCTATTCCTCCCACTTCAGCCTATTCCTGTCACCTTGCATGTTAACATACCCTATGTCCGAATAACCTTGCCACTGGTGCTTACGTATGTTTTTTCTCCTGCAGACTCTACGTTTCTTGAATCTTGGGGCCTCTCCGGGTCCGTCTTTGTTTTACCTAGTGGCCTCAGGGCTCTGGGTCCCCCCCAAAAAGCCGTTGCTTGGAAGCCTATCCTACTACCTACCTTCATGCCCATGGCACCATTGTAGTGAATGCCATCGTATGCAAAAGGATGGGAGCCAGGCTCGTACACGTCCCGGTTAACCTCCATTATGCCGTGCCCAAGTAGCCGGCTCAGGCCCCTAATGACCCGGTGAGCCTCAACCACACTCCATCCCCTCCCGATAGCCTGGCCCTGGACCTCTGGGATTGTACATATCGTCACATGCACCTTCGCAGAGGCCTCTATGAGTTTACTCAACCCAACCTCCAACTCTCTCTTTAGGTTCAGGTTCCTTCCCTTCGGCACATCGTTGAGACAAGCATGGATAATGACCAGGTTTTCGTGCTCCATGTTGTCCCAACCACCTTCTGCATGGTTGCCATTGCGTAAGCCATGCACTTCCCTGACTGGGCCACCACCCTCACCCACTGTCCACCTTCACTTTTGTAAGGATGCCGTCCTCAACCCTCGCTACGTTGGAGTGCCCCAAGACCAGGACCATTCCATCTACACGCTCGCCTCCCACCTGCGATTGCTGTCCTCCAGTTTGCGCTAGCTGGCCCTCCACCCGCCGCACGCCACTGTCATGCGGCGACGGGCTCCCTACCACTCGTCCCGCCCCACCCGAAGCCTACCGCGCTACTTCGCTTTAGCGTTGTGGAGCCCCCATGTTGCCGCTGGCTCTCGCCTGCTGTTCTACGGCCCCTAGGTGTCCCTTCCTGCCTGTCCCTTTGCTCTCATTGCATGCCTCTGCCTGAGAGTGCACGCTGTCCCCGCCGTCCACCTGACGCTGCTCCGACCCAGGATTACGCGCCGCCTGTGCCCTTAGCGCCTCCACCCGCTCTTCCAGCTCGGCCCGCTTTACCCCTTCTTCTTGAAGCTCGCCAGCTATTCTCTCTACAAGGTTGGCCTCTGCCCCCTCTCTGTCAAGCAACTCGCTGATCCGCGTTTTGAGCTCAATCCTCCGCTATCGCTCCACCTTAAGCTCCCCTTGAGCTCCTCAACACTAGCTGCCCGAGCCTCCAAGTTGCGTGCGACCCGTAGCGGCGGCCCAACATTAGTGAGACGCGCCGCGTGCTTCCGTCGGAGCACCTGTTCCTCTTACACCGTGGCATAGTAGAAGTGACGACGTCGTCACCACCAAGTGCACATACCTAGTAGCTCTTGCAGGTAGACAACTTGCGCCACTGGGTTGGCGTAACAGGATAGATAGATAGATTCAAAACAACTGAAGTAGGCAACGAATGCCATTCGCATTAGAAATATTCAGACCTAATAGTTAGAGCATCGGACCATATTTATAAATATGTCGTACGCACTTCTCTGTGAATACGCCTCTAATCCACATTCTTCCCTCGGGAAGCGTATTATAACAATTTTGTCCTCTTGGCATTCTGCGTCTACGACAGCATGACTAGGAGGGAAGGACGAAGGAAGGGCGTCAATGAAACGACGAAGTTGGGACGATAATGGGATGACGACGAGTCTATAACGATGATGGCATGATGAAACCTATGTGGTACAAACGGTGTAGTGATGACTCTAGGCGACCACTGTATGATGAAGACAGTATCAAGACGACGGTGTGAGGACGACTGTATGACGGCGATGGCGTGACGATGACTGCAAGACGGCAATCAGATGACGGTGATGGAGCGACGGCGACGGCGTGACTATGACGGGGAGACGACGATGACGCATACGCAGTGACATGTCGATGTAGCCAGTGGCAGTGGCCCAACGTCACATACCCATGGAAACTGTATACTGCATTATCACCCAAAACTGGGCAACAAGCTAAGTTAAGCTATCGCTTTAAAATATATTTTTTGACTGAACGTCGTTCATTTTTCCGACTATACGAGAATGGGAAGTTACCTGTACATGCTTTCCTTCAACCTTCGACCAGGACTTCACCGCATCTTGCTTAGCGAGGACATGTGTCTTAGCAAGGATATTTCGTTTAATGAGTTAGGATGCTAAACAGTTTATAGTAAGACAAACACACTTTGTAAAATAAAAAATATATCTAGAGAAGATTACCGTCTTTCATCGTATTGGCACATGTACATATGCAGAAGATACATGGGGACAAAGAATTACGATTGTCATAATGATGTGCGGGTAGCCTTTTGGACACGCAACAAAAATTAGCTTAGCAATCAAATGAAAAAAAATATTCGGAAAATTCCAATATTGATCAAAAAGGGTGTGCGGTCAATGCGGCACGTGGGGAATGCGGTACGTAGAGAAATGTTTCCTATGTAGTAGAGAATTGGTGTACCAAATATTCGTGGCATGTTGCAAGACACGTGTGGGCCAAAGTTTTTATGTGGTAACCGTTGTCTAAGGAAACACATGTATTAATTAACTGCTTCCAGTCATTCTCATCTGGCAGCACAATGCAGGGCGTAGAGCGGTGATCGTGAGTTTTTAATATTGCGTGTAGTCGTCTTAATCCGACATCGAGCGAAATAACATGCATTCGTAATCGAAAAGCGTCATTTGACATAGTCAGGCATCAGTTTCACATTTAGATATGGCGGTCGCTTTTGAATTGTGGATGGATGGATGGATGGATGTAAAACTTTAATGAACGTCCTGAGGTACGCGATTGTGGATGCCATAAATAATTTAATGTCTGCAATAAAATATTCAGTATTATCGCAGAAGCATGTCATGTCCTGTGCCATTTGTCATGGAAAGCAATCATGTCAGTCTTAGAATGACCAGAATCGAGGAAGTTGGCAAAGGAACAAAAGCAAGCATACAAAGGATTGTGCAGTGCAAACATATGCTGTGGTTTTCCATTGTGGAGAGAGATGAAATATGAAAAATTATGTGTGCAGAATTAAAAAAATACGCAAGTGCTTAATGGCACCGTCGCGGTGAAACGCTTACGCAGCCTAAGTTAAGCGAACAAATTTAATTTAAACGCAGCTGAGCCCGCAGCCAGTAAAACGATGCAAAACCGCCGTTTATTCAGGACCAGCACATGCTGTAACTCCGAATAGCACGCTGCGTGCCTTTGGACCGGAAATATCAACTTTTTTTACATATTCTGTGGTCCATAAGCTTTTGACGCTTGCCATACGTTCCGACGTTCACTATACGTCCAGTTCAGCAACAACGGAGATGAATTAGAACAAATGATTAAGGACCTTAACCGAGAAAGTGTAAGAGTGGGGTTGAATATTAATATGCCGAAGACAAAGATAATGTTCAATTGCCTGGCAAGGGACCAAGAATTCAGGATCGCCCGTCAGCCTGTGGAGTCTCTAAAGGAGTACGGTTTATCCAGGTCAATTAGTCACAGGGGACCCTGATCATAAGAAAATCTACAGAAGAATTAGTTTCAAGTGCATATGGCGGGCATTGCCAAATCCTGATAGGGAGCTTACCACTGTCGTTGAAAAGAAAAGTGTACAATCATTGCATTCTACCGGTGCTAACATATGGGGCAGAAACTTGGAGGCTAACAAAGAATCTCGAGAACAAGTTCATGACTGCACAAAGAGCGATGGAATGAAAAATGTTATGCCTAACGTTAAAGGACTTGAAGAGAGCGGTGTCGATCAGAGAACAAACTGGGATAGCCGATATTCTAATGGACATTAAGAGAAAAAAATGGACCTGGGCAGGGCATGTAACGCGTAGCATGGATAACCGGTGAACCATTAGAGTTACAGAATGGGTACCAAGAGAAGGGAACCGCAGTCGAGGACGGCGGAAAACTACGTGTGGTGGTGATGTTAGGAAATTTGCAGGAGCAAGTTGGAATCAGCTAGCGCAAAACAGGGGTAACTGGAGGTTACAGGGACAGGCCTTCGTCCTGCAGTGGATATAAAAACAGGTTGATGATGATGATGATCATGATAGAATATTAGAGCGCAGAATGGTAGAACTTAAGCAAGGTCAGGCGACTCCACGCCGCAAATCTAGCGATAGTAGGTCAGCATGCATTTTGTTTTGTAACACTCATGATTATTGAATAGTCACAGTAAATGAATCTTGCCGAGCGATCTCAGACAGACTCGAGTGTACTTCATAGGAATTTTGGAATAGGCTGGTTGGTTCATGGTAAACGAACATTTTCGAGCCCGAATTAGACAAGGACGAAATAGAGACACATGACCAGCGCTCCATAGGTTACTGCATAGGTTCTATTTTGCTAAATATTCTATAATGATGCTATACTGCACGTTGCTATTCTAATTTTGGCTTGTCTTACGCCTACCGATTTTTTAGCAATCAGAAGAGGTAGGCGCTTGTTTCTTGGCATGTAGCCAAGGCAATGTGGATGTGATTAGCAATGCGTTATGTGTGAGTAGGCTGACCGGCATTATTACATAAAGTACGCCATTGTACATATGTGAGGTGACGGTGGAAAATACAGATCCCCTAATTGTATATATTAAAGTGGTCTGAGGGTGTCCCACCACAGTGTCCTCTACGATTATTGTATGAAACTATGCGCTGGAAACCGTAAACAACTTCTTCGGTCCGCAATTTTTTGATGGCGCCCTCCAGTTAAGTGCGTTCTGCGTTAGCGGCCAGATGCCTATGAAACAGGGCCTGGAACTCGACAAGAAAGCTTCGCCATAATACCCGAGCTGCCTGACCCACTGATCACATTTTTGACGATCGACGCATGTGATCGTCACTATCGTTCTGTCCTTGTGTGACTTGTTTTTGTGGTCCCAGGTTCTCCGCTAAAGAGTTATATTTGTGATTCGTCGCCATGCCACGTTCGCATTCTTCATCGTTGTTACAACGTAACGATATATGCGAGTATTGTCATCCCTCCTTGTTTTTCAATAGCTCTTGCATTGAGAAAACAAGCACGGATAGGAGAATTCGAACAAAAAAAAGCGTGATAATTAAAGTCGCATATTAATGCGACAGCGTTAAGGGCCCCGTGTCGCAGAAAATCCGGCATCGACAAACGGCCTGCGATGCGGGTGGGGGAGAAAATCTCCAACCATCCCGACCGTGCAGGCCCTCCACGTGGTGCAAGGTTTTGGTGAACAAAAATTGAATTTCTCACAGTGAAATCCGTCAGGAAAATGGTAAAGTACGACTTTTCCATTCGGCGTTGGATTCGCCGTCGCACTGTTTACGAATCGGCATCGGATTGTAATTTGAATGTACGAGAAAACCTAATGCTGCTACGAGGAAACTAAACACAAACCCCTTTTCCGGCATTTCTACCAGACCTACAGTCGCGCGTTGCGATGCGAATGGTTCCCGATAACGCTATCACGTTCTACTCTTAAAGGCGAAGCTTAAGCGTCCTCCAATTTTATTGCGATAGCAATTATATGGACACTCCAAAGCAGATTTCTGCCGTCAGCGTCGCCGTCGTCGTCGCCGTGAGGTTCCGTATGACGTCAATGGAGATGAAATCGTCGCCGCGCGCCGCCAAACGCTGTATGTTCGAGTGAAAGGGCGCGAGAGACGCGAGCTTTCACGGGGAGTGAACCCACGGCGGAGAACAAACGTGCGTTCGGCGCCGTGCTCCCTTAAGGGCTGCAGAAGTTGGCGTCTCTTTCCTCCATTACAATCACCATATATGTAAGCAAACGCGCTTTCTTCCGAGGCGCGAAAGGCCGTGGGGGGGGGGGGGGAGGGAAGGGAGGCGATGTTTAGCTGCGGCACCAAGTGCCAAAAGTCGCTGCGAGCGCGCGACCAGATCGGCCGTGCAGCACACCGGCTCCGTCGAATTTCGATAGGAACCCCGGACTACCTCTTGGACCCCCAGGGAAATCTCACCACCGTCACCGGAATGTGATGCCCACTTCTACGTCTTTTACGGGCTATCTACGTCTCGACGCCGGAGGCGACGCCACTAGGCCTAACGGCCATGGCACCTTCCGGCAAAATGCGCGGCCGGCCCCACACCGCGACCGCAATCGTGGCGGACACTCAAGTTGGATATGACCCTCACAGCATGATGTGGACCTCCGTCCTGTCCTCGGACAGCGGACCGGAACTGCCCCAACCCTTCAAGAGCGCCGCGCTCGCTGCCGCGGTCGCTCCCCGAGAGCAAGCGAGCAACGCAGTAACGGCGGCTTCCGCCAACGCGGCGTCCCCGGACGCAGCTGCTGACGCCGAAGCTCGTACCTGCTCCCCAACTCTCGCACCGCCTGCGCCGCGCTTCGCGGGCCCGCAATAGGGGAAGAAGCGGCCTTTGTGGCAACCCCAAACCCTACCGAAGCCGAAAGCAACAGACTTCATCGTTGTACTCAAACCCCGGACACAGTTATCCCTCGCCACCGTTTTCCCTGAGAACGGGGCTGGCGCCTGTTGGCGGCTAGAGAAGCCCAACGGTTCATTTAGTAGTTCGCTCATACTGTGAATGCTAGGCAATGCTTCGATGCATCCCCCTCGGCTTTCTGTGCTACCACCCCCACCCATCCTTTCCAGCCCTCTATTGCAAATAAAAACGTTTCCGTAACGCACTGCCACACTGGCTCCTGCGCCCAGCGGCTCACGCACACAGTAAGTCCGCCAACATGGCACTTTAGAAACAATCTTTTGAAATTACCCGTGAAGAAAACAAACAAGGTGCACACTGGAAGCTTTGTTCCGAAACTATACACGCTGTAGTATAAATTTCATCTAATTTCATTCGGAACCTAAAAAGAAAGCACGAACGTGAGTACAAGCAACGAGAGAAAGGGCTGGCAAGCCAGCCGAAGATAACGTCGGCCTTCATTGCTGGTTCCTGCTCTGCGCCTGTTCATCGAAAGGCTGCTCTTGGCGACGCCATACTATACATTATCCATGAACACTACTTTTCTCAGCATAAAAATACGCTATGTCATTTTAGCATTAACACATTTAGGCTTAAACAATATTAAAACATCACAAGCCGTTTAAACATGCTGAGCATGCAAATACTATAGGTATCGGGAGAACTGCCCCTATGGAAATTAGTAGGGTGGTTGTACTGTACCAGTTATGTCACCAAGCTACTTTCCCTCGACTTTGGTAACGTGTTTTGCGTATTTTTGCAGTTCTTAATGCGTCTGGTGACATCAGCTTTATGGTGCGTTCATCGGTAACTCGATACAACTATCAAGATGTCCTTCCTACGTTGAGGAATTACAGGAATGGAATTGAACGGCCTGGCCATTCACGGAGTGGGAATGTGGTAAGTTTTTTTTTTCATTCCGAGGAATTGAAAGGAATAGAATTGCGGCAAGCTCTAATTCGCCGGAATGGCATTCGAATGGAGTGGGGGCGCCCATTCCGCAACACTGGTGGATGCTGCAACGCGCAGTTGAGCGGGCCGTATCTTGAAAGCGATCTGCGACGGGTACAAAATGCACCGATGTTTCATAGCTTCGTGTGCGCGGTGTTCTCGCCGCTTAGTTGGCGTCGAAGCGAGAGGCAGCACAAAGACAAATTTGTACGCCAGTGTTTTCACAGTGAGTGTCCGCGGTAATCGAGTGAGATGTGCTGATGTTTGCGAGAGAGCGCCTGACACCATGCTTGTGAAACTAATCAACGAATATTTATAAGTTTATGCGGCCGATAAAACTATTGTCCTTACTTTGTAGCGGTCTAATAATTTGCTATCCCTATTGCTCCGCCTTTCGTGCGAAACTGCGACTTTTTTTTTCATCGATGCTATCGCAATGCACGTTGTCTTTATCCCAATTTATATCACTTGCTTCCCCTTCTTTATTTATTCCTTTCCGTTTTATTGCGACAGCAATTATATAGACACTCCAGACGCTTTGCTGCCGTCGCCTTGAGGTTCTGTATCAAGTCCAAAGGGGATAAAATGGTCGCCGCGCGCGACACACGGCGCATAAAGTTCTGCAGAATGTAGCAATAGCTGTTAATATTATAAAATAACTCATTTAATAACAAATCACCATCCCAGTAACGTAACAAAGAAACAAGTGCTTAGTATTTAGGCCTAAAAGTTGTTGAACATTCTTTATTATGCCACAGGTGTATATTTTTTATGACACCACATTGCGAAGGCAAATTCTGTGCCTAAGTTACTGCTTCATATTCACTTTTAAAGGGCCCCCAAACCACCTCAGGTATTTTTTGAACATTGCAAGTAAACAGGCGCATCGAGTTCAGAATGTAGTCACGATCAACGATGCCAAACGCTGCAGCGCTATATACGCGCCGCGGGCGCGCCACAAAACGAAAAAAACAATGCCGCCCTCCTCCCCTCGCCTTTCCGGTAATCCCACCGGTCAACATGACGTCAGCAGGGGGAATCTGGTGATGTGAATGCTGGAAACGATGTCCATTGGTCGAACAAGAATGTACGACATCCGGTTTGTCTGCTAGCAGGTACGCGCGTTCCCTGCTCATCCTCGCCGTTTTGCTCGCTTGTGCGCGCTTGCGCATAGGCAATTACAGCCCGCAACGCAAGTGCCAAATCGCTCGTGTTCCAACACAGTCATGCTTAGCGGTCTCATTAGCTGCGCGAACAGAGTGCGACAGTGTTGGCCTTTCCAGACGTGCGCGCAACACGCTTCGCATAACACGCGCCGGCACCGCAGCAACAGCGGATAGACGAGAAGCGCCGAGTTCACGTCCATTACCGGTACGCTAACTCGCCGCACGCCGTTTGCCATTCACCGGCCGCCGTTCGACAGCGGTTTTGCTCGCGAGCGACGAGATTTCCTTGCCGTAAGTAGAGAGGATGAGACCGGGGGTGCTATGCAGGATGCGCCGAGTTTCTCGTTCGCACGAGTTTCACCCGAGTTTGCTCGATGGCAGTCAGTGAACGGAGATAGCAAGGAACGTGCAATAACAGCAGGCAAAAAGAATTGTCGAGATAAAGCCGCGTATGACAACATGAGCGCACCCTGCGCGGCACAGTGATTCCGTGCTTCAAGCACAGAAGACTGCGCAGCAAAACGCGCCAGCGCCGCGTATTGTTATCAACGTATTATCACCATTTAGCAATACCGTGACTGTACCGCTGTCTATTTGTACACTTGCCGTGAGCCACTTGCCACGCCTTTCTAGGGCGCGTAAAGGGCGTGCTTCCTCTTTCGAGCATTATCTTTCTATCCTCCGTCGAATGCGAACAGGGCACATGCGGTGCATTGTTGGGCCTACACTTTCCCTCAATCGATTACGTTCAAATACAACAAGTACAATAAGAAACACTTTATTTCTTGAAGTATCTGTTTTTCGTTTGGCATGCCTTAAATGTTTGATGACAAACAGAGATCGAACGAATTATTAAATTTTGCACTTTTTTGCCGCGAGTGGCGACAGTGAGGCGAAAGCTTACAAGCGGATACCTTTTAGAGGGTCGCGTGCACGAGGGAGTTCATACGGTGAGCAGTCGCCAGGGGCACTGCAGTGCTATCCTTGATAAGTACCCCTATATTTATAAAAGCAGCGCCATTCTTAGATCTTGCCGCCACCGCGCTCACCCCGGCACTTCCTCCTCGCCCTCTCTTAGCCGCCTCCTGTCGCCCCAGCCTCCTCCGCTCCCCCATTGGCCAATCCGTGTCACGTGGAAGTTCGCGTCGTGCTTTTGTATATTTTTTTTCTTTCCAGCGCGCTCCGACTGCCATTCTCGGGCCTGTGCGACGAAAGTGCTGTACGCACAAACGGATCAAACGTGTTAGGGACAAGAACTTCGTTGTGATGGCATGCTGCTGCGCCTTAAGTTGCCGCAACCGACAAGGCGAGGGCAAAAGGCTTTTTTTGTTTACCATCCGGCGTGCGCAAACGCTTGCTGCACACTTGATATTTGCGCCGTCTCGCATCGTCGCGTTGCTACTTCCAAAACGGCATTATTAAGACCACTTACTGACTGACCAAGCAAAATCGCGCCTCAAAAACGTCTCCGCAGGGCGCGATCGAAGTTTTCCTCGGATTTCCTCTGGTAGCGCGTTAGCTGTCGTCTGCCACGGCAGGCCCGACGCAGGCGGCGCCACTGTCGATATCGCGCCTCGATCGCGCTGGTCGCGCCGAGCGCGATAGTGGAACGGAGGAGGAGGGAAGTGGATGGCGCTACTTTTATAAATATAGGGGCTTTAATCCTTGATAGGGTGCCTGCGCATCGAGGCACTCTAATCATTGATAAAGTCAGTCATGACAGTGATCTTTCCATTTCCTGACTATTAGGGGAATGGCAACGCAGCGCTACGGCATGGTTGTTCACCGCAGGTGCTTCACTTAGGCGGCTATTAAGGCCGCCGCTTTAGCAACTGAAACGACGGGAGCAACGGTTGCCACTGCAAAATGGCTGTGCGGTATTCTAGGGTCCGTAGTGACGCAGCACAGTGAAAATGCGCCCGTTTCTTTGCGAGCGGGAAGCCTCCGCAATGCATTGCAAAGACGAGTGCGCTGCCCAGTGACACAATTCATCGCTTGTCATCGCTTGCCCAGTGAAGGTGCCTCCGTTCGCATGTATACGCAGAGTTTGAGTGTGTTGTTCTCTCCAATGTGCTTGCCGATTGCCTCTGCTGCTGAGCTAACAGCGATCGCAGATAGATATAGTAACGACAGCGCAGCAATCGCATTTTGGCGGGTGATGGCTCCTGTGTGCAGTTAGGAAATTAAACTTCGAACGCAGGAAGGGGTTGCAACTATTTAGTGTGCCGTGCTTGTGATGAAGAAATGTCTTCGCACTGGTTTTAAAAAAGCGAGCGTTTCTCGGCGCTGACCGTGTTTGCGACACTGCAGATCCGATACACAATCGATGACAGAGCAGCCATCTCAAACAACAGCTGCGATACCTTTACGTTGGAAAACACTACGCACTGCTCAGCATCGTCATCCACCACGGCGCATCGACGCCTTGCAAGCAGTTACAGTGTCGTTCCGATAATTATTTGCTGTGCGCTACGTCGCTACAATGCAGACAATGAACCATGTTGTGGGGCCATCACAGCCTAAGAAGATAGATGCATGAGCCAGCGAAAGTCACCGCTTTGTTTTTGATAGTGGTTCTCAGTTACAGTGCATCACCGATGACAGTATGCTGTGCGTATTTTCTGTCGGCGGTCAAGATTGTTGATGCCTCTCAGTTCCGCACCACGTGGCTGTTGCCGGAAAATAAGTTGGGCGTGCCCAACTGTGGCGGGCGCGCACAAGAGTTACATGCCTCGCGCGGGGCGTGACGTATGGTTTTGATTGACACGCGAACTCGGGCCAAACTCGTACATCGCGAAACCCCCCTCGAGTTGAACTCGGGAACATGGTGGCGGCAGCAGCAGCCAGTGTAATCGCATCCTGCGGCAGCAACCGTCAATATGACCATCTGGACCCGTTCACCTACATGTCCGACGTAGAGTTTCAGCTTCATTTTTGCCTTTCCAAAACGTGAGTGCGCTGGCTGTGTGACGAGTTAGGCGAAGGCCGTCGTCTGCGTAGATAGGGTGGCGGGCAAATTATGCTTTCCCGGCGTAAACTGGTGTGACTTGGCTGCGGAGGAATAGTTCGTGCATCGCTTCGGCTCTCTCCTGTTTCAAGCAAGCTCGTCCACCGCACCCCAGCCCCAGGCCAGGTCCGGCGTCGTCCCCGGAGTACTCGAGCATCTGCGAGCACCTGGGGTTCAACCCGGACCAACCAACCTGCGCAGGCGAAGTAGTCACATTATATTGGAAGACTCAGAATTGACGCCGGGCTGCCTTCCGGTGCAACATGTGCCGAAATCAGTTTTGGCAGGTACACGGTACTGCTGCACGCCACGGGCAGAGAGGCGAAGGAAGTTACTGCGCCAGCACGGACCGCCTCGGCCGTCCGAACGACCACCTCTCCAGGCGGCAAATGATTTGGCTCACGTACTGCGTGAGCAAAAGCGTAGACATATGGATGTTGAAAGAGACCGTAGACTTGTTTCCTCTATCGGAGCACGCCATCGCCGACTGGAGGAGCTACCCCCATAAGGGCGCGAGGGACGAGCTGCTGGCACGACCTCCACTCGGTGGCCCCGGGAAGACAGCGCAAATTGACGAGTGCCTTCTTCGCGCGAGCAAAAGTGCAATCGAGGAGCCTAATGATAGGCGACAACGTCCCGCCGAGCCGCCAAAACTACGGTGGTGTTAAAGATGGTGGCCCATGGGTCTTCGGCGTGGTCTGCGCGACCTGAGGGGTGCTGCTACTTTTCAAGGTCGACCGACGAAAGGCGGCGACGCTAGGCGCCATTATTGAAGCCAATGTTCAACCGGGGACCATTATTCATAGTGACGAAGTGTCCGCATACAACTGTATCCCAAATTCAGTGGATGCTAACGGGGCTATGCCTCAATCTGCATTGGGAGACAGTTAACCACAGCGTGCACTTTGTGGAAACCAACACGGGCGTTCACACGCGAAAAAAAAGAAAGTTATTGTCAAAAAGTGAAGCGCCACCTCGTCAGCAGTGGGTACAGAGTAACTGCACTGATGCTGGAGTCCCACCTGGGATGAATGTGGTGGCACTCAACGGCCACGTTCGCTGCAAAGACCCTTTCTTGCGTTTGTTAGAAGTCACGGATCGCTGGGGCTACCCAGTATAAAGACTCTTTCCTGCGGTTGTTAGAATCCATCGCTCGGCGCTAGCCAGTATGAAGGTGCGTCACAATGTAAAAGAAAATAAAGCGTAGTTTTTTTATCCTCTCATGACTGTTTTCCGACATCCCTGAGTGCTTACACGGTAAGCGCGCGGCAAACCACTTCTGCGCTAGCCCACGCTCCATTCATCTCGAAGCCTTACTTTAGCGCGAGCTACGAGCGATCTGTTGAAAGCCCAGTGTAAAAATCAGGCGCACACCAATCTGTGCTCGGAAATGGGAGCGCAAGCACGTAGGAAGCCGCACCAATTAAATCTAGAGGAAAGAGAAAGAGCAAAGAGCGATCTGTTCAATGCCCAGTGCGAAAACCAAGCGCACACCAATCTGTGCTCGAAAATGCTAGCGCAAGCACATAGCGAGCCGCGCCAATCCAATCCAGAGGAAGAAAGAGGAGGGCGAGCGTGCCCTCGTGGTATAACGCGAAACGATTAAACTACAAATTAGTCTAATACACATTCAGTGTACAATTTGTAAACTTTAAAACACCTATACCCTACGGTAATGTGACTAATATCATTGTACGGAATGCATTTATTTGATAACTTGCTTGTGCCTCTAATGCACTCGGTGGAACGACAAACAAGTGAAAGAATGCACGACCATGCACCGACCGTATGATCACGTGAGCCCCAGTTTGTCGACCGCCCATATGGCAACGCCCAAGGGATGATGGCCACCCAGAGTGAATCTAGATAAACCAATGAAACTGGAGGTGTGCCGACGGACAAACTTTGTCTTGTTGCCATTAGTTCTTTCATCTTGGGGCGTCGCCAGAGCTCGTGAAGATCCCGAGTTTCGCCAAACTCGGGGCATCCTGCATAGCACCCCGGGACTCATTTGTGCGGCAGCCTCACCGACGCTGATCGCTCGACGGCGCCGATATCGTCACTAGGCCTTTTTCGGTTCCCGTCAAAGCTAAAGCGGATGGCGCTTCGAAATGAATTACCGACGCTCACAAGCTGCAATATTTTATTATCGTTGTTATCGCTCTTCGCAATAATTGTACACAAAGAAGAAAAAGTTGTCGCAGTTTCACCTGAAAGGTGAAGCATCAATTGCGATAGCAAATTGGTAGAGAGCTATACGGAGTAATGATATTAGCTTTATCAGCTGTATAAACTTGGACATGCAGCAGCACCGGCAACACGCAGAACTGTTGTCGACGCCGTCGGCGTTTTGCCCGCGTTCGCTCAAAATGCGCGCGGCGTTCGTGACTGTTGCCGGAGCCTCTGATATAAGTAGGCACTTGGTGCCGCAGCTAAACGTCACCTCCCTTCCCTCACCCTCCCCCCCCTCCCCCACGGCCTCTCGCGCATCGGAAAAAGGCGCGTTTGCTCTACATATATGGTGATTGTAAAGGAGGAAAGAGACGCCTACTTCTGCAGCCCTGAAGGGAGCACGGCGCAGAACGCGCGTTTGTTCTCCGTCGTGCGTTCACTCCCCGTGAAAGCGCGCGCCCCTCGCGCCCTTTCACTCGCACATACAGCGTTCGGCGCGGGCTGCAGAAGATAGCGTCAACATTTCCCCTTTCCACATGAACCACTTACTACTACGGCGACGATTTAATCACCATTGACGTCATACGGAACCTCACGGCGACGGCGACGCTGACGCCGACGGCAGAAATCTGCTTTTTAGTGTCCATATAATTGCTATCGCAATAAAAATACGCGGATATTAGCGGCGCCGTTGGCTACGATGCGAGCACAGCCGAGCCGGTCGTCTCCCGTCGGTAGCCGTGCACTCAGCTGCAGCCGATGTTTTCGTTGCCGGTGGCAGAGGCGCGCAGCTTCGCGGTCGGCAGTTGGCCCGTTGATCGTGCTATAGTGCCTAGAATATACTGGCAGTATATTCTAGGCACTATAATCTTGCAGCGGGTGGGGCGCCGGCCGAACTGTCGTCTACTTTGGACACCTTTCGCGCGGCAGACTGAAGGCTGTATCGTCGTCCGCATATGTGCCGCTAGCGTGGCTAGCGTGGACGTGCCTTAACCGGAAGTAGGCAGTGTTTTGAGAAGCGCGTTGGCGATGACGTATGTGACGTGACATTTGGAGCAGCAATCGGCGAGGAGGAGAGACCAGCCGTAGCGAAGGAAAGAGCGAAATGAGCGAGGGCCGTTTTTCGATCATCAAACGCGTGTAACTCCGCTGTTACGGCGCCATTTCGAAAAATTCTCGCGGCTACGTGTTCGTTGTGCACTCGTGCACAACTGCAACACCACAACTAAATTTCGACCTCTGGGTGGTTTAGAGGCCCTTTAAATGCGAGGGCTGCAGGCAGCGTTATACTTTTCTTGTCTAAGCTTCAAGAACAGAACGAAAACGTCTGCTCTCGGTAACGAGGTGGAAAAAGCGCTACATGACTAGCACTAAAAGCCAATCGTACTTCACAGTCATTGCGTTGCAGCACAAAAGGCTTCGTTAAATAAGTTATGCGACAGACTTCTTCATGTTCTTTACCAGCATAGGTCAAAAATTAACTGTCGCGAGCGCACAATTGAATGGAGTACTTACCTTGAACGCTTTTTCCTTTACTTTTCTGCGGATATAGATAGGTTACCTTGGTTATTCAATTATTCCTGTGGATCCTGGAATGGCAGTGACGCCATGCGGCATTTAGACCGATGCTTTAATTTCACGCAGGCCGTCTCGTATTTTTTCCTGGGGTAATGGTGCTCCTTCTTAGTGTGATAGCAATTATATGGACACTCCAGGCGCATTTCTGTCGTATGTCGTATATGCGAGTGAAAGCGTGCCTGCTCAATCTCGCGCACGCAAGAAAGGAACTACTATCCTTATTTCGTATAGCTGTCCACAAATTTGCTATCGCAATCAATGCTTCGCCTTTCGGGCAACTTTTTTTTATTGGCTGCTGCAATTCCGCTGGTACTATATACAGCATTATTCAAGGACACTGTGTTCTGCATAGGTATGTCCATGTGAGTCTGTTTCATTTCTTCTGATTTTATTTTATTGTATTTCTTTTTACGCCGAAGTCTTTGCCTCACAGCTTGCTGGATACTAAGATGATCTTGCTGGGATTTTTATAACGTGTTTTACTCCATTACAACTCCAAAGGGAAACGACTTATGCTGTCGATTGCAAAGGACTACAATCAGAGAGTGGCCATACAGTAATATGGGCCATACAGTAACTAGTTAAAAAAATTTAATTAGTGCACTTTTGTTACTTAGTCGATTAGACATTTCAATTTTTTTTTGCATGCCCACCTCTTCGAGTAGACCAGCTCATAAACTAGAATTGTGCTATGTGCCACAGGCAACCTTTAAAGATGTTTGTAAGTGTACGCTGAAACACCCTGTATACTGCCTGCAGTAACATTCCAATACCAAGAAAAAAGTGCTGAGCCCAGATAAACAGAAGCACTTATTCTCAGGCTAGTTGGTTCATAAATAAAAAGCAAAACTACACGAAAAACCCACACAATAAGGAACATGTGCTACTGATGTGATTACTGATGCCTTTCACTGCATTAAAAAAACGTGAAAGACATCCGGCGTAGTCATTACAAATACGCCAGCCTAGCTTCTTTGGCTCTTGCTAATGAAGAAATTTAGTCTCTAGATGTATATTTGGGTGGCTATTGTGTGCATTGCCTTGTCCAAGTGCTGCTATGTGGGCGTAGTTTTTATAGGTATGTGTTATGCTACTGCAGGCAGCTGCATATTAATGTGGCTATACTGTTGTGAGTAAAATAAATTGGAGGGTGGCATCTTTTGGTTCCACGTGCCTTTGTCCCCGTATTCTTACACCACAATGCAATGTCACGCAAGTTCTGCTGCTGCAAGGTGACTTGCAGGCAGAATAGTCTCACTACCTTAAAACGTTATAATGTACATGCCAAAGAGTAGTAATTGAACAACAAGGCAGATAGCCCCTTTAGTCACGAATTATGATCAGCTGTTAATAAATGTATGGAATTTACATAATTTCATGCCAAGGTGCTGCATACAGCATTAAGAGCAAGTAAATGTGGTATAATGACTGCATTTTATTGAGTCACCATAATTACAGTGATTAAGTATTTAATTATTGTGCACTCATTAATGTGTTTCTTAATAAATATAATTGAATGACTAGCATGAATGACTTGCGCAAGTTAATTATTGGTTGCACGCATTACTAGAAAGCAAAAAAAAGTTTGCAATTGCTTCAGAAACGTACCCTATTGCACCTCCCGTCAAACACTGTAGTGCCTTCTCCAAAGCGATCTTTGGTAGCGGTAGATTTTCCTCAGAAGTATAACAGAGGTACTTGAGGCAAGAAGAACGCTCAATTTACCTTAAGCTTAATTTTTGTGATCTATTCCTTGCCACAACTGCACAGATATGGTGAAAATAAGTCGTGTCTATAAATGCGTAGACTGTGCCTGAAGGGGATATGTTGCATACCCTTAACAGAGGTGTAGTGCACCTGCATCCTGCACTTTTATAAACAGCTTACTGCATTGCCTGTCTATGTGTGTATGTTTATATGCCTGTATTCATGGATGTAGGAAATTGAAGTTGCGTGGTGTATTTCCTGAGTTCCTTTAAAATATAACCTTTTGTCCTACATGAATATATATATATATATATATATATATATATATATATATATATATATATATATATATTTTGGTTTGGACATTGAATGGTTTGCAGGTTGGCCTATGTTGAGTGAGGGGCTGATAACCAATTATTTCATTCAACCATTTAGAATGTACACAAGAAATAATCATTGCGTTAATTGGTTTGCTGAAGCTTCTTTACAGCTTTTAGTGCTTTCCTGAGATGTTTTCTGGCTGTACTGATAATACATATTGATACATCTCTTCTGTATAGGTATCCTTCCAAGGAACTTTATTGAACTGCTGTGGAGCAACTAATTAAAAAATAACCGCACTTGCGTTACGATGTGAAGAAAGCCAGTCGCATGGTGAGTGTAAAACTTTTCCCATCTTTCCCTTCCCATTTTTGTACATAGGTGCCTCATTGAGGTCTTATGCAGTGGTTCTCACAGCTGGATTGATGTGATGTGGCAGAGCTCATTGCAGGGTTTTATAATCGGGCAAGGGCAACAACAAGGAAGATGTGCAGTTTATTAAAAATGCAATGATGAGATGACGATAGGCATTAACGATTCGGTGTTTATGAAACTAGGAAGCCTAATTCAGGAACCTTGAATATTGTGTAACTTCACTCAGGCACCTGAAATAGCCGAGTCTTTTTATGTAATATGCAACAAGCAGAGGTTATATCCAGGAAATGAATAGAACATATCGAAATCCGGGAAACTCATGTTACAAAAGTTCAGATCTCTAGTGGTGTTTGATACCATACAGCAGTAAAAGCTTCATGGAGTTCTCAGTGTTGTGTGTCCTGTGTGCATTTACACAAGTAAGAGAAGGAAGATCCAACAGATTGAAATGGTAGAAACATAACTAGTACTTATCATTTTTTTGATGCAAAATAACATTATTATTATTTGTTTTGAAAACATACCGGGTATTTCAGCGAACACTTTCAAAAATTTTTAAAGGTTGCCTGTGGCATATAGCACAATTCTAGTTCATGAGCTGGTCTATTTAAAGATGTGGATATACTTGCACAAAAAATTGAAATGTTTAATCGACTAATTAAAAAATTAACTAAATGAGTTTTCAACTAATTACCTTATGGCCCATATTGCAGTTTACAAACTCTAACCGTGGAGTTCGCAAGGCGAACATCGCTTTCGAGATGCTATTCCCGAACTTTGCAGAGAAATGCATTGGCATTCCAGTTACTTTCAGGCTATAATGCATACGACGTTTTGTGAGGAGAGTAATTGGAACGCCAATGACCTTCCACGCTAAACATCCCAGCCCAAAAACCACCATCGTGGATTTTCTTGAAAAAAATTGGACTCGATGGCTATTCTGTGAATAAGGTTTCACCATAGTATTTTGACCGAAAAAAAATTTTGATCATGTGAGCGCTCTTTGAAGTTTCCGCAAAGAGACAATAGTTGGTTGGAGGTAATTTTTTTTATTCAAGTCTTAAACTAGGTGTAATAACAAAGTTTACTTTAGAGCATTCTAGGGGCATCCTTCTTTCATATAATGTGATAACTGAATGCATTTTAGAATTTAGCGCGTTTATTTGGCTCAGTAAAAAGAGCAAGAAATGTTGCGTTTTCAGCATTTTTCTCGCGCAAATTGTGCAAAATTTTCAGCTACAATATTTTTTCTTCCTTCTCGCATGTTGCTATACTGTATGCTAAAATAATTTGAAATTTTTGAGGCATACATTGTTTTTAGAAAAACACCTCCAAAGTTGGCAAAAGCAGATTTTTTGCGAGATTCATGCCACATTTAAGCCTTATGGCCCTCCAGATAAAAGTATCTCAGATAGCTCAATATGAGCACCGAGCTCTTAGCTTGTGATTTAGAAATTTTTATTCGAGTAAATTTTGTTTGAAGCGGGAATCAAAATTTTTGAAGTCAACAAGCAATATCACCAGCAGGCATTGCGTACATGCCGCTGCTCTCCTCGTCGTCTGCTCGTTGTCCGCTGCGCGTCGCCGTCTGTCGCCCAGCAGACGGCGGCTATTATATGGCCGCCGCTGCTTTTATAAAAACACCCACAGCAAGTAACTTCTTTACTATTTCACATGCTGGCGGCAACAGGTTTTTTCAAGCTGTAGAGGATTAACCACTATGAGAGTGCATGCTGAGTTTGTAGGAGCCTGCTTAATGCGACTTCATGTGATTCTGATTATTAACTGTCTTCTAAAGATGTAGTTCTGGCACCACAGTGCATTTTCTACTTCAAAATTAGAAATATGCACAAGATACTAATATCCGGATTGGACTCCTGAACACTAAGAATGAGTTGTTTTCTTTGTACTGTGGTGTCTAAAGTGTACTTGAGATGGCCAGGAATGTTGACTACAGAATGAATATGAAAGAGGTTTGCAATAATGTAACAGCATTGCAAACAATGTTACATTAAAAGTTTATTGCACAAACTACAACATGGATAACAGTCTGGCGTAAGCAGACCGAGATAAAATGGAGACGTAGACGTGGTGCTTGCATCTACATTTAGTCCTGTGTGCTTGCGCAAAAATATTGAAGTTAGCATACCGCATACCAACATGCCCAGCACACACCAGCGCTACAGAAACGGCAAGATGTGTGCCCTGTCTCTTTATAGCCCTTGCATGAAGTAACATTACCTGGATCCATGCATAGCTCAAATTTCTTTCTTTACATAAAACGTATGTATAGTTCATAAGTCAGTCTTGCTAGTAAAATAGTACTGAAGTGTGGGATGCACTTCAGTACTATTTGATGCTATCTTGATGCTATCTTGACAGAGGTAAGTGCTTCAAGACAGAGGAGATATTAACATATACAATAGCTGGACTGAAGCACAGTTGTGTTAATCTTTTTGGACTGCATGTGGGGCCTGTTTCTGCCTATCACAAGTTTCTGGGGGCACTGCGGGTCTGCTCTTACCTCACTAGATGGGAGCTGCTGACCCTTGGCTCAAAGAACCTAAACACACGGATTTCATCTGACATCTGTTGTTTAAAACTACTAATGCTTAGCGAAAATTTAATGAACATGTTTTGTGCAGTCCCAGTGTATTAGTTAGCTTTTATTTAGGTCTTGGTTATTGCATTTCTGAATAGTGTGCTTTGCGCACATAGGCTGTGACTTCCAGTAACATAAAGTTATTTCCACATCTTAATATACCCCCTTTTAGGAAAGTCTATAACACACACTCTATCAATGAATAGAAAACCAAGGCATTTGCTTTTTCGTGACCATCAAAATTAGGGGCTTGTTGTGGAGTCACCTTAGGTTCATGTAATACATTTTGTTTTTATTTCTGTTTTGTTCCACAGGCAGCTGCGGTCCTACTAACTCGGTGCCTCCCGAGGGCATCTGATGGCTCCCTCTCGCTACACATCGACGCGCAGCGATTGTTTTTGACATCGTCACTGCTGGCAGGCCTGGCCTGCCTTTTCGCTTCGTTCTGGGTCGTCCATGTTGTCTACCCAAAAAAGGCCCACAGGAATCTGAGATTTATTGAGCACTGCTTTCTGGATTTGAGCTACACAAAGCCACGGGTGAAAGCATTGGAGTTAGTCAATTTTTACAATAACTTTTGCTAGGCAAAAAAAATGTCAGGTATATTTTCTCGGAAAAGTTTCTGTAAAAATTATTTTGCCTAACAAAAGCAGCCGTGGCTTCTGTGGCCGGCAGGTTGCCCAAGCCATGGTAGCACAGTGCGTGCTTTAGAGGGACACGAAAGAGAAAATTTATTCGAGCTTTATTAAATAATTCTTCTACAACACCGAAAAAATAACTCTTACTGTGAGAATTGGCTTGATAAGCCAGACAACATGCAAAACCGAAAACTGGTGTCGCCACCGCCACCTTATAATTCCTGCACCAGCTCGCTGGGATCTGGCATTTGAAGGTGTCTGTTCGGATCTAGTTAATGTTCTATTGGCCAATATTTATGAATTCTGTTCTAAAGGAGTCAAAGAATAAACTTAGTTGAAGTATATGACTCCACACTGATGTGCTGGTGCTGCATAAAATTTGAAAATGAAAGTTAAATCTTCATTTTGTCCTGTATTAATCAGGTTATTGCCACCATGTTCATGAATATAAAGTTCTGATAGGTTGTTTTATCAGTCTAAAATGATTTACTGTTTCTCTTTAGTGTCACTGTAATGGACCTTTAGCAACAAAACGTGTGTTAGTATGCAACTGGTATTCTCAGTGGGGGCAAAAGCATCAGCAGCATGCTCAATGGTTCTGTACCAACTGATAATTTGAAGGATGTCCTTTACCACTAGGGTTAGGCCAACGTGGCTCTGTGTTAATCACCACAAGTGTAATATTCAAAACTTAATGACCCAGAATGGGTAATTCAGGGGGAGTTGAATTAGCCATTTTTATTTCTTTTTTTTCTTTATCATGGACTTCTCACATTACACTCTCATATCCATCACAACTGCATGCCTAGAAACAGACAAGGGCAACACGCTCAATTACATTTTACACAATCTAAGAAGCACTAAAATTTTTAGGCAACAAAATTGAAATGTGGCCTATACTCATGAATACCGCAGTACAGTTGTGGAACATGTTCCTCTTCCGTGGAAAAAGGACTGCATACGTTTTCTTTGTGCACCAGGGGGAGTGGTATCAGTTAATGGGTGTTTTCACATATATATTTTCAGTCATGTGTGTATTAGCAATCACCACTTTCCTCATCTGAGTGAGCGCCTTTTTTTAGAAAGTTTGATAGTTGACAGAACATGTTGCTCTTGGTTGCAGTTTTCTTCCTAACTATCCATTCATTGCACTATGCCCCCATGTCTTGGGCAACTAGCTGTTTGAAGGTCAGTATGCTATCAATGGGTCTAATGATCAACTCTAGTGCTAACTTCCTCATTTGCTTGTTGCAATACTTTAGAGTTAGATTTTGTATATTGTGTCATTTGTTTGTTTTCACTGTACTTTAGTTTCACTGCATCTTGAATGCGCTCTGATAGTTTTTCTTTTGAATTGAAAGATTTGGTGGGCAGTTGCCGGCATTGATGTGATAGTACGAACGCTTGCTGTATTTATCACATGATTGTTTCATTTCATCTGGGGCAGTAATGGCCGTTAGCAGCAGATGCCATTTCTCCTTACGTGCAATATTTTTATGTTGCATACTATTGTTCATAATGATCCATTGAATGCACTGCACAACCGTGTTCTGGACAACTGCCTGTTTGAAGCAATGATCTGCGTATTGAGTGGGTGTAATGTGAACATCTCTACTACTGACTGTGTATTTAAGAGTTGGATTTTGTATTGGGGGGGGGGGGTGCCTGTCACTTGTTTGTTTTCACTATGCTTTGGTTTCACTACATCTTCAATGTGTTGTGATAGTTTTATTTTGCCGTGAGAGATGTAGGCAGTTGCCGGCACTAATGTGATAGTACGAAGGCTTGCTGTATATATCACATGATTGTTTAATTTCGTCTGGGACAGTAATGGCCGTTAGCAGCAGACGCCATTTGGCCTTAAGTGCAATATTTTTATGTTGCATAGTTTTCTTCATAATGACTCATTGAATGCACTTCACGCCCATGTTCTGGACAACTGCCTGTTTGAAGTAATAATTTGCATGATATTCAGTGGGTCTAATTTGAAAACATCTAGTACTGACTGTGTATTTACGAGTTAGATTTTATATTGGGGGGGGGCGGTGTTAGTTGTTTGTTTTCACTGTACTTTAGCGGGATTGCACATTGAACGTGTTGTGATATATTTTGTTTTGCCATGAGAGATCTAGTGGGCAGTTACAAGCCCCAGTCTGTGTATTTATACAAATATTTATTATGCTTATCACAGCAATTTTAAGGCCATAGTTTTGTGATGATTAACTGATGCCTGACTTTTTTATGAGAAACATGTCAGAACTAATAAACAATCACTCATGCTTGGGATCCTTGAAATCATCCTTGTAGTCTTTCAATTGTCTTCGAATTTTTAGTTGAATGTGTTGTCCAAAGTGAGTTCCCTGCTCTGAATGAGTTATATTAAAAGTGATCGTGAGAGTAATACGCTGTAGAATATACCTTCTCACAGGAGTAAAAGTACTTCCGCATTTTGCTCTATAACCTCTCAAAACAAAGTAAAAATTCACCCAGGAAACACCACAAAAAGTGGCTGGTGGATGTAAAAGAAAACTTCCACATCATCCCCAAGAAACTCCAGAATAGGCTTGAAAAATTACTCTCATAAGGAACCGAGAAAACTTCATGAACGAGGTAAAAAAATACTCCGAGATCAGCTCCAACAAACTACAGAATGGGCTTGAAAAAAATTCTCAGGTAGAGCTAAGAAACGGTGATAACGATGTAAAAAAATACCCCCACATCAGTTCCAAAAAACCCGAGAATAGGCTTAAAAATAACTCCCAGGAATATCCTAGAAAACTGGATAAATTACATAAAAAAGTAATCCCCCATCACCTCCAACAAACTCCTGAATAGGCTTGAAAAATTACTCTCGGAAAAGCTGAGAAAAGTTAATGAAAGAGGTAAAAAAATACTCTCACATCAGACACAAGAAACTCGCGAATGGGCTTGAAAAATAAGTCTCAGGAATAGCCGCAAGAACGTCGTCATCGAAGTAAAAATATAGTCCTACTATCGTCCCTAAAAACCTTCACAGAGATTAAAAAATTACTCTCGTTTCTACACACAAAAACTCAGTCAGCATGGGAGTAAATTTTTACCTCGACTGGTACGTCGAGAAACCAAGAAAAACCAAGAAACGGGAATGCGATATGGGACGAGCGGTTCACTCCCATTTCGCATTATTTTTGTTTACAGTGCGGCTATCATTTTGTTGAATTCACTAGTGGGCAAGCTGGTGGATCCTGCGACGCACGTCGGACTCAATGTCGCCTCAGATGTTAGCGTGGGTATTTGACAGTCGTTGAAGGATGCCAACGTTGCAAGCGTAATTCCGTATGGTAGAACACGGGCAGATAAGCCAAAGTTGAGCACAGGCAGATAAGCTTCGTTGTCGACAATTTCGACAACCATGTGGGGTAGGGTCACATTGTGTGCTAATACAACGTAAGTAACAGCGGATGCAACGTAATCCCCGTCAGCGGCAGCAGGAGAGGGCGTCAAAAGAACATAAGTAGTGGATTGGGGCGGTAATCGCACGTACTCTGAAGAACACAGTTGCGTAAGTTTAGCAGGAAGAGTCCCGGGGGCAGAAGGGAGTTCAAGTTGCAGGACACCGGTGCCGCAGTCTAGGAGGGCTGAATGTGTCGACAAAAATTCAATTCCCAAGATCACGTCGTATGGGCACTGCTCAAGCACAAGAAACTGAGCGCTCGTCGTATAGCCAGATATAGTAACGCGGGCAGTACACGTTCCAACAACAGTAGGTGTGCTTCCATCGGCAGTTCTCACTGTACGTAGCACGGCGGGTGTCAGGACTTTCTTCAGCTTCTCACGAAGACTAGACCTCATCACCGAGATCTGTGCACCAGTGTCGATAAGGGCCGTAACACTAACACCATCGAGTTGGACTTCGAGCAAATTAGAGCGGGTAGGAACAGTCAGACGACGATTTCGAGGCCGGGTCGAGAATGCAGCGTCACCTCCGGGTGCCGCACTCGTTAGTTTTCCGATGCGTAGCGTCCAGAGTTGGCAGGCAACGTAAACGGCGGGCTTGCGGCGAATGGAATCGGCGGGCTTGCGGCGAGCGAGATCGGCGATCGTGCGGTGATGGTGACCTGCTGTACACGTTGGTGCGAGTGTCGACGTCGGGCGTGTCAGTCGGTGGAGAGCGCAACTATGTTGTACGGGAGTAGCCTTCAGAACGAGGGTTCCGGGTGCTCCAGCAGTGTCGCGCAATATGCCCAGCTCGAGAGCACGCGAAACATATTGGGCAATCATCTGCCGTCCTCCACTCAGCGGGATTGCGGTATCGCGAGTAAAAGGGCTGGTTTCACGGCGCGACTGGTGAAACTGGTGGTGTGACTAGTGCGACTGGTGGCACGCGAACAGCGCACACAGAGGAGAGTCCCAAATTCGCGACCGCCTGTTGAACCACGGCTTGAATCAATGAAACCATAGACTGGGTGGCAGTCGAGACATCGGGCACGAGAGGGGCTGGTGACATTGCTTCTAGTTCCCGACGAACGATCTGTGTCAAAGTGTTCGAAACCGGCGATTGTGAGGTAGGTAGTTATTCCTCACGCGATGACGATGCGGCAGTATTGGGGAGCCTGGTGAATTGCTGGGCGATACGGCAGGATTTAGCTTGTTCGAATCACCGAAACTCTGTCACAATAGCATCCACGGTGGCGCAGTTCCTGATTGCTAAGAGGTTGAATGCGTCAACGGCGATTCCTTTGAGTATGTGTCCGATCTTGTCCGCTTCGGACATGTTACCGTCAACTTTACGGCAAAGCGCTAGAATATCATGAATACACGAAATGTATGATTCAGTAGGTGACTGCGCACGGGAGCCAAGTTATTGTTTAGCAGCTAGTTGACGACCCAAGGGCTTGCCGAACAAGTCATTCAGTTTTTCTTTGCAAACATCTCAGCTGGTCAGATCGTGTTCATGCGTCTCGTACCCGACGCGCGCGGTTCCTTTCAGATGAAATATCAAGTTCGCCAGCATAAGCGTATCTTTCCATCAGTTCTGTTTGCTGACACGCTCATACCATGCAATCCAATCCTCGGCGTCCACGTTATCCGTGCCAGAGAAGGTGCCCAGATCTTGCGGAAGCGATACGATGACAGACGGCGGGGACGGCTGCTGCACGGCAGGTTCCGGCGCGGTGCGTGCTTCAGTGGCAGTGGCCATCACCGAGGGAACAACGCGGCGACCACTTCGGAGTTCCGTGCTTGGGTCATGGGGATGATCAGGCAGCGTACCCAGCACCTACACCAGAAAATGTTGCGCAAAAACGTATATTTACAAATATTTACAAAATAGGCGAGTAGCACAGGCGTAGCAGCAACCAGCGAAGATGGCGAGGAGCAACCTCTAGTTCCTCTTCTTCGGTGCCGGCCTAACGCTGACCTCTGCTTCGGTGCCGGTCTTCTTCTGTCTCGCGGCAGTATGACCAAGGCCGGTATTTTGTAGCGATACCTTATGCTTTATTCTATACTAGTCTTATCATCCACCGCTCACGGCCGGCTGATCCCGTTGATAACGTGAGCGGACCGTCGCTCTGACCACTGACCAAGCGCGAAAAAGCGCGAAAAGGCGTTAGCATCGGAAAACCATCGCTACAAAATACCGGTCCAAGTGAGCCCCAGTTTGTCGACCGTCCATATGGCAACGTCCACCCAGAGTGAATCTAGATAAACCAATGAAGGTGGAAGCGTGCCGAAGGACAAACTTTGTCTTGGTACCATTAGTTCTTTCATCTTGGGGCGTCGCCAGAGCTCGTGAAGATACCGAGTTTCGCCAAACTAGGCGCATCCTGCATAGCACACCTGGCTGTGAAAAAAGCAGCTATTAAGCTAGTAGTTATCAGCTAGCGCAAGGCAGGGGCAATTGGACATCGGAGGTACAGGCCTTCGTCCTGCAGTGGACATAAATATAGGCTGATGATGATGTAAGAAAGTCATGCCTACAAAGACACGAACATCGGCCAGTACGGAGTGCGCATAAAGAAAGCTAGAATAATTTGAGAAAGTATAGAGAACCAGCGTACCATTTTCAATGCATGCGGTATTTACAATACCTACTAGTAGCGCAATTTACTCAAATATTTCCCTTCCCAAGTTGGAGACACTATAAATGCATACATGAACAGGACATAAATAGGACATTGAGCCAATCATTGTAGATAGAATAAAATTACAGAAATTCGCAGGGCATTTGAAGGCTCGATCTTTGTTCACGGGCCAGTGTCGAGGCATTCTTAACGTATGTACCCAATTTCCCGCCTGACAAGTACTTTCGCGATGTCTGGCATATGCAGACCTGCGCGATATTTGCGCGCCTCCCCTCGTTAGACGGGTGTGACGGGGGCGCATACTGAGGACGGGAAAGAAAAACTTTATAGAATGAAATGTCGAAATTATAGAGCTCTGCATGCCACGTTAGTATGCACAGGCGCGCTCTGGCCAAATTTTTCACTGGTAGCAATGCGTTTTCTGTCGCTAGGGAGGACATTTCAGAAACAACCTACGTGTTTTGGGAGGATCGTACGTAGGCGGTACGTTGTCTATAGACGAGAGTTTTTGATTGGGTGTCAAAATGGTCGCCGTTTTTAGAGCTATCCATATGCATGGAGGAATAGGAATCACATATGTTTCTCGCAGATCACTCTATTTAAGTCTCCACACTTCCCACAATTTGCAAGTAAAGAAATTATCTATTGTTGTCACTATTTCCGTATACGCTGCTCGCGCCGTTTGGAAAGGCGTAATGAGCTCTGAAAACATTTACAAGTTCTCTATCATTTTCGCTAAACCTTCGGGTTATCCACACAGGCACCGTCTACGTTATGCGTGGAAACGGAGAGAGAGAGAGAGAGAGAGAGAGAGAGAGCGAATGAAATTTGTTGTAGCAAAGGCAGGCAGGCCTCTTGGAGTTTGTGGAGGTGAGCGGGATTACCGCCTACCGATAAGCGCTCGCACCCCGCCGGCCACTGCCTTCATCACCGGCCTCCTCCATGGATGGACGAGACTCCTGCTGCTTCTCCTTATCTTCCCTTCCTGTCATCTTTATCTCCCACATCCCCTTCCCCTGACGCGGCGCGACACTCCCTATTGGGCTGCAGAAATAAGCGTCATTTCGCACATTAAGCCACTACTACTGCTTGTCGGGGCCCTAAGTCCAGGGCCTCGTTTGCAGCATTCTCCAAAGCGTCGCCGATGAAGACCGCAAGGTGCTGTAGCTCTTGGTACGAAGTGGCTGTGGTCAGCCAATCCTCAGTGGGTTTAGAGGTGAGGAATGTGCAGAGGGCATATGGTGTAGTGTGGGGAAGCAGTGCCTTAAAATGTAGGTAGTATAAGGGTAAACTCCACAGTGGCGGCACAGCGGTGGGCCTTCTGTGCGGAGGCCAATAGAAGGTGCATATGGGAGGGGGTCAGGAGGGTGCCGGTTTGTGCCTGGCGGATGAGCACGCCATGGTGGCGCGTCAGATCAGGATGCAGCTTGAGAAATATTCAGCGTGCGTCTCGATATGGTTTCAGGTGCGGTGGCGTTGATAATGATTCGTATGAGTCTGGCCGGGGAATGTCAGGAGCCTGGCTTATTGTTTCGCAGGCAAGCTGATAAGCTCTGAATCTAGACAATCGCTACCGACGATAAGTATGCTGCTGCAAGTGCTCCGTGATATTTGTGGGCACGTCGTTTTGCAGAAGCTTCCTGCACGCGGACATGGAGTGCGTGAATATTATAGGTGTGCGTGTGGGTAAGTAGGGAAGGCTCTGGATAGCTGCTGCGATTGCCTGTAGCTCGGCTGTGGTGGGGGCTGTCGAGGGTATGAGCGCTCTGTCTACTGTTTGGAGGCTGTGATCGACTACGGAAATGGCCGATCCCTTCTGCTGTACACTGGCGTCTATACGGCAGTATGTGCCTCGGGGCTTACGTGTGGTGTGCCCGGTGTAGTATGCTACCCGTTCTTGGCTAGGGACTTTGTTATTATCCGGGTTCATTTGTCGTGGAAGGGGCGCTATATGTAGTAGCGATCTAGCTTCTGGAGTGTGTGGCAGTGCATCTGCAGGCGGCGTGTCACATGGTTGTAGTCGTATGCTATGCAAGATCCTGTGACCTTGTTCTGTTTGATGTAGGCATAGCTCCTTACCGCGGCGGTGGATGTCGATGAGTTCGGTGACAGTCTTGTGGCTTCATATGTACATGAGGAGTTCTGTGCTAGCGCAGAGCACAGAAGTATGGGAGTCCCAGCTCCAGCTTGGTCGCTTTAAGGATGACTGCTTCGAGATGGGTGATGTCTTGACTGCGTAGGTTGGTATAGGAAAGGTGATACCTCAACCTAGACATTAGGATGGCATCGCGTAGGTAAAGCATATCAGCCTCCTTGAGGCCATGGTTCCTCTTTGATACTCGGCGCATCATATGCCGGATGTGCTCGCCTTGTTTAAGCAGGTACTGTACTGTGGTGGCCGGACATCCATCTTTCTCTAAGTTGAAACATATAAACTTAATGGTGCTCGGTTGCGGTATTGGTACGCCTTCACTGATGATGGTGATGATTGGAGGTATCCATCTCTTTTGGAGAACGACAAGAGCCGTCTACTAAATTGCTCATCACACCTATAGGTGAAGGCGTAATATATTCCTGATCACACCCTTACACTCCATTGGTGAAAGGGTAGTATATTGATCAAAACATCGTCGAGGAATGGGGTTTAATTGCATTTCAGAAGGCCCGTCATAAAGGTGTAATTCCCTATAACAACCAGCATTTTCACGGGCTCAGGGGATTAGTTATAGACACTTAAAAACACTTAGGGGTGTAAATTATTTACCAGTGTTTCTGCCTTGCGCGCGCGAGATCGAGCCACTCTCCTCGGCTTGCCTTCACACCCTTTCACTTGCACTCAGAGCAAACGGCACACGCGCACTATGGTATTGCGCTTGGACTTTATCAGAAACATCACAGCCACGACGACGGCGACGGTGGTCATGCGGCTGGAAGTATCGATATTACTGCTATCGCAATAAAAGTTCAAGTGCGATAAGAACATATTGCGCATCGCAGCGCCGTTTACTGCAGACGCGAGGGCAAGCGGGCGAGGGAAAACCGAACAGGATGGTGGCTTGATGGCTTGATGGTGTCGCCCGCTGGCCCGCTTCTGTAAGCGAAAGGGGGGATGGGTGAGCGCGCGCTGCGCGGGAGGAAAGGAGGCAGGTGAGCGCTCTAGCCCTGCCGTGCTGGGCGTGGCTCGGCTGTGCGTTGAGGCGCTGACCCGTGCTACATGAAGAGCTGCAGAAAAAAGCTCCTCTTCCTCTTCACAATCACTCCCTCTGTGTGTGCACGGCTACGCGCGCTCTATCATGGAGCTGATTTGCGGCGGGGACAAAGTTGGTTTGCGGCTTAGTGTGCGCATTCCTCCCGCGCGTCTATTGATCTAGGTCGCGTAATCAAAAGTGTCGAAATAAAGCAGCTCGAAGCATTTATCTTGCTGCTGTGGCCGCTCCTCATCATACCAGCAGTAAGGCAAGGAATGTCTGCGACCATTGAGCAACAATGAGAAACATCTCTGCATGTGTGTCTGTGCACGCTTTGCACCATGCTTGCTAATTGGGCTAGTAAATGAATTGATTACGGAAATTTATACAGCCGATAACAATACTAACCTTATGTCGTACAGCTCTCTAATGATTTGCTATCGCAATCGATGCTTCAACTTTAGGGCGAAGCGTCGGTGTTTGTTTTCGTTGACACAAAACGTTACGCACTAAACGCTTTATTTAACTTTATTTAACCAGATGAAATAGTGCAAGTCAACGATGCATTGGTGCCGACAATAACGCATACTTGATGTGTGCTCAGAATTCCGCTCCCGAATGGGCGTCCGTCGCACTGCGGAGTCTGTAAATGAGAAGTATATTTTTGAAAACAATCTGCTGCATAATGATGGTAAAAATAATAAAAAGGCCACAGTGCATCACCAGAAATGCATTAAGCTGTTATACAGTGTTGATTTCAATGACAAAGATGCTTGTAATTCTCCAGCACGGCGCATTCTGTTAAAGGTATAGGGGCACATTGACGCTAGGCAAAAGAACTGTCTAAATAAATCTTAATTGTAAATAATTTAAATAATAAGCTGCTATAAACAAAGAAAGAAACTCGTAAGCAGTCGAAAAGCGGTGCATTCGCAGTGAATGGCTGGGAAACTGTTGAGCAGAAGTTAATGCCGCTGTGCGTTTCCTTGAAGCTTGGCGTGGGGGACACTAAAATAAATCTATTAATCCGCGCGTACATTTACTATTTGGTAAAATTACTCGAATGAAGTTTCCAAATTTTGGTGCTTGTCCGCAACACACACAGTTATGGCGCACCAGAACCAATCGGAAACAGCCTCTTTTGCATCGCACTTTCCCAATGGGCACTCAATCAATTTCTTACTCCTTGTAGTTGAACAGAAACCAATCTTCGACAATTTCTAGTATTGAACTCCGGTGTACAAAACGACTTTAGCATGGACTGGTAAACTGGCATTCAAATGATTATTTATTTTGACGCGCCTAGTCAAAATTCAAATAAAATATTAAGAAGTCAGCAAGTGATAACGTACATTTTAAACGTGATCATGTCACTTGCTATTTTCGTTTTAGAGCATGTCTATCTATAAACTGCCCAGCTGTCCATTTCTGGGTAGTTTACATGGTTTGAGCCCCTTTCTTGCCCAATGAACGTTCCGCAATAAGTCCTTGAAACTGCCTTCAGCCTTAAAACTTCCTGCTTCATCCCGGCCGCGGCGGCCGCATTTCGATGGAGGCGAAATGCAAAAACGCCCGTGTGCTTGCGTTGTAGTGCACGTTAAAGAACCCCAGGTGGTCAAAATTAATCCGGAGCCCTCCACTACGGCGTGCCTCATAATCAGAACTGGTTTTGGCACGTAAAACCCCAGAAAGAAGAAGAAGAACTTCCTGCTTACGGCCGCGTGCTTGTATATTCGACAAACTTAAAATGCAGTTGTATCGTGTGATTAATTTTTTTACTCTAATTGTAATGGATTTTTAAGTCAAAGGAGAAAAATAGGCTGGGCTGTATTTATAAATAGCGCAAGCACAGCACTAAAAAATTTCTATTATCGTGAAACTATTTTTGATAATCCAGAAAAGGCCGCCTTTAAGTTCCAGCATTCGCGCGCCGTCAGATCATAGATTTTGACAGCGTCTGCACGTGACTTGTTAATTTTAGTCAATACAAATGCACTTCATTGTATTTTTAAAAAGCCACAGATTTAAAATAGCAAGTTTCGAGAGCATTTAAAAGCCCAAGAAAGCCATATCACCAAAGACAGAAATAGGAGGCCTCACAATGATGTTGCGCGCATGGGTTTCGGAAATAAATTCAAAAGCGAAATTTTGACCTTACATTTCACTTCTTCTAAACAACCTATTACCGCCAAAGTAGTGAAGCAGTTTTGAATGAACGCTGTGCTCGTAAAATGCAATATATACTTTCTCTCGATGGAGCCTTCAGAGCAACGTGGTCGTAAGATCCAGATGTACGGTGTAATGTCTCCACATTGCCATTTTTCGAAACATTCAATTACGCGCCTGCATCAAAGGCTAAAAGCCAGAAGTGGGCCCGCATTCACAAAACGTCTCTTTTTTGGTGAACGTAGACTTACGGTCTTGCGTTTGACACCCGCCACTTGTAATGGCCTCCATGTGATAACATAACAATTACAGTGGTTATAGCCAATGCCAAAACGCATTGTCGAAGAGAAGTAGGAGTATTTCGCTGTGTATGTACGTGGTGTAGGAACATTAACATATGAAAGGAGAGGCCGGAAGTGTTCGTGTTGCCATGATGAAAGTTTTCATGGAAAGACCAATATGAATCAATGTCGAATTATCTGGAATGATACTGTTGCATGCGATATGTTTAGGGTCCACTTCATACTAACTTTGTAGTGTTATTCATCGGCTGTCTAGCTGGCTCTGGTGCTCTCGCTCAATTTCTGCAGCGTATTGATGGTCAGTTGCCGGATCTCGTGCATGGATAGTGTAAGGCCGATGTATCGCTCGATTGCCTGCCTCACTTCAACAGCCATAAGAGAGTCCAGGCCAAGTTCGCTGAAGCAAATGGCGTGGTTCAGGCTTGCGGGATCCTTGACGCCTGCAAAGCCAGCAGAAAAACAATTGTGCACTCTTCATCTTGTAGCCCCTACTACTACGTTTAGCGCCCAATAACTTATAATTAATCGAAGATTCGTGCGAGGTGTCATCGTCTTGTAGTGAACATAAAAATAGGTATTTCTTGATAACTTTTATTCAAAAATGATATGACTCGTTATTTTAGTTTAGCTTAGGTGCTCAGTTTCAATTTAGGAGCTTAAACACTTTGAGGGGCTCTTAAGAGGTTATAGGCAGAATATATTGTTTTCCTATCATGTGAAGCTTAGGTGGTTAACCACTGCGGTGTAAAAACCTTTATATTTTATCGCATAAGTACGGAAGAAGGCAAAGAGGAATTCAGTATGGTAAGGAGGATGAGCAAAATGATACACAATGATTACCTGAGCGCGTCACTTGTCGCGCGGTTCATTTGGCAAATAGGCAGGCAACATTGAGCATATATTTCACTTGCGCGGATATGTATGATACTTGTGACACACAGACATGCGGAGGACACTCTGCTCGGCTGTTGCCATATGAACAATTCGACTGCAGGTTGCATATTTTCGTGTATTCAAAAAACTTGACGAAGGCGCACACAATGGACGACTACTGCGATCACAATCCCAGGTGTCGCAACAGGATCGGTGAAGTCGGTCAGTGAAGTTTTGTAATAAAATAGTAGCCCACTTGTGTGAAGGTCTGGCCCAATAAATAGCTGTCACCACCGTTACTACAAACGTAAATTCTCCAAAATGGACAATGCTAACATTTTCTTAGTTTCCTTATTGTATAGGATGTTTTAACCCGTATCTTCAGGGTCGCTTAATCGCGCTCCGAGGCTTCGGCTTGTTCTCTTTTGAATGGGCAGTTTCACATGAGAAAGAGGATTGGGGGAGGGAGGGGGGGCAGGTGTACCCGACTAATAATGCCAGCTTCGTGCAATACCTCCGACCCAAAGAGTACTTAGTTTAGAATGTCATAACTGCTCAATCTTCAGCGGCCTTATTGTAAAAAATCGCAACAGCACCCACCCATCTTACGATGACTAGTCACGGTAATGCGTTACCCTTGAATCAATAATGCGACACAACGTACTGCCGCCGTCAAAACGAGTTATGTACGAGGCATGTACAGCTGCGGAACTCCTCTTCCGCGCTTCCCCCGAAGAGCGCTCCGCGCCATCCGGCCTCCGAAATGCATAGGGCGCCTGTGCGAACCAACTCTGAGAAACGCCTCATGCGGGAAAAGGGCGCTTCTCTCGCGCTTCTTTCTGAACACGCTGCGCCATCTAGTTGCACTGGCGATAAGTCAGCGCGTGGCCTCTGAGATGTGAAGCGTGGTGCGCCGGTGCCTGTGAAAGCTGAGAATTGTTCTTTCGCCTGTCGCGCACACTGTGACACATACTCAGTAATCCAAGTTGGGGAGAGGTTCATTGAAGAGCTGGAAACACATACATAGTGTATCCATGATGCAGCTTGCTAAAGCGTTGGCGCTAAAGGTGTTGATAGAAAAGCGGCCCATTCCCAGTGAATTTGTGGCGCAGCTTGCTAATGCGTGGGTTTGCTACCCTTGTGTAGATCACGTGACGTGGGTTCGATTCTGCTCGGCATCGGATAAATTTAGGGATTCTTTTTCGTCATTGTAGAGCGGTACATTCCTAGTAGCACATACCTAGATACTGTAGCCGACGTCAAGGACGTTTATTGAAAAGCCGCAACCACCTACTGTCCCATACCCAGTCACCCATGTTCGCATCAAAGCAGTGCATTGAAAACAAGCACAGACCGAGGGGCACATACTCAATGCACCAAGTCGGCGTCAAAGAGTTTTGAAACAGCGATACTTGCCCAGTTCCGCATCTACAGTGACCCATGTCGGCGTCAAAGAGGCTTGTTGAAGAGCGGCACGTATATACACATTGCGTCATACTCAGCGACACAAGTGGGTTCGATGGATGGTTTCGAGCCCTGTGTGGGCTACAACAGTTTAAAACTGCGCGACTTTATTTCAGCGGTTGCGAGACATTCAACTGCAGATGCTCACACCGTTTATTTTTCTTCTTCTTTCTAGCCTATCTTAGCCCCAGGTGACGTGGTTAACCAGGACCATACCACAAGAAGAAAGAAGCGCTTTAGGTGGACTCCCCCTACCGACAAGTCGCCGTGTTCATTTGAAAATTCGTTCACATGGGCACGCTAATGAGGAGGGCAGGTTTGATCCTCTAGAGAGCCACTGTGTCCTCATGCCAATTGCGCAGTACGTAAAGTGGTGTAACGAACGCTTGACGACTGGGAACGGGTCGTCAAAATGAGGTTGAAGAGCACGACGAGGCGCGTCAATATGGACGAAAACATGAAACTTCGTTTCCAGGCTTAAGGGCAGGAAAACATCACGTGGACTCGTGTGAGCAGTAGTTGGCAAAGAATACAATTTTTGTATCAATATCCGCAGACACTGGACGGAAGAAGCAGAATCAGGAACAGGCGGCTTGGGAGAACGGTATACCGATCAATACACGTAAGCAATTACCTGGATTGCGGCGAAGGTCCCAGGATCGCCCATATCAATGGTGCCGAAGAGTGAATCGGGGAACGAAAGTTGTTCGTATGGATGTTTGGTGTTAGACTGGCAACCTGGCAGGCTGTATAAGCACGAACACAGTAACGCACGTCGGTGCGTACACGAGGCCAGACGTAACGCTGGGTGGTAATGTCTTGCCGTAACGTACGCCTGGCTAGATGAGCAAGTGCATCGAATCAAAAACAGCATGACGAAAAGGGACATAGTTGCGAGTATGGCTAGCTGAAACATCGCACCAGATCGACGCCATCGTCGGAGAAGGGGATGTGCTCCAAGTGGAGTAATGTAGAAGACCGGAGGCATGGAAGCTCGGGGAGAGATACATGATCCTGCGCGAGCAAGCAGAAGGAGAGGTCAGTGAGAGCTGTCGTGGCGTTGATGCCGATGCAACTCAGAAGGTCAGCTGCACTTTTGCGGCCGCGTTTGACAGCGTATTTCAGTGGTGAATTCGGCGAAGAAAGTAACATGACGGGGCTCTCGAGGAAAGTGGTTGGCAGTGAAGAAACGTATGGTGGAAGCGAGAGGCTTGTGGTCGGTAAGGATGACAAATTGTCGACCTTCGAAGAAGTACCCGAAGGGCTTCACTTGCGATGTGGGTGACGATCAGCTCCCGCCCGAAACTCCTATATCGGCGTTCAATGTCGCGCAACTTGCGGGAAAACAAGGAGACGGAGACCCATGTAGCATTTGGTCACTGGTGAAGAGCGGATCGCACCGCTACTAGGGATGCGTCAACCATAAAACTAGTAGGAGCACTCTGTGAAGGGCTGGCTTGCCTTTCGCAGTGGAAATAGGCGCTTCAAGAGGCTGTGATAGTGTGGAACATGTATAAATGAAGCGACGGTAAAAAATGAGGGGGCCGAGAAAAGAACGCATGCTACGTATGGACGTCGGAGGTGGATGTCGATAACGGCCTTGTATCTTGTCAGGCAGCGGAATGATGCCGTGCTTGCGGATGCGATGTCCAAGGCAACCTAGCATTTATGACGAGATCACAATCACGCAGACAAGCAAACATTTGGCGGAGATGTGCTTTGCGCGTCCCAGCATAATTTCTAGCTATGAGGATATCGTGAATGTAGGCAGCCAAAACGATAAACCCTAGGTGACTTCATCTGTAAAACGCTGGAATGTTTAGGCCGCATGGTGTACGCAATCCAAAAGGCATACGCAAAAAAAAAAAAAACTCGGAGACCGAACCGGGTAGTGATAACACTTTCGGTCACATCAGATGGTTCAACAGGAATCCGGCGATAAGCCATCACGAGGTGTACCTTCGAATATACTGCTGGTCCGAACTAAAAAGACAGTGCACTCCTGAATGTCCGGCATATCGTAGCGGTAAGGAACACTGACCGCATTCAGCGTGTAGTAGTCACCACAGAAGCGCCAATTGTTGTTTCTCTTAGGCCCCATGTGCATCTACGACGACCGCGAGCTTGATGATGGATAAAATATTTTATCTGCAACATATACTCGAACTGGTTGCGAGCACCACGAAGCTTGTCACGAGCAAGTAGACGTGGGAGGCAGTGCACAGATGTGCCTGTGGTGACAATACAATGTGTCCTGGTGTATTTAGGAGGCTATAACTCGGTTCGATGGTGGCAATACGTCGTGTCGCAATATTGATTTATTGCTAAACGCATTATCAGCCAGAGTCATCGTGAATGGTTTCCGCAACTTTTTCTTTTTGCACATCTTGTGTCATAATGTAGATTAGTCACTCTTTTATCAGTAGAAGCAAAAATAAAATAACACGGCAGAATACAGAGCTACTGCCTCTCTTTGCTGATTAGCGGTAATTCTATTCAATACGCTCTAGTACGCCTTCTGCAGTAACTGACAGCCGCAATATGAGCTTTACACCTAGTGCATGGCAGGCTCTTTGGCGCACCTGTATGTGATGTGGGAAAGGTGACATCTAGCTGCTATGGCATGAACGGTGTGTTTTATGCAGATTTGCGATCTCAGATGTGTATTTGGGAGAAATTAAACTGCAAGTGTCAACATAAGTGGTGCAACCAGGGCAAGAAAATGTGAACATATAGTTATGTATTTTGTACCAGCAAATGCATTCTACACATAATTAGAAGACGAGTATAATAATGCACTATTGAATTGTACGTCGCTCATTCTACACATCTGCATGGTAATGGTTGTATTTATAATTTGTATGCTGAACAATTTACTTTGCTAACTGTATGGCATATGTACATAATCTGCAAAAATACGCGTTGCAGGGACCCTAAACTCCAGAGCAGCGCAAGCAGCCTAATCGAAGACTGTGATGTTTGCTTTATAGCAACAGTGCAGAAGGCACAGCAACAGAGCATCCTTCAAGGGGAAATTAAAAGGAAACATTTCTCTAATAAATATTAGTACGGTTTTGCAACAGATCGCCTAACAGCGATTATGTACGTGCTTCTTCCTTGGAATGAACTATTTGTCTGAACCATACTACAGCTTTAAGAAAAATTACCATTCTGTGGCAATACTAGCAAATCGTTTTTTTTTACTTTCGCCGTTTTCAATAAATTTAACAGATTTTACCTTGTCAAGGTACACTCACTTTGTAAATTGTCAATACCAAAAGATCATATTTAACTTATGCATGATATTTAACAAACAAATCGTTGTGTTCAACTTCAGCTATAAATTTTGACCACATTTCCCTGCTCAATCGCTGCTCACAGTCACTATGCAGTGAAACATATATATTGTGTGTGGTTATACGCGTACTTGATAAAGCTACCCTGCATGCTGGTACAATTTTGTGCATAGGAACTAGTACAATATTGGCTCACTGTGATGATGTGGATAGTGGCGTGCGGTGGCGAGAAGACCTGCTTCGAATGATGATTGTGTTGTGGCTACAAGAGGAGGATTGGTGATGATGGTAATGGAAGATGACGACACGTGCCACGAACGAAGAAGCGACACGAGAGCACGCAGAGCATGAGAGCGAGCGGCAGCTTCGAACGCAAGGTCGAAAAACGGCGGCTCCAGGCTCGGGTACCGGCGACCGGGTGTCCAGCTATCGTGCGGACCCGCGCAGAGATCCAGCTCGTGGCTGGGCTTTCCTGCGCACCAGCGGCCTGCTGTGATAGCGGCCTGGTGCAGTGCTTCCTGCTTGGACCGGGACGCCTGAGCTACCAGCTAGCAGCCTGCTGAGCGAGCCCGAGGACTGGCGACCGGGCGTCCTGCTACCGTGCGGACCTGGTCGTGGATCCCGCTCGTGGCTCTGCTCTCCTGTGTACCAGCGGCCTGCTCTGATAGCGGCCTGGTGCAGTGCTTCCTGCTGGCCACCGGGGCGCCTGAGCTACCTGTCCTCCGACCGAGCCCGACGCTGCGGTGCCCGACCGTCACGGGCACCGCAGCGACGAGGCACACGTGCGAGTGTTGACGCATGAGTGCTAGGCACATGTTTATATAGGACAAACGATTCGCGGACTCTATCATCATCACACTCATCACACTCATCAATCGCTCAAGCGCTGGCGACTACAAGAATTCGCATGTGTCGTGCATATTGAAACGAATTGGTGCGTTGCAACAAGAACCGACAGCATTAAAAATCAAACGACAAAGAAGACATATAAATTAGATGGTTTATATGCAACCAACATGGTGTCCAGTTGTCTTGTGACCGTTCGTCTCGTCTAAGTGAAGTTGCTTTTTGCTATAGCGTTTTTTTTGCAACTCAAGTTCAAGTTCACTTCGTATTGTAAGGAAGATATATTTTAAGCGACCTCCGATAGATTGTGCCTACCTTGTTCGAAAAACTCCTATAAGGAGTAACTGGCATGCACGCCACCACCTGTGGTATCTCAACACAATATTTTGTTGCAGAATGGGATGGAGCATTAATATTTTGTTGAGCGCACGGTGTCGACAGAGCTTGCTCATAAAAAAAGGAAAGAGGCCAAGCCGTTAGATAATTAAACATGCCTGTACATACTTATGTAAGGAATGTTTAAATTATTGGGACACTCTCACACCAATGACACGAAACTTTTGAAGTTATTTATGCTACCATGTATTACAGTTCCTCGACTTGTGTTCAAGACAGATTTTTCACTTTATCACGACTTCGCTTTTTGCTGTTTAATATAACGGATGCTAACTTCCTCTGCCTGAGCATGCTAGAACATTATTTTTAAATGAAGCTGCGTGTTACGATTTGCCTTCTCATGTACATGTCTGCTTGATGCACAGATATAACTAATTTCTTATGTGAACACGGTGCATTGTTTGGAGGTTGCAAGAAATATTATTCTACACTTTTATTGCAGAAGTTTTTGTGATAATTCGAAATATTGGACAATACCAAAATATTATGTACTATTGACCAAAACGTTTACGCACCAAAGGATCTGACAAAAAGCTGAATATCTAAGCAGCCTCAAATCGCACCCTGGTATTCCCATTTCCAGCCTCTACTGGTACATTCTAACAGCATTGTGATGTACGGTTTTATAGGCTACTTTTAAAGGCTGCTCGGACATTTAGCGTTTCCTGGGATCCCGTGGTACGTAAACATTATTGGTCTATAGTATTTGTACTAATTCGTACATTATTAAACGTCTCTGGGTAACCCCTACTACAGCAATTACGTCGTAACCATGATCAATAAATCTGCACCTTTACAATAAGTTAAAATAATTAAAGGCGACGACTTTTCGCTTCGTTCGGAAGTGAACAAAAAGAAAACGAAAATCTGAACCTTAATGATTGCGCCATTAAGAGCTCATCCGTGTCACACGCAATAAACATTAATAAGGTTCCCAATTGTTGAAACTTGATTTTAATTTGTTTATTTACATCTGCTTTTGTGCCGCTGTATTCAAACATCCGAAAACAGAAGCCAAAATTCTACTATCAAGTCGCGAGGTAGTGTGCTGTTTTTGGTGTTATCCGGTAGCACTTGTGCATTCGTATTTCACCCTTAGCATGGTGAAGTTATGAAAAGGGGCAGATTTTAGGTTTTGTGATCTATACATGGTACAGGTAAGCCTAACTAAAGTAACGCTTTACAAAGGGACGCATTTTAACAATTTTATTCAGCTCTATATAAGAGTTTATTTGGCAATCTTCACTGAAGTGATATGTAGCAGATGAACACGTACTGTCATTTAACTTATAGGTTACTGTCGCCTTTTTAAGAATGTGCACAAAATTTTCTCATTGGACATTTGGCTATCTATCAAATTTCAGCGCAATGCACCAGCGTTACAGAATGGACAGCATAAAAAATTATACTTCGAAAGGCCGCCCAATTTTCAACCTTCGATTAGCGACGTCGAGAGGGTATGCCCCTCAGATAACATGCGGATTGGCGGCATTTTGTCGCAAGCTCCCTGCTGTGTTCTAGATTGGTCAGTATTAAACACTCCCATCGGTAATGTGCCATGTTTCCACGACCATGCTGCACACGAAACACGTCCGTACTGCATGGCGTTGTGTGTGCTTTGCAGCGACTCGCGCCCAAAGGATTCGTTTTTGTAAGTGTGTGATGCATCATATATAAGCGGCACACACACACAAATACAACACCGATGACACGCGCGCACGGTCATGTCGCAGAGCGTAAAATTGAGGTTAGAGTGATGAAACAATGCGTAAATAAATCGCAATGCAAATGACTGCACAGGCTCCTCGCATTTGTACACTTCCGGGCATGCATCTGGAGCAGGGCAACGCAGAGCTGAGATCACTGTGCACATGTTTGGCAGAAGCTAAAGAGCAGTGGTACTGCTTCACAAAGCGTAGCCAAATATACTTTTACCAAAATTGAACACAATTTTATATGGAGCTCAATGCTTTCACAGTGACAAACTGATCAAATGAATCCGTCTTACCGAGAATTCGTGCGATCACCGTGACGAGGTCGCACTTGTTGCTGTCGCCCTCCGTGGATAGATCAGCCTTGACGCAACTCGAAACGACAGGATGATTCTGGTTCAAAAACTGGTCCATCAACGTGATGCACGAGCTGATTCGCTGGGGCGTTGTGCCGGCGATAGTGGCGTCGTCACCCATTATCTCGTGGAACACACCGACATCAGCGATGGCGCCCCACTGGATAGCGAGCCCTGCAGTAATCAACATCGCTTACATGCCATAGCTGCAGGAGAGCCTTAACCACATTAGCACGAATGTTAAGCGACACATACAGATTTCTCGCGAGTTGATTGTCGCAGGTGATGCACAGGGATTGTTAATGCAGCGGGTGTTTCGCGAAAATGCAGTAATGGTAGTGCGGAATTGTGTTTTGTAAGTATTGGTAACAATTATCACAACACACACTTCATGACAAGCTTTTGCAATTCTATATTGACACCTTCACTGGTAATCATAGTGGGGAATAAAAACCTGAGCAGCAGTGAAGAATTTCCGAGTACCTTGGGAAGTGTGCGAATGTACACCATTGGTCTTAGCAACATAATATTGGACCACTTTAACACGCGTGCGCACGCACGCACGCACACACATGCGCATGCACACAAATATATATATATATATATATATATATATATATTCTTACGAAGAGTTGTGAAGAAATGGTCTTATTTTACAGGAGATGGGCGATGATCGGAGCGTGATCGTAGCGCAGTCCGGCCTCTCGAGCTCTTCGTTCTCTTCGTCTTCTCTCTTTTTGTGCCTGCCTTTCGTATCCGTTACATTTCCCCGCAAGCAGACGAAGCCCGTGGAACGAGTCAGGATGGACAAGCAGGGTAGAAAGGCTTCAGGCGAGCAATGTGAGTCAGCTGAGTTCTGCTTGATCGCCGACCATTGCGCAGGAGGTGAGCTATTACGTAAGTCAGTTCGCTCAGGCAGTCCACAATAGCAAATGGGCCTGAATATTGTGACAAGAGCTTCTGGCACAATCCACGCTTGCGTTGCGGTGTCCAAAGAAGGACCAAGTCACCTTTTTCGAACGATACTTGTACGTGACGGTCGTCGTATCGCTCTTTCGAACGACTTTGCGAGGCCAAAGTACGAAGACGAATTATTCGACGGGCTTCTTCGGCGAGACACAAAGTCTTCGATACAGAATCGTCATTGTGCAGAACGAAGGGTAAGAAAGTGTCCAGAGGGCTTCCCGGTAACCTTGCATACAGGAGATAAAATGGGCTATAGTTCGTGGTTTCGTGTTTTGCCGTGTTATATGCGTAAGTGATGAAGGGCAGCACGTCGTCCTAGTTCTTGTGATTGCAGGAGACGTACATGGCAAGCATGTTGGTCAGCGTTCTGTTTGTCCTTTCAACGAGGCCATTGGTCTGTAGATGATACGGCGTCGAATGACGGAACTGTGAAGTGCACAAACGAAGTAACTCTTCAATGGCATCAAGCGTGAACTGGCGACCGTGGTCGCTGATGATGACACGTGGTGGGCCATGAAGAAGGACCACGGAACGCAGCAGGAAGACCGCCACGCAAGCAGCGGTGGAAGAGGGTATAGCTGCAGTTCCTGTATACCGTGTAAGATGGTCTACTAATACAATTATCCAACGGCTCTTGTTGTTCGATAAAGGGAATGGACCCAAAAGGTGAATGTCTACTTGCTCGAACGGCTACTAGGCGGTGTCAATGGTCGAAGGGGACCCGGGGCTGCGGTGGTCGGTCGCTTGTGACGTTGGCACGTTTCACAACTAGCCACATAGCGCTTGGTTGTGTCGTACATCTTGGGCCAGTAAAAGCGCTCCTGAGTGCAGTGCAGCGTTCGTACGAAGCCGAAATGTCCGGATGTCGCATCGTCATGCATGGAGCGTAGAACGTCGGAGCGGAGACTCTCGGGGACAACAAGCAGAAAATGCGCTCCATGCCCTGAGTAATTAGTTTTGTAGAGCAACTCATCACGGACAGTAAAGCGACCACTGCCTTGAGAAGTACGGGCGGCAACAAAAAGCGGATCGAGGGTAAGATCATACCGTTGTTCTCGCTGAAAGTCTGCCGCATCAGGGAACGTATAAGTAACCGCAGCGAGGCAGTCGTCAAAATTCTCAGGATCGCAGTCGGTAGTTGCAAAATGAATCCGAAAGAGGCAGTCTGCGTCAGCGTGACGACGGCCACTCTTGTACGACACCACAAAGTCGTATTCCTGGAGGCACAGCGCCCAACGTGCGAGGCGACCAGAGGGATTACGCAAACCGACCAGTCAATTGGACCACTTTAACCACTTTTGAATGGTGGTCGGTGATAATCTTGAATGGTGTACCGTAAAGATAACGCCGAAACTTCTGTACAGCGAAAACAGCTGCCAGGCATTCTTGTTCCGTAACCGTATAATTGCATTCAGATTAGCTCATGCAACGGCTGGCATA